>NC_135735.1:295000-897500 GCF_041903045.1 Epinephelus lanceolatus | reverse complement strand
CAAACCCAGGAGACGGGTAACACACACACACACACACACACACACACACAGACACACACTGACATTTTAAAATGTAAAGACAATGATTTAAAGACATTTTAAAGGTCCTTGGAGACGTTCTTTGGGTCGTTGAGGACACTGAGTCCTTGAGCAGGTTCAGTTGACCACAGAGGAAGTTCAGGTCTTCACTGAGGTCAGAGGTCATACTGAAGAGGTTCAGGAAGCTTGAGACGTCCTTGAAAATGTCCCTGGTGTCTTTCAACAGGTTCTAGTGGGCTTGTAAAGAAGTTATTGGGGTCCTTGAGAACCAGTCAGACACACTCCCCCAATCCCAAATGGATCCCTTACAGACCTAGGACCAATTCCATTTCTTCCCCTTAGCCCTTATCTAGGCCCTTCCCCTTGGTTTTGCACGTTCACGTGAGGGGAAGTGGTGTCCCAATTCTCCGTCAGGTTAGCTCTTAACCTGACGGAGAATTGGGACACCACTTCCTGAACTGAATTGGTCCTAGGTCTGTAAGGGCTTAGGGCTTGAGTCAACGAGTCTGTAAGGGATCCATTTGGGAATGGGGGACTGTGTAACAGAACTGGGTCCTTACAGAGAGTCCTGGGAACCTCAAGGAGGTTTGTAAAGGTTGTAGGAGTCCTTGGAGAGCTTTAAGGGAACTTAGGTTTTTTCAAGGACTAGAGGGGTCCTTTGAGAGCATTTTGATTTTCCAGGGGCCTCTCAGAAGCCTACGGGGGTCAGAAACAGAAAAGGAGGAGGTGCTGTCAGCAGGAGGAGCACTGGCTGGAGAGGAGGCTCCTCTAGAGGAAACAAAACTTTGTTATTTTGAAGATTTCAGAGTTGAAGTTGTTTGTTGGAGGGGCGTCAGTAGGGTAGTGGATAGTGCCGGCGCCCCATATACAGAGGCATCGCCTCGCTGCAGCGGGCGCGGGTTTGAATCCGGCTCACGGCCCTTTGCTGCATGCCAGTCCCCACTCTCTCTCTCTGTCTCCCCATTTCACTCTCTGTCCTGTCATTAAAGGCAAAAGCCCACAAAAATAATCGTCTGTGCTGATCTCTGTGTTGTGTCATGTGTGGTGTCCCTCCAGTATCAGTCCCACTACAGCCGTCACTTCATGCCTCTGGGGGAGAAGGAGCGTCAGGACCGGGAGGTGTTTCAGAGGAACATGAAGAGCCGCATGGAGACGTTCAAATCCACCCGACACAAACGACACAAGAAGGAGAGGAGCCTGAAGAAGGTCAGAGACACTCACCACATGTTCATGATGGCGTCACAGCGTCGTCACAGAGCTGACGGCAGGTTGATCAGTGTGGCGAGTTTTAAATGTGAAGCAGGTCAAACTGTGACATCATCACTGATGAGTCTGATTGAGACAGAACACGAAACAAAAAAAGTCTGAAGAAACAAACTCAGATTATTAGAAGTTAATCATGAGCTGCTTCATGAGACAGAACCAGAGCTGATCTGATGGAAGACGTAAACATGACTCAGTGAGGGGGTCACAGGGGTCAGAGGTCAAAGCAGAGTGATTTCAGTCAGTAAGGTGTCCTCACACACACGCGCACACACACACACACACACAGGTCTGCTCTGACTCTACAGAGCGTCTTTAATTAGACGTGGATCATTTTCTTTGCTCTGTGATGAGAGACACAACGCGGCGCTGATTGAAGGTGCTGCTTCCTGTTATGGCTGCAGCTTCACTGATGTGTTTATTCTGCTTCCAACAGCGCCGAGGATCCGACGCCAAGGAGGACGGCAGCGACAAACCCAGACGCAACGTCAGCTGGCAGGACAAGAGTAAGTACAGACGCACAGACATCAGACAGCTGTGAGCTCGTCTCTCTGCTCACACTCAGACTCACAGGACTAAACTCAGAATCCTGTTCATCAGTTTCACTCACAGACGAGACGCTTTAAAGATATTCATCACGGGGTGTCGGTAGCGTGGTGGATAGTGCTGGCGCCCCATGTACAGAGGCATTGCCTCGCTGCAGCGGTTGCAGGTTCGATTCTGGCTTGTGACCATTTCTGCATGTCAGTCCCCACTCTCTCTCTCTCTCATCCCCGTTCACTCTGTCCTGTACAATAAAGGCAAAAAAAAGATATTCATCACTTTTATGACACATTAAAACAGTTTGTTAAAATCACAGAGATGAAGACAAACCTCCTGAGACGAGGAAGAGGAGTCTGTAGAGGAGACGCCTCCCTCTGTCCTCACACCTTCACTCACACACATTCAGACCTATCTGATTTATCATTAATGGAGCATGTTCAGTGGTTCAACAGTGAAGTTTTGGTCTATAAGAAATACAGAGAGGCAGAGCATGGAGAAGATTTGAACCTTAAAACCTAATAAATGAAATCTATGTATGAATAAATAAACAGAATAACTCAGTGAGGTGAAAACAGTTCACTGCTCTGTTCCTGTTTCTGTCCACATGTTCACTTCTCACCTGACAGACAGGAAATCACCACACAGGACTGACTCCAGACACGCCGTCACACGCCGTTTAAGCTGACGACAGATCGTGCCGGAATCTGAGCTCTTTTTAATAGTTTTGAAGTGAGCATTCTCTGGTCTTTGTTATTTTCTAAGTGTCTTATAGTGTGTCCTGTTCTGACACTAAATGTGACGCTTTATCTGTGCCGCGATATAAAGTTATCTGACCCTACACGCGGAGCGGACCTCTTGCAGAGGGACAGATTGATTGTTTACCTTGACAACCGGTAACAATTCCCACAAAATATGCCTCCTCTTACCTCTCCGCCGGACTGTGCTGGATGCCTTCAGTTATCCCAGAAAATAACTGAACTGGAGGGTCGGATCTCAACCCTTTACCAGATCCAGGACTCTGAACGCCTACTGGACTCGTTGGCCGCGGAGGCTTCCCGCCTAGCCGACAACAACACCACTCTGCCCTGGCCTGGACCCGCTCACCTCTCCGACATGGTGCAGCCCATCGTGGGGTCCATCCAGGAGAATGACCAGGACTGGCCTCGGCTCGGTGCGAAGCCGAAAGTTCGGAACTGCTCCATACCAGCCTCCGCGGAGCCCTGGACTGTCATTCGGGGTAAGAAGCCTGGCCGTAACAATTCCCGGACCCCTCCATCTGGCTCTACTCCTCCCTCAGAGACCATTCAGCTGGGAAACAGGTTCGAGGCGCTGGGAAAGCTGAACAAGAACCCACCCAACGGCCTTGAGCCTCCCGCCAGCCCAGTCCGTGCACCACCGAGGCGCCTCCCGTCGGGTCTAGCCGGAGCCTCTGCCCGCCGTTCAGGAGCAGCTGGACACCGCGCACCGCTACGGCCCAGCTCATCCAGGGGAAGGAGCCCCGCGCCGCCAGGTGAGCCACAGTGTCTGCAGCCGACAACTCTGGTGATAGGGGACTCCATCATCCGGAACGTCCAATCCCGCTCAGCATTAACGTGCTGTTTTCCCGGAGCCACAGTCCGTGACATCACCACCAAAGCCGCGGAGCTCATCACAAGCAGTCCAGGAATCACAACAGTAATAATCCACGCAGGTACAAATGACATCCATAAACAGCAGTCTGAGCTCCTCAAAATCGATTTTGTCCACCTCATCACTACACTCCAGAGAGCAGTAAATCACGTCCACATATCCGGCCCCATCCCCTCCTGTGGCCGCGGCTGTGGGCGCTTCAGCCGGCTGCTGGCGCTGCATACCTGGCTGTTGTCAGCCTGCACTGCTCATGGTGTCAACTATATTTATAATTTTAACCGGTTCTGGAGCAGGAGAGAACTCTTCAGGGGCGATGGAGTCCATCCAAATTGGCTAGGGGCAAAAATGCTCACAGGAAACATTTTCCACAGCGTCCACCACCCACGTGTATCTCACCACAGTAAACAATCAACATCACCACCGTCAACCCCCTCCAATCAGTCCATCTACTATTGATGTCCCCCGGGTCCTAGCACCACCATTATTGGTTCCCCATACTCACCAGTAACTGATTATGAGGAGCCAGGACCCGTCCCACACTGTTGATCCCAACACCAGGAAAACACTTTAAATACCATACCAAACAACCTTTCTGTAGACTCTGCCCCTCAGCCACCCACATCACCCACAGCACCCACAGCACCCTCAGCACCCTCAGCACCATCCTCCTCCACCCATGGACTCCCTATCACCGTAATCACCAACACCAGATCTCACACCATAAAACCATACTCCGGACCCAATCATTACAACCTCAAACATATAAAAATACACCATCCCCCCGCTCATCCCCCACAAACACCAGAGAGAAAACTCAACATGGCACTTTTAAATGTACACTCTCTCTTAAATAAGACTTTTTTAATTAATGACCTGATTTTAGATAACAGTATTGATTTTATGTTTTTAACTGAGACATGGCTTGGCTCAGATGGACCTGCAGCACTTAATGAAGCATCCCCGTCTGGTTTTAATTATTTACATTCTTTTAGAAATGGTAGACGGGGTGGGGGGACTGCAACAATTCTTTTAAGTTCACATGGTTTTAAAGAGGTTTTATTTGGTGATTTTATTTCTTTTGAGTATCATTCCTTTGTTTTTAGCAGTCCCCCTATATTTTGTATAACTGTTTACAGACCACCCAAAAAATGCTCTGCTTTTATCAGTGAATTTTCAGAATTGTTATCAATCATTCATTCGAGTACAACAAAATCATTATTGTAGGGGATTTTAATATTCATGTCGACAATCCATCTGATTCTTTAAGCTCTGAATTTTTAAATCTTATTAATTTTATGAATTTTAACCAGCATGTATCAAGCTCCACCCACAACAGAGGACATATATTAGATCTTTTAATAACCTTTGGGTTATCAGCCACTGTGTCCTCTGTTGTGGATGTGGGCTTGTCCGACCATCACTGTGTGTTTTTTAATGTAATGGATTTTATCCAGCAGGACATCCCAGAGCGTACTGTCAGGAAGCGCTATCTTACTTCTGAAGTGGCTGCTAATTTTAGTGAGATTTTAACTGATGCTCCAAAGGCTGTTTTACCCTCCTCTTGTGATTTCATTGTTGATCATTTTAACCAGAAACTTAAGTCAGCAATAGATTTTGTTGCCCCATTAAAGGTGAAAAAGACCAAACCAAACATAAAACCACCATGGAGAACAAACAAGGTTCTCAGATTAAAGAGAGAATGCAGAATTGCAGAGAGAAGATGGAGGAAAAAACAATTACAAGTACATTATCAGATATTTCGGAAACAAATTACCACTTACAACAGAGCAGTAAAACAAGCAAGACAGGAGCACTTTTCAAAATTAATAGCTGACAATTACAATAACCCCAAAATCCTTTTCTCAACCATTGACCAATTAACAAACCCTGTTTTTAAGCAACCTTTTAATTCAGATTTATCATGTGAAGACCTTGCTGTCCACTTCAGAAATAAAATTGACTTTATCAGGTCAAACTTTTTAAACCGTAAGCCTGATAATTTTAGCTCCTCTGAGCCTGTGCTTTTAAATGGGGAGACACTTGAGAGGTTTGTCCTGGTTGATGCTGCAGAGCTTGAAGAGGTTGTCTCCCATCTTAGACCAGTGACTTGTATTTTAGACCCTATCCCCACATCCCTTTTTAAGACCTCTTTTAGTGTTTTTAAGGATGATGTTATTAATATTGTTAATTATTCTCTTCAGACAGGGGTCTTTCCCACTGCCTTTAAGACAGCCTGTGTCGGACCCCTTCTGAAGAGAAACAATTTGGATACAGCGCTACCTGATAATTACAGACCTGTTTCCAAACTGCCATTTTTAAGCAAAATTTTAGAAAAGATTGTTTTTAACCAGTTAAATGATTTTATGATTTCTAAAAATATTGGTGACGTATTTCAGTCAGGTTTTAGAAAAAATCACAGTACAGAGACAGCACTGGTCAAAATTGTTAGTGACCTCAGGTCCAACATGGATAAAAGATTAATCTCTGTTTTAGTCCTGTTGGACCTGAGTGCAGCTTTTGACACAGTGGATCACACAATTCTTTTAAATAGACTCCAAAACTACTTTGGCATCTCTGGTACTGTTTTTAACTGGTTTGAAACATATCTGAATGGTAGGAAATTTTATGTTAGCACTGGGGAACGCTCATCAAGAACCTATGAAATGGAATGTGGTGTTCCCCAGGGCTCAATTTTAGGTCCTACACTTTTTAATCTCTATATGTTACCATTAGGAGATGTCATCAGGAGACACAGCATTAACTTTCACAGCTATGCTGATGACACACAGGATAATATATATAAATATATATATATATATATATAAATAATATATAAATCTCTTAATGGTCTTGGTCCTTCTTATTTATCTGATTTGCTTTTACCATATGAGCCCAGTAGAGCCCTCAGGTCCTCAGGTAGTGGTCTTTTAATAGTTCCCAAAGTTAGAACCAAAACGTACAGTGAGGCATCATTTCATTACTATGGCCCCCATCTGTGGAACAGTCTACCTGAGGAACTGAGAGCAGCACCTACTGTTCATATTTTTAAAAGCAAACTAAAGACCTACCTTTTTAGTCTGGCTTTTAGCTGATTTTTTTTTTTTTTTTTTTTTGCTTTATTCTTTTAGCCTCTCTTTTAGTTTACTCTTTTAATCTTATGTATTTTACTCCACTTTAGTCTCAGAGTTACTATCCTATGTTTTAACACTTTTTGTTTATTTTCTTTTAACACTTTTTGTTTATTTTCTTTTATTGTTTGGTTTTAAAACAGTTTTACTTTAATCATTTTTTAGCATTTTATGATTTTCCTATATCTTGTCATGGTTTTATCAGTTTAGCTTTAGCTCCTGTGTTTCCCCATTTTCGTTCAAGATAGCGTTTCCTCGGTCGTCTGTGGCTTCCTGCTGAGTCCTGACTTGGTGTCCCTGTGTGTGTGAGAGAGTGTGTTTTTGTGTGTGTATGTGTGTGTGTGTGTGTGTGTGCGTGCGGGGGGGGGGGGGGGGTCTGTGTTAAATGTGGGCTGGGAGGGTGGGTGGGTGGGGTTTTGTATTTTATTTTGTACCCCCTGATCCTTTCCTGCTTGTGTTCTGTAATGTACAGCACTTTGTGATACATTTTATGTATGAAAAGTGCTCTATAAGTAAAGTGATTGATTGATTGATTGATTTAAATGGAAACATATATTGAGATAAAGACAGACCTTTGAACTCTAATGTTTCACTCTACAGAAACAAAAGTACCTGAAAATATAAAATATGATTTAATAAAGTCACATGATGGTGTTTATGATGTCGGCTCAGACACTTCCTCATCATCCTGACGGAGATTCCTCACATGTAGACGCAGATCACGTCTCCTCTGGATCAGCTGCTAACGTTATCAGCGCGTGTAGTGATGTCACATGATGTCACGTGAGGTAACGTGTGTGTGTACTGATGTGTGTGTGTTCAGACCCAGTGGTGGTCCCTGTGGAGTCAGAGGAGGAGAAAGGTGAACATTCAGACCCTGAGAAGGACGAAGACGTCGGCATCACCTTCATCGCTCGCAAGGTAGAGACGCCAAAACAACGACCCACATCAGGTGAGAACACACACACACACACACACACACACACACACACACACACATACATTGATTAAATTGACAGGCCAGTGGCTGCTCCTCACAGCTCTGCTCCAGTCACCAGTAACCTCCTCCTGTTGGAATCAACGGCCTCTAAATAAAACCTTTCTTTCTCAGTGTTGCAGCAACACATCTGTGTGTGTGTGTGTGTGTGTGTGTGTGTGTGTGTGTGGATTACAGCTCAGTGGATCAATACCAAAGTATAGATACTTTAAATACTACGCGTTCATGTTGAAGATGGATCCAAGTGTCAGTAGGATCAGTAACAAAAGGAGAATTGATTCTCACTTCTACGTCGTTAATATTTGTATTTTCAGAATAAAGCTGTGTTGTCTGTTGTCGTGAACAAATCTAGTGTCTGAGCTCTGCTTCTCCACTGCTGTGTGTCGTCTGCACTCAAACACTTTGGTCCAGAACCAGCAGCATCTACTTAGATCCAGTTTCTCCTGATGTTGGCAGCAGGAGGACGGTGAGTGTCCTCCTGCTGCCTGCTGGGGGCTGATGCAGACCCTCACTGGGCTATAAATAGAGATGCGTCTGTGCGTCTGTAACTGTCCACGGACGATCAGTGAGGACACGTCTGAGCCTGAAGAGTTTTATCTGACACATAACATCAGTGATGGATTAATGAAAGAGGAAGAACCATGAGAAAGGCCCCTCGCCATCCAGAACTGTGGCTCAGACTCAGACAGGAACACTCAGGTACACAGGGGCTCAGTGAAGCTAATATTTTAGTCCAATCAGATCTTCAGCATTTTCAAACTGTAGTTATTATCATACCCTGACTACAACAGCAACTGGATCACTGGGATCACTGTCAGAGCGATCTGATGAACCATAGTGACACTGACAGCCAATCAGAATCCTGCCGACACAGCTGGAGCACACACCACGTGCTGGCGCCATTGTTTACAAAACGTTACCGTTCATCAGTGTGACGCTCACGGCGTGTTCACACCAGGCACACAGAAAACAATCTGCACGTGTGAATTACAGGTGAAGTCAATGTGAGGACGCAATTAGACGTGAATTCCTGCCGGGAGGCGTGATCGGCACGGATGACACGAAAAGTGCAACTTTGCATTCACAGAAAAATCTGAACGTCAGCAACCAATTTGCACCATGATAGCCAATCAGCATTGAGATCCTCCGGGGATGTATGACGCAGAGGAAGTACTGGTTCATTTATCGGAAAAATGGAGGAGAAGCTGACGGTGTTGGCCTGCGGCTACCCCGAGCTGTACGACATCACGTCCTACTATGACAGAAACAGGAATAAAAAAGAGCTTGTTCAGAGGAAGTCTGATCATCTGGGAAGATGTGACAACATTCTTAGTTTAGCATGTTAGCACGCTGAGGAAGCTCCTCCTCTCTCCAGACAGTTTGCATCTTTTGGGCACTACTGCACACGTGATTTCACACATGTATGATGTCAGTCATCACAAAATATTCTAGCGTTCAAACTCACCTGGTAACGTGACGTGAAAATAAGCATCATGATTTGTGTGAACACAACATCACCTTGTCATGGTCGTTCCTGGTGACGGCGACCTTCAATCATTTTATTCAGCACAAAGTTTAGTCAACTCAGATCATCTAAGTGGACCATCAGTCATGTGATCATAGCTGATCATGTGACATCTTCTGCTGATGAAGACCAGGAGTTGTGGTTGAAAGTTGCCCTTGAGTGAAAGCCACTGTGTGTGTGTGTGTGTGTGTGTGTGTGTTCTAACTGTCCTGTGTCCTCTGTCAGTTCCTGCAGCTCTGGAGGCAGTTCAGAGTCCATCAGCCGGCCCCTCCTCCCCCCCCAGTGCAGACAGCCACCTGCCGTGGAAGGGCGGCGTGGGTTCTCCTCCCCCCTGCGTCTCCGTGGAGGCCACAAAGATCATCCCTGTGGACCTGCAGCAGGCCTGGAACCAGAGCATCTCCTCCCTGGAGAGCATCTCCTCGCCGCCCGCACACACGGAGCCCATACACCCCCGTGTCAGCGCCCTCTCCAGGCTGGGAGGCCCCCGCCCGGCCTCCTACACCCCACCAGGCAGCGCGGCGGGCAGCATGGCAGGCAGCACCTCCTCCATCGGAGCTCAGGTGTCGCAGGGCTCCTTCAGCTTCCCAGAGAAGAAGAAGAAGGAGGAGGAAGAAGAGGAGGAGGAGGAGGGAGCGCTGCAGGAGATGCAGCCGCTCATGTCGTCTCTGAGGCCCCCCGGCTCCCTGCCCCCACCCCCGCCGCCGCCAGGCTCCGCCCTCGGCTCAGGGAGGAGGAGGAACCCCTGCGTCTACCTGAGGAGCCTGGTGACGGCGCCGCCGCCTGGCAGCGGCGAGCCGCACAGCCGAGGCCCCACCCAGCTGTAACAGATCCCACATCAGTCAAACGTCTGACGCCTGCAGAGCGGACTGCAGGACGCCATCACTGCAACACACACACACACACGCACATATACACATATATACACACACACACACACACACACATCAGGCGGCCCGTCACATCGTCCAATCAGAAAGCAGCTCCCTGCGTCTCCTCTCAGCTTCACAGTGTCACTCTGATGGTGGGTCATGTGACCCTCCTGCAGTCCGAGTCAGCTTAAAGGTTTACTCTGCACCACCCGTCCGTCAGTCTGTCCGTCAGTCTGTCCGTCAGTCTGTAAACACCATCATCAGTGAACGTCAGCCTCTTGATCTGGAGCTTTGTCCACTCGTGTTTCTCCCCGATACATTTGTGTTTATCCAGCACTCTCTGTAATTTTCAGAGCTTTCTCTGCTTCCTGCTGTGTACGCTCTGACACCTGCTCATTAACTTGTTATAAAGTCCTGATGTCACCTGAGCGCTGTGACCACAAACGTCCCAAACAACAGCAACATAAGACCACCGCACACTGAGAGCAGTGATAGGGCCCAAACCATACTTTAAAAACGGTACTGGTGCCTTAAGTGATACTTAAACCTCCTGGTTGTATGACTCCGCCCACCAGTCCACCCTGTGGTTGTATGACTCCGCCCACCAGTCCACCCTGTGGTTGTATGACTCCGCCCACCAGTCCACTCTGTGGTTGTATGACTCCTCCCACCAGTCCACCCTGTGGTTGTATGACTCCGCCCACCAGTCCACCCTGTGGTTGTATGACTCCGCCCACCAGTCCACCCTGTGGTTGTATGACTCCGCCCACCAGTCCAGTGTCTCTGACAGTCTCCATCCATGTCAGTGAAAACATGGATGCTTCACACACAGAAGATCTATACAATCAGCACAGTTTCAAGATTAGAGTCACCAATTCAGTATCTGACCAAATGTCTCCCCTTCTGTTCCTGAGATATGACGTTAACACATGATGATGTCACAGTCAAGCTGACCTTTGACCTTTTGACCTTCATCATTTCATCCTGTTAGACATTTATGTCAAGTTTGGTCAGAATTAGTGAATGAATTCTTCAGTTATGGACAAAAACATGTTTACGTTTGAGTTTATTTGAGTCCCTCGAGGCCCTCTTGAGATTGAGATGGATGTAAGGTCACAGTGAACTCTGACCTTTGACTGCCAAAATCTAATGAGTTTATTCTTGAATCAAAGTAGACGTTTGTGCCATATTTGAAGAAATTCCCTTGAGGTCCTGAGATATTGTGTTCACAAGGATGGGATGGATGCACAGACAACCTGAAAACAAAATGGCTCCGGCTGTGTCTGTCGACGGTACAGTACATTTAAAAAAAAAAAAAAAAAAAAAAGCACAAACAACAGTGACAACAAAAAGTTGAACTTGAAATTGAACAATATATAAAAGCTCATCAGTTTAAAGTTACTTCATTGTATAAATATATATAAGAACAAAACAAATGCACATATTTAAACCTGACTACAATAATTAAACATCAGATAACAGTAACAGTGCCATTAACCAGAGGTGGGGGACTTGAGTCACATGACTTGACTCAAGTCAGACTTTGAGCTGCAAATTTGATGACTTGAGACTTGACTAACAGGATCAAAGACTCGACTTGACTTTGACTTGGTATTCATGACTTGTCACAAATGACCTGACAAGTACTGACTTTGTTATGATCAGTAATTTTTATTGTTTTCTTTTGAGCAGAAAAAAAGAGAGATCAGCCTTCATCATATAAAAACTACAAAAATGTGATTTAAGGACTGAAGAGGTTCCACAGCTGTGTGGTCAGATAGAAGACAGAGCTGACACAAACTGACTGAAACAAAATCAACAAAACTAAGAAATAAAAATAAATAATTAAAAAAGTAAATACATCAAACAATCACTGGCAGACGTGTAAATAACTGAGTGTCACATGACACAAGTCTAAATGATGTTTAAGGGTCTGAGTCTATATGTCATATAGATACGTCAGGGACTTTTAAAGAAGGAGATGTGATATGTCTTCACCTGACTGATGAGCCTGAAGAAGACAAGTCTGGAATTTTAATTAAATATTTGCATTTTTCTAGATCTTAAGAAGTTACATTTTGTCTTTAATCATCAGGTGATTTCTAATGTGTGTACAAACCTGACGACCTGTTAGGACGCAGCCGACCAGCAGAGGTCAACACACAAGGCAGCTATCAAAGGGGGCGGGGCCAAATATAATAAACTTAGGATTTGAGGATTGAGATGTCGACGACGATAGTAAGAGACCAGCTGTATGCTAACGTCACTGATACGACCACCACAACATCGACTGCTGCAGCAAGCCAACACGCTATATAATATAATATAATATATAATATAATATTCTACCCATTAATATGTTTATATAAGTGTATAATTGCTATAAAATAAAATTTGTTTGGTTTTCGTAACCTTATTATTATGCTTTTATATATATATATATATATATATATATATATATATATATATATATATATCAAGGGCCTTGCTTTAGAGAGGTCGCCATCTTGCGCCGCCATGTATGTACGGCAGCCCGAGCGGACAATCCAGCCAGCCAGAGAACGCGTTTCGCGTGTATAAATGAACCAACGAAGACAGCGGAAGGAAGGAAGAAGGAGGAGGAAACAGCAGAGTGTTAGTAGTTCGTCGATAGAGAGTAGTGAAAAGTTTTTTTAGTTATAAAGTTTGCGAATGGACCACACTTACCACGCAACAGGAGAGAATTAACCCGAACCGTCATCTGCGAGGAAAAGAAGACGCAACTTCACTCCTTGTGATGCACTCTCTGCGGCGCTTTTCCTTATGATGATATATCTCCCCAACGATGGCAGCAGTAGCACCGAATCCCATTCTGTGCATTCAGCCTCTCTTCTCACCCGCTCAGCATCAAACACATGGAGTTCCTCATCTGTGTGCTCCGGCTCAAACAGGTATGGCTCTGGATCTGTGTCCGCTACGAGAAACTCTTCAAAATCGCGTTCAAAGTCGTCCATTGCAGCTACTATAGTCCGGAGATATTGCTAGGCTAAATAAACAGCTGAGCGCTGTTTACAGGCTACGCTGTCAGTCAGTGTGCGGGCTGGAGGTTGGTGGAGCAGAGAGGGGAGGGGGGTCCCCACTCGGAATGGTAAACGAGTATGTGTGTATGAAGTGTGTCTGTTACGCTAGAAGAGTCAGAGTTTGGGACGGAGTCTTTTACCCTCTGGAGTGTTACCAGAGTTTCTGGAGTGCTCAAATAAACGGGCCTTTTTCCCGAACGCTCCTCTGGTCTCCTGCTCGTGAGGGATTCATTACAATATCGTAACATGGTTTAGATTTCTAAATAAACATTCACCTCGTCGCTAGATAGACCTACTCCTGAAAAACTCGTGCGCAAGGCTTTTTGTCCCTACGAGGCCGCCGTCATTTACCTGATGGGAGGGGTGAGCGAGTGAGCCCTGCAATCTAGAATTTGACCACTGATGTCACTGTTTTCAACCCATTTTACACACTGGCCCTTTAAAATCAGCCGCCGGCCATTTGACCAGCTGAGTGTCAGGTGACACCATCAGCTGGTTTGAGTCCAGCTCAGATGGGCCAGTTCACACTGCTGACACTTTTCTCTGTGACGTTCTAAAACAGTTTCATCTCGTCACCAATCTTTGGTCTGAACTGGACTTAAGACTTGAGACTTGAGACTTGAGACTTGCACACGTATGACGTGCAGCCACCTCTGCTAATAATGGCAACATACATTTTGTGTCAGGATCAATAATGATCTCCAATAACTCTGCAGAGACTCTGCAGACAGACATTTCTGTGTTCACTCTTTAGGAGCAGCTGAGACCGTCTCTATGATAAAAAATCACCATGGTCCACCTTAACAGTCCACCTTATATGAGCCTGGTCAGTTTCTAGTGGGAGGCTAGCTTCAGGGCTAACGTCCGTCACCGTAGCAGGTGATGACAAACAGGAACTTGTAGCATTTATTATTTATTCATTGACAAACAACGTGAACGGTTCACACACTTTAACTTTACTCTGTCTGCTCGGCTCGCTGCAGCATCGCTGTCACACACACACACACACACACACACACACACACACATGTTGTTTTACTGCGCAGATTTGCTATGTAAACAATCTGACATTAAAATGAGAAATGAGGCATCAAAATCTGCGCTGTGATTGGCTCCTGTAGGTACAGGTCATTAAGGAACCAGCACCCACCTGTCACTGAGAGCAGGTCATCAGTGATGATTACTGCTGTATCAGTGTGTTTTTAGGAAACTGGTGCAGAGTACATCTTTAACATGTGACTGCAGGGGTCAGAGGTCACCTTCTCGTCCAATCACTGCTGCTCTACATCACCAGCTCTCGAGGGAAGATTAATGCACACACAACAGACAGGTGACGTCTTTTTAACCCTTATTTTATACATCTGATGACATTTTGTCTGTAACTTTAATTGTCAGAGAGACTTGAGGAAATATTATCGGTCGTTGAGTCCATCGGCCCGACACGTCCCGCTGACAGAATCAGCCTCACACTGCTGCTCGTCTGTACGTCGTCATAGGAGAAGATAAACAGTGTAGCACTGATCATATCTACAATCAATACAATGTAATCAATCATGTGCTGGAGGGGGAAACTGACTGACGATGACTGTTCATTTCAAACATGTTACTGACACACGGTACGATGTGTTGTGATGATGATCCTTTAATGGAGGTCAGGCTGACAGTGAGCCTCACCTGCTTCACTCTGAGCTGATGAACCCTCTCACCTGTATTTATCCCATCAGAGCTTCTCATTTAAATCTGAAATGTATTTTATAAAGCTGCAGATATCTTAGATCTACAGAGGAGTTTATTTTAAACGACCAAAGTGTGTAAAAAGGAGCATAAGAACATTTATACAGTGTGTATCTGTCTATAACTGCCTTACTCTGCTGCGTGTCCATCGTCCTGTGTCTGTGTGTGTGTGTGTGTGTGTGTGTGTGTAGGTGTATTACTCCACCAGCAGGCTGTGCACATCTCTTTACTTTCACTCTGTCGCCTTGTTTTGCCAAAGAATGTGTTCACCTTAATGTCAGAGCTGCTTTCACACGCTGCTGCTGCAGGTCACTGCACACACACGATTCAACCAATCATAGACAGACGCAGTGTCTCAGTCCAACGCTCACATCATGACATCACACATTCCTGTGCTGATGCTGTTAAAGCTGGGGAGGCAGAAATCTGATAAAGGCGGAAAAAATCATCAGAATTAAATAATCCTCCTGCAGCTCCTCCCTCTCTGTCCGCGCTTCGTACAGTCACCCAGCGTTTCCCACCTGATTTGTTTAATCTTATCTCATTCTTTCAGCGCCGCTGCACCCCTCTCTCTCTCTGTTTATCAGACCACAGATGAGACAAGAATTAGCTGCTAGCTCCGCCCACGTTCCCTCCGCATCACTGGGACTGCTTCGGCTCAAATTCAGCCAGCTCAAACCCTCCAGTGCCAGGTGTCACAGTAAGCTGGTGTCCAGCAGCAGTGTCAGGTCTAACCTGTGTAACAGCAGCAACAGAAAGTTTGCTGATCTGGTGGGGAGGCGGGGCTGTCTGGTCCCTCAAAGCTGGGGTTTGATTTGACTGGAGGTCAGTCTCTGGAGCTGCTACCTGCTCTCCTCCCAGCGAGGTGGTCTGTGGTGGTGGAGAGTGAGGCGGAGGACACACTGGGATTGGAGGCTCTAGCTAACGTTAGCTACATAAACATGAGTCTTCAGCTCTAGTTAGCAGAAGGTTAAACTAGTGCGGTGCTGTGATGCTAAAAAAAATGTATCCACGTCTCTTTTGCCACGTAAGTCGTTGGGAAAAAGTTTTTCTGCGCTGCAGGGTGTCACGTGACGGACTAGGGAGCTGTAATTCTACTGTTTGGCCACCATGAAAATTGGCTTCAAAGCCTGACGCCCATCTGCTTGTGTAGTACAGCCAATAGAAATGCTGTCTCTCTGAAATTACCTGTGATTGGACCGAGTCTCCTGAAAACAAGAGGAGGAGCAGGAGTCAAGTTTTCTCTCAGTGAGTTACAATACGATCAAAGGTAATTATGGGATTTTTGCCAAATGATGCCAAAACTAAACTGCCTACCCCAGCTTTAAAGGAAAAATACTGCTCATGTTGCGTTCAGGTCATGTGGGACAGAAGATGTTTGTGATTGCTTCCAGCTGTCAGACTCAGTACTGCAGAATTTAGCTCTCTGACAGTCTCACTGTCTCATTATCTGACTCATATTGGTATCAAAACATAAGAGACACAAATATTGGCTCCACGTATTTCAAAGTAACTCTACCTCACTGTCGAAACACTTTGCGGAGAGATGACTGAATGTACATACCCTTATTTTGAAGTCAGATCTGTCAGGAAAAATCCAACTTCCCAGTCTTAATTGTGACTTGGATGGAATACGCTGATTCTAAAAAATTCCACATGATGTGAACGCGTCACAGAGTAGCATGTACCTATGAAGAAGTCCTTCCCTGTGTAAAGAAATTCAGAATGCTGTATAATATAATGATCAGTGTTTTGTTTTCAGAGCTCTGTTTCTGCAGCAATAAGAGTCCATCCTCCCCGTCCCTCCACAAGTCACTGCGGCCTCAAACGGCTCTGTTAGCTCTGTTAGCCCTGTTAGCCCCGTTAGCTTTGTTAGCCCTGTTAGCCCTGTTAGCCCCGTTAGCTCTGTTAGCCCTGTTAGCCCCGTTAGCTCTGTTAGCCCTGTTAGCCCCGTTAGCTCTGTTAGCCCTGTTAGCTGCTGTGGCTTTAACCTCCTGATGAACTTGAGTATTGATTTGTGGGTGGAGTGAATGTTGAGCTGGTGCAGCAGGCTGTTTGTGTGTTGTGTCTTTGTCGTGGCCTCTTTGTGCAGCAGTGACTGAAACAACAGACAGAAACATGCCGCTGCTTGCACAGAGGCTGTTCTGCTCATGAGATACTTGAAATGACACCAGACCAGTCGTGAGGAGGGGTTAACCGTCTGGTTCCACCACAGAGACCTGAATGTGTTTCATCCAGCTGTCGGCGTCAGTGTGGCTCTTTAATCACTCTGTATTTGAACACACAGACACAGGAATGTGCTGCTGTCTTTGTCTCGTCTGTGATTCAGGTCGTCGTGTGGAAAATCGAATGAAACTAATCTGTCTTTGTGCCAAATATCTGTCAGCGTCGGCTTCTGCCCAGAGAACTACAAGTCAATAAACGTGAGGTGTGTTTTTCTGAATGAACTCGGCTGACTGTGTTTTTACTGCTTCCTGCTTTAGTGTGAACCAGCTCAACAAACTGTGGGGTCAACCCAGTCTCTGAGAATGTTGGCATTGTACATTTCTGCAAACCACAAATATGTCACATTTCTACACGTCATATCAAATCAGTGTTTCTAAAGTGATGGTGTATCAGCCTGCCAAGCTGCAGACACTGTTCAACACCAACAAACTACAGAAACTGTGGGATTTTATTGATTCGTCGCTGTTTGTCTGGCAGCTTTTAAGCCCCTACACGTGGGTATTTTTTATCGACCCATGGCTGTTTTTTTAGCAGCTTTTTAGCCCTCAGGACTGGGTGTTTTGCCTCCAAAATAAGTATTTTAAGCCCAAACATGATCTTTTTCTGACCATAACCATTTTGCAAACATTTTATGTGGTTATGTTTAGAAAAGATCATGTTTGGGCTTAAAATACTTTGTTTTGGAGGCACAATCCCTGCTGGAAATGTCTCAGTAAAAAAAACAACAGCTTTTTGTGGCACTATCCCCGCTAGAAAGACAGTAACAGGTCACTAACAAACATCCACGTTTGATGGCTTAAAAGCTTCTGGAAATACAGCGACGACTTCATAAAAAACAAACCATTTTGCAGTTAGTTGGTGTTGAACTGTGTCTGCAGCTCAACAGGTGTCTCCCCAAGGTGTCACACCAGCCACCATCCACTCCACCTCCTGATGACAGTCAGCTCAGATACTACGTCACTTACGAGACACTGATGTGATATGTATGTAACATACAAATGCAAGGTGTTTACAGTTTGCAGAAACGTACAGTGCCAACAGAGAGAATGTTAATGAAAATGAAAAATAAATTGATTGAGATCCACTCAAAAATGTAACGGGGGTCTTCATTAGGCATGGGGGCCTGTGCTTCAACCCTCCACTATGTTGTATAAAAATCATGCCTGCTGACAGACAGACAGACAACCCAAAGCAGGGTATCATAAGGTCCTGGGTGGTGGTAATAATCTTCAGACAGTGTTAAGGAAGAATAAGCAGGATTAGAACTCATGGTTTAACCATGGTGGCATGATGGTTCAAAACAAGCTATGTTACCATGGTAACTAAGGTGGCAGACTACACCTGCACCAGGCTGGTGTCCAGGTGGGGGTCTGACTTTAACCACTGTGACAGGATGTGGACAACACGTCCTGAGGGAGACGTGTATCAGTTAACAAAGGTCAAAGAGGACAAAACTATAAATAGTGTGTGATGGTGCGACAGCAGTTCACCTGCACAGAGCCGGCTGATGTTGAACAGGTGTGGTCACACTGGTTTTTTAAACCATCACATACCAGCCGGCCTGAAGAAAACACAGCATGTAGCAACAGCAGAACCAACACACTGATAAACACATATTTGTCACATGACTCATTGTTACTGTGCTTCACCTCAACAGCAGTGAACAACATCAGCTGACACATACCAGTCGTTCAGTCACGTTCAGTTTGAACTGATGTCTTTACTGCTGAGTTATTTTACAGACTTAAATCCTGCAGTCATCAAACAATCGGGAAAAGTATAAAAAACAAATATGGTGTATTATGTCCAGGTTCACAATTCATACAGTTTAACATTGTATTAGTTTTTTTGTCTGTGTTTAATTCTGTTGTTTGATATGTGGTGTTTAAATGATCATGTTTAGTGTTATCATATTAATCATATACAGTATTTCTCTGTACAACATGCTGTAAAATATCATCAATTAAAAAGAAAAGGACCAAAGATGGCGGCCGGAAGTGACGTGAAGTACTTTAAACGTATGCCGTTTGAAAAAGATGAACGTGCTGTTGGTTGTTATGAATAAAATATGAAGGAGAGTTATATCAACACAGATGAATTCAGAAAATTAACGTTACCGGCTGGATGAGTCAGAGCTGAAGAAAACAGGATTAAATACTGATCTCAGTTTGGACTCTGTGTTCCTGCCGGACTGAGACACTTTGGAGAGTGTGTACATATCTGCAGGGCAGAGGTGAGTGTGAACACAACACCTGTACAGGTGTATTACCTTTAGTTTACCTCCTTCTGCACCTGTTAGCTTAGCTAGTATGTTAGCACCGTCGGCTAATAAACCGCTGACAGTTGTTGGGTGAGTCAATGCCTGTCATTAATGCTAAGCTAACTCTTCTTTCCATTATTTAAGTGAGCAGTTAACGTTAGTTGTGAGACAGTTTGAGTCAACCTGTCTGTTTATGTGCCACTGCTGTGGCAATGTACATTAGCCTGGTTAGCGAGTTAGCATCGTCATTTAACGCTACCGTCAGCTGACAGCGGTTATCACGTGTTATTACTGTTTCCTCGTCAGGTAGGTGACGTTAACGTCAGCCAGGTAGTTCAGTGGATGATTACATGTAAGTGTTTAACATGTCGTCTGCCGCTGAGTCCCGTCAGTAACCTGTCTTTACTTTAGCCAGTAGCTAACGGTTTTGGCGGTTTAGCTAACGGTAACTAGCTAACTGACTTTGAACATTAGTTCTGTCATCAGAGGAGTCCGTGATTCAGTTAGCTTGAGTTAACGTTAGCTTTGAGTTTGACTGGGTCAGAAGACAATCTGTTCTGACTGAAATAATAACAAGTAGCTGAGCCGTAGGTGAGTCAGTTAGCTAATGTTAATGATGGCTTACTGCTGTGAAACAGTCAGCTGAGAGGGAGGTGAAAAATATGAATGTAACATCACAGCAAATAATATATCAGTTACATAACAAGAAGACTGTGGAGGGAAGAAGGATGTAAGGGAGGGAGGAAGGATGTAAGGAGGATGTAAAGGAGGGAAAAAGGATGTAACGGAGGGAAGAAGGATGTAAGGAGGATGTAAGAGAGGGAAAAAGGATGTAACGGAGGGAAGAAGGATGTAAGAGAGGGAAAAAGGATGTAAAGGAGGGAAGAAGGATGTAAGGGAGGGAGGAAGGATGTAAGGAGGATGTAAAGGAGGGAAAAAGGATGTAACGGAGGGAAGAAGGATGTAAGGAGGATGTAAGAGAGGGAAAAAGGATGTAACGGAGGGAAGAAGGATGTAAGAGAGGGAAAAAGGATGTAAAGGAGGGAAGAAGGATGTAAGGGAGGGAGGAAGGATGTAAGGAGGATGTAAAGGAGGGAAAAAGGATGTAACGGAGGGAAGAAGGATGTAAGGAGGATGTAAGAGAGGGAAAAAGGATGTAACGGAGGGAAGAAGGATGTAAGAGAGAGAAGAAGGAGGTAAAGGAGGGAGGAAGGATGTAAAGGAGGGAAGAAGGATGTAAAGGAGGGAGGAAGGATGTAAGGAGGATGTAAGGGAGGGAAGAAGGATGTAAGGGAGGGAGGAAGGATGTAAAGGAGGGAGGAAGGATGTAAGGAGGATGTAAAGGAGGGAAAAAGGATGTAAAGGAGGGAGGAAGGATGTAAGAGAGGGAAGAAGGAGGTAAAGGAGGGAGGAAGGATGTAAGAGAGGGAAGAAGGAGGTAAAGGAGGGAGGAAGGATGTAAGGAGGATGTAAGGGAGGGAAGAAGGATGTAAGGGAGGGAGGAAGGATGTAAAGGAGGGAGGAAGGATGTAAGGAGGATGTAAAGGAGGGAAAAAGGATGTAAAGGAGGGAAAAAGGATGTAAAGGAGGGAGGAAGGATGTAAAGGAGGGAGGAAGGATGTAAGGAGGATGTAAAGGAGGGAAAAAGGATGTAACAGAGGGAAGAAGGATGTAAGAGAGGGAAGAAGGAGGTAAAGGAGGGAGGAAGGATGTAAAGGAGGGAAGAAGGATGTAAAGGAGGGAGGAAGGATGTAAAGGAGGGAAGAAGGATGTAAAGGAGGGAGGAAGGATGTAAAGGAGGGAAGAAGGATGTAAAGGAGGGAGGAAGGATGTAAGGAGGATGTAAAGGAGGGAAGAAGGATGTAAGGAGGATGTAAGGGAGGGAAGAAGGATGTAAGGGAGGGAAGAAGGATGTAAAGGAGGGAGGAAGGATGTAAGGAGGATGTAAAGGAGGGAAACAGGATATAACGGAGGGAAGAAGGATGTAAGAGAGGGAAGAAGGAGGTAAAGGAGGGAGGAAGGATGTAAAGGAGGGAAGAAGGATGTAAAGGAGGGAGGAAGGATGTAAAGGAGGGAAGAAGGATGTAAAGGAGGGAGGAAGGATGTAAGGAGGATGTAAAGGAGGGAAGAAGGATGTAAGGAGGATGTAAGGGAGGGAAGAAGGATGTAAAGGAGGGAGGAAGGATGTAAGGAGGATGTAAAGGAGGGAAAAAGGATATAACGGAGGGAAGAAGGATGTAAGAGAGGGAAGAAGGAGGTAAAGGAGGGAGGAAGGATGTAAAGGAGGGAAGAAGGATGTAAAGGAGGGAGGAAGGATGTAAGGAGGATGTAAAGGAGGGAAGAAGGATGTAAGGAGGATGTAAGGGAGGGAAGAAGGATGTAAAGGAGGGAGGAAGGATGTAAGGAGGATGTAAAGGAGGGAAAAAGGATGTAACGGAGGGAAGAAGGATGTAAGAGAGGGATGAAGGAGGTAAAGGAGGGAGGAAGGATGTAAAGGAGGGAAGAAGGATGTAAGGAGGATGTAACGGAGGGAAGAAGGATGTAAGAGAGGGAAGAAGGAGGTAAAGGAGGGAAAAAGGATGTAACGGAGGGAAGAAGGATGTAAGAGAGGGAAGAAGGAGGTAAAGGAGGGAGGAAGGATGTAAAGGAGGGAAGAAGGATGTAAGGAGGATGTAAGGGAGGGAAGAAGGATGTAAGAGAGGGAAGAAGGAGGTAAAGGATGTAAGGAGGATGTAAAGGAGGGAAGAAGGATGTAAGGAGGATGTAAGGGAGGGAAGAAGGATGTAAGGGAGGGAGGAAGGATGTAAAGGAGGGAGGAAGGATGTAAGGAGGATGTAAAGGAGGGAAAAAGGATGTAACAGAGGGAAGAAGGATGTAAGAGAGGGAAGAAGGAGGTAAAGGAGGGAGGAAGGATGTAAAGGAGGGAAGAAGGATGTAAAGGAGGGAGGAAGGATGTAAAGGAGGGAAGAAGGATGTAAAGGAGGGAGGAAGGATGTAAGGAGGATGTAAAGGAGGGAAGAAGGATGTAAGGAGGATGTAAGGGAGGGAAGAAGGATGTAAGGGAGGGAGGAAGGATGTAAAGGAGGGAGGAAGGATGTAAGGAGGATGTAAAGGAGGGAAAAAGGATGTAACGGAGGGAAGAAGGATGTAAGAGAGGGAAGAAGGAGGTAAAGGAGGGAGGAAGGATGTAAAGGAGGGAAGAAGGATGTAAAGGAGGGAGGAAGGATGTAAAGGAGGGAAGAAGGATGTAAAGGAGGGAGGAAGGATGTAAGGAGGATGTAAAGGAGGGAAGAAGGATGTAAGGAGGATGTAAGGGAGGGAAGAAGGATGTAAAGGAGGGAGGAAGGATGTAAGGAGGATGTAAAGGAGGGAAAAAGGATGTAACGGAGGGAAGAAGGATGTAAGAGAGGGATGAAGGAGGTAAAGGAGGGAGGAAGGATGTAAAGGAGGGAAGAAGGATGTAAGGAGGATGTAACGGAGGGAAGAAGGATGTAAGAGAGGGAAGAAGGAGGTAAAGGAGGGAAAAAGGATGTAACGGAGGGAAGAAGGATGTAAGAGAGGGAAGAAGGAGGTAAAGGAGGGAGGAAGGATGTAAAGGAGGGAAGAAGGATGTAAGGAGGATGTAAGGGAGGGAAGAAGGATGTAAGAGAGGGAAGAAGGAGGTAAAGGAGGGAGGAAGGATGTAAAGGAGGGAAGAAGGATGTAAGGAGGATGTAAGGGAGGGAAGAAGGATGTAAATGTCCTGAAGGTGTGACTTTCAGCTCCTCCTGTGAAACTGTCTGTGATTTTCTTGATGTGGTTCCTCAGTTTTCCCTGCGGCCATGTGTGTGTGTGTGTGTGTGTGTGTGTGTGTGTGTACGTGTATGTGTGTGTGTGTGTGTGTGTGTGTGTGTGTGTACGTGTATGTGTGTGTGTGTGTGTGTGTGTGTGTGTGTGTGTGTGTGTGTGTGTTGCGTAACTCTGTCAGTGGTGTAGCAGCATGTCCTGAGCTGTTCACATACTGTAGAGTCACACTGTAATGTTTCACTGTTAAAATCTGGGATCTGTTGGTTGTGTGTGTGGCTGAGAAACGCCCCTGCTTTGAATTAAACAGACTTCACCTAAAGGTTTAAAGACAAGTTGAGCACGTGGCTCCTGTCTGCTTTGGCTACAGTGTAGAAATGAATAAATAAAGAGGTAAAATGATTAATTGATGAGTTTCTCTCAGATTTTTTTGACAACTACTTTGCCAGTTGACTAACTATCAGGCAAAAATGACAAACCTTTTCTGTTTTTAGCCTCTCAAGCTGAAAACACTCAGGTCAGGAGGTCACACATGAAGCCCAGCCATGCTTCGGGCGCTGCTGGAAGGGTAGGAGTTATTTAAACTTATTTATTATTCATTTTAGTGAGACGTTAATGTGTTTATAAAGTCCTGGATAAATGAGACTCTGATTATTCTGCACCAGCTGTGTGACAGCTGTAAACAGATGTGTTGATGTAGTTTCGCTGTTGTTTAAGTTCGTCCCTGTTTACTTTAGTTCATCAATATTGTCCTCCGTTTTTGGATTCTCCATTCACGGTGAAGAGAAACACAAAGTTGAAGTGAAGTTTTTCTGTCAGATCACAGAGTTGTTTATTGTAATGTGAATCATGTCGAGCTTGTGTACGTGTTGTGTAAAGAGATGATGAGTCAGATACAGTCCAGATGTGTTCCTGTATGTTCCAGCAGGTGGCGGTGTTCTGTCTGTGTCATGATCTCTCATTCATGCTTTTACAAATGAACCACTGACACATTTAAAAGAAGTCACTTCATGTATGAAAACATGAGGATGTGCTTTAAATTGTAAAGACAGACGCTGAGCTGCACTCAGAGCTAATCCCAGTCAGCCTGCAGCAGCCTGCTGCTGTTCCTGGTGTTTTAACTATAATACTTGATGTCAGCTCTAATAACTTCCAGGCCGACTTGGTGTGAGGTCTGTTCACTGTATTCCAGCTGTGATAGTTGTACATGTGGAAAGTTTGATGATGACTGTGAGAATATCGGTTACTGTGATATTTATGACCACATTAATTCCAGCATGACGCTGTGATATCAGCAGAACATGAAGGATTTATTGAGAACAGTGCTGACGAGCTGCTCTCAGTGTTTCCCTCCAGAGAGCAGCTCTCTGCTCTGAGGTGGAGGACGTCTGGCCGTAATGGAAACTCCACCTGTCCTGCAGACATGGGAGCATGACACAGCTGTTTTATAACAACTGCTCTCAGATCTGTGTCTGCTCTAAGCCCTCAGCTGTTTTTGTTGCTCAGAGTTTATCCTCTGAATCCCAGCCTCACCCTCCGTCAGTCCCAACAGTCCCATAAGCTTGCGAGCGTCCATGAAAGCAGCACATACCAACAGTCAGCAGTCTGCAGGAGAGCTTTACTGTTACTGAGCTGCTGAGTCACAGTCTGAAGCATACAGAACATTTATTATTCAGACATCCTGAAGCTCACACTGTTCCTTCTCCTCCTCACACTGTTCCTCCTCCTCCTCACACTGTTCCTCCTCCTCCTCACACTGTTCCTTCTCCTCCTCACACTGTTCCTCCTCCTCCTCACACTGTTCCTCTTCCTCACACTGTTCCTTCTCCTCCTCACACTGTTCCTCTTCCTCCTCACACTGTTCCTCCTCCTCACACTGTTCCTTCTCCTCCTCACACTGTTCCTTCTCCTCCTCACACTGTTCCTCCTCCTCCTCACACTGTTCCTCTTCCTCCTCACACTGTTCCTCTTCCTCACACTGTTCCTTCTCCTCCTCACACTGTTCCTTCTCCTCCTCACACTGTTCCTCTTCCTCCTCCTCACACTGTTCCTCCTCCTCCTCACACTGTTCCTCCTCCTCACACTGTTCCTCCTCCTCCTCACACTGTTCCTCTTCCTCCTCCTCACACTTCTCCTCTTCCTCCTCCTCACACTGTTCTCCTCCTCCTCACACTGTTCCTCCTCCTCACACTGTTCCTCCTTCTCCTCACACTGTTCCTCCTCCTCACACTGTTCCTCCTCCTCCTCCTTACACTGTTCCTCTTCCTCACACTGTTCCTCCTCCTCACACTGTTCCTCCTCCTCACACTGTTCCTCTTCCTCCTCCTCACACTGTTCCTCCTCCTCCTCACACTGTTCCTCTTCCTCCTCCTCACACTGTTCCTCCTCCTCCTCACACTGTTCCTCCTCCTCACACTGTTCTCCTCCTCCTCACACTGTTCCTCCTCCTCCTCACACTGTTCCTCTTCCTCCTCCTCACACTGTTCCTCCTCCTCCTCCTCCTCCTCACACTGTTCCTCTTCCTACTCCTCACCCTGTTCCTCTTCCTCCTCCTCACACTGTTCCTCCTCCTCCTCACACTGTTCCTCTTCCTCCTCCTCACCCCGTTCCTCCTCCTCCTCACACTGTTCCTCTTCCTCCTCCTCCTCACACTGTTCCTCTTCCTCCTCCTCACACTGTTCCTCCTCCTCCTCACACTGTTCCTCTTCCTCACACTGTTCCTCCTCCTCCTCACACTGTTCCTCTTCCTCCTCCTCACACTGTTCCTCCTCCTCCTCACACTGTTCCTCTTCCTCCTCCTCACACTGTTCCTCCTCCTCCTCACACTGTTCCTCCTCCTCACACTGTTCTCCTCCTCCTCACACTGTTCCTCCTCCTCACACTGTTCCTCCTTCTCCTCACACTGTTCCTCCTCCTCACACTGTTCCTCCTCCTCCTCCTCACACTGTTCCTCCTCCTCCTCACACTGTTCCTCTTCCTCCTCCTCACACTGTTCCTCCTCCTCCTCACACTGTTCCTCCTCCTCACACTGTTCTCCTCCTCCTCCTCACACTGTTCCTCCTCCTCACACTGTTCCTCCTTCTCCTCACACTGTTCCTCCTCCTCACACTGTTCCTCCTCCTCCTCCTCACACTGTTCCTCCTCCTCCTCCTCCTCACACTGTTCCTCTTCCTCACACTGTTCCTCCTCCTCACACTGTTCCTCCTCCTCCTCACACTGTTCCTCTTCCTCACACTGTTCCTCCTCCTCACACTGTTCCTCCTCCTCCTCACACTGTTCCTCTTCCTCACACTGTTCCTCTTCCTCACACTGTTCCTCTTCCTCCTCCTCACACTGTTCCTCCTCCTCCTCACACTGTTCCTCCTTCTCACACTGTTCCTCCTCCTCCTCCTCACACTGTTCCTCCTCCTCCTCCTCACACTGTTCCTCCTCCTCACACTGTTCCTCCTCCTCCTCACACTGTTCCTCTTCCTCACACTGTTCCTCCTCCTCACACTGTTCCTCCTCCTCCTCACACTGTTCCTCTTCCTCACACTGTTCCTCTTCCTCACACTGTTCCTCCTCCTCCTCACACTGTTCTCCTCCTCCTCCTCACACTGTTCCTCCTCCTCACCCTGTTCCTCCTCCTCACACTGTTCCTCCTCCTCACACTGTTCCTCCTTCTCCTCACACTGTTCCTCCTCCTCCTCCTCACACTGTTCTCCTCCTCCTCACACTGTTCCTCCTCCTCACACTGTTCCTCCTTCTCCTCACACTGTTCCTCCTCCTCACACTGTTCCTCCTCCTCCTCCTCACACTGTTCCTCCTCCTCCTCCTCACACTGTTCCTCCTCCTCCTCACACTGTTCCTCTTTCTCACACTGTTCCTCCTCCTCACACTGTTCCTCCTCCTCCTCACACTGTTCCTCTTCCTCACACTGTTCCTCCTCCTCCTCACACTGTTCCTCCTCCTCACACTGTTCTCCTCCTTCTCCTCACACTCCTCCTCCTCCTCCTCACCCTGTTCCTCCTCCTCACACTGTTCCTCCTCCTCACACTGTTCCTCCTTCTCCTCACACTGTTCCTCCTCCTCCTCCTCACACTGTTCTTCCTCCTCCTCCTCACACTGTTCCTCCTCCTCCTCACACTGTTCCTCTTCCTCACACTGTTCTTCCTCCTCCTCCTCACACTGTTCCTCCTCCTCCTCAAACTGTTCCTCCTCCTCCTCCTCCTCACACTGAGCTGCTGGGTCACAGTCTGAAGCTTCAAGTCAAGAGATTATAACAGTCACTTGCGGTGGCAAACCGTATTCACATCATTGAGTTAAACTTTGATGAACTTTGCTAAAATCGCGGCCTCAGCCAATAGGAAAGAAGTATGTGTGGTTGACCCTGCTTGACTGTGATTGGCTGTAGTTTTCTGAGGAGGCTGTGATTGTTGCTGGCTGATAGCGAAGCTGAAAACACACCAGCACTGCAGCGGCGTGTCATATTACACACAACAAGTGGTGCTCCTAGCACGCGCTGTAGGCGTTAACGGATGACCACACAAACTTATTACTACTTTCACTGAATGATCTGTAGCTATTCCACCTCTGCGTCAGATTAAAATCAGGTGTGGACATCTACTAATTAAAGTTAATTTCTCATGTGAAGAGCTGTGACTCAACAGGCCTTACCTTACCTTTGTCTTTAGGACTGTGGGTCATTTAGCTCCAGATGACATGAATGCTAATAACTCTGGTAAACATTCTCATACTTCAGTGTCATTTATGATGTGTGGTGTTTTGACATGTTTCACACTCAGCTCTTCATATTGTTTCCTGGAGAAAAAACAGCGGGACTGTTGTCTGGTGTGGTGCAGTGCATGTTCTCTGGTCGTGTCGCTCCAGTCTCAAAAGTATTTGTGTCTTTCTACTGCAGAGACAAACCTGATTGATTTCAGACCATCTGTCAGCTGTGAAATATGTCTTTAATGTTGATGTATCTTAACAGAATATACAGTTGTGTGTGTGGTGGGCCTGTTCACTGTCTCATTAACATGCAAAGACATGTTGCATTAGTGTTTCAACTGATTGTTATTTTAATCATCAGTTAGTGGAGGTGTAAATCACCAGTTTCATCACGATACGATATTATATCGATATTTTGATCCAGATGGATCGATCGTTTCGCCCCATCAGTTAGTCTTCTTGTTGTTTTTCTTGTTTGTTGTGTAGCGTTCATTAAAGTGAGCGACTGTCGGGCTGCAGTCAGATTCACCCTCCTGTGAGAAACAATGATCATGTGCTAATGTATTAGTTATTATTGTTAGTTTAGTCAATACATTTTAAATGATTTGTAAAAGACATGTAGTTTCTCTTTTTTAATTCAACATGTTTCAGTTCATTTATTTATACAGGAAGGGATTAAATGTGACATTGTGTGTCAGAGTAAAAACTGGTATGACACAGTTAGAAACTGGTTTCCAGCAGGTTCCTGTTCGGCAACACAAACACATGACAATAAACAACAACAACACAAACAATCAACAGAGACAGAAGAAGAGAACACAGGCAGCTACACAGACTTTACAGAGAGGAGGACGTCAGCTGAGAGATTTAAATCAGTGGTGGTAAGAATATAATTCACTCAGTGTTACTCAGCCTTTAATTTGAAACACATTTCAGTTTGAGCTTAGAAACAGGGATCAGATTTATTCCTGGTGTTTTATATGAAGGCTGGTCTGTGGAGAAGAGTGGGTGTGTTTTAAAGACTGATGAGAGCGGCTGAAGACTCGGCACTCTGTGATTGGCTCTCCCTGAAGCTTCTTTGTCACTTTCTACCTGCAGGACTGTGACCATCAGCAAGCTGCAGGTCTGGACCTGAACCAGAGCAGCACAGACCGTCCTCTCAGCGAGGAGGTGGAGGAGGTGGAGGAGGAGGAGGAGGAGGAGGAGGAGGAGGAGGTGAGAGATGGATGCCTGTTGGCTGCAGGTCAGCAGGGTCACTGTGGGCCTCTCTCTTTGTTTCTACACAGCAGCTAAATGGGTGTAATTGTTTGTGTGCGCAGCAGCCTCACCTGGACTGGTGGGTGTAAATCACAGGCTAATTGTTGGTTGTGTCAGACAGCAGGGCAGCTATAAACAGCAGGCTGAAGGAACAGAAGGACACACCCGCTCAGACTCTCTCTCATTCAGCTGCTGTGATGTGGATAGATGCAGACAATCACTATAAAACAACCTTTAAACATGAGGAACCTGCAGATAGAAAGATTCTCTGTGGTGAACGTCTCAGACATCCACAGTGACATCAGGGCATTCACCCTGTGGTGAAATCACATCAACACTGATTGTGATAGAAACATTTTCTCCACCAGACAATTAGGAACATTTAGACACTGTTGACAGGATCAACATCAGCCAATCACATGGCTCCTCCTTCAGGAGCAGACGGCCCAGGTGTCGAGATACTTTCTCATCCAAACAGGTTTCAAACAGCCATAAAGGAGCGATGCTGATTCAGGTCCACCACAGACATTAGCTGCTGAGGACATGTGCAAACAAAATAACCAGTCAGATTTCACCAGAGTCAGTTTTGGGATGTTCCCTCGTCAGTGGGCTTCAGACTGACTCTGGAGCAGATTAAAGAACATGATCTATTTTAATTATGGTCGTAAGATTCATAGTCACAGAAAATATTGTGGTATCATGAACCAGAATTTATATTATCATCCATCAGAATGACCTTTGAAGGACTGAAAACAGAAGACTTATTTTTGGTTGACCAAATTTTTTTTTTACTATAATTGAAACTTGTTCATGACGTTTGTTTAAAAGTCTCCCTTTTAAAAATAACTAAACTAAAGTGAAGATTCTCTGTCCAGTTGCTTTCTTTAATATGGGAGCTGAGTAAATGTACACGGTGTGATAAACATACGTTTTCATATCATAGTATACCTTGAAACTGGAATACTGTTATAACCCTGTTTTAGAATAAAGTGCATTGGCGTGTGGCAGTACAGTGAACTGCACCGGGTCAGAGCGTGGATTCCTCCGGTGAACAAACTGCAGAACAGCTGCTCCTCACGCTCGTCAAGACTGCAGCAGATTGCACTGGCTGCTTTACTTTTATTGCACTTTCACATTTAGATAAACAGAGCACTGCTTTCACCTCAGTGTGGTGTTACAGTCCTGCTAATGTACAAGTCTGTGCATCAGAATAAGACAGGACATAAATCACAGAGCATCTCTGAGAAACAAAATATAAATAAAATTGTACCAAGACTTTTGAACCAAAATTAAATTAACAGCTACATTCCTGCTAATTAACAATAAAGACTTAAAATCAGGTTCCTCTGCTGATAACAATGCGTCCTCCAGGAAACGTCTCCACTGCTGTGCAGCCTGTGTCTGTTTTTCACGGCGGTCACGTTACTGTGAGTTGCTTCTGCGATGCTGTTATAGATGTCTCAGTTGATGCTGGACAAAGACGGAGATTACCGGCAACAGTACGGTAACATTAGTGTCATTATTCCTCACGGCCTTCATGTGTTCATCGTACTGCAGATTGTGGTGTTTTTCAAATGGTTTAATGAGTTAGAGGAGTTGCTTTGTGGAGCAGACGTCAGTCTCATGCACTCTTTGTATATGATTTAGTCTCTCCTGTGTCCTAACAGTCAATGATGATGCTTGAACACAGAGCGGCCCGACGGCTCCTCAGAAGTGGAGGCTGCTGTTAGTTTATGAAGCACTTGTTCATTTAACTGCAGAAAGCCAAAGTTGTGATTGTGCAGCTTTACTGATTCTCCACTTCAGGGAAAAGACTGCTCTTTAAATTGATCTGTGTCACAGCTTTTAAAATTCAGGTCCAAGATTTTTCTGATCAGGCCGCTGACAAACAGGGTCAGTAATAATAATGATAATAATAATAATAATAATAACATCATTGTAACACAGCAGTGATGTGGAAGTTAGACTGATTTTAAAATATGCTTCTGTTATCTTGTTTTCAAGAGATGATTGAATTATTTTATTGAACTATTAATGAGACAAGTGTTTGATATTTATTTTGGGGTAAATAATTCTTATATTCATCAAATAATTTAAAAAAATCTTTAGAGTAATTGATAAATTGATCGGCTAATTGAAAAAAAAAAATTAGATAGATAATTAGATAATAATCAGATTAAATGAGAAAAATCTAATTAATAGTTACGGCCCAAAGTCACACAAACACTGACTCCATCAGCACGTCAGTGTGTCAGTAACCACTGAGTGTGTTTGGGAGCCTGTTGATGACGTTATCTTCATTTCACTTAGTCGAGTGTCTGTGATCTAATCTGATGAAGTCAGTCAAATGTCCTGCTGTTATTACAGACATGTGAACTAACCACAGACACATGCTGCCTTCATGGACTCACAGCGATGTGCTGCAATTCACAGCACGCTGCTGCTGCTGCTGCAGAGTGAATAGACTGGAAACACTGGAGTTAATGTTTGGTGTTATATTTGGCATTAGAGAAGATGCCTGCAGGCCGTAACAGGGACCAGATGGTTTCAAATGATGCCTTGTTCCCTTGTTATATCTGCAAACACGAGCTCTGGTGATGATTCCCATTTTAATAATCTATTATCAATAATCCTCGAGCCTCAGGGGAATGTGGCGGCCCAGCTGGGAGGTTGTTGTGTCTCTGTGGAAACAGGACGGCAGGCCTCGGACCAGCCGGCCAAGAATGAATCTATTCTGTGAGGGCTTAGCTGCAGGCCGGCCCTCCTCATCCTCATTGGCTGCCTGTAAATTGTTCTGTGAGGTGGAAAACCTGCTCACATTCTTCTCTGATGAGTTGTATTGTCGCTCAGAGAGCTGCGAGCACACAGCAGTAATTTTCCATCAGAGCAGAGCGATGTGGTGTTTATAGATGTGTTGTCATCCCGTCGATGCCTCAGTCCCCCTCAGCTCACACACTCACACTGCTCCAGTAATTATACACAACAACACACAGGCTGGCCCACCAAGGCAGCCTGTGCTGCATAATCACCACTTTCCTCTGAGCCACGCTGCATGTGACTGCACGCTGGACGCTCCAACTTCACTGAACGCTGCCGTCAAACCTCAGGCACAAGATGTCACATACAGCTGTACACAGCCACATTACATAAGAGAGCATGAGAACCTGCAGCAGGATCTCTACAAAACAAACTGCTGCACAATTAAAAGATTAACATGTAATCTGAAAAATAGAGACTCACTGTTTCCAGTAGCAATACAACTAATACAAAGTGCCAAACCTCTGTGAAGTACGGTGGCCAGGAGAGCTCAAAGTGCTGTAACTGAAAACGCATGAAGATGAAGTAAAGATCTTCATCATGTTACCATCACATGTCACATTTACAACTGATTCCAAAAATGTGAGTGAAAACAGAACGCAATGATTTGTAAATCCTTTTTGACCCGTGTTCAATTGAATAAACTTTTTTCTTTTTTTTGTTTCTTTGTAAACATACACTCACTCTGAATTTGATGCTGCAGTAGGTTGAAATAAAGTTGTGATGGGAGCAACAACAAAATGTTCTGACCGCAGTGCCCTCTAAAGGCTCAGCTGCTCAGGACGGACACTTTGATACAAACTGTGAGGACAAACATTAGAAACATTACAAATGACCTTCTGATTGCTTCAGACAAAGGACTTGTCTCTGTACTTGTTTTATTAGATCTTAGTGCGGCGTTTGACACAATTGACCATCAAATTCTACTGCAGAGACTGGATCACTTAATTGGCCTAAAAGGTTCTGCACTAAGCTGGTTTAAATCTTATTTATCTGATCGTTTTCAGTTTGTTGACGTTCATAATGAATCATCCTTACGTACCAAAGTTTGTTTTGGAGTTCCGCAAGGTTCTGTGCTCGGACCAATCCTATTTACTCTATATATGCTTCCTTTAGGTAACATCATTAGAAATCACTCTGTAAATTTCCATTGTTATGCGGATGATACACAGTTGTATTTATCGATGAAACCAGAAGAAAGTAATCAATTAACTAAACTCCATAACTGCCTTAAAGACATAAAAACTTGGATGAGCACCAATTTCCTGATGTTAAATTCAGACAAAACTGAAGTTATTGTTCTTGGCCCCAAACAACTCAGAGACTCTTTATCTGATGACATAGTTTCTCTAGATGGCATTGCTCTGGCCTCTAGCACTGCCGTAAGAAACCTCGGAGTAATATTTGATCAAGATTTGTCTTTTAATTCTCATTTAAAACAAACCTCACGGACTGCATTTTTTCATCTGCGTAATATTGTGAAAATTAGGCCTATCCTGACCCGAAAAGATGCAGAAAAATTGGTCCATCCTTTTGTTACCTCTAGGCTGGATTACTGTAACTCTCTATTATCAGGTAGCTCTAGTAAGTCCTTAAAAACTCTCCAGCTAATTCAGAATGCAGCAGCACGTGTACTAACAGGAACTAAGACACGAGATCATATTTCTCCTGTTTTAGCTTCTCTGCACTGGCTCCCTGTAAAATCCAGAATTGAATTTAAAATCCTACTGTTAACTTATAAAGCTCTAAATGGTCAAGCTCCGTCATATCTTAGAGAGCTCATAGTGCCATATTATCCCACCAGAACACTGCGCTCTGAGAACGCAGGGTTACTCGTGGTCCCTAAAGTCTCCAAAAGTAGATCAGGAGCCAGAGCCTTCAGCTATCAGGCTCCTCTCCTGTGGAATCATCTTCCTGTTACGGTCCGGGAGGCAGACACCGTCTCCACATTTAAGACTAGACTTAAGACTTTCCTCTTTGATAAAGCTTATAGTTAGGGCTGGCTCAGGCTTGCCCTGTACCAGCCCCTAGTTAGGCTGACTTAGGCCTAGTCTGCCGGAGGACCCCCTATAATACACCGGGCACCTTCTCTCCTTCTCTCTCTCTCTCTCGTATTCTATTACTGCATCTTGCTAACTCGGCCATTCTGGATGTCACTAACTCGGCTATTCTGGATGTCACTAACTCGGCTATTCTGGATGTCACTAACTCGGCCATTCTGGATGTCACTAACTCGGCTATTCTGGATGTCACTAACTCGGCTATTCTGGATGTCACTAACTCGGCCATTCTGGATGTCACTAACTCGGCTATTCTGGATGTCACTAACTCGGCCATTCTGGATGTCACTAACTCGGCTATTCTGGATGTCACTAACTCGGCCATTCTGGATGTCACTAACTCGGCTTCTTCTCCGGAGCCTTTGTGCTCCACTGTCTCTCAGATTAACTCATATCACAGCGGTGCCTGGACAGCGTGACGTGTGTGGTTGTGCTGCTGCCGTGGTCCTGCCAGATGCCTCCTGCTGCTGCTGCCATCATTAGTCATTAGTCATACTTCTACTGTTATTATACACATATGACTATTGTCACACATGTATACTGCCAGATATTAATACATACTTTCAACATATTGTACCACAGTAGCCAGAACTATAACTATAATATTATTACTTTCAATAATGTTGTTGTAAGCTACTGTCATTACCTGCATCTCTCTCTCTCTCTCTCTCTCTCTCTCTCTCTCTCTCTCTCTCTCTGTCTCATTGTGTCATATGGATTACTGTTAATTTATTATGCTGATCTGTTCTGTACGACATCTATTGCACGTCTGTCCGTCCTGGAAGAGGGATCCCTCCTCAGTTGCTCTTCCTGAGGTTTCTACTGTTTTTTCCCTGTTAAAGGGTTTTTTGGGGAGTTTTTCCTGATCAGCTGTGAGGGTCATAAGGACAGAGGGATGTCGTATGCTGTAAAGCCCTGTGAGGCAAATTGTGATTTGTGATATTGGGCTTTATAAATAAAATTGATTGATTGAAATTGAAACAGATTTCACATCTACATCCCATAATATCATCAACAGATTCAGAGACTGCAGAAATCTCTGCATGTAAGGGACAAGGCTGAATGTGGGTGACCTTTGACCCCTCAGATGTCACTGCATTACAAACCAACATGACTGTATATAGGATATCACTACATGGGCTCAGGAACACTTGTCAGAAACCACTGTCAGTAAACACGTCGCTGCATCGACCAATGACAGTTCAGACTCTACCAGGCTCCGCCCACTTCTCTGTGCTCGAGCTCATCTGACATGGACTCTGACCAGTCCATCATGGACGTCCTGTCCTCCAGGACCAGCAGCTGTGATGGATGGAGGTGCATCATGGGTAACTTCCTGTCTGTGATGGATGGAGGTGCATCATGGGTAACTTCCTGTCTGTGATGGATGGAGGCGCATCATGGGTAACTTCCTGTCTGCGATGGATGGAGGCGCATCATGGGTAACTTCCTGTCTGCGATGGATGGAGGCGCATCATGGGTAACTTCCTGTCTGTGATGGATGGAGGTGCATCATGGGTAACTTCCTGTCTGCGATGGATGGAGGCGCATCATGGGTAACTTCCTGTCTGCGATGGATGGAGGCGCATCATGGGTAACTTCCTGTCTGCGATGGATGGGGGTGCATCATGGGTCACTTCCTGTCTGCGATGGATGGAGGTGCATCATGGGTAACTTCCTGTCTGCGATGGATGGGGGCGCATCATGGGTAACTTCCTGTCTGCGATGGATGGAGGTGCATCATGGGTAACTTCCTGTCTGCGATGGATGGATGGAGGTGCATCATGGGTAACTTCCTGTCTGCGATGGATGGATGGAGGTGCATCATGGGTAACTTCCTGTCTGCGATGGATGGATGGAGGTGCATCATGGGTAACTTCCTGTCTGCGATGGATGGATGGAGGTGCATCATGGGTAACTTCCTGTCTGCGATGGATGGATGGAGGTGCATCGTTTTTCTTTGTTTTGTTTTGTTTTTTAATTGAAAATGTGATCGCTGATTAATTATGTCACCACTCTGTAGCCTGGCTCAGTGTCACGCTCACAGCACCATCTGATTGGTAATACGTCACAAGTAATAACCTGTCATCACTCTTTCATTTCTTCAGTTTGTGAACAACAGCAGTAACTCAGAGTCAGATTCAGATTTTGTTACAATATTCATAGTTCAACTAAATTAAATCTGCCACTAATTACCTATTCAAACAAATGTCCCCTGGGATCTATAAATCATCTCTGATCATCAGGCTGTGACAGCCTGTTAGGAGACATTCACATGTATTGAGTTTTTCGACGTAGCTTTACATCACTAAAGGTTTAATCACTTGATGACAGTGACTCCCGTGTGCGCATGCCGAGAGAGGAGAGACGCTGTGCTGCTGCCAGAGGAGCCGCTGACTGAGTTTCCTCTGCAGGGAGGGAAACTCACGGTAACTCGCTTAGACAGTCTGAGAAATCTGGGACTGTTGATAAAACATTCAGGACGTCCAGGCCTAACGACGCCACGCTTATTTCACTTTCAGACGTGCTTGTTGTTGCTGTGGGTAACAGTATGATGTCAATATGTCAACAAGTCCAAATATCACGAATATCACGGTATGAATTTTTCATGTGATATTAAAAAGTATTGTGGTATAATCATGAACGAGTTCATACGGCACACCCATAGTTGGAAAGTGGATCCGTGTTTTGGGGTTCCCGCTCATACAGCGTCTGACCAATCGTGAGCTACGCTATTGATTGCAAGCAGACCTGACTGATACATGCAGCTGTCAATCATGACATCACCTCCCCGTTTTTACAGCATCAGATAGCTAAATAAAAACACTTATCAGAAAAATAAACACTTGAACAAACATTAGTGTGAAAAGAACGAGCCTGCATCAGTGAAACTGGGCCTGTAAGAGTTAACAGTCATTTACTGTGCAGTCAGTCAGCTGACCCGTCTCACCTCGTGCCCCCGTCCTCCTCTCTGCATATTCATCAGTTGTTTGAAAGGAGGCTGTTTGAGGCCATTGAAGCTGCAGTCAGGTTGAAGTGTGGGGTTCAGGGAGTCCTCCAGGGAAGCCTGGCGGGCACCTCAAAGGTTTGGATTTAAGGCGGACTCCACAGAGGCCCGTTCAAGGCCTGAAGCTGCTCACCACAACAGAACAGCAGGACAAAATCTGCACTCACAGCAAGAACAGAGAGACGGCAGGGAGCTGTTTAATTCAGAGAGTAAATGTCTCTGTAGGTGTAGAAGAAGAAGAAGAAAGTCACAGACAGATCCGTCAGCTTAAGATTAAAGTGTAGAGTTAAAATATAAAAACATCTTCTGCTCGTTGGCCTGTTATTAAACTCAGGTAGCTTTACTGAAGCCAAATCAAACCCTCATCTTCCAGATTTTAACCAGGTCAGCAGATTTGTTCAGGCTGAAACATCTGTAGGATGGATTGAGATGAAATATGGTTCATCATTCATGTTTCCCTCAGGATGAACTGTAATAGCTTTGTCCTTCATCTGTCGCCATCATCAGGTCAACATGTTGGTGTGTCCAATACTCTGGTTCAATATGTACCTGCAGAACTGATGACATTCACACCCGCCTCAGCTGGACACCGTGTTTACTGATAATTAGTGATGTCTCAGTCTGATCTCAAAGATGGATAACGGGCCGATCAAGGCATTTTGAACTGATCAGTTCTATTGAGTCTGATCTGGTCCTTTGTTTTACTCCAGCTGTCACACAGGCGTTTTTACTGGTGAAGCTTTGTGCACAGCAACGCAACAAGTGCAGCTGTTGTCAACTTTCAAAATCTGTCTCTCCTTCACTGTGCACCACGCCTGCTGAGAAACACAGCACGCCGTAAAAGACAGCACAGTGCAGTGCTTATTTATGTCACTCCTTTCAGCTCAGTGTGAGAGTCTCGTGTCTGACCTTCGTCTCTGGAGCACTGTGTTTCAACACGGGCAGAAGACAGACAGACAGACAGACAGCGGTTTGTCACTGTCACCGCACCACTGTAAATTCAACACAATCCCTGCAAAGAGCTCATAAGAGTGGGCTAGTTTGTTCATGTGATCCATGGTAAAGACGTACAGGTGATGAAAATAAACTGTCAATTTACCACAGTTCATTCAGTTAAGAAAAGCGGCACCGAGGCAACAACCACTGAGAGCACTCTGCTAAGAGTTACAGATTCCCTTGAGACATTGACGAGGCCAAATGATTATTTTATACTTTATTTTGTAGAAAAATAAGATAAAAGATACAGTGCAGCAGCGATGATGTTTTTCTGTAGTCTGACCCTGAAGTCAGCGTCGCGCTGGTTCCCTCCTCAAACAGCCAATGACATTTTTCTTTTGGATTCTTGTTTATTACAGAAAATAAACTCTAAACTCGTTTCTGATCCTTCCAGGTTTTGTTCAGTGAGATAATCTTCACTAATGAACACCACTCTATGATTATTGAAGAATGAATTCAATCAGCAGAGGTAAGAAGCTAACGTTAGGCTGTAAACTAACTACTAACATGCTAACTCACTGTTTGGTTTTAGGACCTTTTCTGGGGCACTTCATGTAGAAACAGTTTAGATGCAGGGATCTTTCCTTAAGTATTGGATCAGGACTTTGTATCAATAGGTACTCGGTGTATCAAGATCAGAGGCACAAAGTCTTGACTGGGACGTCCCTAGCTAGGATGCTAACAAGCTAAACAAGGTGGTGAGCAGCCACTTAATTATGTGTGACTGTCGTTTTGAGCTTTCTGTTAGGAAGGGTTAGCATTGGTGGAAAGAGAGGGGAGGACATGCAGCAAGGGTTGGAATTGAACCTGTGGCTGGGACATGGCCTTTGCACATGGGATGCCCGCTCTACCAGGTGAGCTAGTGGATGACTCAAACGTGTTGTTTCTCAGAGTTACAGACACGTCTGTGTTCTGTAGAAAACCTCCCTGAACCTGAGGTGTATAATCCTGATCTGAATCCACAGATGTGATGCTCAGTGTGATGGCCTCTCTAACCGTCTGCAGCAGGTTTTTATCTTCACACCTTCATGGTTATAATGTGCAGAGGTTCATGTGCCGCAGCAACATAAATGACCTGCACTCAGTGGGTCGAGTCACATAGGCTGCAGCTCATCAGAGCATGAAAGAAAAATGTGCAGCATGTTTGAACCTTTAGAAACGTGTGTGTGTGTGTGTGTGTGTGTGTGTGTGTGTGTGTGTGTGTGTGTGGTCATATTGCTGACAGTGTGAGTCCTCTCCTTATCTCCTTACTGTCACTAACAATACTCGATCCTCTCCAGGCGTGTTAACAGTCTGTCATTTGGTTTAGTTTCACTCTCTGCAGCCAACAGTCGTTGATCACGAGCTGTGCCAGTGTTGGCCCGAGCTCTGCTGCTGCTGCAGGCTGTGTTGGAGGAGTTACAGCAGACAGTTAATGTGTATGAGTTCTCCACATTCATGCTCCGTTTGGCTGAATCCACACATTCCTGCTACAGTACTACACAAAGCACATGGTGACATGAAGCCTGCCAACATCATGACTTCATGTCCAGGCCTGTGTGAATGAATGCAGCTCTCAGCCAACTCATTCATTCACTCACAGGATCCTGCAGCCTGCAGTCAGTGAGAGGAGACGTACAGTGAAGTGTTTAGAGATGTTTCAGGCTGCTCACAGACTGCTGAATCTCTCAGCTCCTCCTCACTGATGAGATAAGTTAGCTAGCTGCACCCTGCACACCCTCCAACCTCACACTGCACCTCACAGACTACTTTGCTGGGTGGAGAACAGCCACAGCTCTGGAGACAGACCCTCAGTAAGTGGCTGCAGCAACACAGATTCAGCCCCCTCAGCGTCCAGGGTCACAGCAGGCTGGTGCCTCGCTCTAACCTGTGACAGGCTGTTGATCCATGTAGAACACTGTCACCATGTTACAGAAGCCAGATGAAGCTGATGTGTGTTCAGGTGTGTGTTCTCTTCAGGTGTGTGTTCTGCTCAGGTGTGTGTTCAGGTGTGTGTATTAATATGATCCTGTTCTGTGTTTTTTACAGGTCAGTTTATTAACATCCACCCTGGAGGCGGAGCTACAGATAAAGGTAAGAGTCATTAACCTCACACAGATGGATGATCATCACTGGTGGTAAATGTACAGTTATTGTGTTGTTATTGTCATGTGACTTCAGAGATCCACTGCGTCTTACGTCTAATCTCAGTGTGTAACAGCTGCTTCACTGTGAGTGCAGCTCCACACACACACACACACACACACACACACACACACAGAGTTCTGATCGTCGTGGCTGAGCTGTCAGCTCGCTATCACTGAATCAACCAAACTTTAAATACGTCCGGCGACAGACGCCGCTGGAGGCATTATGTTTTCAGGTTGTCTGTCTCTCTGTCCCAACCTTGTCAACACAATATCTCAAGAACACTCTGATGGAATTTCTTTAAATTTGGCACAAACGTTCACCTGAAGAATAAACTGATCAGAATATTGTGCTCAAAGGTCAAAGGTCAGTGTGACCTCACAACACCTGTTTTTGTCCATAACTGAAGAATTCATCCACTAATTCTGACCAAACTTGACACAAATGCCTAACAGGATAAAATAATGAAGGTCAAAAGGTCAAAGATCAGCTTGACTGTGACATCATCATGTTTTAACGTCATATCTCAGGAACAGAAGGGGAGACATTTGGTCAGATACTGAATTGGTCATACAACCACAGGGTGGACTGGTGGGAGGAGTCATATAACCAGGGGGCGGGGATTCTAGTTCATAATAACTGTATTTTATTGTCTCTGTATTCTGTAGACTGAATGATACTGTCAGTATCCTGAAGTTATATTTGTATTGATATTGAAGTGGATCAGATGAGATGATCCAGAACCAGAACTTGGAGCTGCTGACGGACTGAATGAGTCTGAGAGCTGAATGTGTTTGACTGTGAACTCTGAGTGAGTGTCGGAGCACAGCTGAGTCCTCTCTCTGTGAGACACTGATTATTATTCATTCATTCACATTCACCCTCGTGTCTTCTCCCCAGAGACACTTTGAGTCCCTCTGTGACCACTGAAGACCCTCTGAGGTCAAAGGTCACTGATGTTAGGAGGCCCACCTGCCAGTTAGTGTTAGCACACAACAATAACACGCACAACAGTAGCAACGTGTGTGTGTGTGTGTGTGTGTGTGTGTGTGTGTGTACACAGGACAGGACAGAGGAGCAGTGTGTGTCTTAATGACACCAGAACACTGTGTCACTAACGTTAACCAGCCAATGTGGCAGACACATTTGGCACATGGCGAGCGTCAGGTTTGGCTCCAGGCTGTTTCCCTTTCAGTGTTTCTTTGTTTCACTGGCAACTAAAATGATGTGAAATACACGAGGCGTTGCCATTCAGTCCGGCGCTCCATTGGCTCAGTGTGTCCATCGCCTGGGTCAGGTGGGAGCTATCATGCGGTGCTGCTCGTTCAGTTACTACAGCTGGTGACGCAGTTCCAGCGGTGGAACCAGGGATGTCACAGACTGTAAAAATAATGTACATAGCTAACGTGACTTCACCCACTGGTTTGTGGTCTCCCGTTCTGAAGCCTCGAGTTCGGCGTTTGAGCCGTCACCATCTTGGTTTTTTAGAGCCAGTAGTGACCATATTTGGGCAAGAGGGTGGCGCTGTCTACTGTCAGCAGATAACCACTGGAAGAGGCCCCGCCCCCTTCATGATGTGTAACTTTAAGCCTTAATAAAATGTGAACAGGTGAGTTTTATAAAAGTTGTTATGAATGTTGAAATGATCTCCAGAGACCAGACAGGCTGTGAACATGACACACTCACTGTAGGAGCCAGCCTCTAGTGGACAGTAGAGGAACTGCAGGTTTTGGATTCATGTTTCAGTCCTCAGGTTGCCGCCGACGTCCCTCAGTACGAAACAAAGATTTATGTCAGATGACAAACAGGACACATGTCACATCTTAGTAACAGTCTGTTTTATTCTGTGTCACAGTCTCTTTAGCTGTGACATCACGATGACCTCACGATGACCTTACTGTGACATCACGATGACCTTACTGTGACATCATGATGACCTTACTGTGACATCATGATGACCGTACTGTGACATCACGATGGCTTACTGTGACATCATGATGACCTTACTGTGACATCATGATGACCGTACTGTGACATCACGATGACCTTACTGTGACATCATGATGACCTTACTGTGACATCATGATGACCTTACTGTGACCTCACGATGACCTTACTGTGACATCATGATGACCTTACTGTGACCTCACGATGACCTTACTGTGACATCACGATGACCTTACTGTGACATCATGATGACCGTACTGTGACATCATGATGACCGTACTGTGACATCACGATGACCTTACTGTGACATCACGATGACCTTACTGTGACATCATGATGACCTTACTGTGACATCATGATGACCGTACTGTGACATCATGATGACCTTACTGTGACATCACGATGACCTTACTGTGACATCATGATGACCTTACTGTGACATCATGATGACCTTACTGTGACATCACGATGGCTTACTGTGACATCATGATGACCTTACTGTGACATCATGATGGCTTACTGTGACATCACGATGACCTTACTGTGACATCACAATGGCTTACTGTGACATCATGATGGCTTACTGTGACATCATGATGACCTTACTGTGACATCATGATGACCTTACTGTGTGTCTAATGTTGATCTGTGATTAAATCAAACATGTTTCCGTCCTGTGATTAATATAAATGTTGTGAGGACAGTCAGTGTACACGGTGTGATGGTGTAACACATGAATCCTAACAGAGCTGATAACAGCAGGAATGTTTGAGACATGTCGGTCTGATCTCTTCCAGCTGCTGTCAGAAGAAATAAAAACACCTCAGCTGTTTTTCTTTCTTCTGCTGGAACCTAAATTTTCTCCTCAGACGTGCTGAGTGGATTTCCTGACCCTGGAGTCCTGTAAAAGCTTTTCACACCACACCATCAACTCTCCAAAATAGCTGAGCTCAGATTTGAAAATAACCTCTTTTCATTCCTAAAAATATGCGTCTGCTCCATAAATCTGTTCAACTGTTCCTCCAGGTGTTAACCTCTCTTTTCCCAAGTGTCCCAAAAATGATAATCCTGCAGTTTTCATGACATCAAACCCGTTTTAGATTCTGTTATGGTCTGCACTTTGCAGCAGTGGTGTGTTAGTGTGTCCGTGTGTGTCCATGTGTGTCCGTGTGTGTCCATGTGTGTCCGTGTGTGTCCGTGTGTTAGTGTGTCCGTGTGTGTCCGTGTGTGTCAGTGTGTTAGTGTGTCCGTGTGTGTCCATGTGTGTCCGTGTGTGTCCGTGTGTGTCCGTGTGTGTCCATGTGTGTCCGTGTGTGTCCGTGTGTTAGTGTGTCCATGTGTGTCAGTGTGTGTCAGTGTGTGTCCGTGTGTAGCCTGTAGTCCCAAATATCAGCGTCTGGGCGTGGAAGCTTCAGTGAGGAACAACACGCAGGTCACACATGAGTTATACCTGCTGGAGAAAAGAGAAGCAAAGCTCTTACTGAAAGTTTTCAGGTGCTTTGTGCCGAGGCTCACTGCTGGTTTGTGACACACCAGTTCTCATTTAGCGTGTCTGGTGTTCGACTCCTGTTTATATCTTGTGGCCTGTCACATGTGTTCAGTGACGGACTGCTGGTGACTGACGTCATATAAGAGCGACTCAGATTCACAGAACCATCTCTGCTGGTACACTGGAGACAGGGATCAAGCAGTTTGTCTCACTCGGGATAGATTGTGCTTTTTTGGTTCATAGTTTATGATTGACGTGCGATTTATTCGCGTTTAGAGGGAATAAATTTCCGTTATAACGGAAACGTGGGCACAGTTATCTAACGTTATACAAAATACACAGACTAACTAACTAACTAACTGATTGACTAACATAAACAACTGAAAATTGAAAAAAAAAATTAGCTTGCACCGTTAGCTCCGGTAAGGGAAAGCATGAGGGAAAGCGGCTGACCGGAAGTCACGCACAAAAAAAACGGAAGTTGATCACTATTTACTTCCGTGTTTGAAAATAAGGTGGATAGTGCCCACAAAACTTTATATTAGTTTTCATATTTTAGATAAATTTGTCTTGTCTGACATGTTATTGATGATAATAACTGTATTAATGTTATTAATGTTGCCTCCATGTTGAGCTTCACAGTCTCAGTAATAACCCTGCAGCATCACTCAGTACATGAAGCTGTGACATCGTACGTCGTAGCCTGTGATTCAGTCAGCGCTGTCATCGTACAGTCTGCTGACATCACACTGGATGTTTATTAGATCTATGTGACACAGTGGAGCTGCACTAAACTGAGCAGATCTCTCAGTCTGCAGGAGGGTTAAGTGCCGTTTACTTCCATCTTCTCAGCCTGAGACGATCATCCAGAGACACCTGAACGTCACTCAGTCATAGTTCATATGAAACAGTGGGTCAGACAATCAGACTGTTGTTGAGCAGCTCTCAGTGTGCTGAAGGTGTTCACAAGGATTCTGCACTATTTTAAGATTTAACTCACTGTCCAAAGAATGTCCTGCACACTGCTGCCAACACTCACACTGTGTGTGTGTGTGTGTGTGTGTGTGTGTGTGTGTGTTAGCAGCTGTTTGGTGACCTCAGAGAATCTGATAGAGACTCACATGCTTTAACCAGACACACAGAGGGTAGAGACAGGGAGCTGTGGGCGGAGCTGTGAGAGCCTGCAGGCTGAGAGTTTGTCAGGGAGCTTCTCTGTGAACACACGCTGGACTAAACTCTCCCTGCTGGAGCTCCTCTGACTCTACTGTGGAGCTCTACTGACTGTGTCTGTTCCTGGTGCTCAGTCTGTCCCGTCGCTGTTGTCCTGTTTGGATTTAGTCTCCCTGAGCACAGAGAGGAGCTGAGGGGGAGTGGGGCTCCGGTCTCAGAGGGTGAGTGCTCTGCTCGTTCAGCCGTCACACTCTGCAGCTTTATTTGTCTCTGCTGGAAACTTGATTCAGAGTCAGAGGAATGTTTTTGTCCATCACCTGTGAACAGATCAGAGACACAGAGTCAGACTTCACTTTGACTCTTCTTCATGTTTGTGTCTGCTGAATTTAAAAGGAAGGAGAAATAGAGTTTAGATTTAGATTTATGCAAACAGTAACACTGTGTAGTGTCTTAAACTCAGTTTCATGACATCTGGAATTCACTGCTCTGATGAGAAATGTTTTTCACAGATTAAAAACAGCTCTTATTTTCTGCTGCAGTCGTCTCTGTGAGAATCTTAAACAGTCTCAGTCTCAGTCGCTGTGTTTTTGTTGGTTCTGCAGTGAACAGAAAGAAAAGACAGAGTTTAATTTGCATTTGTTCTCAGGCTGCGGGTCAGGGACCTGCAGGACTCCCTTTGAACATAATTCACTGGTCCTGGAATTCCTGGAATGTCAGGGGATTTTTCAGAGGAGTTTTTTGGACAGGTAAACAAGCAGCTGGATGGTTTGGTGACTGTGAGGAGATCTGAATCTTTACCTAACTAAACTTTAACTAACAGAGTGTGAGAGACACCGAGGGTCAGACTGAGCTGAGGAGGAGACATCGTACCTGCTGCTGGTCTGAGCTGAGCTGGGGACAGACATGTTCAGTGTGTGTTTGTACTGAAGGTGAGGACAGACAGACAGACAGACAGACAGACAGAAGGACAGACGGACAGACAGAAGGACAGTGTTTCCACAATCTGAGGCCTGAAGGGGACAAACTGGCTCTACATTCTGATGCTGCAGCCAAGATGCAGCATCAGAATTACTTTAATTGTCCTCGGTTTTGGCTCTGAGGTTTAAAATGTAAATTAGTTTTGGAGAGTTGTTTGACAGTTTAGTTTTTTGGATTATTTGGAAATTATGAGAACTGCAGCAGAGACACAAAGTGACAGACAGACAGACGTTCTGTCAGTTCTGTTCAGGGGTTCAGGTCCTTGAATGCAGCACAGATGGAACTCTTCATTATTATTTTTTCCTCAGCAGCAGTTTGTGGAGTTTTGAGTTGTGGAGTGGATAATTGATCAGTTGATCTGAATAGAGCTGATCAGATGGATGGATGAGAGGAGCAGCTGTTTGTGAGTGAAAGCAAACTTAAACCTAGTTTCACTTTCACTGCCCCTGATGTTCTGCTGCTTCGTCTGCGTGCAGAGTCGTTTGTGCTGCGACAGTGTTCTGTAATGAAAACTGTATTTATATTCCAACAGCTCCTGATGAACTGTTCAGCTCCAACACTAGGAATTCAAAAGGTAGCAGCAGATGCTCTGTATGTGCTTATGCCCCGCCCACACACACATTCTCATTGACTGATGAATTGGCGCTGGTTATTTATATTATTGTGGCGTATTGATTATGAATACAGTCCATCTGATGCTGGTTTTGTTTCATCAGTGTAGCCAGTATCTCACGATCACTATCCTCATTCAGATTTTAAGAAGCTACAAATTATATTCAGCCACAAAATAAGTCTGAAAAGCTACAAATCAGAACGAAGCACAGAGAGTTGTTGACTAGAGATGATACGCCGTCTCATGGTGGTCACTTCCTGTCAACCTGACATTGTTAGCTGTTTGCATGACACCGTTGCTAGGTTACCAGGGAACATTTTTTCTATTGACGGTGCATAACTGTTTATTGCGAGATGATATGTTATGGTTTTATCACCCACCACTATGACACAAACACCAACACACACACACACACACACACACACACACACACACACACAAACACTCACTGATCACACACACTCTACATTCTTGTTGAGGGGTTTAAAAAATGTGAAGAGTCAGTAGCCAGAGGCTGCATATCTGCTGCAGGTGGATGCCTGCCTGTGTGTGTGTGTGTGTGTGTGTGAGAGAGTCTGTCCAATCAGATATAACTGTTGATAATAAGTGTGGATGCTTCTGCACTAATGATCTACTATTTCAACTCCTTTTTGCACCTTTTTTTGGGCACTATCCACCTCTGCACACTTTGTGCTACAGAAACCATTCAGAATCTCCAGTGCAAAGATTACACCGTTTTCAGCTGTGGCCTTTGTTAGTGTGACGTGTTAGTGTGACGTGTTAGTGTGACGGTGTTAGTGTGACGATGTTAGTGTGACGTGTTAGTGTGACGTGTTAGTGTGACGTGTTAGTGTGACGATGTTAGTGTGACGTGTTAGTGTGACGTGTTAGTGTGACGTGTTAGTGTGACGGTGTTAGTGTGACGATGTTAGTGTGACGTGTTAGTGTGACGGTGTTAGTGTGACGGTGTTAGTGTGACGATGTTAGTGTGACGTGTTAGTGTGACGATGTTAGTGTGACGTGTTAGTGTGACGTGTTAGTGTGACGGTGTTAGTGTGACGATGTTAGTGTGACGTGTTAGTGTGACGTGTTAGTGTGACGTGTTAGTGTGACGGTGTTAGTGTGACGATGTTAGTGTGACGTGTTAGTGTGACGGTGTTAGTGTGACGATGTTAGTGTGACGTGTTAGTGTGACGTGTTAGTGTGACGGTGTTACTGTGACGTGTTAGTGTGACGGTGTTACTGTGACATGTTAGTGTGACGGTGTTACTGTGACATGTTAGTGTGACGGTGTAAGTGTGACGGTGTTAGTGTGACGTGTTAGTGTGACAGAGTTAATGTGACGGTGTTAGTGTGACGTGTTAGTGTGACGTGTTAGTGTGACGGTGTTAGTGTGACGTGTTAGTGTGACGTGTTAGTGTGACGGTGTAAGTGTGACGGTGTTAGTGTGACGTGTTAGTGTGACAGAGTTAATGTGACGGTGTTAGTGTGACGTGTTAGTGTGACGTGTTAGTGTGACGGTGTTAGTGTGACGTGTTAGTGTGACGTGTTAGTGTGACGGTGTTAGTGTGACGGTGTTAGTGTGACAGAGTTAATGTGACAGTGTTAGTGTGACGTGTTAGTGTGACGTGTTAGTGTGACGGTGTTAGACTGTATGAAGGACTCTGATGAGGACAGGGACATGTTGGACGTGGTGTTGACACTGACACACCGTCAATAATTTTAACGCTGTGTTTGGTTGAACTGAACCTGTGTGTTGACTTTGACCTGCTCTTTGTCTTACAGGCAGACATGATGTGTCTGTTAGTGACAGGATATTAACTCCAGTTTGTGTCCGTCTCTCTTTCATTTCCTCCTCTGAAGCCTCAGAGCGTCTCCTGTCCTCCTCACAGATGATATGTGACCTCATCTGGGTCCAGACCTTTGACTCCGCCCACTCCACCAAGTTGTCTGATTTGTCCAGCTTTGTGACATCAGACAGCAGTTACTCAGTTAACAGTCCAACAGTCCAGAGAGTTTTGTAGGGAGACTAATGATTAGACGATCAGCATCGCAGGTGGGACCAGAGCTGTGGTCAGGTGGTGTATCAGAACCAATGAGGACTCATAACAACAATGGTGACCACTGCAGACGAGACAGGCGCTGCCGTGGAGGCTGCTCTGAATCAACATGTCCTCATAATGTTGCCCAACATCCCAGTTTGTTTTTCTTTGCTCTGCTCTTTAAACCCCAACAACAGTGCTGCACACTCATACCGTCATATACTGAATGACCCGGGGAAATTTTATGGATGGATAGACAGATGGACAGAAGGAAGAATGGATAGATAGCTATATAGATAGATAGATAGATAGATAGATAACTTTATTGGTCAGTTCTAGCCCTGTGTTGGACTTTCAGAGGTTTAACCCCACAAACTGAAGTCTGACCTGCTGAGGAGCAGAACCAGTGAGTCCTGGTCTGAAGTCAGAGTGAGGCCACTTTGAATTGTGTGAATGATTCGTTAGCCCCGGCCTGAGTGCAGTGTGAGGAGTGTTGGTGTGGACTTAGATGACTGAATCCCCTCCCCCACAGATATCAGAGTGGACGTGAAGTCACACTGAAGATGGAGACAGAGAGAGGAGCTGTGAATGTTCTGCAGCCAATCAGAGAGAAGCTAACAGCTGGTTCTCCTTTGGTTCGTTCACTAACAGACAGAGGTTTGAGTTACTCTGTGAAATCTGACTCTGGATCAGCTTCATTGGCCAAATATCTGAACCATAGATTTATAATAGTAACTAGATACTTGACGCCAACATGACGCCTGCTCAGTCCATATGTCAAAAAAAAGTTTCTATCTGTTTCTCCTGCTGGCTCCGCCCACCAGTTCCTGCTCCGCTCATAGCCTTCATGTTGTCATGATGTCAAATACGTTTTCTTTGCTTGAGAAAGGTTTTACAAACATAAAACCTCCGTGGATCAAATATTCAGAATACAAAGAATCCTAACTGAGCGTGTTCACAGGTGGAGGTGTCGACAGTTTACAGATGTCTCTGTTATAATGGCGGCCTGTGGAGGAGTGGCCTCTGGGAAAATCCAGCTGTAAGACTGAGTGGTGTTCCTGGTGTGAACATGTAGGAGGAGTTTGACTCTGGTTGTTGTTGCTCTCAGTGAACTCACACAGACACAAACGGAGGTAAAAACAGGAACAACACAGCTGCTGGTCAGGTTCGCCATACGAGCTTAAGATGATCCGATTTTATGGTACGTCGTCAAAAGTCCTAAAAAAAACTCCAATATTGCTGCTTGGCTGCTCACCCAGCTATCCGTAGCTAACTGTAGCTAACCATAGCTAACCGTAGCTAACTGTAGCTAACCATAGCTAATCACAGCTAACTGTAGCTAACCATACCTAACCGCAGCTAACTGTAGCTAACTGTAGCTAACCATATCTAACCATAGCTAACCGTAGCTAACTTGTTTGTCCATTGTTTGGTCTGTGACGTAATAGGTCAACAGGAAAAAGGTCCAATACTAACAAGCTGAAAGGGGGCATATCTCCACCTATCGTAGAGGAGTCGCACATACTTGGCTCAATAAATGGATTCCCCTCCCGTGCTTGTATACTGGGACAAGGACAGTAGGCCAGTTAGATGTCCTCGTCCAGCTGGAACTGTAGCTCCACTTCACTGTTATCATGGAGACAGACTGAGTGATGGAGAATAGCTGCTGAACACAAATCAGCTCTGTAACACATTTTGTCTTTTCTTTGTGTCTCATTATGTAGTGTGTGTGTGTGTGTGTGTGTGTGTGTGTGTGTGTGTGTGGAGCAGCTCTGGTTTAGAGCTTTCTCTGTGATTACAGCTGACCCTGATGTGTTGACCTTTGACCTGCGGGTCTTAAACCAGAGGAACAGACTGGTTCAGTCCACTGGAGACCCTCATGTCCCTCCTTCTATGGTCAAAGGCAACAGCAGAGGTCAGAGGTCACCCTACCTTTATGTGATGAATGTATCAGCTCAGTGTGAAGGACCAAACTGACCTGCAGTCAGTTCAGATGATCAGTGTTGAGTCTGTTTCCTCCAGACGTTCAGACGTTCCTCCTCTGAGGTTCATCATGACCTTCCCTCATCTTTAATAACTCTGCTGTGACAGAGTTATTAAAGATAACTCTCCGGCTTGAGTCGAGCTCCGACCGGTCAGTTCACACCGCTGCTACTTTTCTCTGTAATGTTCTAAACCGTGTTCATCCCGTCATGAATCTTTGGTCTGAGCTGGGCTCAAACTAACCTCTGCGGATGTTCATTTCAGACCCTGCTCTGATCTTTAAAAGTATTGAGTACTCAGTACCTGGTAATTGCGCGCAGGCACTGTAATATGGAACTAGTTCAAATGTCCGTCTTTGGTGTGGGCAGTTTTGAACAGGGTTTAGATGGATCTGTGTGTCCTCTCCATCAGACAGAGCTCATTATGTGTTTCTGTGCACAGACTCATTCCTCAGGGTCACAGCTCGCATGTCTGTATCAAAGGAAACTTCACCCTGAAGCTTTATGGAGGTGATGGACATGTTCAGACAGACAGCAGGACGTACAGATGTGTGGAGCAGGACACCAGATCCTGACTGAGTCCCTCAACAGGAAATAGATCAGAAACTCAGTCATGTGACGGATGTGATTCTCTGGTGTCAGTTTGATGTGACGATGTGCTCAGTTGGATTTGAGTCGTTTTCAAGACGGCTTTATTCTGGACTGGACGTGGAGGCCAGTGCACCAGTGTTCTGTGGGCTGCGACCTCTCAGCGACCATATTAACCAGCTGGGTTGTTCACACAGAACATGCATCCATGCCTACTGATTCCACCTATCAGTCAGCTGAGTCTCAACAGAGAGACGAGCAGCCAGGTCAGCGCGTCTGTGTCCGGTTCACACTATGAGCAACAAAGGAGCAGCGAGGCCAGTTACATTATGTTAAAGCATTTATTCACTCAGTTACATCATCATGGACGTTTGTGTGTGTGTGTGTGTGTGTGTGTGTGTGTGTGTACACAGTGTGGTCAGGTGGGGCTGCAGATGTGGTGACAGTGGTGTAACAGTGATGCTGATGAATATTAATCTGCAGCTGTGTTAATAGTCAGCGGACTGTTCCAGCTGTCTGGTGTGATGAAGCTCCAGCTCCTCATATGTTGGTCAGACTGTACGGTGGCTGTGGAGGGTCACACTTTACACACATGTTGATGTTAACATGTCCCCCAGTTAGGGCTGGGCGATATGGCCCAAAAAAAAAAAAAAAAACAACAAATCTGATTCACAATTTAAATCGATTTTTCCTCTACTTAAAATCAAATTTCAGAAAAATATTTGGGCCCTGGTAGCACGTACCTGGGGTCCAAAACTTTCAGCATGTGAATAGACCTCGGCTTTTCCATGGTATATATTGGCACCATATCTCTTGCAATAATCCACTCTGAACTACGGGAGCCCAGCGGGGAGTGTCGGTGGCGGATCTTAAAGAGAAACTCGATTTTCATTAAAACAAATCGACTTAAACTACAAATTTGAATTAATCAATAAAATCGATTTGTACACATTTTGGTTTGATCCGTCCTGCAGCGTCTCACCTGAGCTCTGCGTCCACAGGTTCAAAGTTAAAGTCCCACTGATTGTCACACACCTCTCTGCATCTGACCGATCCCCTGAGGGAGCGGTCAGATGCAGCGGTGCAGCGCTTGGGCATCATGTGGTGATCTAACCCTCCAATTCCAACCCCTGATGCTGAGTGCCAAGCAGGAAGGCAATGGGTCCTGGGGATCGAACCCATGACCTCCCAGTCTCAGGGCGGACACTCTACTGGCGGCCACTGAGCTTATGTTCAACATGTGAACTCTAAGTTGGTTAGTTGCTGCTGCAGGAAACAGAAACATGAGTTAGAGTAGGTTTCTGTCCCAGTTCTCCCAGTCTGTGGTCAGAGTAGTGTCAGAGCCTGCAGCTGGTCTGGGATCAGGAGAGAGTCTTCAGACCCAGCAGAGCTCCCAGTGCTCCCATTAAAGCTGTGACAGGAGGGAGGAGGAGCATTTAATCCAACATGTCACCTCTTTAAAGACACACTCATTGTGTCTGTGCCAGTTTGTCTCTGAGAGCTCACTGACCGGCTCCCAGCAGTTCCCTGGAAACCAACTCACTACTGGTTTCACTGGTGCTGCTGGACGTCCTCTCTGTCTGAGATCGCTACAACTTTACTGGACAGTTTGAGCCTGACGGTTGTGTTAAAATGTGCAGATCCTTCCTGTGCTGAAGAGATATAAAGACAGAAGTGATGATTCAGACTCAAACACACATTTCAACTCTGTCAGTGTTTAGATTAAATTAAATTAAATTAACCCCTCGGTGTCCTCACTGTGACGACCAACAGCCCCACTGGCTCAGCTCACAGCAGGAAAACATCACACCTTTAGAGGTGCCTGCTGAACAACACAAGGATCAACCTGTTACTGTTCATCATACTTCTTCTTCTTCTTCTTCATCCTGCAGCGCTGCACACATTCACTACACATACATCAAAATGTGTGCTACGACTTATAAGAGATTCACCAATCGCTTTTTATAAAATTCCCGTTCAGATGAAGGAGATTGTCAAGAACACGACATGAAAGCAGCAACAGTCCCTCCTCTCTGAGGCCACACCAGCTTTAACTTAGAAACATGATTCAAAGTTTAAACAGCTCACTTTATTGGACCAAATCAGCTCTTTGATATCTCGTACGATTTTTACAAAATCACAGTTTTATTTCATGTTGTTTACCAGACTCAGACTGGACTCAGACTGGACTGTGACTGGACTGTGACTGGACTCAGACTGGACTCAGACTGGACTGTGACTGGACTGTGACTGGACTCAGACTGGACTCAGACTGGACTGTGACAGTTCAGGTCTTTGTCCCCATGTGGAGTGTGTTAGTGCAGTAATGCACCTCCTGGTGGAGGAGGAACTCTGTCACTTCATGTGCTCCAGCTGCAGGACGCTCTCTGCTGCTGTTTGCGGAGTTTTCTGTGTTTTGTTCTGATTTAATTTTTACTTATGAATTGATCAAACATTTGAGACATGAGTGAATAATTTAAGGAGTAACACACACATACACAACACTGCTAGCAGGGGGAGACAGAGGAGAGGGAGGGGCCAGGGAAGAATGAGTGACAGCTGATGGGCGGGGCTTAATATGTGAGAAACTGCACCGGCGTTAAATCAGAATCAGACCTGCTGGGACAGAGACACACACACACCACAGAGAGACAGACAGACAGACAGACAGAGAGAGAGACAGACAGGGAGGAGCTATGGTCCTAAACTGGAATATAAAACAACTACAGACACGCTGCACACACCATGGTAAGACCACTGACACACACACACACACACACGCTGCATGGGCAACAAGCTATAGCTACAGACTGCGTGTGTGTGTGTGTGTGTGTGTGTGTGTGTGTGTGTGTGTGTTGAAGCCAGGTTTGGAGGGGGAGGGGCTGCAGGGGTGTAGGGTTTCCACCAAGGTGTTTGCTGTAAACGTTTGTCCTGAGGTGTGTGTGTCTACAATTGGTTAAACAGTCATTACAGTGTGTGTGTGTGTGTGTGTGTGTGTGTGGTTTGGAGCTGCAGAGGGAGGAAACTGCTGAGTGTTTGTCAGGTGAAATAAATAAAGTTTCCTCCAGATTGACTTGTAATTGACCCTGTGGCGTTCAGTTCAGTCTTTACTGTCCTGAGTGAGACGTTTGGAGACACAAACAGAGTCAGTGCAGCCAAATCATTGTCAGTGAGACGGTTCAAAGACAGAAACATCATTTAGAAACAATAATACAACATCATGAGAAGAAGTGGAATAATTAAAGAGGTGAAACCAGCAGATAAACAGCAGGCTGCAGGACAGAAACTGACTCGGCAGGTGCAGATTAATTCCTGGAGTGTAAACAAAGTCTCGTTTGTTTCAAATCTGTTAGGATGAACAGGATTTCCACCTGATGGAGCGATGCAGATCTAAAACACAGAGTGTGTTTGACAGTTTGAGTCAGTGGACACAACACAGATCTCCAACAACAGGAAACAAGTTTCCTTCTTTCAAACTATGGCTGCATAGTGAATCCAAATAACGCTGCAAACGGTGATTCAACCCAGCACAGACCTTTAAAAGTAAAAAGCTGGTAGGATCAGGGCCTTTGACAGTTCAGGACGCCGTCATTAAAGATAACCAACAGGTTTCATGATGATCGGACAGATGCTCATTCATTAACGTGGGGTCACGCTCTTCTTTGGAAACACCGCCACTTCCTGTTCGTCAACTGCAGAAACAATTTGGGGCAGTGCCTCGAGAGCTTACTTTAAAAAACCCACAGAGTTTGGTGACGTTTGAATAAACTGTCATTGATTTATGGTCCATTTTTTAAATTGGTGGCACCCCCCAGTGGTCAATTTGAATATGTAGCTGGTGTGTGTGTGTGTGTGGACAGTTCCTGCTGATTTTTTGATGATTGGCTCAATGATTCTGGTCTGTATATGTGCTGAGCCACGCCCCCTTTAAAGTTCACTGGACAGTATCATAATGACACAGTGTCATATTAATTATTAAGTTTTTAATAACTTGTGATAAGGTCAGTCGTGATGAACCACAGACACTTTGGTAGAAATCAGACCTACGGTACTAACTGTAAAGTAATTTAACACACGTTTATCATTATTATTATTCAACAAGTAAGTTTGGTGATGATGATGAAGATGATGATGATGAAGATGATGATGAACCCCTAAATATGATCAAAATCACAGGAGCTGAAGTTTGATAAAGGTCTAGAAGAAAATCACATCATAATCATCACTGTTCACAGACATTATTCCCACTAAAATCATGTCTCGGGTTAGAATAATGATGTTAGGGTTGTTTTTGTGTTTCGTGCAGCTTTGTTTCAAACTGTAGAGAAATAGGGTTAGGGTTAACCCTTGATCCGTGTTTCTTCTCTGTGCAGCTCAGAGTCAGTAGAAGGTGAAGTTGTGTCAGAAATATCATCTCATCTTCACATCTAGATTGTGCTGCAGATTATTGAAGATGTTTGTGTTTGGACCCAGAGACACACATGATGATGATGATGATGATGATGATGTGAATGACTCCTGACTCACAGTGGGTCTGTCAGAACATCTCAGAGCTGCTGGTTTGGACTGAGGTGGTCTCTCTATTTTGTCCCTCAGCTCTTCCTGTAGTCTGTCTGATAGTTTGAGTCTTTGTTTGATAGTTGACTGTCAGCTGCTCTTCGTCCTCTGTATGTTGTGGTGTTTTCATGGTTTCAGTCCTGACTGGTTGTCATGACAGTCAGCAGCCTATTGCTGTTGTGTGGTTTCTATCTGCAGATATTATTATTAATATAAACATGTTTCACAGTGTTTGAAACCTGTTGGTGTAACATGCAGGGAGGTGGTGAGGTTTGCATATAAACTGTGCTTTAAACAGTCCAGTTTTATATTTCACTGACAACATTCAGAGTTCCAGAGTGCTGCATGAAGATGCTGCAGCACCAGTGTTGTCACAAATATCAAGCTAGTCTCCTGCAGTCACTCTGCTCCAGTCACTCTGCTCCAGTCACTCTGCTGCAGTCACTCTGCTGCAGTCACTATCCTGCAGTCACTCTGCTGCAGTCACTATCCTGCAGTCACTCTCCTGCAGTCACTCTGCTCCAGTCACTATCCTGCAGTCACTATCCTGCAGTCACTATCCTGCAGTCACTCTCCTGCAGTCACTCTGCTGCAGTCACTATCCTGCAGTCACTATCCTGCAGTCACTATCCTGCAGTCACTCTGCTGCAGTCACTCTCCTGCAGTCACTCTGCTCCAGTCACTATCCTGCAGTCACTATCCTGCAGTCACTATCCTGCAGTCACTCTGCTCCAGTCACTATCCTGCAGTCACTCTGCTCCAGTCACTATCCTGCAGTCACTCTCCTGCAGTCACTCTGCTCCAGTCACTATCCTGCAGTCACTATCCTGCAGTCACTATCCTGCAGTCACTCTCCTGCAGTCACTCTGCTGCAGTCACTATCCTGCAGTCACTATCCTGCAGTCACTATCCTGCAGTCACTCTGCTGCAGTCACTCTCCTGCAGTCACTCTGCTCCAGTCACTATCCTGCAGTCACTATCCTGCAGTCACTATCCTGCAGTCACTATCCTGCAGTCACTATCCTGCAGTCACTATCCTGCAGTCACTCTGCTGCAGTCACTCTCCTGCAGTCACTCTGCTCCAGTCACTATCCTGCAGTCACTATCCTGCAGTCACTATCCTGCAGTCACTCTGCTCCAGTCACTATCCTGCAGTCACTCTGCTCCAGTCACTATCCTGCAGTCACTCTCCTGCAGTCACTCTGCTCCAGTCACTATCCTGCAGTCACTATCCTGCAGTCACTATCCTGCAGTCACTCTCCTGCAGTCACTCTGCTGCAGTCACTATCCTGCAGTCACTATCCTGCAGTCACTATCCTGCAGTCACTCTGCTGCAGTCACTCTCCTGCAGTCACTCTGCTCCAGTCACTATCCTGCAGTCACTATCCTGCAGTCACTATCCTGCAGTCACTCTGCTCCAGTCACTATCCTCCAGTCACTCTGCTGCAGTCACTATCCTGCAGTCACTCTGCTGCAGTCACTCTGCTCCAGTCACTATCCTGCAGTCACTATCCTGCAGTCACTCTCCTGCAGTCACTCTGCTGCAGTCACTCTGCTCCAGTCACTATCCTGCAGTCACTCTGCTGCAGTCACTATCCTGCAGTCACTCTGCTGCAGTCACTCTGCTCCAGTCACTATCCTGCAGTCACTCTCCTGCAGTCACTCTGCTGCAGTCACTCTCCTGCAGTCACTCTGCTGCAGTCACTCTCCTGCAGTCACTCTGCCGCAGTCACTCTCCTGCAGTCACTCTGCTGCAGTCACTCTCCTGCAGTCACTATCCTGCAGTCACTCTGCTGCAGTCACTCTGCTGCAGTCACTCTGCTGCAGTCACTATCCTGCAGTCACTATCCTGCAGTCACTCTGCTGCAGTCACTCTGCTGCAGTCACTCTGCTGCAGTCACTATCCTGCAGTCACTCTGCTGCAGTCACTCTGCTGCAGTCACTCTCCTGCAGTCACTCTCCTGCAGTCACTCTGCTCCAGTCACTCTCCTGCAGTCACTCTCCTGCAGTCACTCTGCTGCAGTCACTCTCCTGCAGTCACTCTCCTGCAGTCACTATCCTGCAGTCACTCTGCTGCAGTCACTCTCCTGCAGTCACTCTGCTGCAGTCACTCTCCTGCAGTCACTCTCCTGCAGTCACTCTGCTGCAGTCACTCTCCTGCAGTCACTCTGCTGCAGTCACTCTGCTGCAGTCACTATCCTGCAGTCACTCTGCTGCAGTCACTCTGCTGCAGTCACTATCCTGCAGTCACTCTCCTGCAGTCACTCTGCTGCAGTCACTATCCTGCAGTCACTCTCCTGCAGTCACTCTCCTGCAGTCACTCTGCCGCAGTCACTATCCTGCAGTCACTCTGCTGCAGTCACTCTCCTGCAGTCACTCTCCTGCAGTCACTCTGCTGCAGTCACTATCCTGCAGTCACTATCCTGCAGTCACTCTCCTGCAGTCACTCTCCTGCAGTCACTCTGCTGCAGTCACTATCCTGCAGTCACTCTCCTGCAGTCACTATCCTGCAGTCACTCTCCTGCAGTCACTCTGCTGCAGTCACTCTCCTGCAGTCACTCTGCTGCAGTCACTATCCTGCAGTCACTCTCCTGCAGTCACTCTGCTGCAGTCACTATCCTGCAGTCACTCTCCTGCAGTCACTCTCCTGCAGTCACTCTGCTGCAGTCACTATCCTGCAGTCACTATCCTGCAGTCACTATCCTGCAGTCACTCTGCTGCAGTCACTCTGCTGCAGTCACTATCCTGCAGTCACTCTCCTGCAGTCACTCTCCTGCAGTCACTCTGCTGCAGTCACTCTCCTGCAGTCACTCTGCTGCAGTCACTATCCTGCAGTCACTCTCCTGCAGTCACTATCCTGCAGTCACTCTCCTGCAGTCACTCTGCTGCAGTCACTCTGCTGCAGTCACTCTGCTGATCGCTGCTACGAGCCAACAAAAGAAAAGTCCTCGTTAACATGTTACAGCCTCAGGAAGTTTATCTGCATTCATTTCATGCCCTCAGTGTCAGTTTTCCTTGTGGTGTCAAAAACAGTATTCATTTCTAATATCAAGGTTTTTTAAAGTTAGAAATATCAGTATGGTGACATCACAGTGGTCCTTGGTGACATCACAACGGTCCCTGGTGACATCACAGTGGTACCTGGTGACATCACAGTGGTCCCTGATGACATCACAGCGGCACCACAGTAACACTTCAACTCGAACATGAACAACCACAGTGTGTAAAATAATAATACAAATAGGACAAGAATAAACCGATGACATCACACACGTTGTGAAAGACGACCAGCAATGATTGGTCATCTTTCACAACGTGTCATCAGCTCCACAATCACCTGATGTGACACAGAGACTGTAGCTACAGACCAATATGGGGTGTAGATTCTGTTTATTGTTCATGTTGTTTTAACACATGTTAAGTGTGTGTGTGTGTGTGTGTGTGTGTGTGTGTGTGGGACATGTCACTGTGTGTTCATCTGCTGTATCATGACAATATAACATCATTGAATTAAACACACTCAGCTCTTCCTGCAGCTGCTAAATTTTCCATAACAGGAAAAGTGAATTAATAATCATCATGTTTCTATTGATTCAGTCTGATGATTATAGATTCTGGATCTGATCTGTTCCCACAGCCGAGTTCAGAACATCACACTCAAGTGTGTGGAGGTACATACAGACAGAAACAGCCTCAGGTCCCTTTATTCTGTCTGTCAGTGACACACCCACACACCCACACACACACACACACACACCTGAGCAGTGATGGAGTTGTGTTGTTGTTACCATGGAGACAGTGAGTGATTGTATACACACAGTCACTGGGTGTGTTTCAGATACAGGTGACGTGTCTCTACTTCAGTTTGATTCCTGTTGTGTGTGTGTGTGTGTGTGTGTATCTTATATCAGGAGGTGTGGTGCTGTCAGTCATCCTGCTGCAGTGATCAGTCGATCAGTCATTACTGATAATTGATAAATCGGTTTTAATCGTTTTCCAAACAAACATTAAATCTGTGTCACATGATGAGCTCAGTATCTTATGGTTGGATTATAATAACTCAATCTGGACTGTCAGAACAGTAATCACAACAGTTTATATTCCAGAATAATCTGCAGATGAATTGATAATAAAATATTGATCAGTGATCAGTATGATCAGTTCACAGTTGGTGTGTCAGTGTGACTGTGACAGATCAGCTCTGCTGTTGTGAAGAAACACAGTGTGTGTTTGTGTCTCTGAGCTGACGGTGTCCTGTCCTGTTGTGCCATCATGTTAATGATGTCAGACCCTCATGTCTCTGACATGTGACAGCTGGGTTTATTATAGTTAACCCCTTCAGTGACCTCTGACCCCCCACTCTGACTGGAGCATTGATCCCTGCATACTATTACTGTAGACTGTAGTCCTGACCATCAGAGGACTGTAGTCTGACTGAGTGGCTCTGTGGTGGACTTCCTTCATCAGACCTCACCTGTACCTGCAGGAACACGCCCACACCAGCTCACACCTCACCTGTACCTGCAGGGACACGCCCACACCAGCTCACACCTCATCTGTACCTGCAGGAACACGCCCACACCAGCTCACACCTCATCTGTACCTGCAGGGACACGCCCACACCAGCTCAGATGCTTCTATCAGAGGAAGAATCCCTCCACACTGAACAGCAGCTCCAGTGAAGACTAAAACAAAGCGCAGCCTCAGATGACTTCGTCTGTTCCCACGTACTCTGCAGATGAAGACTCTCTGTAAATGTTTGGAGTGAACAGGAGGAGGAGGAGGAGGAGCTGCTGTGTGTCATAAACAGTCACAAGGACGGAATAAAAAGTCTTTTCTGTGTGTGTGTGTGTCTGTGTGTGTGTGTGATTCAGACTCAGCAGGGTTGTAAATGAGAGGCACAGATAAGAGGAGTGAAGTGTGGAGACGTGTTGAGACTCTGTCACATCAGAGATGTTGAGACTTGTTGAGGGGCTGAGAGGGGCTGAAGGAGCGCAGGAATGTTCCCAGCACTCAGATAATGGACTCGTACTGATGGATGGATGCAGACAACAACGTGCAGTCACTCACAGTTCACTCTGCTGTCTGACAACAAGGAACAAACTGAACTGGAACCAGCAGCTTCAGCTGAACCAAGACAAACTCACTTTAAATAATCAGAAACACAGAGAGGTGTGTTCAGATAGAGACGCACACATCAACACAAACTGTGTTCAGAGACAATAAAAAGCATCAGAGCAACCTGTTTTCTGATATCTGGTGAAAAATAACTGTTGGTGTTTACAACATCTGATGTTAGGATCATGAAGGCGTGGGAGGAGCCGTCTGCAGCGGGAACACATGGACGCTATGTTGGGACACATTTCAGTGGGTCTGAAAAATGAGACCAGGCTGAAGCTGTTTGTCCTCCAGAGACGGCAGACGTGTCCCGTTCGCCCATCATCATTTCACTGCCTTAAATAAAAAGTTAATTTCTAATTCCAAATGAAAAGAAGAGGATTTTTGTTGTGTTTAATTCAGACTGAGGAGCTGTGAACAGGAACCGGTGTCTCCTCTGACTGTAATGTTGGTGTCATAAGAAGAGGAGCAGGTTGTTTGGAGACGTTTCAGTCTGCAGATATTTGCGAGGCCGTCGCTCTCGTCTCGGTGAAGCTGATCGTCTGTATCACATTTAACACGCTGACCCACTGGGCGTCAGATCCTGATGGGAGCAGCTGTCACGTTGCCTCTCATGTCACATGTCAGGGAAAGGAGCGCAGCCTTCAGACCTGCAGGCTACAACTCACTCATAGAAAAAGACATGTTTGAGGACGTGTCGGGGACAGGAAGTGTCCTCTGTCCCTGCTGCTGAGAGCTGTGTTGTTTGGACGGGACAGACCTGAGGCGACGGACTCCACAGTCGGAGACTCCGACACAATGAGCCAGTGTTTTAAACAGTCTGTCATCTTCCTGCTGCGGCCTGCCTGAAACCTGAAGCCTCAACCCCCCCACCCACCTCCACCCACCACCCCCACATCTTCTGGGAAAACACCCCAACCTGAACCTAACACCCAGCGAGGAAGATTCCCCCCAGACCATCAAATTCTCTGACCTACTTCAGTGTGATGTGAAACCTGCCTCATACGCAGACACACACATTCACACACCAACATTCATCACTTCACACCCATGAGATGTGCACTGCAGCCAGCTGTGGATTGCCCGTCACCCACAAACCACTTCACACAGAGCGAGGTGAGATGAGGTGCTGATGTGTTCAGAGGTTTCAGGTTGTTTCAGCAGTTTCCTTGTTCAGTGGAGGCAGAGGGAACACAAATCTTTTGTCCTGCTGATGTCAGAGCAAACAGCCGGAGCTTATCATCAAGCGCACTGTTGCTCCGTCTGAGTAACAACAACCTGCTCTGTTATTGGAGAGGAAATATTTCTATGAGAGGTTTCCTCTTCTGCCATCACAGATGTGAACATTAACCAGCTGTAGGAGCTGCCCGTCACGGTTCATGAACACGACCTCTGATCCATGTTACTGAACGTTAACATGATGCCAGTGAGCTGTGCTGGTTTTATATGGAGGAGGAAGAGAGGACTGGGAACAGACTGGTATCAGCAGATAGTCCAGTTAAAGGATGTGTGGGTCCATGCTGCAGCTCCAGAGTTCTGCACCAGGTCAGGTACCCGACAGGTAACCAAAGCTTACACAAAGCTGTGTAACGGGTAAAAATATGTCTGTGTATAAATTCACTGGTACAGGCACAAGTAAAACTGAGCTCCAGTCGGGCAGCAGGTGAGAACAACAGTGTACTTTTTATTTTTCATAATAAAGTGCAGTAAAAAGATGTGCAGTATGTGTGTAATATTTTGACACCAGTGTAACCTTTGACCCCGTGGTCACACTGGTCACTGACGTGGAGGACTCCAGCCATGACACTTTGCAGCCCGAGGATGAGGTGGCAGCCTACATGGAGTTCAGATCCTTTGGAGGTTTGATGGTGGTGGAAGGAGCATGCTAACATGTTTCCTAACCTGGCAGTGATTGAATGTTTTCACCATCCAGTCAAAGAGACGTCCAATTCAAGAACAGAGAACCAGCTTCATGTGAGGGACTGGAGCCTGGGGGGTTTGATCATGGTGAGGGGCGGGGTTTTCAGAAATGGACCCGTGCAGGACTCTGAAGAGGGACCTGCTCCTGGAGACAGACTGTCTCCTGATCTGGATGCAGGTGTCTGACGGAGCTTAAGCTCAAACATCAGCTCAGGTCTCAGAGGGCCCAGACGTCTCCTCCTTGTTTCTACAGAGCAGTGTGTGTGTGTGTGTGTGTGTGTGTGTGTGTGAAACCTTCTAATCTAATCTGCTGTTTTAGAAACTGGCTGTGTTTCAAGGTCATCAGTCTCAGCTCTGTGGCGCCCACCTCTAAACAGCCACTGAGGTTTGGACGTCTTTGTCTTCCTGTCAGGGTGAGACGTTTGCGTCCACCCCCCCACCTCCCATCTCCCATCAGCCCCAGCTGCTCTCATGAAGGTGTGAACTCCTGTGAAAACACACCAGAGGAGACACACAGAATCTCTTCTCCTCCTGTTTCCTGTTTAAGGTTGAGCTCTTCATAGATTTACTCACTCTGTCCTCATGTTGCTCAGGTGTTTGACTGTGGACAGAAAACTTCAGTGTAAGAAGCAGAGACTGGACACAACATGCAAAAGTTTTAAGTTCCTCTTTTCCCACTGACGTCACCAACACTCCCAGTCAGAGGAGGGTGGACAGTGAGGACTCTAAATCACTGAGGGTCTGTGTCCAAAGTGTTAATCCTCAGGAGAAAGATGGTGGCAGGGCGGTGGGAGCGCTTCATCCCAGTGCTCCCAGTGCTTTTGTTTATGATACACTGGGTTTTGTTTCTATAACAACAATATCTTGTCATTAACATTAGATAGGTAGCTAATGTGAAGCTATGTTAACAGAGGGTGGATGTCACAGTTGACGACAAGCTTACAAAGTGTACGACACTCTGTCTTTGTTGTGACAGCAGCCTCGCTGAAGAAGAGGAAGTGATGTCATCAGCACCTGTCTGAAAAGTTAAGAGATTTTCATCTGGAAGTGCTCGGAGCGGCCGCACAAACACTGGTGCGCTCTGAAGAAAGACGCTGGGCGCAGCTGCATGTGGCCACATATGCTTTGTCCTTATTGGGGGACAAAAAAAAAGACGACGGCGGAGATAAACAGAGTTCAACATTTGGAACGCAGCAGCTAATGTCATGTGACGAGGACCAACCAATCACAGCCCACAGATATCTTTCCTTCTTCAGTAAATATCAGTGTGTGATGAATATGGAGGAGAAGCTGATCATGTTAGTGCAGAGCTGTCAGAGCGTCACATCTGTCCCACAGACAAACAGGAAGTAGATCAGCTCTGTCCTCAGGACTTAATGTCAGTATGCTGTGACATGGAGCCTGTTAAGGTTGCTTAGCAACCTCAGACGCAACCTGCTGCCACGCCCTTGAAAACTGGCACGAGTTGAACGCAGCGCCCGACCTCATGTTTTCCATGTGGTTGAAGACGCAGCATGTGTGATATTCTGCCCTCAGAATATCCAGCAGTGACAGTACAGTGTGGTCCGCAGAGCCCTGAAGCCCCGCCCCCTCCGCTGCACAGGGCGCTGTTTGATTGTTTTTCAAAGCTTATTAATACTGAAGATGTTGTGAGTCCAAATCTCACCAACTTAAACACTGAACGTCCGTACACCAGCCGAGTGTGACGTAGATCTGTGAAGGACAGGCAGACAGAGTCTTTGCTCTACACTTAGATATCGTACTGTAAACATGCTGTAAGGAGTTGATGTGTGTGTGTTGGAGTGTGAACGGAAACCTCGTGTTGTTCCCCTGAAGCTCCGACACATTAAACACTGCTGGGTCTGTCACAGTAAGAACACTGTGTGGGTTCATATCTAGTTTTCATTCCTGCTTGTCACTCGTCCACAGAGAGATAAGATCAGTGTCTTTAAACAAGCTGCAGCAGGTTCCAGCTGAGTGAGAACACACCTGATTCATTAGAAGAGGAAATATCAGAATTACCTCAGCACAGAGCAAACTTCCTGAGAATAGAGTCACACGAGACTCATGTTACCGGCTCCATTTATTCTAATGAAGAACACAGAGGTGGTGTGTGTGTCGGTAACCCTGTGTGTCATCTGTAAAGTACAACAAGAGGTCATCTGATAATAACATGCAGCTCACAGCAGCTCTGTGTGTGTGTTTCAGCAGCTCTGTGTGTGTGTTTCAGCAGCTCTGTGTGTGTTTCAACAGCTCTGTGTGTGTGTGTTTCAGCAGCTCTGTGTGTGTGTGTTTCAGCAGCTCTGTGTGTGTGTTTCAGCAGCTCTGTGTGTGTGTTTCAGCAGCTCTGTGTGTGTGTTTCAGCAGCTCTGTGTGTGTGTTTCAGCAGCTCTGTGTGTGTTTCAACAGCTCTGTGTGTGTGTGTTTCAGCAGCTCTGTGTGTGTGTGTTTCAACAGCTCTGTGTGTGTGTGTTTCAGCAGCTCTGTGTGTGTGTTTCAGCAGCTCTGTGTGTGTGTTTCAGCAGCTCTGTGTGTGTGTTTCAGCAGCTCTGTGTGTGTGTTTCAGCAGCTCTGTGTGTGTTTCAGCAGCTCTGTGTGTGTGTGTTTCAGCAGCTCTGTGTGTGTGTTTCAGCAGCTCTGTGTGTGTGTGTTTCAACAGCTCTGTGTGTGTGTGTTTCAGCAGCTCTGTGTGTGTGTTTCAGCAGCTCTGTGTGTGTGTGTTTCAACAGCTCTGTGTGTGTGTGTTTCAGCAGCTCTGTGTGTGTGTTTCAGCAGCTCTGTGTGTGTGTGTTTCAGCAGCTCTGTGTGTGTGTGTTTCAGCAGCTCTGTGTGTGTGTGTTTCAGCAGCTCTGTGTGTGTGTGTTTCAGCAGCTCTGTGTGTGTGTGTTTCAGCAGCTCTGTGTGTGTGTGTTTCAGCAGCTCTGTGTGTGTGTGTTTCAGCAGCTCTGTGTGTGTGTTTCAGCAGCTCTGTGTGTGTGTGTTTCAGCAGCTCTGTGTGTGTGTTTCAGCAGCTCTGTGTGTGTGTTTCAGCAGCTCTGTGTGTGTGTGTTTCAGCAGCTCTGTGTGTGTGTTTCAGCAGCTCTGTGTGTGTGTTTCAGCAGCTCTGTGTGTGTGTGTTTCAGCAGCTCTGTGTGTGTGTTTCAGCAGCTCTGTGTGTGTGTTTCAGCAGCTCTGTGTGTGTGTTTCAACAGCTCTGTGTGTGTGTTTCAACAGCTCTGTGTGTGTGTTTCAGCAGCTCTGTGTGTGTGTTTCAGCAGCTCTGTGTGTGTGTGTTTCAGCAGCTCTGTGTGTGTGTGTTTCAGCAGCTCTGTGTGTGTGTTTCAGCAGCTCTGTGTGTGTGTTTCAACAGCTCTGTGTGTGTGTTTCAGCAGCTCTGTGTGTGTGTGTTTCAGCAGCTCTGTGTGTGTGTGTTTCAGCAGCTCTGTGTGTGTGTTTCAGCAGCTCTGTGTGTGTGTTTCAGCAGCTCTGTGTGTGTGTGTTTCAGCAGCTCTGTGTGTGTGTGTTTCAGCAGCTCTGTGTGTGTGTGTTTCAGCAGCTCTGTGTGTGTGTGTTTCAGCAGCTCTGTGTGTGTGTTTCAGCAGCTCTGTGTGTGTGTTTCAGCAGCTCTGTGTGTGTGTGTTTCAGCAGCTCTGTGTGTGTGTTTCAGCAGCTCTGTGTGTGTGTTTCAGCAGCTCTGTGTGTGTGTTTCAACAGCTCTGTGTGTGTGTTTCAGCAGCTCTGTGTGTGTGTGTTTCAGCAGCTCTGTGTGTGTGTGTTTCAGCAGCTCTGTGTGTGTGTGTTTCAGCAGCTCTGTGTGTGTGTTTCAGCAGCTCTGTGTGTGTGTTTCAACAGCTCTGTGTGTGTGTGTTTCAGCAGCTCTGTGTGTGTGTTTCAGCAGCTCTGTGTGTGTGTGTTTCAGCAGCTCTGTGTGTGTGTGTTTCAGCAGCTCTGTGTGTGTGTTTCAGCAGCTCTGTGTGTGTGTTTCAACAGCTCTGTGTGTGTGTTTCAGCAGCTCTGTGTGTGTGTGTTTCAGCAGCTCTGTGTGTGTGTGTTTCAGCAGCTCTGTGTGTGTGTTTCAGCAGCTCTGTGTGTGTGTTTCAGCAGCTCTGTGTGTGTGTGTTTCAGCAGCTCTGTGTGTGTGTGTTTCAGCAGCTCTGTGTGTGTGTGTTTCAGCAGCTCTGTGTGTGTGTGTTTCAGCAGCTCTGTGTGTGTGTTTCAGCAGCTCTGTGTGTGTGTGTTTCAGCAGCTCTGTGTGTGTGTTTCAGCAGCTCTGTGTGTGTGTTTCAGCAGCTCTGTGTGTGTGTTTCAACAGCTCTGTGTGTGTGTTTCAGCAGCTCTGTGTGTGTGTGTTTCAGCAGCTCTGTGTGTGTGTGTTTCAGCAGCTCTGTGTGTGTGTGTTTCAGCAGCTCTGTGTGTGTGTTTCAGCAGCTCTGTGTGTGTGTTTCAACAGCTCTGTGTGTGTGTGTTTCAGCAGCTCTGTGTGTGTGTTTCAGCAGCTCTGTGTGTGTGTTTCAGCAGCTCTGTGTGTGTGTTTCAGCAGCTCTGTGTGTGTGTTTCAGCAGCTCTGTGTGTGTGTTTCAGCAGCTCTGTGTGTGTGTGTTTCAGCAGCTCTGTGTGTGTGTTTCAGCAGCTCTGTGTGTGTGTTTCAGCAGCTCTGTGTGTGTGTTTCAACAGCTCTGTGTGTGTGTTTCAGCAGCTCTGTGTGTGTGTGTTTCAGCAGCTCTGTGTGTGTGTGTTTCAGCAGCTCTGTGTGTGTGTGTTTCAGCAGCTCTGTGTGTGTGTTTCAGCAGCTCTGTGTGTGTGTTTCAACAGCTCTGTGTGTGTGTGTTTCAGCAGCTCTGTGTGTGTGTTTCAGCAGCTCTGTGTGTGTGTGTTTCAGCAGCTCTGTGTGTGTGTTTCAACAGCTCTGTGTGTGTGTTTCAGCAGCTCTGTGTGTGTGTGTGTTTCAGCAGCTCTGTGTGTGTGTGTTTCAGCAGCTCTGTGTGTGTGTGTTTCAGCAGCTCTGTGTGTGTGTTTCAGCAGCTCTGTGTGTGTGTTTCAGCAGCTCTGTGTGTGTGTGTTTCAGCAGCTCTGTGTGTGTGTGTTTCAGCAGCTCTGTGTGTGTGTGTTTCAGCAGCTCTGTGTGTGTGTGTTTCAGCAGCTCTGTGTGTGTGTTTCAGCAGCTCTGTGTGTGTGTGTGTTTCAGCAGCTCTGTGTGTGTGTTTCAGCAGCTCTGTGTGTGTGTGTGTTTCAGCAGCTCTGTGTGTGTGTGTTTCAGCAGCTCTGTGTGTGTGTTTCAGCAGCTCTGTGTGTGTGTTTCAGCAGCTCTGTGTGTGTGTTTCAGCAGCTCTGTGTGTGTGTGTTTCAGCAGCTCTGTGTGTGTGTTTCAGCAGCTCTGTGTGTGTGTGTTTCAGCAGCTCTGTGTGTGTGTGTTTCAGCAGCTCTGTGTGTGTGTTTCAGCAGCTCTGTGTGTGTGTGTTTCAGCAGCTCTGTGTGTGTGTGTTTCAGCAGCTCTGTGTGTGTGTTTCAGCAGCTCTGTGTGTGTGTTTCAGCAGCTCTGTGTGTGTGTGTTTCAGCAGCTCTGTGTGTGTGTTTCAACAGCTCTGTGTGTGTGTTTCAACAGCTCTGTGTGTGTGTGTTTCAGCAGCTCTGTGTGTGTGTGTTTCAGCAGCTCTGTGTGTGTGTGTTTCAGCAGCTCTGTGTGTGTGTGTTTCAGCAGCTCTGTGTGTGTGTTTCAACAGCTCTGTGTGTGTGTGTTTCAGCAGCTCTGTGTGTGTGTTTCAGCAGCTCTGTGTGTGTGTGTTTCAGCAGCTCTGTGTGTGTGTTTCAACAGCTCTGTGTGTGTGTGTTTCAGCAGCTCTGTGTGTGTGTTTCAGCAGCTCTGTGTGTGTGTGTTTCAGCAGCTCTGTGTGTGTGTGTTTCAGCAGCTCTGTGTGTGTGTTTCAGCAGCTCTGTGTGTGTGTGTTTCAGCAGCTCTGTGTGTGTGTGTTTCAGCAGCTCTGTGTGTGTGTTTCAGCAGCTCTGTGTGTGTGTTTCAGCAGCTCTGTGTGTGTGTTTCAGCAGCTCTGTGTGTGTGTGTTTCAGCAGCTCTGTGTGTGTGTGTTTCAGCAGCTCTGTGTGTGTGTGTTTCAGCAGCTCTGTGTGTGTGTGTTTCAGCAGCTCTGTGTGTGTGTGTTTCAGCAGCTCTGTGTGTGTGTTTCAGCAGCTCTGTGTGTGTGTGTGTTTCAGCAGCTCTGTGTGTGTGTTTCAGCAGCTCTGTGTGTGTGTGTGTTTCAGCAGCTCTGTGTGTGTGTGTTTCAGCAGCTCTGTGTGTGTGTTTCAGCAGCTCTGTGTGTGTGTTTCAGCAGCTCTGTGTGTGTGTTTCAGCAGCTCTGTGTGTGTGTTTCAGCAGCTCTGTGTGTGTGTGTTTCAGCAGCTCTGTGTGTGTGTTTCAGCAGCTCTGTGTGTGTGTGTTTCAGCAGCTCTGTGTGTGTGTGTTTCAGCAGCTCTGTGTGTGTGTTTCAGCAGCTCTGTGTGTGTGTTTCAGCAGCTCTGTGTGTGTGTGTTTCAGCAGCTCTGTGTGTGTGTTTCAGCAGCTCTGTGTGTGTGTTTCAGCAGCTCTGTGTGTGTGTGTTTCAGCAGCTCTGTGTGTGTGTTTCAGCAGCTCTGTGTGTGTGTGTTTCAGCAGCTCTGTGTGTGTGTGTTTCAGCAGCTCTGTGTGTGTGTGTTTCAGCAGCTCTGTGTGTGTGTTTCAACAGCTCTGTGTGTGTGTTTCAGCAGCTCTGTGTGTGTGTGTTTCAGCAGCTCTGTGTGTGTGTTTCAGCAGCTCTGTGTGTGTGTTTCAGCAGCTCTGTGTGTGTGTGTTTCAGCAGCTCTGTGTGTGTGTTTCAGCAGCTCTGTGTGTGTGTTTCAGCAGCTCTGTGTGTGTGTGTTTCAGCAGCTCTGTGTGTGTGTTTCAGCAGCTCTGTGTGTGTGTGTTTCAGCAGCTCTGTGTGTGTGTGTTTCAGCAGCTCTGTGTGTGTGTGTTTCAGCAGCTCTGTGTGTGTGTTTCAGCAGCTCTGTGTGTGTGTTTCAGCAGCTCTGTGTGTGTGTTTCAGCAGCTCTGTGTGTGTGTGTTTCAGCAGCTCTGTGTGTGTGTTTCAGCAGCTCTGTGTGTGTGTGTTTCAGCAGCTCTGTGTGTGTGTTTCAGCAGCTCTGTGTGTGTGTGTTTCAGCAGCTCTGTGTGTGTGTGTTTCAGCAGCTCTGTGTGTGTGTTTCAGCAGCTCTGTGTGTGTGTGTTTCAGCAGCTCTGTGTGTGTGTGTTTCAGCAGCTCTGTGTGTGTCGAGGCTGGAAACTTTTTATCAGTCAGGCTGTGTCCATGAATTCTAATGATCAGGACAAACAGCTGATCAGAGAACACGTTCACCTTCTTCCTGTAGATCCACCTTTACACCGACCGCCTCATGGAAACACCTTCGTCTTAGTTTAACTGTCAGTGACAGAAATCATGTTTCTGACCAGGCTGGGTGGTATCTCATGTCTCATTTCTCATGTCTCATCTCTCATGTCTTCATACCTTTGTGGAATTTTATATAAATATGACAGTATTTGTGTGCAGTGCAGGCGCAACAGAAACAAAATAAAACTCTACCTTCCTGCGTTCTCTCTGTCCTCTCTGCTGCTGTTGGTACGACATGGCCGGTTGTTTACAGTCGGTCCTGTTTCGTTTATCTCCTCCGCTCGTGGTCGGCTCAGCGGCCTGCTGCCCCAGACTGACCTCTGGGAGTGTGTGATGTGCAGTCAAAGTAAAGAAATCCTCAGTACAGCCTCTGTAGTGTGAGGTTAAAAATGAGTGTCTGTATTTTTGACGGTAATACGGTCACACCGCCCAAGCCTGTTTCTGACTACAGAGAGCAGGTGTCTGAAGACAACTGACCATGACATGGTCACTCACATGAACATGAACACTAAGAACATGAACATGTGTTTGATGGTCACTGAAACTGAAAAACAGGTTGTTTAGTTTGATGTTGGACCGCCACTGGTTGGCCACATCACTGCAGAAGAAGAAAACAGGACATGTTTTATCTCACAGCTGCAGCTGTGTGTGTGTGTGTGTGTGTGTGTGTGTGTGTGATGAGGTCTGAAAACATCTGCACTGAGAGCTCAAATGAAGCTCAAACACCGACTGTATTTATCCTGGGAGAAACAGTGACTGTGGTCCTGTCAGTGAACACACTGAGTCTGCTTCAGACAGGGCTCACATGGTCCTGGATAACCTGGAAAGGTCCTGGAGTTTTTTTGTGTATATTGAAGTAGTTCTAATAGTCTTCTGGGGTTAACCTTCCAGGTAATGAAAGATAACGGTAGATGAATTTTCTGTAGCTGTTGATGTAAGGTAGCTCTGATCTGTGTCCATGTGTGACAGTGTTTAGTTCACCCTCAGGTACGTTTCATTACTTTCTCCCTGGGTTCGTCTCCCCCGTCATGTCTGCCAGCTGGGCTCATGTTTCAACACAGATTAAATCTGAAAAAAAAAACTTTTTTATGGGTCTGTGAAAAATCATGTAGAAGTTCAGAAAGTTTCTCCATGAAAATGTGTCTGAACACTGAACACAGTCGGTTGTGACTGATCTGACTGAAACACAGAATCTGAATCTGTAAATAAAGTTCACCTGTTGGACTGAAGATGTTTCCTGCTTCACTCTGTCACCTGGAGGCTTCATGTTTACATACAATTTTAACACTCGACCCTGATTGGCTTCAGACTAGTTGTGACCTCATAAGCCCTGCAGGTTCATCCAGGTGTTGAAGGTTTACTCTGCAGGATTGTTGGTTACTGTTTGTTCAGGTTGAAGGTCTGAGATTCATTTCACCAGTCAGAGACCCCTCAGTCCACTGAGGTTCCTTCAGGTCCGCAAGTCTTTTTCTTGATAGTGTGCCGTGTAGTTCTGGGGACGCTCTTCTCTTTCACACTGCTGTCCAGTACAGACAGCTGCAGACACAGAGGCAGCTGCCTGGAGGACGAGCAGCTTTCCTGGTTAGACTCTGAGATATTTTTATCATTTGCTTTCTTAAGAGTGGAGAATTTACAGCTCACAGATACTTTATTTTTTAATTTTAATTTAATTACATTTTTTATATAACAGCGTCTGACTTTAGTTTGATTTCTAGTGTCGGCAAAACATGTTGCACATTTCCAATCTGTGGTCAGATCAGTTAGTTTGTGTACTACATCAAGTTAATGTCATGTTTAAACTCTCAGTCTTTGTGAGGGAGGAAGGGAACAAATAGTAAAATATTTGTATTGAACAGTTGAATCTGACTCGAGTGACGCAGCTCTGAGTCGAGTACAGCCTTGCTGTTTCAACCATGCTCAACAGTAAAGTCAACCACAGATTCACTCTCGTTTGGTCTTTCTCTTCACGTATCTGCATCGTTTCAGTGCTGTGTCTCTCAGATACCTGCTGCTCACAGTCTGACACCTGGTCACCACCTTTTTATAAAGCTCGCCCTCACCTGAGCGCTGTGAGGCGACCTGCCCATAAACGTCCTGAACTTGGAAAATAAGAAGAAAATGATAAACTTCAGGCAGATAAATCCACGACCACACTGAGAGTGAGTCAGAGTGACTGTGAGTCTGTGCACTGATCTGTAGGCCGACCCTGCAGGTCATCTTTAATCTGAGGTGTAAAGGCGAGTCTGTGGATCACATGTCAATCAGGCAGCAGCTTCTGATGTTCAGCTGATTACTGATTGATATTGATCCAGAACCACAGTAAACAGGTGTGTTTGTGTATCAGAGATGTTCTGTGAGAGCAGACGCTTCACTCTGTTGGTTTATATCTTCAGCCCCAGATGTCTCTGTAGGACAGCTGTCCTCTTCTGTCACTGTGCTCAGTAGTGGGGGGGTCAGAGGTCACGTCTCCTGTGGGGCTGCTGGCCTTTAAAGCTCCTCCCTCCCTGTGACCTGTCACCATGATTGGTTAGTAAAAAGGTCATGACCTCTGCTTTTTAGAAGCCACGACCCCTCTTACTGTCTGTTAGTTTAACGCTGTGAGTAGAGAGGGATGTCTGATGCGTCCTATTGAATAATGATGGTGTGTGTGTGTGTGTGTGTGTGTGTGTGTGTGTGTGTGTGCGCAGAGTGCACCAGCACACATGGTGTGTATTAGTAGGCTGAGTCCTTCAGGTTCCTGTCTGACAGTGACCCTGTTATTTGCTGCGCTCTCGGCCTCCACACCCAACAGGAACTGGTTTTTCCATCAACAGTCAGCTGATGAATCACGGCCCTCCAGGGACGGAGAGGCCGCCTCTGACTATTCATCAGAACCAGCACAACCTGAGAGATTGGATTAGTTTAACTTAGAGGCTCCATCTGTGTCATTAAACAGCAGCCACACTGTCCCTCAACTTAATGCAGCACAAAACATACATAACACAACAACACACAGGCCAAAAACACACACATAATACACATACTACACTTTAAGCTTTAGTGCTGACACAACATCAGAAATCCCTCCTCTCTGATTGGCTGGCAAGTGTCTGTTTCTTTCACCCCTCTGTTCTGATAGGTAGTTTAACCACCAGTTGTTTCCTTTAACATTACATGTCATATCCACATTCACAGATGATGTCAGTCTCATGTGGTCAGAAGGATGTGCACAGTGCAGTGTCAGAGTCAGAGAGGCGTCTGGAGTCACTCATCTTTCAGCTGTAGGGAATAGGTTTGTGTTAGAGCTAAGCCCAGGGTGCAGTGATGATGACCTTTGTGAATAATGTTGGAGGTGAACTTGTTTTGGTGAAACGTGCATGTGAGGAGGCGAGCGTTGTCATCAAAATGGCTCCTCAAAAGAAAACGTGACAAAAACATGAATCAGGGCAAGGCTGATTTCAGGTTTGACCTACTAATACAGTTATCTCTGCGGTGCTCTATCTAGTGTAAATAATTCAACCTGTTTGATGGTCACGTGATGCAGGAGAGTTTCTGTGTTCAGTAACACTCAGCATATCAAGATAGTCTCAGTCTGGCTCAGTCACGTAGACTGTGGTGATAATAACCTGCCATCAGGCTGCTGATTTCTGCCGCATTTCACTTCCTTCTTCTGTCAGCCCATTAGCATTTCCATATCCTCTTTGCTACAGGAAACAACCACAACACGCTCCGAGCTGAGAACCTACAGTACAGTACACTGCCTTGTTGTTTCAGTGAATCGTTCTAAAACAACTTGTGAACGCAGCTCACACTCCGTCTCTCAGGACCCTCATGATGTTGATCTGTATTCTGACAGAGGGAGTCTGTTTGTTTCATCTTTTAAAACGTCTCCAGAATATGATCCTTTTGTGCAGGTGGTCTGATCACTGACGTCCCGACACCCTGACAGATCAGCAGACTTCCTGTTGCTGCTGTCAGGGTGTCCCTCTCCTCCTGGAGAGTCTACCTGGTTAGCACGAGCTAACACCAAGTCGTGAAACGGTCCCAACAAACTGACACTGATACAGACACATCTCGACTCTGTCATGCTAACTGTTAGCCCCATCTGTGTGTGTTTCCCTCAACACAAGGGCACCGTCACTGCATCCCAGGCTTAGCTCCGCCCAGGATGACTGTGATTGGTTTAGAGAAACAAAAACTAGCCAGAGCGTTTTTTTTTTGTTTTGTTTTTTTTTTACTGATAAAGATACTCAGTGATTCCAGACTTTTCTCCAGAGCTGACGCAGCAGAAAGGTTTCACCACACGAGACTATGTGTGTACTGACGTATTTAACATGGAAGAACTAAACATTCAAAGTCTCCTCAGCTTCTGTTAAACAGACTTTATTTCAGTCATCCAACCAAAATATAGCATAGTTACTGTTGCCATGGTCTCACACACACACACACACACACACACACACACACACACACACACACCATAGTTACTGTTGCCGTGGTCACACACACACACACACACACACACACACACACACACACACACACACCATGGTTACTGTTGCTATGCTGATATGAACTGCTGAATGTTTGATGAGGTCTCCGCCTCTCAGCCTCTCAGTTAAATGTGAAGCTCTGTGATTGGCTGTTTGTTGGTGGATGCATCCTGGGAGTCGTAGTTCTGCCCTTCAGTCGTCATGTTCTTCCTGTAGCTGGCAGATGTTTGGTATGTTTCTGTTGTTGTGATGATTCAGCAGTTTCCTGTCTCTGAGAAAAAATAACTGGATTTCATTCATAAAATCCTTGAATAGCTCCTCCCATTAAGGCAGCCGTAAGTAAACTGCAGGTAACCATAGTAACAGATGAGCTGACATAACCAACCTAACCACATGATGAGCAGAGACAGCTCAGACGCCTCGCAGCACGCTGTCAGTGACATCACGTGTGTGTGTGGTAGTATTAGTCCTGAGTGGAAACTATTTTCATGTTGATCAGGTTTGTCTGGTGTTACAGTGAAATTACTGAGTAATAACTGTCATTATCTTTAATCACCTGCTCGTGTCACAGCGTTTTACTGCACGACGACAACCTGCTCTGTTTACTGTATTTGTTTACTGCAGTCTCTCTCCTTCTGCACAGTAAACCCACCAACATGTGGCTGTTTCATTCAGTCATAACTCACTCCAGGGTCAGGTGATCATTTATCAGCTCCACCTCTGTTTGGCTCTAATCAACAGTGATGGGAACACAGCACCCACATGGACGTGCTAATTTTAGCCCCTCTGGCAGAATGACACAATGACACGCCTCTACAAAATACCGTCTGTCTCTGCCCAAGTGGCTCAAACATCGATCCAAATGAGTTTGAAAGAGAGACTGAATCAGTCAGAGACATAAGAAGAGCATCACATGTTGTTGATATGACATATCAATCAATCAATCAATCAATTTTATTTATAAAGCCCAATATCACAAATCACAATTTGCCTCACAGGGCTTTACAGCATACGACATCCCTCTGTCCTTATGACCCTCACAGCTGATCAGGAAAAACTCCCCAAAAAAACCCTTTAACGGGGAAAAAAAACGGTAGAAACCTCAGGAAGAGCAACTGAGGAGGGATCCCTCTTCCAGGACGGACAGACGTGCAATAGATGTCGTACAGAACAGATCAGCATAATAAATTAACAGTAATCCATATGACACAATGAGACAGAGAGACAGAGACAGAGAGAGAGAGAGAGAGAGAGAGAGATGCAGGTAATGACAGTAGCTTACAACAACATTATTGAAAGTAATAATATTATAGTTATAGTTCTGGCTACTGTGGTACAATATGTTGAAAGTATGTATTAATATCTGACAGTATACATGTGTGACAATAGTCATATGTGTATAATAACAGTACAAGTATGACTAATGACTAATGATGGCAGCAGCAGCAGGAGGCATCTGGCAGGACCACGGCAGCAGCACAACCACACACGTCACGCTGTCCAGGCACCGCTGTGATATGAGTTAATCTGAGAGACAGTGGAGCACAAAGGCTCCGGAGAAGAAGCCGAGTTAGTGACATCCAGAATGGCCGAGTTAGCAAGATGCAGTAATAGGATGAGAGAGAGAGAGAGAGAGAGAGAGAGAGAGAGAGAAGGAGAGAAGGTGCCCGGTGTATTATAGGGGGTCCTCCGGCAGACTAGGCCTAAGTCAGCCTAACTAGGGGCTGGTACAGGGCAAGCCTGAGCCAGCCCTAACTATAAGCTTTATCAAAGAGGAAAGTCTTAAGTCTAGTCTTAAATGTGGAGACGGTGTCTGCCTCCCGGACCGTAACAGGAAGATGATTCCACAGGAGAGGAGCCTGATAGCTGAAGGCTCTGGCTCCTGATCTACTTTTGGAGACTTTAGGGACCACGAGTAACCCTGCGTTCTCAGAGCGCAGTGTTCTGGTGGGATAATATGGCACTATGAGCTCTCTAAGATATGATGGAGCTTGACCATTTAGAGCTTTATAAGTTAACAGTAGGATTTTAAATTCAATTCTGGATTTTACAGGGAGCCAGTGCAGAGAAGCTAAAACAGGAGAAATATGATCTCGTTTCTTAGTTCCTGTTAGTACACGTGCTGCTGCATTCTGAATTAGCTGGAGAGTTTTTAAGGACTTACTAGAGCTACCTGATAATAGAGAGTTACAGTAATCCAGCCTAGAGGTAACAAAAGCGTGGACCAATTTTTCTGCATCTTTTCGGGTCAGGATAGGCCTAATTTTCGCAATATTACGCAGATGAAAAAATGCAGTCCGTGAGGTTTGTTTTAAATGAGAATTAAAAGACAAATCTTGATCAAATGTTACTCCGAGGTTTCTTACGGTAGTGCTAGAGGCCAGAGCAATGCCATCTAGAGAAACATCATACAGGTCTGATATTATTAAAGTTTCTCTATATCCTGAATAGTGTGTATCAGTGGGCTGAGCTCAGGTTGGGTTCACATGGACTTTATAGAGAACAGATGTGAATTATTGACGACAGGTACGATGCTGTGAGGCAGTTTAACGTGTGTGACAAAGGGAGATTGTTGACGTGGAGACGACATGAAGTCTGTTGGTTTGGACTCTGATCAGTTCTGATCATTGTTTAACTGTATAACAGGTAACACAGTGAGAATATATGGAGGTAGGACATGGAGGCGGCAGTGGACTGTATGATGAGGACATGCCTGATGTAAAAAGCCAGAAACACAATGAGACTTCATCATCATCATCATCATCATCATCATCATCAGTCAACAACTGTTCAGTTTCATCTTCAGACTCAGACTCCTCCAGCTTCAGTTGGAGGATTTATCTCAGTAACGTTCATATATTTTCTGCTTACCGACTCTAAAACTACGTCTCCTCTCTGTCCGAGGGTTAAATGTTGACCTCTGACCTTTGACCTGAGTATAATTGCCTGTTTATGTTGTGTGTTATTTTTCAGTGTTGGTTCGTTCAGTGTGAGCTGAGCTGAGTGAAATTGAAGTGTGTGTTTTATCACAGGACTCTGTGGAGGATAATCAAGTTATTATTCAGCAGGGCCTCAGAGTGGGTGGCCTCTTTACTCCCCCCATGGGAACCTCTCTCTGCCTGCTTTGATGTGCCTCCTCCTCCTCCTCCTCCTCTCTACACCGAGGCAAAGCTGCAGTCTTGACACAATAATCCTCACGTGTGTGCTCTATGTGATTCCTGCAGTTGTATTTGACCCTTATTTCCTGTATTTATATTTCTCTGTCACTGATGATTAGTGTTGTTTAAATGACCTTGTTAACACAACATTTAATTAGGTTTAAGACAGCGGTCTCATTTTGACCTTGAGGGCTGGTCTGGAGTCGGGCTGTTTGGATCCAGGTCACCTGACCGTGTAAATATGACTGTTGTATGTTATAGATCAGGTTGATGAAGATTTGACAGAACGAGCATGTTAAACACACACACAGTGTGTCTGTGTGTTGTCACAGTCAGAAACTGTCTCTGCTCACGTCTCTGTGTGCTCTCACTGCATCACTGTGACATCATGCTAACAACAACAACAACAACACTTCAGGGAGAGAAGTGGCAGTGGGTCACATTTGTAGAGATCGGTGAAATCTGTTGTCTGTTAACTGTGCGTAGCCTCACACAGGCCCTGATGGAGGCAGCTGTACAGCAGCAGTTTCTTTGTGTCAGTGGAGTCTGGAGGCTGTGAAATATCAGCTCTGGGGCCTGTATCACGAAGTGAGATCAACCTTTCCTGGGTTACCCAGACCTATCCTGGGTTGACTAACCCTAACAATGGCAATCAGGATAATCGGTGTCACGACGCTGGATATCAACTCGGTAACTCAACCCAGAGTTGCTTTATCAAGAGCTGTGAACGCACACGCAGCGGACCAATCACAATCATGAGAGAAGCGCAGCGTCACTGAGCGTCACTGAGCGTCCTCACAGAGCGCCGTATGTGAGGGAGAAAAAAAGTGTTTCTCGTGAGGATCAGACAATAATTCTACTAAAATATGAGGAGGAGAAAAGCAACATTAGAGAAAAGGCCAACACCGTGGCAGCTGCAGGAGGAGGAAACATGCGTGGCAACGCATAACGGGATGAATAATGTTTAGTTTCAGTTTAGATTAGTTTATTTGCACATAATGTTAAAAACAGACAGTATAACATTTACAAGACTAAAAAAAGAAAAGTGCCGGAGAGGTTAGAAGCCACTAAAAGCTTATCAAAGAAATTCCCGTCAAAACATCAATGAAATCACATGATAGAGAAGAAAAAGAAACGGGTGAGGAAAGAAGAAATAGAGGAGGAGAGAGGGAAAAATCAAGACAAAACAAGGCAGCAAATAAAATGATGTGTAGGTTAAATGACTCATCACTGGTTCAAGTAGCTACAGTACCTGTACCTGTACATCTGACACTGATCACACCCTTGAATCCCATGAAATCAATGCTGCGCAGATGAATTGCGTGTATTACAATTATCGTCTAACATCATTGCGTCTGATAAATTGGTCTTCTTTGTCATAACGTTATATATGCTACAATAAAGCTTAAAGCTGACGCCACAATTAAATCATATCAACACCAAATTGATAGTCTGAATAAAATCATCCTGATATTGAGCTGTGTTAGAAATTAACAGCTGCACAAAAATATAGCTAGTGTCCCTCTTTAAAAAACAAAAAGGAAAATCCCTCAAACACCATGAAGTGTAGACATGATAGGCTACTTTCCACATTTCCAGCAGCAAAGCTGTCAATTAGGCCCATTATCTTTAACAGGGATCATTTCCTCCAACGAAACAAAATGTTGGCACTAATTAATGGTGCTATTAAGTGTCTGCAAATGATCAGTTTCTTTCTTATGAAGGGGTGGGATGAAAGTTCCACTTCTTTCCACTCCTTTTTGAACAATCTTTTCATTGTCTGTTGTTGTTGCTTTCTTTTCTTTTTTAATGTTCAAAATAAACTTTCAAATCAAAATCAATCAAATGAATTAAACTTCCCGTCATGACTGGGCTGCATTTCTGTCAGCCATCAACAGCTGATTGGCCAGTGGGTGGTGCTTTTTATAGGATCAGATTCAACCCTGAACTTACCCTGCTCCGGAGCAGGATAGCCGTTCAGAGTAAGTTACCATGGTGATCTACCCCGATAAGAACTGAACCGGCTTCGTGAGACCGAAAACCCAGAGTTAACCCTGAAGTTACCTCGCTAAGACATTAATCCTGCTTCCTGATACAGGCCCCAGGTCCTCGTCTGTAAAATCTCTCTGACATCAAGTTACAGGAGTGAACACTTAAACTTTTATTTTTTTTGGTGGTATCTTTTTTATGTGGCTACAGACGTACTAACTGAGGCAGCGTCTGCTCAGCTCGCTGTGAGTTGATGTTCATGATGTGAAGATTTTTATCTGGAAGTTGTTGTAAACCAACATTGTGATTGGGTCTACAGAGCCTGTTTAGTTTGCTGACTCACTGCCTGTTGGTGTGTAATAATTAAAGGTTATAAGTGATGTGTCCTACAATGTGACTCCCTCAGTGTTGGCGCTCAGTGATGTCAGACTGTGTGTTTGTGTGTCAGTAGAGCAGCAGATGTGTCTGTAAGGTGTGAGGATGATGATGATGATGATGATGATTGGCTGACTCTGTGTGTTTTATCTGGTTACAGTGCTCTTTCATGACGCTGTATAAAAGGCTGTTGGCAGGCGCTGTGTGTTGTGTTTGTGTGTGTGGACAGTTTGGACTCGTGATGTGTGTATGTGTGTGGTGTCTGTGGGTCGTGGTGCCTTTGAGCGGGACAGAAATCCCCTCGGCTGCTGTCATCTGATATCCTGCTGCTAATATTGGCCTCACAGACACTTTCGGCTGCCAGTTGGTGTGTGTGTGAATTCTGCTCAGCTGAGTCACGTCCACAATATTCAGCTCAGACAGAAGGACGGACGATGGAGACACTCGTCTGATTTATTTTCTGTATGTAGGCCTGCAGATAACGTTTACACCCTGAGATGTTCCTCCCAGTGTGTCCCAGTCTGTCCCAGTGTGTTATACTGGTGTCTGTGGTGAATAGATGTGTTCAGATTGTCTGCAGAGAGGAACAGGAACATGTTTGGTGTGTGTGTGTGTGTGTGTGTGTGTGAGATTTGATGTTGATGCAGATGCGTTTCTGTATTTCCTGTAAACACACACACACACACACACACACACACACGTTGTGTCACCTCACTGGTCTGTACTGGTTTTGTTTGAGGTAGTGGTGACTCAAACTGGTCAGCTGGTTACGTGTCTCTCTGTGTCCATGTGCTTGTTGAATCTTATTGATCAGTATTGATCAGATGTTTCATTGACACTTTGTCCTCCTTTGTTCTGCAGCTGCTGCACAGCTGATCTCATCTGTCATCTTTGTTTCATTCTCAGGACTCTGAGTCTTTGGACCGCTGCATCCAGTCCGCTCTGTCCTCCCTCTACCCGCCCTTCCAGGCCACGTCCCCGACTGTCCTCTGTCAGGTCCTCAGTGTGGTGGAGAGCTGCTACAGAGGAGACGGCCTTCGTTACCTGATCCACTTCCTGCTGCCTGCTAAGCAGTTCTTAGAAAACATCCAGCAAGATGCTTGCGTGAGTGTCCCTGAATCTGTGTGTGTGGGGACAACTGTCCACTCTGAAGAGAGACCAGTGTCCACTCTGAAGAGAGACCAGTGTCCACTCTGAAGAGAGACCAGTGTCCACTCTGAAGAGAGACCAATGTCCACTCTGTAGAGAGACCAATGTCCACTCTGTAGAGAGACCAATGTCCAGCCCTGTTTCCACCGAGCAGACCGGTTCAGTTCATAGTTTCTGTCTCCACAGTGTAAAGTTGTGGATGGTCCCAACAGAAGCGTTCCTTAGCGTCCCCATGTTTGGTCCCCCCTCTGTTGGGGTACCTAGCACACAGATCTGGTACTAAAAGGTGGAGCTAGAAACCCTGCAGTCTGATTGGTCAGTAGAGGACGCTCACTCTGGTTTTATGTAACCTCTGTTCATACATCAGTAAACTACAACTATAAAATGACTTCATTCACTTTAAGCTGGAACGTTTCCTGTGATGTCACTGAGTGAGGTGATGACATGAACCCACCAACAGAGGGGGAACCAAACATGAGCACTGAAGGAACCGTTCTGTTGGTACCATCCACATCTTCACACTGTGGGAACACAAACAATGAACCGGACCGCTGGTGGAAATATAGCTGCAGTTCCCACTGACTGATGTCACGCCCACAACTTTCACTCTCTCTCCATCAGAAACAATCACACCTCCACATTTGGCACAGTGAGCCTGAAACTGAGAGAAACTCCACCTGACACATTGAACTCTACAGCGTGTTGAGAGAGACTGTACCAGTTTACTAACCTGTGGCTGTGCTCACATTTTGGACACTACAGACACACGTGTCACAGGCTCATTGCTCAGGTCGTCCTCTCTCTCAGGATATTCACTTTATAATGAGCTGAGCTCTCTGAGCTGTGCTTCATCTAAACCTCTATTATTATCATTACAGCTCTCACACACACACACACACACACACACAGTCTTCAGACATGTCATTCAGTAGTTCCTGCTGCTTCACAGCAGATCATCAGAGAACTCACCTGTCCTTCAGTCATGACTCAGCAGATAGATATGATGATGATGATGATGATGATGATGGAGGAGGAGAGTCTCTGAGTCAGGACTCTCACTGATGACTCAACAGGCCCCTCCCCCTTCTCTCTGTCTGTACTCGCCTGCTGAATGCTGAGCATGGTTGGCTGATGTGTCATGTTTATTTAAGGTGACTGTGAGATCGTCACTCACCTGCTGCTGCTGGGCGTCACCGCGCCTCACCTCGCTGCGCCTCGCCGCGCCTCATTCTGATAGGAGCAGAATGTTTGGGAGTTACAGGTGACTCAGCTGCAGGTATCATCTGCTCCTCATGAATGGATCCTCTGTGCTCTGCTCCCTGAGCAGCCTCGCCTCCTCGAGTCAGACTGAGAGCACAGCTGATCCTGGTCAGATCTGTCACACTCACCTGCAGCAGAGATTAATGTCTCTGTGACTCAGCTGAACTCACATCAGCTGAGAGACTGAAACATGACTCTGAATAATTCAATGATCATAATCTCTCTCTCCTTGTCTCCTCCTCCTCCTCTCCTTGTCTCTTCCTCCTCCTCTCCTTGTCTCCTCCTCCTCTCCTCAGTTGCAGTACTGTGGTCTGTTGTTTCGTCATGAAGGCTGGCCTCTGTGCATCCATGAGAAGGTAGTCGTGCACCTCTGTCCTCTGGACCAGCACCTCCTCCGTCCAGGAGACTTCTACCTGCTGGTTTCTCCTCCTGCTGCTGTTCCTCCTGCTCTGCCCCGAGCACGCGGTGCCTCCTGCAGAAGTGCTGTCACGTCTTCCCCCCGTCTACTCTTGTGCAGCTTGTCAGCCGGCGTGCGTCATGTGGAGCAGCAGGAGGTGCAGCAGATAGCCCTGCGGTCCCTCTTCAGCATGGCGTGGCTGGACTCAGTCAACAGGGAGCGGGAGCAGCGAGGAGCGTCCAGGCTAGAGCGCTGCCTCCTCTCTGCACACGGAGACGTGTTCAGGGTCCCCTGGGAGGACCTGGTCTACCCACAGTTCATCAGCCGGCCCCGGGTCTCCCTGAAGGAGGACAAGGAGTCGTCCACTAAGGATGGAGATATGCTAATTAACACATCGCACAACCTGCATGGAGATCCTGACTCCTCCAGACAGGAAGTGAAGCTCCTCCAATCAGCAGCCAGCAGCGAGGGCGAGGACTCAGAGGGCGAGTACGTGGAGCTGACGGAGCTGACGGAGCTGACAGAGCTGCCCCGCTTCTCCCCACAGAAAGGCTCCTTAACCCAGTCCATCAGTCAGCAGCACCGAGCCAGGACCAGCCCACACACACCTGCACACACACCTCACATTGCCGCACACACACCTGCACACACACATCACACTGAAACACACACACCTCACACTGCTACACACACACCTGCACACACACCTCACACTGCCGCACACACACCTGCACACACACCTCACATTGCCGCACACACACCTGCACACCCACATCACACTGAAACACACACACCTCACACTGCTACACGCACACCTCATACTGCTACACACACACCTGCACACACACCTCACACTGCTACACACACATCTCACACTGCCACACACACACCTGCACACACACCTCACACTGCTACACACACACCTCACACTGCTACACACACACCTGCACACCCACATCACACTGAAACACACACACCTCACACTGCTACACACACACCTCACACTGCTACACACACACCTGCACACACACCTCACACTGCTACACACACATCTCACACTGCCGCACACACACCTGCACACACACCTCACACTGCTACACACACACCTCACACTGCCGCACACACACCTCACACTGCCACACACACACCTCACACTGCTACACACACACCTGCACACACATCTCACACTGCCACACACACACCTCACACTGCTACACACACATCTCACACTGCTACACACACACCTGCACACACACCTCACACTGCCACACACACACCTGCACACACACCTCACACTGCCACACACACACCTGCACACACACCTCACAACAGTAAAACACACACTGCTGGTACTACACACTCCTCCTGGCCCCCTGTGGACGTCAGCTCTGGGCGGTGCTCCAGGTTGACTGAGGAGAAGTTGAAGCAGGACTCTTGTGGACCCGTCATCCTCACCCCCATCACCTCCTCCACCTCCTTCTCTGCTCCTCTTGAGGTGGAGGGAACCTCCAGCCTGACGTCACAGGAGCAAAGAGGAGGTACTGACTCAGACAGAGGACTGAGGCTGAACTCTGAACATGAACGCTGCACAGAACAGAGAGAGGAAGAGGAGAAGGAGGAGGAGGAGGAGCAGTGGAAAGGGGAGGAGACAGAGGAAGAGAGGGAGGAGAAAGAGCTGGTGGAGAGACAGGAGGAGAGACAGGAAACAGCAGTGACAGATGATGAAGGTGAAGAGAAGAAAGAAAAACAGCAGGAGGACACAGAGCGCAGGAAGGATGAAGATTTACTGAATGAAAGTGAAGAGGAAGAGGAAGAGTTGGATGAGGAGAGAGATGATGAGTTAGAGGAGGTGGAGGTAGAAGAGGAGGTGCAGGTTATAATTGTACCACAGAATCAAGACAGAAGGGAGGAGGAGCAAGTGATGACACAAGATGAAAGAGGAGGAGGAGAAGAGGAAGACGGGAAGGAGGAGACAGGAGGTGAACAAACACACACAGATGATGAAGCTGACTGTACGAACACACACACACAGGACTCTTATTCTGAAAATATTACACTACACACACAGGACTCTTATTCTGAAAATACTACACTACACACACACTCCAAGGACTCTTACTCTGAAAAACACACAGTACAAACACACTCTAAAGACTCTTATTCTGAAAATAATACACAGCACTCACACTCGGAAGAGTCCTATGCTCAGCCCACACACTCCAAGGACTCTTATTCTGAAAGGAACACAGCACAAACACTCTCTGAAGACTCTTATTCTGAAAGGAACACAATACAAACACACTCTGATGGCTCTTATTCTGAAAGGATCACAGCACAAACACTTTCTGAGGACTCTTATTCTGAAAGGAACACAGCACAAACAGTCTCTGAAGACTCTTATTCTGAAAGTCAGACTGTACACACACATACTGAAGAGTCCAACTCTGCAGTAATGGACACAGACTCAGTTTGGACTGAACCAGAGGAGTCTGTAAACAAACCAGAAGAGAAGAAGAAAGAGGATGAAGAGGAGGATGACGAAGAGGAGTGCGACTGTGAGGAGGTTGGTGGAGGAAGAACTGCAGATCTTCAGACTGAAGGTACGGAAACCTCTTTATCCTCCTCCTGATTATCATCATCCCACAAACCATCTGTCTGTGCTCACTGATCACCTCCTCCTCCTTCATCTCTGATTGGCTAAATTAGTTCTCCTCTTCCCCCTCCTCCCTCCCCCTCTTCCTCCTCTTCTTCCTCCTCCTCCTCCTCCTCTTCACGTTCCTCCTCAGCAGCCTCCTCTAATACTTGCTGTTTGGGTAGAGATGATGTACAACTGGAGCACTAACAGAAGCACAGGGAGTCAGGTGGTTTAATAATAGAGGAGTAAGTTAGAGAGGACTGGTCAGTGAGTGGAGGACTGGTCAGTGAGTGGAGGACTGGTTAGTGAGTGGAGGACTGTTAGTGAGTGGAGGACTGGTCAGTGAGTGGAGGACTGGTTAGTGAGTGGAGGACTGTTAGTGAGTGGAGGACTGGTCAGTGAGTGGAGGACTGTTAGTGAGTGGAGGACTGTTAGTGAGTGGAGGACTGTTAGTGAGTGGAGGGCTGTTAGTGAGTGGAGGACTGGTCAGTGAGTGGAGGACTGTTAGTGAGTGGAGGACTGGTCAGTGAGTGGAGGACTGGTCAGTGAGTGGAGGACTGTTAGTGAGTGGAGGACTGGGTAGTGAGTGGAGGACTGTTAGTGAGTGGAGGACTGTTAGTGAGTGGAGGACTGTTAGTGAGTGGAGGACTGGGTAGTGAGTGGAGGACTGGTCAGTGAGTGGAGGACTGGTCAGTGAGTGGAGGACTGTTAGTGAGTGGAGGACTGTTAGTGAGTGGAGGACTGGGTAGTGAGTGGAGGACTGGTCAGTGAGTGGAGGACTGGTCAGTGAGTGGAGGACTGTTAGTGAGTGGAGGACTGGGTAGTGAGTGGAGGACTGGTTAGTGAGTGGAGGACTGGTCAGTGAGTGGAGGACTGGTCAGTGAGTGGAGGACTGTTAGTGAGTGGAGGACTGTTAGTGAGTGGAGGACTGGTCAGTGAGTGGAGGACTGGTCAGTGAGTGGAGGACTGGGTAGTGAGTGGAGGACTGGGTAGTGAGTGGAGGACTGGTCAGTGAGTGGAGGACTGTTAGTGAGTGGAGGACTGTTAGTGAGTGGAGGACTGGGTAGTGAGTGGAGGACTGGTCAGTGAGTGGAGGACTGGTCAGTGAGTGGAGGACTGTTAGTGAGTGGAGGACTGGGTAGTGAGTGGAGGACTGGTTAGTGAGTGGAGGACTGGTCAGTGAGTGGAGGACTGGTCAGTGAGTGGAGGACTGTTAGTGAGTGGAGGACTGGTCAGTGAGTGGAGGACTGGTCAGTGAGTGGAGGACTGGTCAGTGAGTGACAATGACGAGTCCTCACAGAGACAGACCCTGACAGTGAGGACATGTCTGGTCCGTCCTCAGAGGATGATGGTTGAGATTTGATTTTAGAAAGACGGTCCTCACAAGTACAGTGAAGAGTCTGACAGTACTCAGGTGTGATGTACAGGTTTATCAGTGTTTGTGTCTCTTTGTCTCCACAGGTCTCACCAGTCCTCCTGTCCAGTCACCTGTCAGTGTGTCCACTGGTCCCAGTTCAGCAGAATCACAACAGCCAGCAGCGTCTCTGCAGCTACACCAGTCAGCTGCTCCCACAGTCCCAGTACAGTTCAGCCAGTCCTCCCAGTTCTCCCAGTCCAGCTTCTACAGTGTGCTGCTAAGATCTGGAGCTCTGTGTCTGCCTGGTGAGAAAAACCTCATGTAGATTTCACCTGAACCTGGTTCAGACCCAGACCCTGAACCGTGTTCAGACCCAGTGTGTAGCTTCTTAAAATCTGAATGAGGATAGTGATAGTGAGATACTGGCTACAGTGATGAAACAAAACCAGCATCAGATGGACTGTATTCATAATCAATACACCACAATAATATAAATAACCAGCGCCAATTCATCAGTCAGTGAGAATGTGTGTGTGTGGGCGTTGCATAAGCACATACAGTCAGCAGCAGCAGCGACCCACCGTCTGACACCGGCACACCGTGAGGACGGAAGCAGAGGGCTCTGTGGGGACGATAATAATACTACTGACACAGTCTGCACTGTGTGTAGTGGAGTTCCCTGCAGTCTGTAAATGCATCATCAGGTGTCATCAGGTGCTTCCTCTGACTAGGGTTGGGTCGGCATGAGAAAAAAACAAACCGCATCTAGTCGGTAATACCGGATTTTCGCCACTTGGGGGCGCAGTTGACTCATTTAAAATAAAAAACAACCACAGGACAACAGAGTGACAGTAACACGTTGTTTCTTTTATTCCTTACAAATAAATGTGCAGGTTCAGCTTACTCAATCAGTGCAAACAAGGGTTGCCTCCTTCGTCTGCCTCAAAACCAAAGTGTTGCCATAATGGCGCATTCTTTGATTTCTTCTAGACTAAACTGTCCGCCATTATCAACTCCCCGTCACTGTTAAACAAACTCCAGGCTGCAGTAGAGGCCTCAGCGCAGCGCACTCGCACCCCCTAGCTCAGTCCCTGCCCCGCCCCCACCCCCCTCTCTCTTCTGCTCGCTGTGCGCTTGGTGAAGATGCAGACACAGGTGCTCACAGACTCGGGCGTACTATAAGCGGAGCAGACTCCGCGAGGAATGTCCGCAGTCATTCAGGCTTCCATAGTCGAGCGCACTTCCGCGTTGTAGTTTCCTGTAAAAATGTCCGTGAAAAATCACCGCGATGTGAAAAATACATGCCGAGCAGTCTTTCATGTGACACTGGTGCACGGAGTCCGTGCGGTCATAAAATCTGAGCATTGCGCGCACAGGGCTTGTGGACATCCACTTTTAGTCCGGGCGGAATATGCGGAGTCCACTCCACGTACGTTCGGGCCTACAGGCTGTAAAATGACGTATGCGGTCCGGTCGGTCTCCAAAAAAAAAAAAAAAACCCGGTCCAAGAAGCAAGAAGGAGTACCGATCCGAACTGGTATGACTGAGAACCAACCCAACCCTACCTCTGACTGACTGTGTCCGTCTGTCTGTCTGTGCAGGATCCAGAGACCGGAGTGGTCGAGCTCTGCTGACCGTCTGCACCAAGAGCTCCGTGTGGTTGAACCCTGACTGTGACAGCGCAGAGCTGCTGCGCCTCCTGCTCTACTACACCTCCACCCTCAGGTAGGAGGCCCCCCCCCCCCCCCCTCTAACTCAAGTCACTCTTCCTTCTTTAACATCACTTCCTGTGTGGAACAGGAAAGAGGTGGGATCATTGGGGCTGACGGTGCTGGTGGACGCCCGCGGAGCTGCTCCTGTCCCCGCCCTGTTCTCCGCCCTCAGGTCCCTGCAGGTGAGTCCACCTGGGAACATGAATACACATATGAGACACACCTGAGGACAGAGGGACAGACAGAGGGACAGACAGAGAGACAGACAGAGAGACAGACAGAGGGACAGACAGAGAGACAGACAGAGGGACGTACAGAGGGACAGACACACAGACAGAGGGACGTACAGAGGGACAGACACACAGACAGAGGGACGTACAGAGGGACAGACACACAGACAGAGGGACGTACAGAGGGACAGACACACAGAGGGACAGACTGTTAGCTTAGCATTCACTGTGTTTCTTCTTCTGTGAGTGAAACAGACTGAACGACTTGAATAAGTGTGTTGCCATGGTGATAAAGACAGAAGATTCCACATTAGATCACTGAAGAACAGATGAACTTCATGATGCTGGAACATGTTTGTTCTTTTGTTTCTGTTAAACTGGATGGTATATGTTCTGTAAATAATGTGGGCGGAGCCAGATGTTTGTTATGACACAAACAGCTGAAGGTAGTCCTGTCATGTCAGATTGATTATATTAATCACAGATCAATAATAAGTCCCGCTCATTTATGTCACACTGAGCAGTGACTGATGGTCTGTGTCTGCTCTCACACTGAGTTACTGTGGAAACACTTCAGTCACCTGATCCATCGTCAATACGAACATATTGACTGTCACCCTGTGTTCTGATTGGTCCCTGACTGTCACCCTGTGTTCTGATTGGTCCCTGAGTGTCACCCTGTCTTCTGATTGGTCCTTGACTGTCACCCTGTCTTCTGATTGGTCCCTGACTGTCACCCTGTGTTCTGATTGGTCCCTGAGTGTCACCCTGTCTTCTGATTGGTCCCTGAGTGTCACCTTGTGTTCTGATTGGTCCCTGACTGTCACCCTGTGTTCTGATTGGTCCCTGACTGTCACCCTGTGTTCTGATTGGTCCCTGACTGTCACCCTGTCTTCTGATTGGTCCCTGAGTGTCACCTTGTGTTTTGATTGGTCTGTGACCAGCAGAGGGAGACAGTTAAAACAAAGTGTATCTTTCTCAGGACAACGTCCCAGGATCCATCCACACTGTGTTACTGCTGGTCAACAAGGACTCGTCTCTGCGTCTGGACAAACCTGCAGCCACACAGGTAACACCTGACACTTGATCACACCTGACACTTGATCACACCTGACACTTGATCACACCTGACACTTGATCACACCTCACACAGGTAACACTTGACACTTGATCACACCTCACACAGGTAACACTTGACACTTGATCACACCTCACACAGGTAACGGCTGACACTTGATCACACCTCACACAGGTAACACTTGACACTTGATCACACCTCACACAGGTAACACCTGACACTTGATCACACCTCACACAGGTAACACTTGACACTTGATCACACCTCACACAGGTAACACCTGACACTTGATCACACCTCACACAGGTAACACTTGACACTTGATCACACCTCACACAGGTAACACCTCACACTTGATCACACCTCACACAGGTAACACCTCACACTTGATCACACCTCACACAGGTAACGCCTGACACTTGATCACACCTCACACAGGTAGCACCTGACACTTGATCACACCTCACACAGGTAACGCCTGACACTTGATCACACCTCACACAGGTAACGGCTGACACTTGATCACACCTCACACAGGTAACACCTGACACTTGATCACACCTCACACAGGTAACGGCTGACACTTGATCACACCTCACACAGGTAACGCCTGACACTTGATCACACCTCACACAGGTAACGGCTGACACTTGATCACACCTCACACAGGTAACACCTGACACTTGATCACACCTCACACAGGTAACGGCTGACACTTGATCACACCTCACACAGGTAATGCCTGACACTTGATCACACCTCACACAGGTAACGCCTGACACTTGATCACACCTCACACAGGTAACACTTGACACTTGATCACACCTCACACAGGTAACGCCTGACACTTGATCACACCTCACACAGGTAACGGCTGACACTTGATCACACCTCACACAGGTAACGGCTGACACTTGATCACACCTCACACAGGTAACGGCTGACACTTGATCACACCTCACACAGGTAGCACCTGACACTTGATCACACCTCACACAGGTAACACCTGACACTTGATCACACCTCACACAGGTAACGGCTGACACTTGATCACACCTCACACAGGTAACGCCTGACACTTGATCACACCTCACACAGGTAACGCCTGACACTTGATCACACCTCACACAGGTAACGCCTGACACTTGATCACACCTCACACAGGTAACGCCTGACACTTGATCACACCTCACACAGGTAACGCCTGACACTTGATCACACCTCACACAGGTAACACCTGACACTTGATCACACCTCACACAGGTAAGGGCTGACACTTGATCACACCTCACACAGGTAACCTCCCAGGTGAGTATACTAAATGACTGTGTGAGGTGACGGCTGCTCGTCCTGCAGCTCTGAAACTGTACACTGAACTCAGCAGCTACAGACAGGTTTACTGAGACTGTCCAATCATGAAGCAGATGATGTGATTAGTGTTAGGGCAGTGTGGACAGATGGCGCAGAGGACACACACACACACACACACACACACACACAGTCAGTAGTTCAGTCAGTGTAGAGGACACACACACACACACACAGTCAGTAGTTCAGTCAGAGCAGAGGACACACACACACACACACACACACACACACACACACAGTCAGTAGTTCAGTCAGAGCAGAGGACACACACACACACACACACACACACAGTCAGTAGTTCAGTCAGAGCAGAGGACACACACACACACACACACAGTCAGTAGTTCAGTCAGAGCAGAGGACACACACACACACACACACACACACACACACAGTCAGTAGTTCAGTCAGAGCAGAGGACACACACACACACTGTATGTTCACCTGAACTGCAGGTCAGTGAACACATCAGTCCTCAAACTATTCACAGAAACATTTACTGAATGAAGAGCGCTGACTGACACTAACACTGTGTGTGTATGTGTGTGTGTGTGTGTGTGTGTGTGCGTGCTCCCACAGGTGGAGGTGTTGAGCTCTCTGAAGTCAGTTCAGAAGCACATGGAGCTCCATCAGCTTCCTGCAGAGTTCGGAGGTTCCTTCAGCTTCAGTCAGAGCAGCTGGCTCTACTTCAGATTGGTCAGTACTCAACACACACAGGAGTTAATTACCACCATCACGTGACTTTGTGTCTGTGTGTAGTTTATTTGTGGTGTGTGTAGTTTATTTGTGTCTGTGTGTAGTTTATTTGTGGTGTGTGTAGTTTGTTTGTGTCTGTGTGTAGTTTATTTGTGTCTGTGTGAATTTATTTGTGGTGTGTGTAGTTTATTTGTGTCTCTGTGTAGTTTATTTGTGTCTGTGTGTAGTTTATTTGTGGTGTGTGTAGTTTATTTGTGGTTTGTGTGTAGTTTATTTGTGTCTGTGTGTAGTTTATTTGTGGTGCGTGTAGTTTATTTGTGGTCTGTGTGTAGTTTATTTGTGGTGTGTGTAGTTTATTTGTGGTCTGTGTGTAGTTTATTTGTGGTCTGTGTGTAGTTTATTTGTGTCTGTGTGTAGTTTATTTGTGGTGTGTGTAGTTTATTTGTGTCTGTGTGTAGTTTATTTGTGGGGTGTGTATTTTATTTGTGGTGTGTGTGTAGTTTATTTGTGTCTGTGTGTAGTTTATTTGTGGTGTGTGTAGTTTATTTGTGGTTTGTGTGTAGTTTATTTGTGTCTGTGTGTAGTTTATTTGTGGTGCGTGTAGTTCATTTGTGGTCTGTGTGTAGTTTATTTGTGGTGTGTGTAGTTTATTTGTGGGGTGTGTATTTTATTTGTGGGGTGTGTGTAGTTTATTTGTGTCTGTGTGTAGTTTATTTGTAATGTGTAGAGTATATTTGTAATGTGTAGAGTATATTTGTGGTGTGGTTGGTTTATTTGTGTTTGTGTGTAGTTTATTTGTGGTGTGTGTAGTTTATTTGTGTCTGTGTGCAGTTTATCTGTGTCTGTGTGTAGTTTATTTGTGGTGTGTAGTTTATTTGTGTCTGTGTGTATTTATTTGTGGTGTGTAGTTTATTTGTATCTGTGTGTTGTTCATTTGTGTCTGTGTGTAGTTCATTTGTGGTGTGTGTAGTTTATTTGTGGTTTGTGTGTAGTTTATTTGTGTCTGTGTGTAGTTTATTTGTGGTGCGTGTAGTTTATTTGTGGTCTGTGTGTAGTTTATTTGTGGTGTGTGTAGTTTATTTGTGTCTGTGTATAGTTTATTTGTGGTGTGTGTAGTTTATTTGTGGTGTGTGTTCATTTGTGGTGTGTGTAGTTTATTTGTGGTGTGTATAGTTTATCTGTGTCTGTGTGTAGTTTATTTGTGTCTGTGTGTATTTATTTGTGGTGTGTGTAGTTTATTTGTGGTGTGTGTAGTTCATTTGTGGTGTGTGTAGTTTATTTGTGGTGTGTATAGTTTATCTGTGTCTGTGTGTAGTTTATTTGTGTCTGTGTGTAGTTTATTTGTGGTGTGTGTATTTTATTTGTGGTGTGTGTGTAGTTTATTTGTGTCTGTGTGTAGTTTATTTGTGCTGTGTGTATTTATTTGTGGTATGTGTAGTTTATTTGTGTCTGTGTGTAGTTTATTTGTGTCTGTGTAGTTTATTTGTGGTGTGTGTAGTTTATTTGTGGTGTGTGTAATATATTTGTGTCTGTGTGTAGTTTATTTGTGGTCTGTGTAGTTTATTTGTGTCTGTGTGTAGTTTATTTGTGGTGTGTGTAGTTTATCTGTGTCTGTGTAGTTTATTCGTGGTGTGTGTAGTTTATTTGTGGTGTATGTAGTTTATCTGTGTCTGTGTGTAGTTTATTTGTGTCTGTTTGTATTTATTTGTGGTGTGTGTAGTTTATTTGTGTCTGTGTGTATTTATTTGTGGTGTGTGTAGTTTATTTGTGTCTGTGTGTAGTTTATTTGTGGTGTGTAGTTTATTTGTGTCTGTGTGTATTTATTTGTGTCTGTGTAGTTTATGTGTGGTGTGTGTAGTTTATGTGTGGTGCGTGTAGTTTATGAGTGGTGTGTGTAGTTTATGTGTGGTGTGTGTAGTTTATGTGTGGTGCGTGTAGTTTATTTGTGGTGTGTGTTCATGTTGGATTGAATCTGTGTTTTTATTTTCTTGGTGAGTGATAAATAAAGTGTGTGAAGTTGTTCATGACAGAAACCAAACCTCAGACAGCTCTTCATCGATCACCTCCTCTTCCTCTGTAGTGTTTACATCATCAGGAGATCAAACGACCTTCTGACCTTCATCTTTATGATGTCATACTCAGTGAACCTGCTGACCTGAGACCAGCTGTCATTGTGTTGTCATATAAAACTATAGTCATCTTTGCTGTGTGTGATCATGTGACCATCAGAGAGTGGAGCAGCTGACCAATCAGTGTGAAGACGTCATCAAACTGCTGCAGAAAACCATCAACATCCTGCAGACCACACCTCTACCTGCTGCAGCCCAGGTAACACACACACACACACACACACACACACACTGAAGTGATCTCTGGATCAATAAGTCAGTGCGCACAGAACTAATCAGTAATCGTATTGATAACATGGCGTGTTTTTCTCTCAGTGAACTGAACAAGATGTCATCATAATATTAACACTGGTTTTATTCCAGTATGACATCCCATCACGTCCAGTCCTCCCAGTTCACACACACACATTCAGTCACACTCACAGAGCTCTCTGTCTCTTTGTTTCCCAGGATGCCGAGCAGCTGCTGTCCAGGTACCAGGCGGTGATGCGCAGCATCCTTGAAGACAGCCGGTTGGTGCAGCTGCAGCAGGAGGGCGGGGCCTCGCTGTCACGGCTCCGCAGGGAGGAGAGCAACGTTGGCGTGACGGCAGATCAGCGGGCAGCGGTGGAGACGGTGTCGTCTCTGTACGACGAGGTGGACGAGCTGCTGCACCGCCTGGTGACTCTGTCCAACTCCAGGACGCAACAGCTCAACTTCATCCTGAACTTCAGCAGCCTGGAGACGGGCTTCAGCGAGGTCAGTCTGAGCACGCTCAGTACACACATCTGACTGACAGCTGACTGACTGTGATACCAGTGTGACGCTCAGTCATTGGAGGGAAACTGTGACATCACAGAGACAAAGTGTCTTCAGACGTTCATCAGACTGTAGAAACAAACAGGACTGTGATGTCACAAAACTGCTCCTACAACTCCCACAATTCACTGCTGCTGTTTTATCAGTTAGACATGATGAGACGTCGAGCTGTCCCACAGTGTGTCCCACAGTGTCCCCCACAGTGTGTCCCACAGTGTGTCCCACAGTGTGTCCCACAGTGTGTGTCCCACAGTGTGTCCCACAGTGTGTCCCACAGTGTGTGTCCCACAGTGTGTCCCACAGTGTGTCCCACAGTGTGTCCCACAGTGTGTGTCCTACAGTGTGTCCTACAGTGTGTCCCACAGTGTGTGTCCTACAGTGTGTGTCCCACAGTGTGTCCTACAGTGTGTGTCCCACAGTGTGTGTCCTACAGTGTGTGTCCCACAGTGTGTCCTACAGTGTGTCCCACAGTGTGTCCCACAGTGTGTGTCCTACAGTGTGTGTCCCACAGTGTGTGTCCTACAGTGTGTGTCCCACAGTGTGTGTCCCACAGTGTGTGTCCTACAGTGTGTGTCCCACAGTGTGTGTCCTACAGTGTGTGTCCCACAGTGTGTGTCCTACAGTGTGTGTCCCCCACAGTGTGTGTCCCACAGTGTGTGTCCCACAGTGTCCCCCACAGTGTGTCCCCCACAGTGTGTCCCCCACAGTGTGTGTCCCACAGTGTGTCCCCCACAGTGTGTGTCCTACAGTGTGTGTCCTACAGTGTGTGTCCCACAGTGTGTGTCCCACAGTATGTGTCCCACAGTGTGTCCCACAGTGTGTCCTACAGTGTGTGTCCTACAGTGTGTGTCCCACAGTGTGTCCCACAGTGTGTGTCCCACAGTGTGTCCCACAGTGTGTCCTACAGTGTGTGTCCTACAGTGTGTCCTACAGTGTGTGTCCCACAGTGTGTGCCACAGTGTGTGTCCTACAGTGTGTGTCCCACAGTGTGTGCCACAGTGTGTCCCACAGTGTGTGTCCTACAGTGTGTGTCCCACAGTGTGTGCCACAGTGTGTCCCACAGTGTGTGTCCTACAGTGTGTGTCCCACAGTGTGTGTCCCACAGTGTGTGTCCTACAGTGTGTGTCCCACAGTGTGTCCCACAGTGTGTGTCCTACAGTGTGTGTCCCACAGTGTGTGTCCTACAGTGTGTGTCCCACAGTGTGTGTCCCACAGTGTGTTTCCTACACTGTGTCCCACCGTGTGTCCTACAGTGTGTCCCCCACAGTGTGTCCTACAGTGTGTGTCCTACAGTGTGTGCCACAGTGTGTGTCCTACAGTGTGTGTCCCACAGTGTGTCCTACAGTGTGTGCCACAGTGTGTCCCACAGTGTGTGTCCCACAGTGTGTGTCCCACAGTGTGTCCTACAGTGTGTCCCCCATAGTGTGTCCCCCAGTGTGTGTCCCACAGTGTGTCCTACAGTGTGTGTTCCACAGTGTGTCCTACAGTGTGTGTCCCACAGTGTGTGTCCCACACTGTGTCCCACAGTGTGTGCCACAGTGTGTGCCACAGTGTGTGTCCTACAGTGTGTCCCACAGTGTGTGTCCCACAGTGTGTGTCCTACACTGTGTCCTACAGTGTGTGTCCCACAATGTGTCCTACAGTGTGTCCTACAGTGTGTGTCCCACAGTGTGTGCCACAGTGTGTGTCCCACAGTGTGTCCTACAGTGTGTCCTACAGTGTGTGTCCCACAGTGTGTCCCACAGTGTGTGTCCCACAGTGTGTGTCCCACAGTGTGTGTCCTACAGTGTGTGTCCTACAGTGTGTCCTACAGTGTGTGTCCCACAGTGTGTCCCACAGTGTGTCCTACAGTGTGTCCTACAGTGTGTGTCCCACAGTGTGTGTCCCACAGTGTGTCCCACAGTGTGTCCTACAGTGTGTCCCACAGTGTGTCCCACAGTGTGTGTCCCACAGTGTGTGTCCTACAGTGTGTGTCCCACAGTGTGTGTCCCACAGTGTGTGTCCTACAGTGTGTGTCCCACAGTGTGTGTCCTACACTGTGTCCTACAGTGTGTCCTACAGTGTGTCCTACAGTGTGTGTCCCACAGTGTGTGCCACAGTGTGTGTCCCACAGTGTGTCCTACAGTGTGTGTCCCACAGTGTGTCCCACAGTGTGTGTCCCACAGTGTGTGTCCTACACTGTGTCCTACAGTGTGTCCTACAGTGTGTCCTACAGTGTGTGTCCCACAGTGTGTGCCACAGTGTGTGTCCCACAGTGTGTCCTACAGTGTGTGTCCCACAGTGTGTCCCACAGTGTGTCCCACAGTGTGTGTCCCACAGTATGTCCTACAGTGTGTGTCCCACAGTATGTGTCCTACAGTGTGTCCCACAGTGTGTGTCCCACAGTGTGTCCCACAGTGTGTGTCCCACAGTGTGTGTCCCACAGTGTGTGTCCTACAGTGTGTGTCCCACAGTGTGTGTCCCACAGTGTGTGTCCCACAGTGTGTGTCCTACAGTGTGTGTCCCACAGTGTGTCCCACAGTGTGTGTCCCACAGTGTGTGTCCTACACTGTGTCCTACAGTGTGTCCTACAGTGTGTCCTACAGTGTGTGTCCCACAGTGTGTGCCACAGTGTGTGTCCCACAGTGTGTCCTACAGTGTGTGTCCCACAGTGTGTCCCACAGTGTGTCCCACAGTGTGTGTCCCACAGTATGTCCTACAGTGTGTGTCCCACAGTATGTGTCCTACAGTGTGTCCCACAGTGTGTGTCCCACAGTGTGTCCCACAGTGTGTGTCCCACAGTGTGTGTCCCACAGTGTGTGTCCTACAGTGTGTGTCCCACAGTGTGTGTCCCACAGTGTGTGTCCCACAGTGTGTGTCCTACAGTGTGTGTCCCACAGTGTGTGTCCAGTGACGGACTTGGACCAACAAGAGGCCCTGGCATTTTTGACACAGAGGCCCCACGGCGGCGCATCGTCCAGCCAGGGGTGAAAAATTTTCATATTATTTTACAAATAAATATGCATTTTTACGTCATTTTAGATCATCAGTTCTTTATTTGTGAAAGAACAGGCATGGTGTCTCATATCCTCCTCCCACATATTACTGGGTACTGTGATGGATGATTTTACACATACTAACATAAAAAACACGACCATTGGCGGAACGTGTCAGAGCGCCACAGAGACACAGACTGTTCCACAGCTACCATAGAAACTCACTCACTGCCTTGCTGCACAATAGAAGAGGAGATATACAGACACAGTCAGTATGAATGATAAAATTGATTAGTGGCTTGCATGGGAGCATGTGGAAAGCTAACCATATGATGAGAATGCAGAAATTCAGAACACACACCACGCAATCAACTCACTACAGTCGCACTGGTACAGTAGACAACAATGCACAGCACACAAGATAATAAGGCAGCAGCAGAACCCCCATAAATTCAGGCACGTTCAAAGGCCAGACTAATAATCTCAGTTAATAATACTAGCTCTATGTCTACCAAAACACGAAAATCTGAAATCAAACAACACACAACTTCATCCTGAAGGCTTAGCCTACTTCCACCATTAACCATAGGCGCCCCCCTTGGACAGAATACAGCACAGCCAAATTTAAATCTTACACCAACCACAATGCATATTACAAAAGCTTCAGCAAAACATGACAAGAGCACTGCACAGCTGGAGTATAAAAATAAATATGTGTCTCTCAGTGTCTTCTTTTAAATCTCTTCTTAAGACTCACATTTATCGTATGGTCTTTTCTTTATTGATGGTAATTAATTATTGTAACTGTTTTTAAATTATTTGATGTTTTATTGTTTTATGTACTAATTGTTTTTATTGTTAAGCACGTTGTAAGCCCATTTTGAAAGGTGCTATACAAATTGAATTATCATTATTATTATTATTATTATCATTATTATTATTATTATTATGTCTTACCTTTAAGTAGTTAGCAGGCTGTGAAGGAGTTTGCTCTTCTCTGAGGCAGAGGCCGTACTGCTAGCTGCACTTGCTGCAGAGGTGCTCGGTCTGTCGCTGCCGGGAAAACACTTTTTTGTAAACAAATCTGATATTTTCACATACTTTTCACTCTCCGCGAGCATAGCTTTCCTTTTTTTCTCTTTTTCTCCGCTCCACCCTTCTCCACTCGTCTTTTCGTGCCTCGATCCATTTTCTTTTCTTGTTGTGATGTTGTCATTGACGTTGAGTGCATTACCCATCATTTGTCACTTGTCACATGTCAAATGTCATCACTCAATGATCGCGAGAAAATGCTTGATGACCAAAAACACTTGATATTACCGGTAGCCCCATTTCACTCATATTTATTTAAAATTATATTTAGGCTACTACTTATATGTATATTGTGCCCGAAAAAAATGTTTCAGGCCGCCAAGAAAAGATTTATTTATTTATTTATTTTATTTATTTTTTTTAATTTATTTTATTTTATTTTTTTTTTGTCGGCCGCAGGACCATGCAGCCGTTCTGGCATTTGCCCAAATGCCAGATGGCCAGTCCGTCACTGTGTGTGTCCCACAGTGTGTGTTCATGTTGTGTGTTAACAGGTGACGTCGTGGCTGCAGGAGGTCGGAGAGGTTCGTCTGAAGAGTCTTGACGAACCCGAAGATTCTCTGGAGCTTCTCAACAGGAAACAAGAAGAATTCAAAGACTTCCACACGACTGCATACGTACGACACACACACGCACACACACACACACACAGATTCGCTGATGAGTGCTGTTTGAATCAGTGACCTTCACCAGTTTATTCTCTCAGCAGGAGTACTGCAAACGAGGCGAGGCGTTGTTGAGTCGTCTGGAGCGTTGGGGCAACATGTCGTCAGCCGACCTCCAAGTCTATGAGGTCAAAGTTCATTCTTTCTGGGCTCAGCTGCAGGACTTCTCCCAGCGGGTCAGCGCTACGGGCCAGAGCATCGAGCGGGCCCTCCGACTCTACAGCTTCTTAGACCAGGTGCAGTTAGAGCTGACCAACCAGCTCCGTCCATCAGCCCTCATCTCTGTCACTCTTCTCACACACACACACACACACACACACACACACATTCAGCAGCAGTTTGAGGTTCAGTGAGGAGGAGCAGCATTATTTTTCTGTTTTCATTTATTCATATTAACTCTTTCATTAACGTATTTAAACTGTAGTTGAGTCTCCAAAGTCTCTAAAGAGTCCAGAGTGAATCTGATCTTTATGTAAATGAAAACATGACGTCATTACTTCATGTATGTGTTTTCAGACTTGACAGTAAAACGTGAACATGACGTCTCATAACTCTGCTGCAGACTGTTTGTATGTTAGATCCATCAGATATCACACGTCTATCAGAGCAGGATCCAGACTGCAGCTGATGGTGTTACACGATGTTTGAACACAGGTTGTTGCTCACATGTGGTCTCATAGTGCAGCACAACACACGTGTTCATGTGTTCATGTGTTCAATCATCTGTTAAAGGTCCAGTGTGCAGGGTTTACTGCCATCTAGTGGTGCATTTGCAGAACTGAAACTTCACTCTTGTGCGGTCCTCCTCCTCTTCCTCCTCCTTCTCCACCTCCTCCTCCTCATACTCCTCCTCCTCCTCCTCCTCATGTCGTCCTCCTGCAGTGAAACTGACAGCTGGTATTGAGGCCAGGAGGAAGGCGGGTGAGGACGGGGGACAAAGTGTCAATATTGTTTTGTATACTGGACTGTGATGAGGGGGACGGTCTTTGTCCTCATGACCTGTACTGTAGGAGCTCTGTGTGTGTGTGTGTGTGTGTGTGTGTGTGTGTGTGTGTGTGTGTGTGTGTGTATTACATGATTCTTTTCATCTTAAAGGAACATGGTGTGTTCCACTGTACGAACACTAACCAAACCCTTTCCTAACAGATGGACCATCACGGTAACCATAGTGATGTCAGGCAGAATCAGGTCTCAGCAGGATGTTGGACTGAAAAACTTCTGATGAGATCAGAATGAAAATGGTAAACACAGGTTGTTTCTTCCTCGTCCAGGTGATGGTAACACCTGGGTCATGACGCTGAACGTGTTTTCATTCATAATGCTGACACACTGTCTTCATCACAGCTCTCTGAGGCTGATCTGGAGCCTGCAGGCGGGTCCACAGTGTGACCGACTCGCAGCCAATCAGCTTGTTATGCTAACTTCAGCACATGTTGCTAACGGCGTCTGGTTAAAAGTTCCTGATCAGAACACGACTGTGAAGGTTTAGCACCAACACACCAGACTGACACCAGAGAGCTGACCCGATGAACGTCTGTAGCCTGGCCAAAAAGGTGCACCTGAGCTCACCACAAAGACTACAGCCGACAGCCAACCAGCACGTACGTTCTGCGCCTGCATGGGAGGAAGTAACTCTCCACAGCAGCCGATGCCGGTCGTCTGTATTCATCATTCAGAAAGAGAAACGAGGCTTGAGTTTACTTTCCTGGTCTCTCCTCTCGTTCACTGAGCTGACACCGATCTGATTCACCGACGGGCGCCACCGTCCACTTTCTGCATCAGACAAAAAACAGCCAACAAGGGCCGTGTAGTGCCAACAGTGTGGGAAACACCACAAAAACCAAGATCATCGTCTTGGTGTGTCAGAGCGCCAACAGACAGAATGAAGCTCTGAATTACAGACGGTCTTTAAACACATCCTGTTCAATTTAACTTTGGACACGACCAGAACACAGTTAGTGTTGGACGTGTCCTCTCAGTGTCTTTGTCTCTGCTGCTGATGGACATGGAGGTCACAGACGTGTGTGTGTGTGTGTGTGTGTGTGTGTGTGTGTGTGTGAGAGACTGTAGGGTATTGTGAAGTTTCCACTCTGATACACTGACAGCTAATATTGACCTGACACACACACACACACACACACACACACACACACACACAGAGACAGACTCACAGCATGAAGCTCTGCTGTCGGCTGGAAACCTCGTATCTCCACATCATGGATTTGTCAGGACTTTTGTTCAAACATTTAACGTCCATGTGAAGTGTGTGTGTGTGTGTGTGTGTGTGTGTGAGAGAGTGTGTGTGTGTGAAGTCCAGGTATCACTCCGGTGCCAAGTTTTCCCTCCTTCCTGCTTTCACTCCTTTTACAAAGTCTTTGTTGCCGTGGCGACCCCCCCTCCCCCTCCTCCTGGGACCGCCCATCTGCCATTCAGTGTGTGAATGAAGGGGTGGGGGGTCGGGGGGGGGGGGGGGGGGGGGGGGGGGGGCTGTGTGTGGTCGCACTGGCGCTCTCAGCTCAGTCAGTCTGCAGCGCTTCAACAGCACACACTGAGGTATGACACATCTACACACACTTACACACAAACACACTCATGAGTTGTGTTGGGAGGAAGTGCAGATTTATAGTGAAGAGGTCCGTAGTTAGTGTGTGTGTGTGTGTGTGTGTGTGTGTTTGATCTAGTTCTGCAGTTGTTTGCTGGCGACAGTTTGACTTCAGAGCTCTGTGACTAGAAAACCTCTGCTCTTCTTTCTGTATGTACATCTAGCTCTGTGTGTGTGTGTTGCTTAAAGCTGATTTTCCTGCAGCAGAAAGTTAACAGTCTTAGTGAGCTAACAGCCGTTAGCGTCTGTTGATGTGTTGGTGAGCGGCTGTAGCTGGACCTCTGTGTGTGTGTGTGTGTGTGTGTGTGTGTGGGGGGGGGGGTTGTGGCTGTTTGAGGGTTGATGTTAGAGTGTGGTGTGTCAACATGTTACCATCATGACTGAATGATCTCTGATCTGATGTCAAATGATTCACCTTAAACTGAAGAAAACATAACGCTTTGTAGTTGTTGTGTAGTACTGTAGTGTTGTGTAGTTGTTGTGTAGTACTGTAGTGTTGTGTAGTTGTTGTGTAGTACTGTAGTGTTGTGTAGTTAGGGTTAGGGTTAGGCGGCAGTAGCTCAGTCCATAGGGACTTGGTTGGGAACCGGAGGGTCGCCTGTTCGAGTCCCAATATGGTGTGTGGACTGGTAGCTGGAGAGGTGCCAGTTCAGCTCCTGGGCACTGCCGAGGTGCCCTTGAGCAAGGCACCGAACCAAAGTAGATAAACTTAACTTAAACTTAAACTTAACTTAAACTTAACTTGTTGTGTAGTACTGTAGTGTTGTGTAGTAGTTGTTGTGTAGTACTGTAGTGTAAAAAGCTACATTTTACAAGATTACATTGAACACATCATGAGAACATTATGACTTACCTTCACCCAATACTCACTGTTACCGAATAGAGCTTGAACGCATCATAATGTGACTCAGTACAGCTCCCATTAGGTGTTAGTGCCATCGGCTGCTAACAGCTAACATTAACTAGCAGCTAACGTTAACTAGCAGCTAAAAGCTAACGTTAACTAGCAGCTAACATTAACTAGCAACTAGCAGCTAGGGCTGAACGATATATCGTTATCGTATCTATACCGAGATATGAACATGCAAGATATTAATATCCCAAAAGGCAACGATATTGACGATATAATTTCCCCATGAGTTTCCCCAGCTTGATCTGCATGTACAGCTCAGCCAATCACAAACATCCTTTTTACGCTTGCTCTAAATGTACAGCTATGGCCAGCCAATCACAAACCTCATTTCCTGCTTGCCTTGGATCGACAACAAAGCCAGCCAATCACAAACATCCCCTTGAGCGAGGGAGACGTGCTGCTGCTAGCAACTTGCTAGTACACACAACACATTTGCGACTAAAAATAGTTTTGTTCGAGCAAATTAAATCATTCAGCACGCTGTGTGAGTACAGATTTCAACCAGCAGCAGAAACGAAAGGCGAAACTTACCGGTTGTGGGTTGAACAGGGGTCACAGACGGGAATACGGCGGAGCGCTATGGCCGCCGCAAGATAACGTGGTTTACCGGCGTTTCGCCGTACGTGAAGAGCCTGGTGACGCGAGGCTACCGGTGACCGAGAAGCCCGGCTCCAGGTGAATAAATTGGTGTCATGACTGCCCAGTAGTACCGGAACAGCCGAGCCGTAGCGGCACACAGGTGTGACGTGTCAGAGGAGAAACGAGCCGTTAACATTTCCACAAACCTCACCGCACTTTAGGGACTGTTCTTTACTTATGAAGGGACTGTTCTTTACTTGTCAGCGGAGGAGGGTGGCTGGTTGATTTTTATCTTATTTATTTATTTTATTTTGATCCCCCCTATGTTCATCACTTATTGATGCTGTTTTTGAAGTATGAATAAGTCAATAAGTAATTTATTCCATTGAAATATCATTGATGTATTATAGAAAAGTGATTTATCTTTTTATAAATGACAAAAGGCACATCTGCCTCATTTTGGCTGTGGTATCCTGATACTACTCAGAACCAGGGTATGAAATTAACAAAATATTTTGGGAGCAATTTTGGCCCCCACGGTCTAAAAAATGGGGGCATTTTCAAAATGTTTGGGGGCCATCAAAAAATTGTAATTATGTTCTAACAATAAGCACATGAAAAGCAAAACCAGCTAAGATAGTGTCTTCACTCTTCAGTAGAAACCACTATAAATGAAATAAATAATGGGTTACATAAAGTTATGGTTGCAAAATATCACTCAGATTTCCTATAATTCAACCAGTTTAAATGTGATGATTTAACCATTAATCTACTGATAGCAGTACTAATGTTTCACCACATTACAGTTACTTTTACTGTTAAAAAGGCCAAATTACTATAAATTCCTTAGATGCAGTCCTGGAAGTAAGTTAATTTAAAATTTAACATTCATTCTACCTTAATTTTTCATTAATTTGTCATTGTGTCGACACAGATCACCCAAGAAATGGTTAATTTATACTTATGGTACAGCAAAGCCCCCTCCCCTTCTCTGTCAGATTACGCTCACGTAATCAGTGCAATCCTGTTGATTATGTCTGGAAAATGAGTTGGAGACGTGACGGTAAATTAATTTAATGAAAATAAAATTGTACTTTAATGTCAGATTGTAATACTGTTAAAAATATAAAAACATATAGTTGTTTCGAAAACTTGGGGGCAATTTTGGCCCCCGGAACATGGCTTTTGGGGGCATTCTTGGATAAATTGCGGGCCAAATGGCCCGTGGCCCTTGCTAATTTCTGACACTGCTCAGAACCGTGATACTTTCACTGGTATCGTACCGTGGGTCCCAATTTTGGTACCGTGACAACACTACCAAGGACTGTATGAACAGTGCCTTGCATTAAAAGACACGGCAGGGACATCTGGGTCCTCCTGTGTCAAGCCCAAGCAAGGTCGGATTGCCGATGTATTCAGTAGCATAATGCCATACCAATCGACGTCCAGCAGGCACAAAGACATTACAAATGCTATAACGTACCATATTGCTACACATGATTCCCGTGTATTCAGTCACTAAAGAGGGCTTCCAGAAAATGGTTCAGACTCGTTTTTTTTTTTTAAATTTTTTATAAAGAATGCTTAGTTTTCACTGAACCCATAGTCATATTGTATCGTATCGGTATCGAGATATTTGGCATAAATATCGAGATATGAAATTTTCTCCATATCGTTCAGCCCTACTAGCAGCTAACATTAACTAGCAGCTAAAAGCTAACATTAACTAGCAGCTAAAAGCTAACGTTAACTAGCAGCTAACATTAACTAGCAACTAGCAGCTAACATTAACTAGCAGCTAACAGCTAATGTTAACTAGCTCTCTTCCTGCTGATGCCATCACATATTTGTTGTTCATGATGTCACATTATCAGAGGAAACAACAGGTGCGTCCTGTCATGTGTTGACAGTGAGTTCACTGCGTCCTTTCATCCCGACGGCGTCCTGGGGAAGATCTGCATTTTGTTTTTTTTCTTTCTTTCTTTCTTTCTTTCTTTCTTTCTTTTTGTCCCTGGGACAACGGGACGATGTCAGTCTGGAGCTTTTATTGTGAGACACAACAGAAAAACATCGACCACCTGTGATGTCATCTGGTCTGCTGACACGCTGATGTCAGTCAACATGGAGAATATAAGCTGATCCATCACTTCACCTGTGACACTGATGTTTCATGTCATTCACCTGGTAAACTCTTTTCTCTCTGTAGCCGTGAGGTCACTGACAGCATCATATCGTATCAGCAGAGACAGGATCACACAGGTGACTGTGTGTGATGTCATTGAACTGGCGCTCTGATGATGACTCAATGTTTGATTGTTCTCAGAACTGATCCTGACACGTTTGGGTTTATAAATAAAGTTCAGTGAGTTTGAAGACAGTTTGTAGAAGCAGCAGGAGGCTGTGGAGATGATGCTGATCAGAGATCTAAACATGATAATGATGATGATGATGATGATGTTCAGGTTCTCACAGGCAGACAGTGAAGAAGGTGATGTAACTCAACTGCCTGTATGACATCATCGTAACATCGTAATCAGGGTGAGTGGGGGTGACATGAGGGGTTTTAGATTTGACACAAGGATCTGTGTGTGTGTGTGTGTGTGTGTGTGTGTGTGTGTGGTGTGAATCCTCCTCTGAGAGTTTGATCTGTACTTAGGACCTGTTGCCATGGTGATGAGATTAGTTTCATCTTCATCATGTCACAGTGATGTGTAGATAAAGTGAACTCGTGTTTCTGATGTTTGACACATTTCTCTCTCCGTATTTACATCTCATCTTCCTCCTGTTCTCTGTTGTTCTTTTTCTTCTCATATCTGACAAACCAACCAAACAACAGCAGAAAAAACAAAACAAACGTCCTGAACATCAGCTAACATCAGCTAACATCTGCTAACAGTGGCTAACATCAGCTAACAGTGGCTAACATCAGCTAACAGTGGCTAACAGCCTGTAAAACCAAAAGAACTGAGAAATCAAATGGATCCTAAGAAGTTTAAAATCAAACACAACGACTCAGTAATATGTCAGTGTGTCAGTCCTCCTCTGACTCCTCCCCCTCCTTTCATCTGGTTTTGGAGGGTTTTTGCCCGGTCTGGACTCCTGCAGTGCCACTGTCCACAAAAACATGGAGCCTGACTGCTCCTGGTCAGTCCTTCTCCTCTCTTAACCCCTCCTCCTCTTCTCCTCAAGTTTCTGCAGCTCAATAACAGCCACATGTTATGGTCATTAGAGCCTGTTGGTCAGTCCTCTTCTCTCCTCTCCTCCCCTCTTCTCTCCTCTCTCCTCCCCACTTCTCTCCTCTCTCCTCTCTCCTCCCCTCTTCTCTCCTCTCTCCTCTTCTGTCCTCTCTCCTCTCCTCTCTCCTCTTTCCTCCCCTCTTCTCTCCTCTCTCCTCTCTCCTCTCCTCCTCTGAAACATTCAGACTGGAGTTGAAATTAAAACTCATGTTTCAGTTTTAAAGTCACAGAACAGATTAACATCAGAAGCAGCAGAGGAGATTTCCTGGCTTGATCTGTACTTCTGTTTGGAACAGACGCTGCACCTACAGCACAGGCTCTGTGTAGAAGCTCCGCCTACGCTTCAGCCTGACGTGCACCTCCCCAGAAATGTAACCGCACATCAGGGTGACGCAGACCTCCTGTTTATTTGTGTAAATTGAAACCATGTTTCCCTCAGTGGAAACAGAGAGTTCATTTACTTTGATCTCACAGATAAGAAACAATAAAATGTGAAGACAATAAAGCCTCCACCCAGCAACATACGGACACAGCAACATACGGACACAGCAACATACGGACACAGCAAGTCCTGTGTGATTTATCCTGACTTCATATGAGTAAAGAAAGCTCTGCGGTAAAATGAGAGCGCTGTTGTTGTTTGAGGAAACAGAGCGTTAGGTTTCTGCATGAATTAATGAGCTTCATCACACGTTGACTGCGCTTGTTGCTCTGCTGCTCTGACAGTGCTCTGCTGCTCTGACGGTGCTCTGACAGTGCTCTGCTGCTCTGACGGTGCTCTGACAGTGTTCTGCTGCTCTGACGGTGCTCTGCTGCTCTGACGCTGCTCTGACGCTGCTCTGCTGCTCTGACGGTGCTCTGACAGTGTTCTGCTGCTCTGACGCTGCTCTGCTGCTCTGACGGTGCTCTGACAGTGTTCTGCTGCTCTGACAGTGTTCTGCTGCTCTGACAGTGTTCTGCTGCTCTGACGGTGCTCTGCTGCTCTGACGGTGCTCTGACAGTGTTCTGCTGCTCTGACGGTGCTCTGACAGTGTTCTGCTGCTCTGACAGTGTTCTGCTGCTCTGACAGTGTTCTGCTGCTCTGACGGTGCTCTGCTGCTCTGACGGTGCTCTGACAGTGTTCTGCTGCTCTGACGGTGCTCTGCTGCTCTGACGGTGCTCTGACAGTGTTCTGCTGCTCTGACGGTGCTCTGACAGTGCTCTGCTGCTCTGACAGTGCTCTGCTGCTCTGACGGTGCTCTGATGGTGCTCTGCTGCTCTGACAGTGCTCTGACAGTGTTCTGCTGCTCTGACGGTGCTCTGCTGCTCTGACAGTGCTCTGCTGCTCTGACTGTGCTCTGACGGTGCTCTGACAGTGCTCTGACAGTGTTCTGCTGCTCTGACGGTGCTCTGGTGCTCTGACAGTGCTCTGCTGCTCTGACAGTGCTCTGACAGTGCTCTGCTGCTCTGACAGTGCTCTGCTGCTCTGACAGTGCTCTGACAGTGCTCTGCTGCTCTGACAGTGCTCGGACGGTGCTCTGCTGCTCTGACGGTGCTCTACAGGAAAATCTGGGGACCAAAACGTCCTCAGAAGTTCACTGTAGAGCACACTGAGCAGCAGTGACTGGTCTCTGACAGAGGGATCTCTGAGTCTCAGGGGGCGGGGCTACTCAGCACAAAGACTGACAGCAGAGGGAAACTGTTAGCATAGCTGTTAGCATAGCTGTTATCATGCTGTTAGCATGCTGTCTGATGATCTGTGTTACACAGCTGAGACCCTTTTACTGAGCCTTCATCAGACTGTTCATCCTCCTCCTCATCTGATTCAGTTAACACTCACACAGACACACACACACACACACATATTACTAGGATATTATGTTTGGAGATGGAGATATTAATCACTGAAGAAGGTTTCAGAGCTGTGTGTGTGTGTGTGTCTCTGTTGGCTGAGTGATCTTCAAACTGATTAACTGACTGATGTGTCCTGATGACTGCAGCCGCTCAGTTCTCACACACACACACACACACACACACTGACCCAGTGGCCTACTGTAGGAGTGTGTGTGTGTGTGTGTGTGTGTGTGTGGGGGGGGGGGGGGGGGGGGGGGGGGGGTGATGATGGTGATGGTCCATATGGTTTGATTGTTGGTCAGTGTACACAAACACAGTCTGATGAACCTTCAGTCATTAATTAGATTGAACAGACGCTCGGCCTCACACACAAATAATTTCCACCTCACGTTGTCGTGTTTCAACACCGAGTCTGAAACTTTCGTCTGTCATAAAAATTTTGGAACAGGTTTGATTTCTGCATTTCCCTCGTCCATCAGAGCCTTTAGAGACGTTTGACTGAATCAGTGAAGAAACACAGCTGAGACGAGACAGAGGAACATTTCATAACTCAGCTCACTAACAGGTCAGATAGTTATATTCAGGAGGATGATGATGAAGAGGAGGAGGATGTGCACCACACACAGAATGTGAAGGACAGCTCCGCCCCTTCATGCAGCTGTGATGGCAAATTAAAGACAGGAAGTGATGTCAGTCAGATAGGTGACTCCAGTGGAGAGGCATGTCTTTTATTTTGTCTCCTGTTGTGAATTTTCACAAAGAACAATAAAACACATCAGAGTCGGTGTGAGATTTCTGTGGGTAAAGATTATTTTCAAATGACGGGTTTAAAACATGCATCTGAAAGAAACAGACTCAGTGTGTGAAGGCCCTAAATGTGACTCAGTGTGTGAAGGCCCTAAATGTGACTCAGTGTGTGAAGGCCCTAAATGTGACTCAGTGTGTGAAGGCCCTAAATGTGACTCAGTGTGTGAGGACCCTAAATGTGACTCAGTGTGTGAAGACTCTAAATGTGACTCAGTGTGTGAAGACTCTAAATGTGACTCAGTGTGTGAAGGCCCTAAATGTGACTCAGTGTGTGAAGGCCCTAAATGTGACTCAGTGTGTGACGACCCTAAATGTGACTCAGTGTGTGAGGACCCTAAATGTGACTCAGTGTGTGAAGGCCCTAAATGTGACTCAGTGTGTGAAGGCCCTAAATGTGACTCAGTGTGTGAAGACTCTAAATGTGACTCAGTGTGTGAAGACTCTAAATGTGACTCAGTGTGTGAAGGCCCTAAATGTGACTCAGTGTGTGAAGACTCTAAATGTGACTCAGTGTGTGAAGGCCCTAAATGTGACTCAGTGTGTGAGGGCCCTAAATGTGACTCAGTGTGTGAAGACTCTAAATGTGACTCAGTGTGTGAAGACTCTAAATGTGACTCAGTGTGTGAGGACCCTAAATGTGACTCACTGTGTGAAGACTCTAAATGTGACTCAGTGTGTGAAGGCCCTAAATGTGACTCAGTGTGTGAAGACTCTACATGTGACTCAGTGTGTGAAGGCCCTAAATGTGACTCAGTGTGTGAGGACCCTAAATGTGACTCAGTGTGTGACGACCCTAAATGTGACTCAGTGTGTGACGACCCTAAATGTGACTCAGTGTGTGAAGGCCCTAAATGTGACTCAGTGTGTGACGACCCTAAATGTGACTCAGTGTGTGAAGGCCCTAAATGTGACTCAGTGTGTGAGGACCCTAAATGTGACTCAGTGTGTGAGGACCCTAAATGTGACTCAGTGTGTGACGACCCTAAATGTGACTCAGTGTGTGAAGGCCCTAAATGTGACTCAGTGTGTGAGGACCCTAAATGTGACTCAGTGTGTGAGGACCCTAAATGTGACTCAGTGTGTGAAGACTCTAAATGTGACTCAGTGTGTGAAGACTCTAAATGTGACTCAGTGTGTGAGGACCCTAAATGTGACTCAGTGTGTGAAGACTCTAAATGTGACTCAGTGTGTGAAGGCCCTAAATGTGACTCAGTGTGTGAAGACTCTAAATGTGACTCAGTGTGTGAAGGCCCTAAATGTGACTCAGTGTGTGAGGACCCTAAATGTGACTCAGTGTGTGACGACCCTAAATGTGACTCAGTGTGTGACGACCCTAAATGTGACTCAGTGTGTGAAGGCCCTAAATGTGACTCAGTGTGTGACGACCCTAAATGTGACTCAGTGTGTGAAGGCCCTAAATGTGACTCAGTGTGTGAAGGCCCTAAATGTGACTCAGTGTGTGAGGACCCTAAATGTGACTCAGTGTGTGAGGACCCTAAATGTGACTCAGTGTGTGAGGGCCCTAAATGTGACTCAGTGTGTGAAGGCCCTAAATGTGACTCAGTGTGTGAGGGCCCTAAATGTGACTCAGTGTGTGAGGACCCTAAATGTGACTCAGTGTGTGAGGGCCCTAAATGTGACTCAGTGTGTGAAGGCCCTAAATGTGACTCAGTGTGTGAGGACCCTAAATGTGACTCAGTGTGTGACGACCCTAAATGTGACTCAGTGTGTGAGGGCCCTAAATGTGACTCAGTGTGTGAGGACCCTAAATGTGACTCAGTGTGTGACGACCCTAAATGTGACTCAGTGTGTGAGGACCCTAAATGTGACTCAGTGTGTGAGGACCCTAAATGTGACTCAGTGTGTGAGGGCCCTAAATGTGACTCAGTGTGTGAGGACCCTAAATGTGACTCAGTGTGTGAAGGCCCTAAATGTGACTCAGTGTGTGAGGGCCCTAAATGTGACTCAGTGTGTGAAGGCCCTAAATGTGACTCAGTGTGTGAGGACCCTAAATGTGACTCAGTGTGTGAGGACCCTAAATGTGACTCAGTGTGTGAAGGCCCTAAATGTGACTCAGTGTGTGACGACCCTAAATGTGACTCAGTGTGTGAAGGCCCTAAATGTGACTCAGTGTGTGAGGACCCTAAATGTGACTCAGTGTGTGAAGGCCCTAAATGTGACTCAGTGTGTGAGGACCCTAAATGTGACTCAGTGTGTGAAGGCCCTAAATGTGACTCAGTGTGTGAAGGCCCTAAATGTGACTCAGTGTGTGAAGGCCCTAAATGTGACTCAGTGTGTGAGGACCCTAAATGTGACTCAGTGTGTGAGGACCCTAAATGTGACTCAGTGTGTGAAGGCCCTAAATGTGACTCAGTGTGTGAAGGCCCTAAATGTGACTCAGTGTGTGAAGGCCCTAAATGTGACTCAGTGTGTGAAGGCCCTAAATGTGACTCAGTGTGTGAGGACCCTAAATGTGACTCAGTGTGTGACGACCCTAAATGTGACTCAGTGTGTGAAGGCCCTAAATGTGACTCAGTGTGTGAGGACCCTAAATGTGACTCAGTGTGTGACGACCCTAAATGTGACTCAGTGTGTGAGGACCCTAAATGTGACTCAGTGTGTGAGGACCCTAAATGTGACTCAGTGTGTGAAGGCCCTAAATGTGACTCAGTGTGTGACGACCCTAAATGTGACTCAGTGTGTGAAGACTCTAAATGTGACTCAGTGTGTGAGGACCCTAAATGTGACTCAGTGTGTGAGGACCCTAAATGTGACTCAGTGTGTGAGGACCCTAAATGTGACTCAGTGTGTGAGGGCCCTAAATGTGACTCAGTGTGTGAAGGCCCTAAATGTGACTCAGTGTGTGAGGGCCCTAAATGTGACTCAGTGTGTGAGGACCCTAAATGTGACTCAGTGTGTGAGGGCCCTAAATGTGACTCAGTGTGTGAAGGCCCTAAATGTGACTCAGTGTGTGAGGACCCTAAATGTGACTCAGTGTGTGACGACCCTAAATGTGACTCAGTGTGTGAGGGCCCTAAATGTGACTCAGTGTGTGAGGACCCTAAATGTGACTCAGTGTGTGACGACCCTAAATGTGACTCAGTGTGTGAGGACCCTAAATGTGACTCAGTGTGTGAGGACCCTAAATGTGACTCAGTGTGTGAGGGCCCTAAATGTGACTCAGTGTGTGAGGACCCTAAATGTGACTCAGTGTGTGAAGGCCCTAAATGTGACTCAGTGTGTGAGGGCCCTAAATGTGACTCAGTGTGTGAAGGCCCTAAATGTGACTCAGTGTGTGAGGACCCTAAATGTGACTCAGTGTGTGAGGACCCTAAATGTGACTCAGTGTGTGAAGGCCCTAAATGTGACTCAGTGTGTGACGGCCCTAAATGTGACTCAGTGTGTGAGGACCCTAAATGTGACTCAGTGTGTGAAGGCCCTAAATGTGACTCAGTGTGTGAAGGCCCTAAATGTGACTCAGTGTGTGAAGGCCCTAAATGTGACTCAGTGTGTGAAGGCCCTAAATGTGACTCAGTGTGTGAGGACCCTAAATGTGACTCAGTGTGTGAGGACCCTAAATGTGACTCAGTGTGTGAGGACCCTAAATGTGACTCAGTGTGTGAAGGCCCTAAATGTGACTCAGTGTGTGAAGGCCCTAAATGTGACTCAGTGTGTGAAGGCCCTAAATGTGACTCAGTGTGTGAAGGCCCTAAATGTGACTCAGTGTGTGAGGACCCTAAATGTGACTCAGTGTGTGACGACCCTAAATGTGACTCAGTGTGTGAAGGCCCTAAATGTGACTCAGTGTGTGAGGACCCTAAATGTGACTCAGTGTGTGACGACCCTAAATGTGACTCAGTGTGTGAGGACCCTAAATGTGACTCAGTGTGTGAGGACCCTAAATGTGACTCAGTGTGTGAAGGCCCTAAATGTGACTCAGTGTGTGACGACCCTAAATGTGACTCAGTGTGTGAAGACTCTAAATGTGACTCAGTGTGTGAGGACCCTAAATGTGACTCAGTGTGTGAGGACCCTAAATGTGACTCAGTGTGTGAAGGCCCTAAATGTGACTCAGTGTGTGAGGACCCTAAATGTGACTCAGTGTGTGAGGACCCTAAATGTGACTCAGTGTGTGAGGACCCTAAATGTGACTCAGTGTGTGAGGACCCTAAATGTGACTCAGTGTGTGAAGGCCCTAAATGTGACTCAGTGTGTGAAGGCCCTAAATGTGACTCAGTGTGTGACGACCCTAAATGTGACTCAGTGTGTGAAGGCCCTAAATGTGACTCAGTGTGTGAAGGCCCTAAATGTGACTCAGTGTGTGAAGGCCCTAAATGTGACTCAGTGTGTGAAGGCCCTAAATGTGACTCAGTGTGTGAAGGCTAGCTGCACAAAAATATAGCTAGTGTCCCTCTTTAAAAAACAAAAAGGAAAATCCCTCAAACACCATGAAGTGTAGACATGATAGGCTACTTTCCACATTTCCAGCAGCAAAGCTGTCAATTAGGCCCATTATCTTTAACAGGGATCATTTCCTCCAACAAAACAAAATGTTGGCACTAATTAATGGTGCTATTAAGTGTCTGCAAATGATCAGTTTCTTTCTTATGAAGGGGTGGGATGAAAGTTCCACTTCTTTCCACTCCTTTTTTTGTGATACAGGCCTGTGGTCTCTCTGGAGTTAGAACAGATTTCATCAAATACACATTTTGTATCAATCTGAAGTGAGAGGAGCGCCACCTGTTGGACACTTTTCAGCCTGTGCTGCTGTCACATGACCTGTGTGTGTTTTAGTGGTGAGGTAATGTGTGTGCTCCTCCAGACCACAACTAAAAAGAGGTCGGCAGTCGGCTCCATTGTGGCACCCTCACACACACACACACACACACACACACACTTCAAAGCGTTCTCACTGCCAGTGTCCAGGGTGATGATGTCATCCCTGACCTCCTCTCTGTCTGTCAGTGGGCAGGACAGACAGGAGGACGTGCCATGTTTGTTCCCTCAGAGCTGCATCACTGAGTCCATCAGGTTCTCATGGCGTCTCGACAGACGAGCTCTGCCCTGCAAACATGATGTAATAATGAACACACTGGAGGGTTTAAGGTCAGAGGTCAGCTTGAGGCCACGCCCCCTGGTCTGATGTCACATGTCTCTGTCTCTCTGCAGGCATATGGCTGGGCATTGGAGGGTATGCGTCACCTAGCTGGTGTCAGTATGGAGGAGTGCACGCTGCCAGACAAATGCCAGGCTGTGATTGGCTGCCTGGAAGAATACCAGCGCCAGCACCCACCAATCCCAGATGAGCGCTTCCAGGAGATGAAGGTGGCGGCTGGCGAGCTGCGGGGGGAGCGAGGCCTCCGTCAGTGGAGCTTCGCTTGGTCCAAGTGTCAGGAGACCAAGAGGATGTTCGACAGGAAGATGGAGGCGGCCCTCAGGACACGGGACTCCGCCCACAGGCCGCGCTCTGACTCCGCCCTCAGCAGGAGCTCCGCCTCATCCAGGAGATCACTGTCAGGACTCTGGGGGATCTTTGAGACCTCCTCCTCATGTCCCCCCGAGCAGAACGCCTCCTCACCTCCTCGTAACCCCTCCTCCCCCGTCACCCCCCAGCACACGCCGCTCCTCCAGCGTCTGTTCCGCAGCGTCTCCTCAGAGGAGTCGTCAGACCGGGGGGATATCTGCTCCTCTAGACCCAGCCTCCCCCGCCTCGACTCTTTCGCCAGTTCCACCCCCCCCTCCTCCTCCTCCTCCTCCTCCTCCTCCTCCTCCCTCTTCTCCTCCAGCAGACGGCAGCAGCTGAGGAAGACTCAGAGCTTTGACTGCCCCTCCACCCCCGAGGTGTCGCGGTACGGACCGTGTCCCCGCGCCCTCAGCGAGCCGGTGCGCAGTGGAAACACGGGCGTGTTCATCCGCGGCCTGGAGGTCAGCAGCTCTGAGGCCGCCGACCACACGCTGTGTCCCAGGACCGCCGCTCACGGCTGGGCAGGACAGGGGCTCCGCAGCCCCGGGACCCCCAGAACGAGCCCAGCAGGAGAGTCCCGCCCCCGAGGAAGGTGAGTAATAACACTGCCACTTCTGTGTGGTGACATCATCACCACAAACAGGAAGTGATTAAGTACATTTACTCAACTAAAAACTGCACGAATACTTTTCTCATTGACTTCATGTCAGAGGAAATATTTTTCATAAAATGTGACATCACAGATGAAACCAGCTGTCAGTGCATTACTAACGATCCTCTGACATCACGGACCGCCAAACTCATCAGTGTTTTATAAAGTGATTCTGTCAGAGCGGTGACCTGTGACCTGTAACTGCTGAACTCAGGATGTAGAATTATTACTATGAGTATGTGCTCGCTCAGAGCGTTATGACGTGTGGATGCATGTTAAGTACAAGAGAAGAAGAAGAAGAAGAAGTGAGGGACGACTCACAGCAGACAGATCAGAGAGGAGATATTATGTGTTCATGTAAACAGCCTGCTGTGTGTGTATGTGTGTTTGTTTCATGGGTGTGTGTGTGTGCAGTAAGCTGCGTCACGTGGTGGAGGAGATGGTGACCACGGAGAGGGAGTACGTGCGCTCTCTGCGTTACATCATCCATCACTACTTCCCAGAGATGGACCGAGCCGACCTTCCTCAGGATCTCCGGGGGAAACGCTCCGTCGTCTTCGGGAACCTGGAGAAACTTCTGGACTTCCACAGTCAGTTCTTCCTCAGAGAGCTGGAGGCGTGCTGGAAACACCCGCTCAGAGTGCCGCACTGCTTCCTGCGACACGTACGACACATTAATTTAATTTAATTTAATTTAATTTAATTTTTTTTTAATTTTTAATTTTTTAATTTAATAAAGTTGTTACTCAACTGTATGATCTGACCAACAAAGTAACAGCTGCAGGCCCGGGTGGTGATACACCAGTGCATCCTGGTACATGTAGGCACTGCAGCACAGCTCAGCTTCATCAGTCAGTATAACCAGTCTGACCTGGCGGCATTAACATGGCGGCACAGCGTCTGTATCTGTGGCCTCCTGCTGAGGATGAATATGAGTCAGAACACAGTAAATGTGTCCTTGAACACAACACCCTCTGTGCTGTAGAGCGCCCCCTGGCTGCACAGAGGAGAAATCAGCCTGTAGTTCTTCCTGCTTCCAGCAGGAGGTGACGGCACCGGATGCAGGAACAACTCCAGAGTTCGCAATTTATTTGTCAGTTACTTCAGTGGACTACATTTCCCATCAGCCCTGACAGGACACCACAGAGAGGAGGCAACATTCTCAGTTCAGCATCACAAACACTGTCTGTAGTTCTCAGTGGGTTTGAACCAATCAGCCGCTGATGTTGTTGTTTATTGTTGTTGTTTGTGTAAACAGCAGGAGCAGTTCAGTCTGTACGCTCTGTACAGTAAGAACAAACCAAAGTCTGACGCTCTTCTGGCCAATCACGGGAACTCCTTCTTCAGGGTGAGAACGCATCATCATCATCATCATCATCATCATCATCTTCTTCTTTGACCTCTGACTGTCAGCTGACTCTACACACGGCACACACTGACCATCATCTTCCTCCCTCCTCTCTCCTCCCCCCCCCCACCCTCTCCTCCTCCTCCTCCTCCTCCTGCAGAGGAAGCAGATGGAGTTAGGAGATAAGATGGACTTGTCCTCCTACCTGCTGAAGCCCATCCAGAGGATGAGTAAATACGCTCTCCTGCTCACTGACCTCATCAAGGAGGTGGGCGGGGCCCAGGAGGCGGAGCTTGTGGCGTTGCAGGCCGCCACCGACATGGTCAAGTTTCAGCTTCGCCACGGAAACGACCTTCTGGCCATGGACGCCATCAGAGACTGTGATGTAAGTTTGATAACACTCAAAGAGACGAACAGGAAGTCGTTTAAATTAAAAGTAGAAAATGTTTTTGTTTTTTTGTTGTTTCCGTTTATGATGAAGACAAACCTGATCAGCCCCGATTGAACCCTGATCGTCTCTGTCTCTCTCTGTCTGTCTGTGTCTTTGTGTCTGTCTCTGTGTCTCTGTCTGTCTGTGTGTCTCTGTCTCTGTCTGTCCCTCTGTGTGTCTCTGTGTCTCTGTCTTTGTGTCTGTCTCTGTCTCTGTCTTTGTGTCTCTGTGTCTCTGTGTGTCTCTGTCTTTGTGTCTGTCTCTGTCTCTCTGTCTTTGTGTCTCTCTGTCTCTCTGTGTGTCTCTGTCTTTGTCTCTGTCTCTGTCTCTCTGTCTTTGTCTCTGTCTCTGTCTCTCTGTGTGTCTCTGTCTCTCTGTCTTTGTCTCTGTCTCTCTGTGTGTCTCTGTGTCGCTGTCTCTGTCTCTGTCTCTCTGTGTGTCTATGTCTCACTGTGTGTCTCTGTGTCTCCAGGTGAACCTGAAGGAGCAGGGTCAGCTGATGCGTCAGGATGAGTTCACGGTCTGGAGCGGGAGGAGGAAATGTCAGCGTCACATCTTCCTGTTTGAGGAGCTGATTCTGTTCAGTAAACCTAAGAAGATGGAGGGAGGTCTGGACGTCTTCATCTACAAACACTCCTTCAAGGTAAAACCAGCTGGACGTCACAGCTGCATGTCTTCAGAGGACACTGAGACTGAGCTCTTCTTCCTCTGTGTCCCTCAGACAGCAGACGTCGGTCTCACAGAGTCCACCGGAGACAACGGGCTGAGATTTGAGATCTGGTTCAGGAGGAGGACGTCAAAGAACCAGACCTTCATCCTTCAGGCCCCCATGTCAGAGGTCAAACACGCCTGGACCTCTGACATCGCCCGCATCCTGTGGACCCAGGCCACCAGGAACAAAGGTACAGACAGGAGAGGACTGTCTGTCATCACCTGCGACCTTCATCCTCATCATCATCATTATCACCTGTGTGTGTGTGTTTCAGAGCTGCGTCTGAAGGAGATGGTGTCGATGGGAGTGGGAAACAAACCGTTTCTGGACATCCAGCCAAGCGATGCCGCCATCAGTGACCGAGCCGTTCATTACATCATGAAGAGCAGAGGTCTGACCCTTCAAAATAAAAGCACGCATCACTAATCTTTATCTGATCATTTAATTATCAATAACTCCATCTGACGACGTGGAGCACGCTGAGACGTTTGACTCAAGATGTTTCTGTGTTCAATATGTCATACAGCTGCTAATGATCTGTGTGTCTGTGTCTGTGTGTGTTCAGGTGCTAGAACGCGGGCATCCATCGCTGTCTCCGTCTTTGATCACTCCAACCCTTTCAAACGAGCAGCGGTGACCTCTGACCCCATGACATCAGGACCATCTTCAACTAGCCTGCTGGGACCGCTCAATCTGCACATGTACAGGTACAGGTACAGCACACACCTGCACAGATACAGGTACAGCACACACCTGCACAGATACAGGTACAGCACACACCTGCACAGATACAGGTACAGCACACACCTGCACAGATACAGGTACAGCACACACCTGCACAGATACAGGTACAACACACACCTGCACAGATACAGGTACAGCACACACCTGCACAGATACAGGTACAGCACACACCTGCACAGATACAGGTACAGCACACACCTGCACAGGTACAGGTACAACACACACCTGCACAGATACAAGTACAGCACACACCTGCACAGATACAGGTACAACACACACCTGCACAGATACAGGTACAGCACACACCTGCACAGATACAGGTACAACACACACCTGCACAGGTACAGGTACAACACACAACTGCACAGGTACAGGTACAACACACACCTGCACAGGTACAGGTACAACACACAACTGCACAGGTACAGGTACAACACACACCTGCACAGGTACAGGTACAACACACACCTGCACAGATACAGGTACAGCACACACCTGCACAGATACAGGTACAACACACACCTGCACAGGTACAGGTACAACACACACCTGCACAGGTACAGGTACAACACACACCTGCACAGATACAGGTACAACACACACCTGCACAGATACAGGTACAGCACACACCTGCACAGATACAGGTACAACACACACCTGCACAGGTACAGGTACAACACACACCTGCACAGATACAGGTACAACACACACCTGCACAGATACAGGTACAACACACACCTGCACAGATACAGGTACAGCACACACCTGCACAGATACAGGTACAACACACACCTGCACAGGTACAGGTACAACACACAACTGCACAGGTACAGGTACAACACACACCTGCACAGGTACAGGTACAACACACACCTGCACAGATACAGGTACAGCACACACCTGCACAGATACAGGTACAACACACACCTGCACAGATACAGGTACAACACACACCTGCACAGGTACACATCTGTCTAACCACGTGTCGTCTCTTCTGCAGTCAAACCTCGTCCTCCTCTCCTGCTGCTGAGAGCTCCTTCATCACTTCCTGTATTGAGGAAGACGAGCAGGAACATGAGACCAGCAGCCAGCCCTCCATGAGTATGCACACACACACACTACGCACACGCACACACACACACACACAGGCGCCACACGCACCACACACACACACACACACACACACACACACAATTAACATACTTAACAATAATGTAGTAATAATGTTTGTCTCTCAGCCACAGAGAGTTCGGGCTCGTCGTCTCGATGTCTCTCCGGCTCCACGGGCTCTGACAGCGGTTGTGTCTCCTCCCACCTGCAGGAGGCGCTGCCAGAGGAGCCCAGCCCCCTCAGCCAGCCTTCTTCCTCTTCCTCCATCTCCTCCAACAAACAGCACCTCAACAGCCAGTACATTTCACCTGTGAGTACAGACACACAGACACATAGACAGACAGACAGGGGGCGGAGTCATACAAGGGGCGGAGCCATACAAGGGGCGGGTCATACAACCACAGGGTGGTGAATCTTGTTTCCTGTCACAGTTTGACAGGAAGTTTCCGCTCCAGCTGTTGGTGTGACCACTGAACTCTCCATGTGTTCTGTGTGTGTGTGTGTGTGTGTGTGTGTGTGTGTGTGTGTGTGTCCCCTCAGAAAGCAGCTCCGGTCATCAGTCCGGCCACCATCGTGTAATCAGCTGACCTGATGGACTCGACTGTAAGTCAACTCATCATCATCATCATCATCATCATCATCATCATCATGTGTCACATGAGAAACATCAAACATCATCAGTGTAACCTTACAGTCACCAGCAGAGGGCGCTGACAGACTCACAGGCTCTAAACAACATGTGATCATTAGACACTGACACACAGACTCCTCCTCCCGTCTGTCACGTTAGTGTCAGTAACATGATCGTCAATAATCTCTCCTCCTCTGTCATGACAATATGTGGAGTCAGTTGATGGAGGTGAGCAGCAGGTGGCGCTAACTCTCCAGCAGAGGAAGAGGAGCACAGTGAGATGATGATGTCATAAAAACAGCTGCTGTGAAACCTTGATCAAAGGACACAGAGGATGAAGTGATCAGCTGATGTTAATGTTCCAGCTGCAGACACACACACACACACACACACACACATACACATTAAACCTGTTGATTGTCTCTTGTTAAACTGAGCGATGATGTCACAGCCCTTCAGTCTCAACCTCACCTCGAACAAGAGTGTGACACCTGTCCACTTCCTGTTGACTCTCATTCACCTTTTCTTTAACCTGCAGTTCGACAGTAGAGAGTGACTCATGATGTGAACACATGATGTGAACACATGAATGGATCATTGGTGTGAAACATTCACACTGATTATTGATCATTGATTGATCAGCTCTTCAGTTAACTGATCAATGACTTCATCTGTTGAACATCATGAACAGGCACAGAGCTGACACTGAGGAGGAACATCATCTCCACAGTGACAGGAAACTGTTTCACAATAAAATACACAACAAATGTTTCACAATAAAATGAGAGGAGTCAGAGACTGTGACATCATGTTTGTTACAGTTATTTATATCTGCCATGATGTCATCGTCCACACAGCTGTTTATGTTGTTGTTTACATCACACATGATGTCATTAAAGCCACCTCTCTCTCTGTCCCTCTGCCTGTCTCTCTCTCTGTCCCTCTGCCTGTCTCTCTCTCTGTCCCTCTCTGTCTCTCTGTCCCTGTCTCTCTCTCTCTGTCCCTCTGCCTGTCTCTCTCTCTGTCCCTCTGCCTGTCTCTCTCTCTGTCCCTCTCTCTCTGTCCCTCTGCCTGTCTCTCTCTCTGTCCCTGTCTCTCTCTCTGTCCCTCTCTGTCTCTCTGTCCCTGTCTCTCTCTCTGTCCCTCTGCCTGTCTCTCTCTCTGTCCCTGTCTCTCTCTCTGTCCCTCTCTGTCTCTCTGTCCCTGTCTCTCTCTCTCTGTCCCTCTGCCTGTCTCTCTCTCTGTCCCTCTGCCTGTCTGTCTCTCTGTCTCCAGGTGTGTGTTGCTGCTGCAGTGAGACACCGGGAGAGTCGACCTGTCATCTGTAGTTTCTGATCTGAGCTCAGTTTTATTTATGTTCAGGTTCAGTAGAGTTTATGTTGGTAGCTGCTGCTTGTTACTGATCCAGGATCAGGTCTGTGTCTCTGAGCTGGTCTAGGATCAGGTCTGTGTCTCTGAGCTGGTCTAGGATCAGGTCTGTGTCTCTGAGCTGGTCTAGGATCAGGTCTGTGTCTCTGAGCTGGTCTAGGATCAGGTGGACTAACTGTACATGTGTGTAAATAAAGTGTCGCTTTTCTTATCTGAGTAATAAACACAGTTTGTTCAAAACTGACACGTGTCTCTGAATTCTCTGTGGAGGAGGAGGAGGAGGAGGAGGAGGAGGAAGAGGAGAAGGAGGAACCACCTCCCCTCAGTCACTGTCTCAGTCCTTGGGTCATTCAGGCTTCAGAACTCTGTCAGCAGAGCAAAGCTGAAGCTCGTCACTGGACAGACCTGACTGTGTCCACGGTGAGGACAGATGTTCACTTTCTGTTTTCATCTTCTATATAATTCAGTTTGTATTTTAGAAGATGGACGACTGTCTGCAGAGATGTCCAAAGGGACTCAGCCAGGACAGGAGGACAGGTGAGACTAATCATAGATACAAAACACTGATGATTGATGGTGATGGTGATGATGATGATGATGATGATGATTTCTGTTCCATCAAAGTGGCTAAGATTAGCCTCACATCGGTAACCATGGAAACCATAGTTCTGGCTAAGCCTGAGACATCAAGCTAAATTCTGGTTTCCGTTCCATCAAGATGGTTAACCTGAATCCCAGCCTAGTAACCATGGTAACTTCTGCTGGTCTGTAGCAGGGTTGAGGTGAGGATTAGCTCCATCTATGATCAACAGACAGACAGCTGATAGTCCAGGGGCCAAGGGGCCAACTTTCACAAATTGGTATCACTTAAAGGGACCACAAAATTTTGGTATTTTTGACTTCCTCTATGTCTCTAGTTTACATTTTGGTATGACAGACCTGCCTATGGAGTAGCTATCTCCTAGTGCATGACTCAGCTTGTTGATGTCAGTGAACCTTGTACGATTTTTAGTGCCATATGTCTGGTACATGGGACAAGGGATTTTGTTACTGATCCCAATGAATATACAGATGCAGCCACTTCAAATTTCCCACGCCATCCAAAAGCCTTCCGGTTGCCTGCCAAATTCCAGCCAAATACCCCTCAGTGAAAATGTTGTTTTCAGACTACACGCCAACATTAACGAAGCAATATACATTTGTATACATTTTTTAAAAGGAGTAAGGTACTGATGACATCTTTGCTGCATCGTGTGCAGCAACTGTCTGTGAACATTCAGTCCACATTTGGTGACATTCTGATAATTATTTCCTGAGATTCATGTGATAAGGCAGGCAGACACTGTCCCTTTTGGAGAAGCCTCAGTTTTAACTATTTTCAATTTTGGGGTGGACCCAAAGATCATCCAAAAATTTTATTAAGCTACTCCATAGGCAGGTCTGTCATACCACAATGTAAACTAGAGACACAGAGGAAGCACCAAAATCTGCCTCGGCCCCTGGACTATAAAGGACAGTTCTGCCAGAGCTTCACACACTCACAACTGTGATGATAAAATATGATGTAGATCATAAAATATATGACATCATTAATCAGAAAACATTAACGATTAAAAAACAAATTAAAATGTAATAAAAATAAGATAATTAAAAAAACACAACAGCAAAGTCAAAATCAAACTAATAACAACAAAACTATAATAAAATGAAACTGAGCATTAAAGAAAGATTGTACATGAGTACATGTCTTCTAGCATCACCATACATCATGCATAGGGCTTGATTTGTTCACATTAACATATGGTTATCTTTTATATTTATGAATTAACCATGACACAAAGCAACCACATTAAAATGGGACACACACCATTGTGGTCTGTCTGCTCCTCATCCTATAGCACATGCCATACATTTTCCTTATTTTGATATAATAAGAGATAGAGCTCACAGGTGACTCCCACATGATGAGAAATAGATCATTGATTCACTATCACCTGCATTCACTTAATAGTTTTCCTCATCTTCACTGAACTGATGGATTTACTAAATGTCATTTTCTACAGTCAATAGATCAGTGTCTTGTGATTATTTCCTATAAACTGATCATTTCAGAAATGTCATAATCTACAATCAATGATGTGATAAATGTGATGACTGAATAAAATAGTTTGATTAAATGCATCATCTGAACTTTACATAGGAATCAGTAGATAAATGTGATAAACAGTCTTTCACTAATATTAATTTACACATGTGGTTAATTTCATTAGGCAGACTTGAACTGTCAGATTTAACAGGTGTTCTTATCGACATATATTTTGTCCCTTTGATGCAGGATTTATAGAACAAAATGCTGAATTTTCTTTGTCACTTACACATTTAGCCTGTGGGCAATATTCCGCCACGATATTCTTAGCTACGTTGATGAAGTCTCACAAACAACAAACACATAATGAGCAGAATAAAAAAACCTGATCATGAATAATTAAAGCTGCAGGTGGCGCTGATAGGCCCCGCCCCCCTCTGCATGTGACAGGTAAATGTTTGAACCCCACCCACACACAGGTGCATCACGTCATCATGTCCATCAGACACTGTGCACAGGTCACAGGTTATTTTGACACATCAGTTGTCGACCACAACATGTACATCATGATGATTGTCAGACAACACTCACTTCCTGTTGGCAGTAGGCGGAGCTATAATTATAGATAATTACTGACACGTAGATGTAACGAGGACGAGACTCATCGTACGTGACATGTTATAGGAAGATTAGACAGCATTCCCTCAAGTTACAAAAACTTCAGATAAGAATGGCGAAACATAAAAAATGGCGGCTGCGCCGTGGCAACACTGTTTAACTAAAACTGGCAGTTTCATCAGAAAACATCGTCGAGGTCTCTGAGACGTGTCAAAACAAGTCTGAGGTGGATCCGATCGACCTGCTCTGAGACATGAATCATAAAACAAGTTGTTTCCTGTTGCCAGCAGGGGGCGCTGTAACTTTGATCATTAGCATGCAGATGAGTTCAGGACGGGGCTGCCATCAGACAATCGGATTCAATGTGGACGGAGTTTGTTACAGAGCGACACCTTGACATTTAAAGGTGGGGCTTTTATTTTGAAAAGTTAGAGGGCACCGCTGAGACCAAAATCAGACGTAAATCTTTCTCACTGTTGACGTTTGTCAAGTTTTGTTTCAAAATAATGTGTCTGAGCTCAGGACATAAAAATCATCATCATTCCGTAGTGCCGTCCCACCGCTCAGTCCTCGGGGTCCTGATAAATAATAAACAAATAAATAATAAATAACTTCTGCAGCTGGTTTGTTGTGATGAGCTGTTTTGACATTTAAAGGTTCAGTCCGCTTCATTTCAACTCTTATTTCTTAGTTCTGTTACTGAAACATGAACTGTGAAACTCATCAACAGTTATTGATTCATCATTGATTCATTATTGATTCATTATTGAATTATCATTGATTCATCATGATTCATTATTGATCGATCGTTGATTCATTATTGAATTATCATTGATTCATTACTGATTCATCACTGATCTGTTATTTATTCGTTATTGATTCATTATTGATTCATCATTAATTCTTCATTGATTCATCATTGATTCATTATTGAATTATCATTGATTCATCATGATTCATTATTGATCGATCATTGATTCATTATTGAATTATCATTGATTCATTACTGATTCATCACTGATCCGTTATTTATTCGTTATTGATTCATCATTGATTCGTCATTGATTCATCATTGATTCGTTATTGGTTCTTCATTGATTCGTTATTGATTAATTATTGATTCATCATTGATTCGTTATTGATTTTTTATTGATTCACCATTGATTCGTTATTTATTCGTTATTGATTTTTTATTGATTCATCATTGATTCGTTATTTATTCGTTATTGATTTTTTATTGATTCATCATTGATTCGTTATCGATTCATCATTTATTCATCACTGATTCATTATTGATTCGTTATTGATTTGTCATTGATTCATTATTGATTCATCATTGATTCATTACTTATTCATTATTGATCCGTTGTTTATTCGTTATTGATTCATTATTGATTCATCATTGATTCATTATTGATTCATCAGTGATTCATCATTGATTCGTTATTGATTCTTCATTGATTCGTTATTGATTTTTTATTGATTCATCATTGATTCGTTATTCATTCATTATTGATCCATTATTTATTCGTTATTGATTCATTATTGATTCATCATTGATTCATTATTGATTCATCAGTGATTCATCATTGATTCGTTATTGATCCTTCATTGATTCGTTATTGATTCATCATCAGTTAATCTGCAGATTATTTCCTCAGCTGCAGAACATCAAAACAAGAATTTCAGTCTTCAGTCCAACACGACGTCTTTTTGTCCAAACTGCTTCAGTTTACTGAGACAGAAAATAAGAGGACGTCCAAAAAGACTTTTACTATAAACTGTTTATTGATTAGTTTTCTGATAATCAATAATCAGTGATTGATGTTGATTTACAGTCTGGTGATTGAAATGTTTTCAGTCCAAATAAAATCAGACAGCAGGTAGAAAAAAGTTGTTTATTGTACAATCAGCTGACTTTGTGATGACATCACAGAGCAGGAAATGGAAGACAAATGTGAAAACTGAAGATTTAAAGAGGTCAAGGGTCACCACAGTGATGTCACAGACATGATTTCACATTAAGAGCTTCTTTTATCGTCAAACAGACGAAACCCACAGAAAAGTTTTTATCAAACCAACTCGTCACCGCTCGATATTAATATTCATAGTCTCATAAACACATGCTGTCAGAGACTTTATATATTGACTTTATATATTTACTTTATATATTGACTTTAATTAGACTTAATATATTTACTTTATATTTACTGTACATCTATAAACTTTACTTACTTTCTATAGTTTTTACAGACTTTATATTTTCTGTGTCATCATGGAGGAAATATAATTTCATTTCGTATAAAGTTTCCTCATGGCAGAATAAAACCTGTAAACATCCGGTTCCTGTGATCGGAGCCTTCATCTGTTTTACATTTAATAATCGTCAGTCTGATGAAGACAAACGAGTCTTCATCACTTCTGTCGCTCGTCAACAAACAAACAAACTCACAAATATAAAAATGTTTATTAAAGAAAAGTTTTTATGAGTTGGTTTGAAAAAAAGACTCTGATCCTCCAACTGTTCCGTTCAATTATCAATACATCTGATCATCTCTCATCAGACACCACGGTATCGATAATAATACCATCAATAACACATAAACTAATAAATCAATAACAGGTAAACAGAGCTCAATAACACAGGTGGGTGTTTGCATAGAGGCGTCAGAGCAAAGTGCTGAAAAATAAAAACATTTTTAACTCAATTTAAACAGTTTCAGAATTATCAGTTATTGATTAAGACTACAACCAGTCAAATGATCATTATCAGCTATTGATCAGCTGCTCACCTATAAACACTGGCAGCTGTTTGTGTTCCCCAAAATATATATTTATATGTGTGTGTGTGTGTTTCTGATAAAACCAAACTTTTTATTTTTTTATTTGACTTCCTGTTTGTTTATGTAAGTGATGTCATTCATTGTTTTATTTGACTCACCGATTGATTGCTTAGCTGATTGTTCCTTCATCACTTTGAGTTAATGAATTCAGATTTTTAATGAATTTATGAAACAAGAACACAAACAGCTGATTGATTGATCGACTTATTGATTAATCAGAGGGAGAATAAAGGAAACATCCTCAGAGAATTATTAATAAATGAACCTGAAATTAAAAAGACACGAACATCACCTCTGAGCCGTCAGTGCTGATTGGTTCAGTATTGGTTCAGTATTGATCGGGGGGACACGTGTCGACAAGTTAAAGCACCTTTTTATCAGAAGAAGCAAAAACACAGAACATAAAGTGCAGCTGAAAAAATCCACAGGAGATAAAAACAGTGATAATAACTATATTAATAATAATAATACTGAGTCTGTAAACAGGAAACAGTTTTAACACGTCAGATATTTCAGTTTGGACAAAACCTTTTTTCCTTCAACATCTGAACAACAAACAAACAACACTGTAAAAAATGTAAATATTTCAAACACAAACTCAAAAACAAACAAAAACAGTGATTAAAATAATCAATAATTCTGATTCCTTCGTTCAGAAGAATTCAAACTTTTTATTCTTTATTTCATCCTCGTTCTTTGTTTGTTCCTCAACAATTAATATTTATATTTAAATTCAGAGGAAGCAGAATTATGAATTGATTTTTCTTTGAGTTAATAAATCATTTAAATCCAGCTGTAATGAAGTGATGAATGATTAATACAATGAGTGTAATAATTCTGATGAATGAGTGAATGTTGAGGTGACGCGCTGCAGAAAAGATTAAAGTTATAAACTGAATAAAACTCTTTAACACCTGAAACTTTTCAGATTCATACAAAAATAAGAATTTCAACAAAAAGCTGAATAAAAAATGTTAAAAAATAAAATTCTGTTAATTTTTTTTCCTCGAGTGGTTTCATGTCAACAAACGAGAGCAAATATAAAAATATAGAAAAGCAGCAGTTATTTCAGTTAAAGCACAGAAACACAGCAGACACTAAACGCCTCACGGCCGAGCTGCAGACAGGGATGTGGAGATCAGATGTGGAGCGACGAGGAGCGTCAGAGTCATGAGGAGAAATGAATGAAATGAAGAACGGAGTGTTGACGTTTGAGCCACAGCGTTGGTTACAACACGTGTTCACTTCCTGTGTGTTCACTGAAACATCAGAAACATGTCGCAGTAACAAAACTCTTCTTTTTGTCTCACAGGAAGAAACTTCGACTCGTCTGAAGGTCAGTCGCAGTTTGAGGTGTGTCAGACTTCCTGTCAGCTGTTTTAATCCTGATCCTCTGCTGCACCATAAACACAAACCCACGACATCATTAATATCAGAGCCGAGCGGCGCTCATGATGATGTCACAGTTTAACATCATGACATCATGAACAAGCCGATGTCACAGCATCAGGATGAAGGATTAAAGGACACGACAGGTCAGACCTAGTACCAACACACGTCAGGTGATCCGATCACACGTGGACGGGGCTGAATATGAGCGTCAGCAACCACCAAGACGCACTGTGATCTGAGACAAAGGACACATTGGACATTTTGTGATGTAACCACTAATCCGTCCTGACGCGTCCCCGACAAGGACGACGTCATCGGTGCAGAATGTGGCAGTTGTTTTGGTGACGCCGGCTGCCGCTCGATAACTTCCACTTTTCATTTTATTTCATGTCCAGTTGGACAAAGTGTTGTGTGACCGTCCCTTATTTTGTCCTTGTGTTGAACTCTGCTGATATCACCAGCTGTACAACACGATGCTAACGTGACAAGCTAGCACGCTAACAGAAGTGTGATGTCATAACTGTGGGCAGGGCTGTAAGTATGTCTCAGCCGTCCACCTGTGATCAGATCACTGATGTGTGTTAGTACAGGTGTGAAGGGGGCGGAGTCTCTGAAGAGACAATCAATGAACATGATTATTAACATGATCAGATGTGTTTGATCCCTTTAACAGGATGTTTATATACAAACAGGATGTTTACATGTTTGTCTGATATTAATTTATGATGTGATGAATTCTCTCTGCTCAGAATCAGATCAATTTAATTATTGATTATTGAATATTGACACATTTAAAGTGAATTTAAAAGATGAAATTATTAGTTGTGTTTTTGTTCAATAATCTGAGCTGACACTGTGACGCATGAATTAAATCACGTTAATGAACAGAAACGAGTCGTTAACATGAAACTGATGTAACTTTAGATTCTGATTATTGATTGATTGATCAGCTCTTGTGTGTCTCATTAAATGTGTCAGTGATGTCACTCATAATAATGACACATGTATGACACACACACGGATGTGTTGACGTTTCGATGAGCTGCAGCTTCAGACGTCACTTCTTTGGTTCAACTCTGAGTTCGTTTTTTTTTTCTGCTGCAGAATTTAAATGAAGATAAAACATGAAACAGATTGAGACGTCTCACAGCCTCACACCAGCTGCTCTTCTTCATCATCATCATCATCATCATCATCATCATCGTGGTGGCTGCGGTGTCGTCCTCACCTGCTGCAGTAACGCAGAGTTTAGAACAGAAGAAGAAGAAGAAGGAGGAGGAGCTGTGAGCTGAGAGAAAAGCAGAAACGTTCCAGAAGGTTCTGATGAAGACACTCCTCATGTCTCCACAGGTGTGTCCTCCTGCAGGACGAGGAGCAGGAGCAGGAGGAGCAGGAGCAGGAGGAGCAGCTACAGCAGGGAGCACCTGAAGAAGCTCTTTTTGGAACGTGACTCTGTGATCTTGACGGGTCCGCCTCCTCCTGACGGGTTGCTGTCGTTCTGAAGGAAACACAAACAGTTCAAAGGTCACAACATCGTCGACCAATCAGCTTCAAGCAGCAGACGACTGACAGATGTCCCTCCTGACCTCCTCTGAGACAGTAACCTGAACATACATGACCAGTGGTCAGAGACACCTGAGGACACCTGTGAGTTTATAATGTCTCAATTATTTTTATATTTAAATTATATCTTACTTTGAAAAGTCACTTCCTGTTTTTGTGTCTGTCCTCGTCCTCATCACTCATTTGCTCTTCCTGACCCTTTTCACACAGAGGCGGCGCCACAGAATCAGACTCAGCTTTACTGTCCCTCTCCCCTCCCTGAAGGACCTCCACCGTACCCGCTGTGTCAAGAGGGCACGTAGCATCCTGAGAGACTGCACACACACAGGACACCTGGTGTTTGAGCTGCTGCCTTCTGGCAGGAGATTCAGGGCGCTGAAGTCACGGACAAATAGACTCAGGGGCAGCTTTTATAACAGGGCAATAGCACTAATCAGTACAAACCTCATCTGATTAGCTGCCTTTTTTCTTCATCAGTGGGTCATGTGCAATGAACAATACCTGCACTTTACGTCACACTGAAGTGTATATTTTGTATATGTTGTTCTACTCTTCGTATATTTTATTTCTTCATGCCTTCTTTTGCACCAAAGTGGACAGTATCCCAGTTTCGTTGTGCTGTGGTACACAAGTATGGCTGTACAATGACAATAAAGATTTATCTTATCTTATTTTTATTGACCGCATACAAGGAATTTGACTTCGGTAAACTTTGCTACCAGTGTTGACATTAAGTTCTCAAAAGAACTAAACTAAATTCAAAATTAAATTACGCAACATTTACGAGCCCTAAATATCTGTGAGGTCTGTGAGGGTCCCGTCTTTACGCCTCCTTATCATTTTGACTCAGAACCAAACGAAGGTGGCATCATGTGACTCCAGTGTGTGATGTCAGACAGCATGATGACATCACAGTATCAAATGAGGCATGACATGTAACACAACAGCACCAGCCCCTAGTGTGAAATATAACATACATGTCAGCAGCTCTTTATAAACAATACCAATCATTTAGTGCCCCTGTTCCTGGACCTGTGTTTGAGCTAGCTGCTAACAGCTGATGTTCTTCTTATAACCTACCATCTTCCTGTTGAGTCTGGTCATAATGTCTCTGCCAAGGGTGAAAAAGGCCTGTGGAGCAGAGGACCATCATGTTAACGTCTGAATGTCTTTATTCTGTTTACGTGATGCAGATGTCATCACTCACCTCCTCCACGTTGATGCTCGACTTGGCGCTAGTTTCCAGAAACTTGATCCCGTAATCAATTGCCAGCTGAATAACAAGAGACAGGTCAACGTTTGTATCCACCACAGAAGAAGACGATACAGATGTACTATACTATGACTTTTTTCGAAATGTTATACTATGACTTTTTTCAACATACGATATGACTTTTTTCGACATACTATACTATGACTTTTTTCAAAATCTTATACTATGACTTTTTCCGACATACTACATATACTATGACTTTTTTTCAAAATCTTATACTATGACTTTTTCCGACATACTACATATACTATGACTTTTTTTCAAAATCTTATACTATGACTTTTTCCGACATACTACATATACTATGACTTTTTTTCAAAATCTTATACTATGACTTTTTCCGACATACTACATATACTTTGACTTTTTTTCAAAATCTTATACTATGACTTTTTCCGACATACTATATATACTATGACTTTTTTTCAAAATCTTATACTATGACTTTTTCCGACATACTATATATACTATGACTTTTTCCGACATACTATATATACTATGACTTTTTTTCAAAATCTTATACTATGACTTTTTCCGACATACTATATATACTATGACTTTTTTTCAAAATCTTATACTATGACTTTTTCCGACATACTATATATACTATGACTTTTTCCGACATACTATATATACTATGACTTTTTTTCAAAATCTTATACTATGACTTTTTCCGACATACTACATATACTATGACTTTTTTTCAAAATCTTATACTATGACTTTTTCCGACATACTATATATACTATGACTTTTTTCGACATACTATATGACTTTTTTCGACATACTATACTATGACTTTTTTCAAAATCTTATACTATGACTTTTTCCGACATACTACATATACTATGACTTTTTTTCAAAATCTTATACTATGACTTTTTCCGACATACTACATATACTATGACTTTTTTTCAAAATCTTATACTATGACTTTTTCCGACATACTACATATACTATGACTTTTTTTCAAAATCTTATACTATGACTTTTTCCGACATACTACATATACTTTGACTTTTTTTCAAAATCTTATACTATGACTTTTTCCGACATACTATATATACTATGACTTTTTTTCAAAATCTTATACTATGACTTTTTCCGACATACTATATATACTATGACTTTTTCCGACATACTATATATACTATGACTTTTTTTCAAAATCTTATACTATGACTTTTTCCGACATACTATATATACTATGACTTTTTTTCAAAATCTTATACTATGACTTTTTCCGACATACTATATATACTATGACTTTTTCCGACATACTATATATACTATGACTTTTTTTCAAAATCTTATACTATGACTTTTTCCGACATACTACATATACTATGACTTTTTTTCAAAATCTTATACTATGACTTTTTCCGACATACTATATATACTATGACTTTTTTCGACATACTATATGACTTTTTTCGACATACTATACTATGACTTTTTTCGACATACTATACTATGACTTTTTTCTAAATGTTATACCATGACTTTCTCGACATACTATACTATGACTTTTTTCAAAATGTTATACTATGAATTTTTCGACATACGATACTATGACGTTCTCGACAAACTATACTATGACTTTTTTCGACATACTATACTATGACTTTTTTCTAAATGTTATACTGTTGAGCTGATGCTCCCAATTATTAAATGTTTATTTGTTATTTTGTGTTTATGAGCAAACTTAATGTAATGTTATTTTTAATGACTGATTGTTTCAGTTAATTGAGGACTGATTGATTAACTGACAGGCCAGCTGTCTGATTTCATTTGTGGGCGTGTTTAATAAAAGGCCTTGCACCCGCAGCTGAGTTCAGTTGTGTGTTGGTGAAAGGGGAAATGGCAGAGCGTCTCCGATTCACGTTTTTTAAATTCTTTCATCCTTGGATTCGGTGCTTGATGTTTTAACTTCTGGATTCACAATGCTGTGCCGCTGTATAGCCCTACTTTGCCAACATATACTATGACTTTTTTTGACATACTATACTCTGAATTTTTCGACATACTACACTATGAATTTTTTCGACATACTATATTATGAATTTTTTCGACATACTACACTTTGAATTTTTTCGACATATTATACTATGACTTTTTTCGACATACAATATTCTGGCTTTTTTGACATACTGTAGTATGAATCATTTCGCCATGCCATACTGACTTTTTTAGTCAAACTATACTTTTTTCAAACCTTATACTATGATTTTTTTCGTAATGTTACAACATGAATTTTTTCCACATAACTATACTATGATTTTTTTCAATTCAATTCAATTTTATTTAATATCACAAATCACAATTTGCCTCACAGGGCTTTACAGCATACGACATCCCTCTGTCCTTATGACCCTCACAGCGGATAAGGAAAAACTCCCCAAAAAACCCTTTAACGGGGAAAAAACGGTAGAAACCTCAGGAAGAGCAACTGAGGAGGGATCCCTCTTCCAGGACGGACAGACGTGCAATAGATGTCGTACAGAACAGATCAACATAATAAATTAACAGTAATCCATATGACACAATGAGACAGAAAGAGAGAGAGACAGAGAGAGAGAGACAGAGAGAGAGACAGAGAGAGAGAGATGCAGGTAATGACAGTAGCTTACAACAACATAAATGAAAATAATAATATTATGATTATAATTCTGGCTGTTGTGGTACAATATGTTGAAAGTATGTATTAATATCTGATAGTATACATTAGGGATGTAACGATTGCCGATATTACGGTAAATTTCGGTTAATTTTTACACGGTAAGAATTACCGTTTATATTTAAATTAATAAATTAATTGCATTATCGCGGTGGATTATCAAGACATGTAATAACAGCCTCATTTAAGTCTTGCGTTGCAGGCGCTGCGTGAATGCGTAGCATTTTCACAAAGAATGAAAACATGGTGGAAGGTGGTGATAGCGGCACGCAGGACATTTCCCCCCCAACTAAACGCACAAAGTCTGAGGTCTGGGCGTACTTTGGGTTCTGAAGAATGCCGAGGGACAGCTGGTGGAGGACAACTATCCTGTGTGCAGAACATGCAGAAAGAAAGTTGCTGCAATGGGTAGCAACACTACAAATCTACTGGCTCATCTCAGTGACCGTCATCCACAGCTTTACAGCCAATGCAAGTTATGCTATGCAAACGTCAGTTACTGTGTGAGGGACTTCGGTTTTACTAAGATTGTCATAATGTGTAACTCGACGTATACGGGACATTTGAGCCATATCTGTCCTCCTAAACGGCGACTAGGTTTTCCGTTTTCGTTTAAGACACTTAGGAGCTAATACTAGCTGAGTAGCTAATGGCCGTATTAGCAGCTATGTTGCTAACGTTAAGTGTTTCAAAACAAAACGGAGCTGTAAACACTGAGCGGAGCCGACAGAATATAAACCGACGTAACGTAACGCTAATTGAGATCAACTATGATTTAATGGTTATTGTATGGCGAGCTAGAATCGATATAGACGGCCAGTTATGCTTTCTCGACATAAGCTCAAGGAAACAACATAAAACGCTGCCGTGTTAACCTTTGACCGAGAGCATGCACTCCTTTTCTCATACAGGTAATCCTCTGACTCACATCCACACTTCTAATATGTGAATTATTCTGTGTAATGATGACCATTGCCCTTAGGGTTTTTTTGGTTTCTCCTGCACATTTGTGATATCTGTTCTATATACTGTATGTCTTTTGTTCTACTCTTGCATTGTTTTGTTTTATATATATTTTTCCTCTCGTGCTAATAAATAAATAATATATTAATTGTTTACATATTTTGCTGACTGTTAAAATGCACCGGACAAATAAGCTTTGTTCCTGTAATTTGTTTACATATTTTGTTAATTTAAAATAAATTTTTCTGTTGCTGTGCCAATCAATTGCCCCTTTAATGTGAAAGTTTCATTTTATTATAAGATTTTGGCTGTTAACATTTTAGTATCATAAGGAAGTTACAAGATTTAGTGAAGTTATTTCAATGTATCTATTTTTTGGACATTTTACAGCGCTTAAAAAAATATTGCAATATTATCGTTTACCGTGATAATTTGGTCACTATAATCAAGATAGCAAATTTTCCATATCATTACATACCTAGTATACATATGTGACAATAATCATATGTGTATAATAACAGTAGAAGTATGATTAATGATAACAGCTGCGACTTTTGTCGAAATACTATACTCTGAATTTTTTCAACATAGCATACTATGACTTTCTAACAAAATTTCACACCAATGTCTAATAGGATAAACTCATGAAGGTCAAAAGGTCAAAGGTCAGTGTGACCTCACAAAACATGTTTTGTCCATAACTGAAGAATTCATTCACTAATTCTGACCAAACTTGACACAAATGTCTAACAGGATAAAATAATGAAGGTCAAAAGGTCAAAGGTCAGCTTGACTGTGACATCATCATGTTTTAACGTCATATCTCAGGAACAGAAGGGGAGACATTTGGTCAGATACTGAATTGGTGACTCTAATCTTGAAACTGTGCTGATTGTATAGATCTTCTGTGTGTGAAGCATCCATGTTTTCACTGACATGGATGGAGACTGTCAGAGACACTGGACTGGTGGGCGGAGTCATACAACCACAGGGTGGACTGGTGGGCGGAGTCATACAACCACAGGGTGGACTGGTGGGCGGAGTCATACAACCACAGGCGGGGATTCTAATCATGTTTTGGTTTGTGTCAATTTAAATCACTTTGTCAAGAAAGTTAAGAAAAGTGTTCCATTAATAAGGTTTAATATACAACACAATGTCCTGTTTCTCTTATTATACAAATAAAGTTTGTTAATAATATCTATGATAAAAGGAAATGTACAGACCTTCTCTCCTCTCTCCTTGGACACTTGTCTCTTGTCGTTCATGTCACATTTGTTTCCCAGAACCATTCTCTCCACGTCTGAAGACGCATGCTGAAAACAAACATGAACGTCATTACTGTCACATGACCTCTGGCCTCTGTCACATGACCTCTCTGTGACCTGGCCTCTGTCACATGACCTCTGGCCTCTGTCACATGACCTCTCTGTGACGTGATAACGTCATGTCATGAAAGGAGGCGGGGCTTACCTCCTCAATGTTGCGTATCCAGTTCCTGATGTTATCAAAAGACTTCTCGTTGGTGATGTCATACACCAGCATGATGCCCTGGAAAACAAGAGACAGGAAGTGAGTGCAGAGGAAGTGATGTACGCTGTGACATCACCACAGGAAGTGCCACACACACACACACACACAAACACACACAAACACACACATACAGGCTCCTTATCGTTATGTTTCACCTGCCTGTAAAACTAACCGCTGATTAAAATCTTTTATTCTCTCTGCTGTTCGTCTTTTAAATTCTCTGTAAATATTTTTTTAATTATTCATAGATTCTTTTGTTTCACTGAACTCCTCAGGATATTTTTTTTATATTTTTATATATTTATCTATAAAATAAGTATATATAAATACACACAGTACAGGCCAAAAGTTTGGACACACCTTCTCATTCAATGCGTTTTCTTTATTTTCATGACTATTTACATTGTAGATTCTCACTGAAGGCATCAAAACTATGAATGAACACATGTGGAGTTATGTACTTAACAAAAAAAGGTGAAATAACTGAAAACATGTTTTATATTCTAGTTTCTTCAAAATAGCCACCCTTTGCTCTGATTACTGCTTTGCACACTCTTGGCATTCTCTCCATGAGCTTCAAGAGGTAGTCACCTGAAATGGTTTCCACTTCACAGGTGTGCCTTATCAGGGTTAATTAGTGGAATTTCTTGCTTTATCAATGGGGTTGGGACCATCAGTTGTGTTGTGCAGAAGTCAGGTTAATACACAGCCGACAGCCCTATTGGACAACTGTTAAAATTCATATTATGGCAAGAACCAATCAGCTAACTAAAGAAAAACGAGTGGCCATCATTACTTTAAGAAATGAAGATCAGTCAGTCCGGAAAATTGCAAAAACTTTAAATGTGTCCCCAAGTGGAGTCGCAAAAACCATCAAGCGCTACAACCAAACTGGCACACATGAGGACCGACCCAGGAAAGGAAGACCAAGAGTCACCTCTGCTTCTGAGGATAAGTTCATCCGAGTCACCAGCCTCAGAAATGGCAAGTTAACAGCAGCTCAGATCAGAGACCAGATGAATGCCACACAGAGTTCTAGCAGCAGACCCATCTCTAGAACAACTGTTAAGAGGAGACTGCGCCAATCAGGCCTTCATGGTCAAATAGCTGCTAGGAAACCACTGCTAAGGAGAGGCAACAAGCAGAAGAGATTTGTTTGGGCCAAGAAACACAAGGAATGGACATTAGACCAGTGGAAATCTGTGCTTTGGTCTGATGAGTCCAAATTTGAGATCTTTGGTTCCAACCGCCGTGTCTTTGTGAGACGCAGAAAAGGTGAACGGATGGATTCCACATGCCTGGTTCCCACTGTGAAGCATGGAGGAGGAGGTGTGATGGTGTGGGGGTGTTTTGCTGGTGACACTGTTGGGGATTTATTCAAAATTGAAGGCACACTGAACCAGCATGGCTACCACAGCATCCTGCAGCGACATGCCATCCCATCCGGTTTGCGTTTAGTTGGACGATCATTTATTTTTCAACAGGACAATGACCCCAAACACACCTCCAGGCTGTGTAAGGGCTATTTGACCAAGAAGGAGAGTGATGGAGTGCTGCGGCAGATGACCTGGCCTCCACAGTCACCGGACCTGAACCCAATCCAGATGGTTTGGGGTGAGCTGGACCGCAGAGTGAAGGCAAAGGGGCCAACAAGTGCTAAACACCTCTGGGAACTCCTTCAAGACTGTTGGAAAACCATTTCAGGTGACTACCTCTTGAAGCTCATGGAGAGAATGCCAAGAGTGTGCAAAGCAGTAATCAGAGCAAAGGGTGGCTATTTTGAAGAAACTAGAATATAAAACATGTTTTCAGTTATTTCACCTTTTTTTGTTAAGTACATAACTCCACATGTGTTCATTCATAGTTTTGATGCCTTCAGTGAGAATCTACAATGTAAATAGTCATGAAAATAAAGAAAACGCATTGAATGAGAAGGTGTGTCCAAACTTTTGGCCTGTACTGTATATATAAATACAAATATGACTCATCTCTTTATGTGTCTACATGTTCTAGTAGACTATAGCACGTGTGCATGACAAGCTGTTCAAACAAACTGTCCCTCCAGAAAACAACTTGTGTGCAACAACTTATCCCCACTGCTTTTAAGCAGCCTCTTGACATGAACACAGACAGGGCCAAAAACATCACCGCAGCTATTGGCATATACATATCCACATCTATGCGCCCATATGCCAGAGTAGAGGAGCCCGGCTTCAAGTATTTATTCAAAGTGTAATACATGTGTGAGTTTTTGTTGCTTTTTCCCGTTGTACCGAACCGTGACTTGTGTGTACCGTTACACCATTAGTCTTTTTTTTTTTTTTTTTAAGATATTTTTTGGGGCATTTTTTAGCCTTGAATGGACAGGACAGACAAGTGTGAAGGGGGAGAGGGAGAGAGAGAGAGAGAGAGAGAGAGAGAGAGAGAGAGAGAGAGGGAGTGACATGCAGCAAAGGGCCACAGGCTGGAGTCGAAACCGGGCCGCTGCGGCAACAGCCTTTTACATGGGGCGCCTGCTCTACCACTAAGCCACCAACACCCCGAGTCATTTTTAACATGCTCACAGTCAGTTTTGTTCTTAATGAGGGACGTGCTGCAGAGTTGAGTCGCTGGCCTCATTTGCCCTCATTTACCTGCTGAACCGCGTCTACGCCCACCTGGACAAGCCGGGGAGCACTGTGAGGGTCACGTTCTTTGACTTCTCCAGTGCTTTTAATACCATCGGGCCTGCTCTACTGGGTGACAAGATGATGGCAATGCTGGTGAATCCCCCCCTTGTGTCCTGGATTGTGGATTACCTCACTGGCAGACCACAGTACGTGCGCTTGCGGCACTGTGTGTCAGACACAGTGGTCAGCAATACCGGGGCCCCACAAGGTACTGTCCTCTCTCCTTTCCTCTTCACCCTTTACACCACGGACTTCAGCTACCAGACAGAGTCTTGTCATCTTCAGAAGTTTTCTGATGACTCTGCTATAGTTGGATGTATCAGCAAGGGTGAGGAGGCTGAATACAGGGCTGCGGTGAATAACTTTGTCACATGGTGTGAGCTGAACCATCTGCAGCTCAACACAACAAAGACAAAAGAGCTGGTGGTGGATCTGAGGAGAACGAGGACACCAGTGACCCCAGTTTCCATCCTGGGGCATAACGTGGACATTGTAGAACACTACAAGTATCTGGGTGCGTTCATCGACAATAAACTGGACTGGACTAAGAACACTGAAGTCCTTTATAACAAGGGACAGAGCCGCCTCTATTTTCTGAGGAGGCTCCGCTCCTTTAACATCTGCCGGACTATGCTGAGGATGTTTTATGAGTCTGTGGTGGCCAGTGCTATTCTGTTTGCTGTGGTGTGCTGGGGCAGCAGACTGAGAGTAGCCGATGCCAACAGACTCAACAAGCTGATCAGAAAGGCCAGTGACGTTGTGGGGGTGGAGCTGGACCCTTTGACAGCAGTGTCAGACAGGAGGATGCTGTCAAAGGTGTGGGCGATACTTCAGCATGGCTCTCACCCTCTCCACAACGCTCTGGTCGAACAGAGGAGCACCTTCAGCCAGAGACTGATTGCTCCTAAATGCACCACTGAGCGCCACAGGAAGTCATTCTTACCTGTGGCCATTAAACTGTACAACTCCTCCCTCTGATGATCGGACTCATTTGGCTATTTATAAAACAAAACACACAATATAATTACTCATTCTTATTTCATTTATAACGCTACAACCATTTCATTGTATATTGTATATATTTCAGATTGTCTACTTTACTATTTTATTATTTTATTTTATTGTCTACTTTAATATTTTATTTTATTTTATTTTATTTTAATGTCTACTTTAATATTTTATTTTATTTTATTTTATTTTAATGTCTACTTTAATATTTTATTTTATTTATTTCACTGTCTATTTTAGTATCTTATTTATATCTTCATCTTTATCTCTTGTTTCCATTCATGCTGTATTTCTATTTCTACTTTGCACGGAGCATTGGAACAAAAACAATTTCCCCCCGGGGATTAATAAAGTATTCTGAATCTGAATCTGAATCTGAATCTGAATAAAAACGCCTGTAAACACATTTTAATTTAATCTTAATGTGGTTGTTTATCAAATATCAACACTGTGACTTGTGAGCAGCTAAAACAATTTAATGCCCTCCATCATTAAACACAGACGTGACATCATCAGAGCTCAGAGCCAAACATTCATACTTTCAATGCACAGACTCAACGAACACCTCCTGATTTAAATCATCTTCTTTATCAAATTGTGTTTTATTTAAGTTTACATTTCATGCATTTTGTCAAAACCTCTTTTTAGATTTGTATTTATGTAGATTTATTTACGTAACTAATTTGTATTTTCTAAGTATGTGAATGTGTATTTGAATCTTTTCTCTCTTTCATCTGAATTTACTCATTTTAATATGTGAAGCACTTTGATTTGCACTTCCTGTATGAAGTGTGCTGTACAAATACAGTTCTAATTATTATTATTATCATTATTATTGTTGTTGTTGTTTTCATGTGTCCAGCAGCAGTGAGGTCAAGAGGAGGGGGCGTGTCTTACCATGGCTCCTCTGTAATAGGCTGTGGTGATGGTCCTGAACCTCTCCTGACCAGCGGTGTCCCTGCAGGGACACAAAGCACCAACATGTTATTAACTTGTGACAGCACAGACTATTGATCTGATGTATTGATCCTGACTGACACAATCACTGATCAGTGTTTCATCAATCGAACTCACCAGATCTGAAGTTTGATTTTCTTCCCGTCCAGTTCGATCGTCCTGATTTTAAAGTCGATTCCTGAAACACAAGTCAGAGAAACAGACTGATGTCAGGCTGCAGCGCCACCTTCAGGACTAACAACACATACCATCAGCACAAACACTGTAGCCTCAACATGTTAGCATGCGACGCTAAGCTAACGTGGTGAGCATGGAAAGAAAAACATTATTCACAAATATTAACAGTCCAAGGTCACAATAAGACACAAACTAAAGACATATATACAGCGCTGAGAGAGGCTGACCCTGATGAAGCATCTGAACCTCAACATGGAGCGGATGCTTAGGTCTGAGACAACTGACAGAGCTGTAGAGACGACCCTCTCTTCACACAGATGCTGTGGGATATCAAAGTAACACCAGTGATGTTACAGCACAACTTGTTTGTGTTTTTAAGCTTCAGATTAACGAACCAACAGATGGCGTTAGAAGAAAGAACGGACTCAATAAGAGCAGAACAGAATATTTTCATCATCGTCCGATCTTCATCAAAACTCTTCAGCGTCCTTCAAAAGAACAGCTGTTGGTTTGCCTTCTTACAGATGCTGTCAGTGTCCAGGATGACATGTAAACCATCACATAAGTCATCAGAGACACTCAGGCAGGCGCCACAGGTCCATCAGAACCAGGACCAACAAGCTCAGAGACAGCTTCTTCACACACACACACACACACACACACACACACACACAAAAACACACACACACACACACTAACACCACCCCACCCCAAACACACACAACTGCAATGTGGTCTCTGTAATCCACACAACAATGCATGAGGATAGAATTATTATTACTTGTATTCTGTGCTCCTTATTCTATATTGTGAACTTTCACTTTGAAATGTGCTTTTCCATGACATGGACGGCTGCTGTCTGGCACCCTGATGCTTGGCTTAGTCAATCTGTGAAGCCACACATGAACTGTCACTTGCCAGTTAGCTCAGTGAGATAGAAGACGGACCTCAGTCTCAGAAGTTGTGACTTTAAGCCTCAGCTAAGGCAGAACGGACGTTCTAATGTGAAAGTCCTATGTTCAGGCATCATGCTATGAGGATTAGAGACTACCAAGGTTAAAATAATTATGATCCAGGCAGTTTTGCAGAGAGACAAATACTCTTTATCAACACTTTTCCCTGTTATCCCTCGTCTCTTTTCCCTGTTTATTTGGCTTAGCTATCAGTCAATATGCAGAGTCTATCCAACAGCTACTTTTACATTTTAAAAAATGTTTTCATCTTTGTCACCATGGATAATGTTTAGCTTTAAGCTAGATCAGGCCAGTTTGTTCATAATTGCTAGCAGTTACTGTTATTCTTACTTTCTTGTTCTGAGTTTTTTCTTTCCTTTGTATATTATGAGTCTGATCACTTCAGCCACTCATCCACAATTTGAAGGGCATGCCATAATTATATGATGTAACTTCTATGTTGTGATATGCTTTGTTTTAGTGTGTGTGTTGCTCAGAATTGCCTAATTTTGCCTAAAACTGCCCGGCCCCGACCATTGCTGCGCAGCACCTATAATTATCACCTGTATTTCTCGTCTGCACCTTAAAAGCAGCCCCCGCAATTTTGTTGTATAGGCAGCACCTGTGTTAATGTGCAGTGACAATAAAGGCTTTCTGAACTCACAGAAACTGACTTCAGACTTGTCAGCTATCGTCTGTGTCAGAGACAAACATCAGCTACGTCATCATGATGCTAAATAATACGAACCCCCAGAAACATCACAGCTATCACCTGAGGCTGTGCAGCAAAGCATGCTGGGTGTCCAAACACAGCTCGTCAGCATCAGTTTGAAGTTTCTGACTCGTAAAAATACAAACGGCCTCCTGGAGCCTGATGAGTTTGATTTCCTACATGTGGTCTTCAGTTATGACATCATGTCTGTGGCTGTGGACAGAACTCTGTCCTGCTGAGGGACACTTCAGGTTTCTTCCTCTCACAGTGAAATAAATCTTGACACGGTTGACTCCACCCGCCTTAGGTGCGCTTGTTTCTCAGCCCTGTGTGTTTAAGCTGTCAGCTGACCGGGCGTGTCTCTGACAGGAAGTCAGATATTTTTAACAAACAAATGGGAGCAAACGTTCCTTTCTGCCTCTGAGAAGTATAACTCTGTTTCCAAGAAGCTGCTGACAGGAAGTCTGAACGTCTGACAGCTTTGTTTCCTCCTGCGTTTCCTGAGGCGGGCTCAGAGGAGGAAACATGGAGGAGCTGCTTGTGATGCTGGTTCAAATCCCAGAACCAGCTGCTGAAGTCTGAAGCTCTGTCCATGTTCCCCCCTCGTCACACTGACCGTCTCTGGTCCATTGTCCTCAGCTCGCCCAGCTGGATGTTGGTTTGATTCCCTGAACAGATCGACCTTCCACAGTGTCCTCCAGCAACACGTTCAACCAATGACAGAAAACGTCAACAACAAGTAGTCCGATTACAAGAAGAAACACTAAAAACTAAACATGTAACAACTGAAACCAACCAAAGAAAACAAGTATTTTCTCAGTTAATTAATAGTTTAAAACTTTGAAGAAAATAGTGAACATACACCCTGACACAGAGTTACAGCAGAGACACGGAGCTGCTGCAGAGATAGAGCTGCAGAGACACAGAGCTGCTGCAGAGACACAGAGCTGCTGCAGAGACACAGAGCTGCTGCAGAGACATGGAGCTGCTGCAGAGACACAGAGTTACAGCAGAGACACAGAGCTGCAAAGACACAGAGCTGCAAAGGCACAGAGCTGCAGAGACACAGAGCTGCTGCAGAGACACAGAGTTACAGCAGAGACATGGAGCTGCTGCAGAGACACAGAGCTGCAAAGACACAGAGCTGCAAAGGCACAGAGCTGCTGCAGAGACACAGAGCTGCAAAGGCACAGAGCTGCAAAGGCACAGAGCTGCAAAGGCACAGAGCTGCAGAGACACAGAGCTGCAAAGACACAGAGCTGCAAAGGCACAGAGCTGCTGCAGAGACACAGAGCTGCAAAGACACAGAGCTGCAAAGGCACAGAGCTGCTGCAGAGACACAGAGCTGCAAAGGCACAGAGCTGCAGAGACACAGAGCTGCAAAGACACAGAGCTGCAAAGGCACAGAGCTGCTGCAGAGACACAGAGCTGCAAAGGCACAGAGCTGCTGCAGAGACACAGAGCTGCAAGGGCACAGAGCTGCAAAGGCACAGAGCTGCAAAGGCACAGAGCTGCTGCAGAGACACAGAGCTGCAAAGACACAGAGCTGCAAAGACACAGAGCTGCAAAGGCACAGAGCTGCTGCAGAGACACAGAGCTGTAGAGATGAAGGTGAAACCACAACAGTAGCTCTCACTGATCTGAAGTCGGTCTGTGGACGTCATGATCCAGCTGTAAAACGGAGGATGCACGATATTGTTTTTTTTTTTGCAGATATCTGATGTGTCGATATGTAACAAATTATGTGACCAATACCGATATATCCACTATTTCCAACCTGATGTCAGTGATCATCACCAAGTCTCTTCTGTGGTGAACTAACGTCATATCATACTTGCAGACTATGATGGTGACGGCCCACCAGCAGATGGAGACATGAAACATTGTTCAGTGTCTGTGATATTCACTCATTGTGCTGAATAAGAAAAAGACACAGGGCTGATTCTGATCGTTCATTTTAAAGCTGATATCGGCCGATACTGATGACGTGCTGATATTATCATGTATCCCCATGTTAAACTAAAAGTGACTGAGGCACCCGTCTGCATGCTGAGAGTCAACAGAGGTCTGAAGAGATGATGTCAGTGTGAGTAAAGAAATAAATACCATCATTAACAGCAGCTCAGCCGTTATTTCAAACTGCAGTTAATAACTTTAATAAAGAAAACTGTCTGAAAGTGTCTCTGCAGAGGGACAGGAGACGAGCCAGGGCTGAAACAAAACGACACAGACTCTTATAATATGTGATCAGCGCTGTCTCGTTTAACACTTTGACCTCAGTTCATGACTCATGACAGTGACTAACATGATTGACAGCTGTGTTAAAGACTGCTCGATTCTGATTGGTTGTTTTCAGTGCGGCGCTCGTGACTCTATTCACCCAGGGTTTTAACAGATCCAGGAAAAACTGCATTTTCCTACTCTGCACCTTGGACATGGAGCAATCTTCAAAAAGATTTAAAGTGAGAAACACATGGATGAATGTGAGGTCATCATACGGAACATGTGACAGAGACATGAGCTTGTTTTTCCTGAGGTTTGAAACAGTGTTGTTTTATTGTGGATTTTTGTGTTATATGTTGTATTTGTTGCATTTCAAATGTGTTCTGATTGGCTGCTGCCTCGACCAGGTCTCTGTTGTAAAAGAGATGTTCAATGTCAGTGGGACTTCCTGGTTACATGAATAAAAACATAAAATGTAATGCCATCAGAAGCAATCAGAGGAAGAGGGACACAGACTGGCTCATGTATATCACTGTGTGGATGAAGGGCCAGTCTCAGTAAATACGACATAAAAGTGATCAACTTTAGCTCTAACTCTGCTACATGATTAACTTTAATTAATAATGAGGTCTGTTACAGCGACAGACGACAGAGACTGGCAGAGTTATCCTGTTTAACACAGTGCAAAGAGCAAACTGTAATTAAATCTACTCATAACTGACGTCTGCTCTCCTTATTCTAACTTTAATCACAAGTTAATCTCATTTATCAAACAATTGTTAAAAAAGGCCTAAAGTGTAAAAAACTAAACTCGTGTTCCCAGCAGAGAGAAAATCTTTCACTCTCTCATTTCCTATGAACTTCTCCCTCTTTTATTTTTTCTCCTCTTACACTGTTATCAGGAAGTGAAACTCAGTTGCTGCTGGTTGTTACGGAAACGTGCAGCAGAGCAGGTCAATGACCTCCTCCTCTTCCCTCCTCATCTCCTTCCTCCTCTCCTCTTCCCTTCTCCTCCCTCCTACAGCTCATTTTATTGTTGACTGTTCTGACAGATTTTTCTCAGCTGATTGACTGTCCATGTCAGAAAAAGTGACATCACAGCGCCAGACATACAATCCATCACATAAAACAAACAGTCGGACAGTAGGCTGTCAGCAGATAAACAGAGATCTGTGTGGCTACATGAGACCCTAAAAAAGAGGCTGGATCATGGGGAGTACCACCAGTTGGTCCAGGAGCTTCTCCTCCATCATGGACGTTTACAGGCAGATTTTAGGACGACTCAGGGGCAGTTTGACAACCTGCTAGTGCTGCACAATTTGATAAAAATGTGCAATTGCGATTTGAATGGACAATATCGCGATTTGCGATTGCGATTACAATATAATAAATAAATGGTATCATGAGTCTTGTTGCTTGACTCAGTGTTTCCCTACATTATATCAGGGGGCACTGACCTGACATAGTTATTGTTATGGACAGACAGTGAGTCAATGACCATCAACAGACTGAGCACAGTCAAACACGCTGCTCACACAGCAGCGCAGCACGACACTGTACACACAGCGGAGCGAGCCTGTGTTGCTTCAGGCGTTGTCACGTAAATCACAAATTCCAGCGCCATAGCACAACACAGCAGCATGTCAAGTGGGCCGAACCTGAGCAAAGTTGCTCAGTTTTTCATTTGTTATATAGTTTGTTATGGAGTCCATGATTTCCCTGTGACACTTACACATTTGCGTAACTGTGCTTGGATGTTGTTTATGAGGCTCTAGCGGCGTTCAGTTGTCTCTTTGTCTTGAACGTTACACGGCTCGGCTTTCTCTCACATGCACTCTTCCTACTTTTCCCTGTGCTGTGCTGTCTCAAGTGCTGATATAGATTGGTCGTGTTGCCGCGGGACGTGGCAACTTTAACTTTTAAACTTTTACACAGCACGTCTTTCTGTTCAACGTCGCCGTACCTGTATCCAAAGTATCGCCATGTGATAGACGTTAGGCGTTTTTTTCGCCACCAACTCAGCCTGTTCATGGTCGAGCTCATGCTCTTCTTCAGCGTCTGTGTTGGTCACTGCTGCACACCGGCTGCATGCACCAGGATAGCTTGTGGGCGTGATGTCAACAAACTCCACACACTACAGGAGAGGCAGTCACGTTCACAGGCACACACGTTAACATTTATTTACATTAAATCACAAATCACAGCCTTTTATGCGGTTATGTCATCGCACAGCCTGACATTGCGACTGCGATTAGATTAATCGTGCAGCACTACAACCTGCTGTCTATCATCGGCTCATATAGCTCTGGGTATCCAGCAACCACTACCACCAGTTTCTCCTCCATTGTTTACCAACTGTAAAGTTGTTGTCATGGCCACCACAGAAGCCCCGCCCCTCAAATCATCCCATTGGACAATGTGGAAAAGGCGTAGATGACATGGGGCACTTCTCTGCTCTGAGCTTAAGTTTTTTCAACTCGAGGAGTTCAGAGCACTCTGGCAAAAACACCTACTGTGCTGTCATTGGCTACGACTAATCAGACACGTCTCTGTGATTGGACGTTAGCTCCGCTGGTTTCTCTGTTGATCTTTCTCCACCTTCTGCAGCTACAGCAGCGACACTGCTGACATGTTGATGACAGTGATGTAATCATAACAACAGATAAACAGGGTGACTGACAGGTGACCACAGTGCTGCTGAGCTCTGTCTATTTAAAGTCCAGATTTAAAGGAGGACTGGAGGCAGGATTGTCTGCAAATGGCTCTCAACATGGAGAAGGCTGAGCCGGCAGCTAACAGCTAATAGTGCTGACAATGCTAACAATGCTAACAATGCTAACAGTGCCGACAGAGGTGATGGGAGGTGAGATACATGTAGAGCCTCCCCCTGTGCACAGGTCTGTGATCTCAAGAGCTTTGCTAATACTGTCTATTATTAATTATTATTGTTTATTATTGTTTGTTTTTCTATATTATTTTATATTACTGAATATTTGTTTATGATTACTGTATATTACTGTGTTATTGTGTTGATAGAGCCAAATGTGTCTGTAACTCCATCCAGGAGATCTGGTTTCACATCACTGATGAACTCTTCATTCATTCACACTCACACACACACACACACACACACACACACACACACAGTCGGAGGTCAGCTGACCCCTGGCAGCGTGGTGACAGTGCATCCTCTGTCTGACACAGCAGCAGAGGATTGTGGGAGCTCATTCAACATTCATACAGCAGCTGAACAGGGAGAGACTGGAGGACACATCATCATCATCATCATCATCATCATGTCACATTTGTCTCATCAGTCCTGTTGGTGCTCACACACACTCACACACACTCACACACACTCACACAGCTTCAGTGATACAGACCCAACTTTATATTCAGCTGACACATCATATTTATTTTACACACAACCAATCAGACATCTGCACGAGTCATTGCGCTCTGACACAGCTGACTTCCTGTGTTCATGTTCAGCCCTGAGCCTCCTCTATTTCACAACACAACACACCACGTCATTTTGTTTTCTTCAAAATGAACCTGTTAGTTTAGTTTAACCAGTCAGTCACCAGTTATAATGTGTGTCGAACCAAACTGACGTCTGTAGTTTAAATGACTTCAGTTTGATTTGGAGCTCAAACTGTTAATAAAACATGAGAAAATATAACGTCAGCTGAAAATCTAAGTGTTTCCACTTCTGCTGTCACTTCAGTTTCACTGTGTATCTGAGTCTGAACAACACACACACGCACACACGCACACACACACACACACACACACACACACACACACAGAACCAGCAGCACGGTGTAGACAAAAAAAAAAGACAGTTCCCACTTCCTGTTTCCACCAGGAAGACAGATGAGCGACGCACACTGAGCTCAGCTCGTTATGACGCACCGGAAACACACACACACACACAGACAGACACACACACACACACACACAGACAGACAGTTGTCTCTTCTATCTCACGTGCACATTTAAATAAACACAGTAACACGTGAGTGTGGAGCGCTGTACGACAGGCCGTTACCTTCACATCCCACTCCTCGTTGTGATGTCATATCTCAGCTGTTCCTCCTTCAGAGCGAGTCACATGGAGGCTATGAACACAAACAGGCCATCTGGCCAAAGCTCTGCTCTAAACGGCGCCCACATCACCTGCAGACGGGTCAGACGCCTCTTTAACCAGCATCAAATCCAAACTGTTGCCATGTTGGTGCAGTTTTATTGTTCAGGACAGATGACCTCTGACATGTGTCCTGTCGTCACCTAAAAAAAACACACCAACCTCCTTCTAAACAAACACAGCGTGCTCCACTCCGCTGCGCCCTCCTCATACCTCCACCCAAACATCATCTCCTTCATCATGGCGTGCTCGACTCACAGCCCGTCACGTGTTGTTGTATCGTTGGGCAGCTGTGGCTCAGAGGCACAGTGGGTCGTTCGATCCCCAGCTCCTCCACTGTGCATGTCGAAGATACTGAGTGCTCCTGATGGCTGGCCACCTTGTGTGGTAGCCTCGGCCACCAGTGTGTGAACATGTGTGTGAATGTGTGTGTGAACATGTGTGTGAATGTGTGTGAACATGTGTGTGAATGTGTGTGTGAACATGTGTGTGAACGTGTGTGAACATGTGTGTGAATGTGTGTGTGAACATGTGTGTGAACGTGTGTGAACATGTGTGTGAATGTGTGTGTGAACATGTGTGTGAACGTGTGTGTGAACGTGTGTGAACATGTGTGTGAATGTGTGTGTGAACGTGTGTGAACGTGTGTGAACATGTGTGTGAATGTGTGTGTGACTGTGTGTTTGAACATGTGTGTGTGAACCTGTGTGTGAACGTGTGTGAACATGTGTGAACATGTGTGTGTGAATGTGTGTGTGAACGTGTGCGTGAATGTGTGCGTGAAGGTGTGCGTGAATGTGTGCGTGAATATGTGTGTGAACGTGTGTACTCCTGATGGCTGGCCACCTTGTGTGGTAGCCTCGGCCACCAGTGTGTGAACATGTGTGTGAATGTATGTGTGAACATGTGTGTGAATGTGTGTGAACGTGTGTGAACATGTGTGTGAATGTGTGTGTGACTGTGTGTTTGAACATGTGTGTGTGAACCTGTGTGTGAACGTGTGTGAACATGTGTGAACATGTGTGTGTGAATGTGTGTGTGAACGTGTGCGTGAATGTGTGCGTGAAGGTGTGCGTGAATGTGTGCGTGAATATGTGTGTGAACGTGTGTACTCCTGATGGCTGGCCACCTTGTGTGGTAGCCTCGGCCACCAGTGTGTGAACATGTGTGTGAATGTATGTGTGAACATGTGTGTGAACGTGTGTGAACATGTGTGTGAATGTGTGTGTGAACATGTGTGTGAACGTGTGTGAACATGTGCGTGAATGTGTGTGTGAACATGTGTGTGAACGTGTGTGAACATGTGCGTGAATGTGTGTGTGAACATGTGTGTGAACGTGTGTGAACATGTGCGTGAATGTGTGTGTGAACATGTGTGTGAACGTGTGTGTGAACGTGTGTGAACATGTGTGAACATGTGTGTGTGAATGTGTGTGTGAACGTGTGCGTGAATGTGTGCGTGAATGTGTGTGTGAAGGTGTGCGTGAATGTGTGCGTGAATGTGTGTGTGAACGTGTGTACTCCTGATGGCTGGCCACCTTGTGTGGTAGCCTCGGCCACCAGTGTGTGAACATGTGTGTGAATGTGTGTGTGAACGTGTGTGAACATGTGTGTGAACGTGTGTGTGAACGTGTGTGAACGTGTGTGAATGTGTGTGTGAACGTGTGTGAACGTGTGTGTGAACGTGTGTGTGAATGTGTGTGAACGTGTGTGTGTGAACGTGTGTGTGAATGTGTGTGTGACTGTGTTTGAACATGTGTGTGAATGTGTGTGTGAACGTGTGTATGAACGTGTGCGTGAATGTGTGTGTGAATGTGTGTGTGACTGTGTGTTTGAACATGTGTGTGAACATGTGTGTGTGAATGTGTGTGTGAACCTGTGTGAACATGTGTGTGAACGTGTGTGTGAACATGTGCGTGAACGTGTGTGTGAACCTGTGTGTGAACGTGTGTGTGAACATGTGCGTGAACGTGTGTGTGAACCTGTGTGTGAACGTGTGTGTGAACCTGTGTGTGAACGTGTGTGTGAACATGTGTGTGAACGTGTGTGTGAACGTGTGCGTGAATGTGTGTGTGAACGTGTGTGAACATGTGCGTGAACGTGTGTATGAACGTGTGGGAACGTGTGCGTGAACATGTGTGTGAACGTGTGTGTGAACGTGTGCGTGAACGTGTGTGTGAAAGTATGTGTGAACGTGTGCGTGAACGTGTGTGTGAATGTGACATGTAGAGTAAAATGCAGGTGTGAGGACTAGAGAGGAGCTGTACAGGTGCAGGTCTAAAGGCCCGAACATACTCGGGCGGAACGTATGCTGAACGGACTCCGCCAGGAATGTCCGCATTCATTCGGGCTTTCATAGTCGAGTGCACTTCCGCGTTGTAGTTTCCTGTAAAAATGTCTGTGAAAAATCCCCGCGATGTGAAAAATACATGCCGAGCAGTCACTGGTGTGCGGAGCGGAGTCCGCGCGGTCGTAAAATCTGAGCTTTGCGCGCACAGGCCTTGCAGACGTCTGCTTTGAGTCCGAGCGGACCTCCGCGGAGTCCGTTCCGCGTACGTTCCACCCGAGTATGTTCAGGCCTTAACACAGTACAGTCTGTCAGGAACAAGTCCTAAAACCCAGACATGAGTTAGCATGTTAGCATGTTCATGTGTCTCTGACAAGTGTCTAAACGAGACTACAGAACGTCATCACACCAAACACGCCTTTACAGCCTGGGTGTGACGTGGCAACGGCAACAACCCAGTCTCACTCCAAAGTTGTCAAACACCGGCGCTTTGGCAGTGACTTCTTTCGTCAGACACTGACGAACAAAGCCGTCACTTCATGGTAAAAATCCCATCAGCTGTTTGACGAGGGAACCAGAGCCACGCTAACTTCAGGGTTGGACTACAGAAAAACATCATCACTGGCAGACTCTATAGGAGTTGGATTTAGTGCCGTGACGCCGTCAGCACAGGCTGATGATGTCACTTTTTAATTTGCCACAAGGTGTTGACTGGATCAGACTGGAAACACTGTCGATGGACCCAACTCTCACTTCCTGTTCAGGCGTATATTTACTGTCACACAGAGCTCCCCACTGGACGGACCATCTCTAGTCTCTAGTCTCTAGTCTCTAGTCCTGAGTCATGAACTTTGAATTTCAAGTCCTGAGTCTGAAACAAGTCATAACGCACTCGTCAACAGATATAAAACTTTTTAACATGAAATAAATTTATAAAAAAATCATAAATGTTATTTAACCTGTTAATTTATCAAATCAAGTTTGTAGGACGTTGTGTCCTGTCTGTCGTTTGTCCCGTCTGTCGTTTGTCCCGTCTGTAGTTTGTCCCGTCTGTCATTTGTCCCGTCTGTCGTTTGTCCCGTCTGTCATTTGCCTCGTCTGTAGTTTGTCCCGTCTGTCGTTTGTCCCGTCTGTCGTTTGTCCCTTCTGTAGTTTGTCTCGTCTGTCGTTTGTCCCGTCTGTCATTTGTCCCGTCTGTAGTTTGCCTCGTCTGTAGTTTGTCCCGTCTGTCGTTTGTCCCGTCTGTCGTTTGTCCCGTCTGTAGTTTGCCTCGTCTGTAGTTTGTCCCGTCTGTCGTTTGTCCCGTCTGTCATTTGTCCCATCTGTCGTTTGCATAGTCTGTAGTTTGTCCCGTCTGTAGTTTGTCTCGTCTGTCGTTTGTCCCTTCTGTCATTTGTCCCGTCTGTTTGTCTCGTCTGTCGTTTGTCCCGTCTGTAGTTTGCCTCGTCTATAGTTTGTCCTGTCTGTAGTTTGCCTCGTCTGTCGTTTGTCCTGTCTGTTGTTTGTCCCGTCTGTCGTTTGTCCCGTCTGTCATTTGTCCCGTCTGTCGTTTGCCTCGTCTGTAGTTTGTCCCGTCTGTAGTTTGTCCCGTCTGTCATTTGTCCCGTCTGTCGTTTGCCTCGTCTGTCGTTTGTCCCGTCTGTAGTTTGTCTCGTCTGTCGTTTGTCCCTTCTGTCATTTGTCCCGTCTGTTTGTCCCGTCTGTAGTTTGTCTCGTCTGTTGTTTGTCCCGTCTGTAGTTTGTCCCGTCTGTAGTTTGTCTCGTCTGTTGTTTGTCCCGTCTGTAGTTTGTCTCGTCTGTCGTTTGTCCCTTCTGTCATTTGTCCCGTCTGTTTGTCCCGTCTGTAGTTTGTCTCGTCTGTTGTTTGTCCCGTCTGTAGTTTGTCTCACGTGTTCTGTGTAGTTAGAGTCTTTGCTATGAATCTGCATTAAATGGAAATACTCAGGTAAAGTAATACCTGTAACATGTAACTAAGTAAATGTACTCAGTTACTTTCCACCACTGACAGAGAACTTGTTACTGACAGTGTTCACATGTGAGTCCTGACTGTATCTGGCCGCTGGGGTCAAAGGGGAGATGGCTCTGAGGTGAAGCTAACATCTGTACCATCTCCTCCTCTCCTCTCCTCTCCTCTCCTCTCCTCTCCTCTCCTCCTTCTCCTCTCCTCTCCTCTCCTCTCCTCTCCTCCTCCTCCTTCTCCTCTCCTCTCCTCTCCTCTCCTCTCCTCTCCTCTCCTCTCCTCCTCCTCCTTCTCCTCTCCTCTCCTCTCCTCTCCTCTCCTCTCCTCCTCCTCCTCCTCCGACGACGAACACTTTCACTTTCCCGGTGAACTCCGTTAGCTCCGCAGCTAACATCACTCTGTCCCGTTAACAGCTGACAGAAAACCAACTATTCTCTGGCCGTTACCGGGGCCTGTTATCCAGCAGTGTACCGGATGTTACCGGGTGTTACCGGATGTTACCGGGCGCTGTATGAAGACTCACCGATGGTGGAGATGAAGGTGGTGTTGAAGGCGTCCTCGCTGAACCGGAACAGCAGGCAGGTCTTACCGACGCCGCTGTCACCGATCAGCAGCAGCTTGAACAGATAGTCGTAGGTCTTCGCCATCTTCCGTCTGTCCTTCCGTCTGTCCCGGGGGAACTTCCGGCCTCCTGCCCGGACTCTGTCTCTGTCTGCTGGGCGGACTGGGCTCAGTGGGAACACTGGTTCTGTACTGGTTCTACTGGGACAGGACCGAGAAGAAGCAGGAAACACTCCCTCTCCAAGCTACCCACAATACACTGCGACACACTTCCGCTGCCAGATTTTCACAATAAAACAGCTTAAAAAAAATACAGTTGTAATTATGTTTTAATATTTATTGAGAAAAATGATTTTATATTATAACAATATCATGAAAATGATTTTATATGATGTTAAAAATACCTAAAAACTGAAGTACTGCCACAAATTATGTTGCTGAAAACAGAAATTATACCAAACGTGTTAATTTACATTTTACTGTATTTTTGTACTTTTTTTTTACACTGTTAATACATGACTGTATCAACACAAGAGCATAATACATTTATTTGAAGCATATATGTGTATATATATATAAATGTATGTATATACAGTACAGGCCAAAAGTTTGGACACACCTTCTCATTCAATGTGTTTTCTTTATTTTCATGACTATTTACATTGTAGATTCTCACTGAAGGCATCAAAACTATGAATGAACACATGTGGAGTTATGTACTTAACAAAAAAAGGTGAAATAACTGAAAACATGTTTTATATTCTAGTTTCTTCAAAATAGCCACCCTTTGCTCTGATTACTGCTTTGCACACTCTTGGCATTCTCTCCATGAGCTTCAAGAGGTAGTCACCTGAAATGGTTTCCACTTCACAGGTGTGCCTTATCAGGGTTAATTAGTGGAATTTCTTGCTTTATCAATGGGGTTGGGACCATCAGTTGTGTTGTGCAGAAGTCAGGTTAATACACAGCCGACAGCCCTATTGGACAACTGTTAAAATTCATATTATGGCAAGAACCAATCAGCTAACTAAAGAAAAACGAGTGGCCATCATTACTTTAAGAAATGAAGGTCAGTCAGTCCGGAAAATTGCAAAAACTTTCAATGTGTCCCCAAGTGGAGTCGCAAAAACCATCAAGCGCTACAACGAAATTGGCACACATGAGGACCGACCCAGGAAAGGAAGACCAAGAGTCACCTCTGCTTCTGAGGATAAGTTCATCCGAGTCACAAGCCTCAGAAATGGCAAGTTAACAGCAGCTCAGATCAGAGACCAGATGAATGCCACACAGAGTTCTAGCAGCAGACCCATCTCTAGAACAACTGTTAAGAGGAGACTGCGCCAATCAGGCCTTCATGGTCAAATAGCTGCTAGGAAACCACTGCTAAGGAGAGGCAACAAGCAGAAGAGATTTGTTTGGGCCAAGAAACACAAGGAATGGACATTAGACCAGTGGAAATCTGTGCTTTGGTCTGATGAGTCCAAATTTGAGATCTTTGGTTCCAACCGCCGTGTCTTTGTGAGACGCAGAAAAGGTGAACGGATGGATTCCACATGCCTGGTTCCCACTGTGAAGCATGGAGGAGGAGGTGTGATGGTGTGGGGGTGTTTTGCTGGTGACACTGTTGGGGATTTATTCAAAATTGAAGGCACACTGAAGCAGCATGGCTACCACAGCATCCTGCAGCGACATGCCATCCCATCCGGTTTGCGTTTAGTTGGACCATCATTTATTTTTCAACAGGACAATGACCCCAAACGCACCTCCAGGCTCTGTAAGGGCTATTTGACCAAGAAGGAGAGTGATGGAGTGCTGCGGCAGATGACCTGGCCTCCACAGTCACCGGACCTGAACCCAATCCAGATGGTTTGGGGTGAGCTGGACCGCAGAGTGAAGGCAAAGGGGCCAACAAGTGCTAAACACCTCTGGGAACTCCTTCAAGACTGTTGGAAAACCATTTCAGGTGACTACCTCTTGAAGCTCATGGAGAGAATGCCAAGAGTGTGCAAAGCAGTAATCAGAGCAAAGGGTGGCTATTTTGAAGAAACTAGAATATAAAACATGTTTTCAGTTATTTCACCTTTTTTTGTTAAGTACATAACTCCACATGTGTTCATTCATAGTTTTGATGCCTTCAGTGAGAATCTACAATGTAAATAGTCATGAAAATAAAGAAAACGCATTGAATGAGAAGGTGTGTCCAAACTTTTGGCCTGTACTGTATGCATATATTGATTTCTTTAACTGCTTATCCTCTCCTCCCTCACAGGGGGTGGAACCTATCTCAGCTGACATTGGGTGAGAGGCAGGGTTCACCCTGGACAGGTCACCAGACTATCACAGGGCTGACACATAGAGACAGACAACCATTCACACTCACATTCACACCTACGGACAATTTAGAGTCACCAATTAACCTGCATGTCTTTGGACTGTGGGAGGAAGCTGGAGCACCTGGAGGAAACCCACGCTGACACAGGGAGAACATGTCGGAGCACCTGGAGGAAACCCACGCTGACACAGGGAGAACATGTCGGAGCACCTGGAGGAAACCCACACTGACACGGGGAGAACATGTCGGAGCACCTGGAGGAAACCCACGCTGACACGGGGAGAACATGTCAGAGCACCTGGAGGAAACTCAGGCTCCCTCCTGAGTGTGAACTAGGAACCCTCTTGCTGTGAGGCGACAGTGCTAACCACTGCATACATATATATAGATACATGTATGTATATATGTATAAATATGTAGCTGCTGTCATTGTAGTCATTATCATTCTCATAATTGTCTTCATCAGCGCCATCTTTGTCACCTTTATTATCTTCATCATCATCATCACCATTATCGTCATTATTGTTGTCTGCATCTGTGCCGTCATCGTCACCTTTGTTATCATCATCGTCACTTTGTTGACTTCATCATCATCTTCAACGTCGTTGCCATTATGTCATTGTCTTTACTGTCATCGTCACCTTTGTCATCATCGTCATTATCGTAGTTGTCACAATCACCATTATCATCGCTGTCTTTGTCTTCGTTGTCATTGTTGTCATCATCGTCATCATCATGGCCGGCGTCATTGTCGTCACCTTCATCATTATTGCCATCATTTTATTTGTCAGCCATTATTGTCGATATCGTGGTCGTAGTCATTATCATTGCTGTCATCATCGCCGCCTTCATCACCATGGTCATCATTATGCCATAACATGTACTTGAAGTTAAGTCATGAGCTTTTATTTTGCAGGTGACGCGGCTATGTGTTTCCTGTCGTCTCTGTGAGCTTATCACAGCCCTGAAAGAGGGGGCGTGTCCATGTGACGTCACTCTGAGGGAGGGATGGAGGAAGAGGCTGAGCTCCTAGTTCATCAGATTCTTTCCTGCTTCAGTGAAGTTTTTAAAGACTCTGAGCGGCTCAAGTTAAAACATGATGATATAAATTAAAATGTTACAAACTGAATGATTCAAACAAAACAGAGATGTTGAACATCAGACCTTTAATTTAAGACGATGACTTGTAGATGGACCTGTGGCATCTTTCTAGTCTTCCGACAGCTCAAAGCACTTTCACACCACACGTCTCATTCACACTCCAAGGCTCTGAGGTGTCTGAGGCTGCAGCTCAAGGTGTCACCTGAGACTCAGGTAAACATTCACACACACTGATGAACAGACATCAGGAGCAGTTTGGGGTTCAGGATCTTGTCCAGGGATGACTGGACAAGCCGACTGGAGGAGCTTCTGATTGGTGGATGAACCTGCTCTTCCTCCAGAGCCACAGCCTCCATTTCTGTTTATCATATTGTTTATTATGGTCTTGTTTTACATGTTTGATTCATTTCCTGCTCAGACACACTCAGGTGGAAGGTGATTTTCCTCCTTTATGTTCAGGCTCATTGTTTGATAAGAGCAGCAGATTGTGATCTATACATATACATATATACATGTATATGTATGTGTATATATACATATACATGTATATATGATAATAACTCAGTAATAATCACCACGGACACTTTTAACTCTCATTTACACTAAAACATAATTTAACTGTTACCTGGGCTCATGTGTACGTGAACATCATCCAAACATCAATGTGTTCACTTAACTTCAGAGAGTGTGCTGTTTCTTTAGAGGCTGCAGAGCTGGACGTCTGTTTGCTGTTGGAACAAACACGTGATCAACAGCAAACACTGAACGTCTCCTTGTCTCGACAGCTGCAGTCTGATGGCTGAAGGATGTGACGCCTCGTACTGTGTCATGTTACACACACTGTTTGATCTTAAATGTGACAAGTGACAGATTTATTTTCACAGTTTAAGAAACACGAATTTTCAAACTGAGTGTGAGTCTTTGAGAAAAGCCCTTTAATGAGTGACTGTGTTAAAGCTGTTAGTTCATGAGAAGCCTGATGTTTGTGTGGAGACAGAAGAGCGACAGAGAGACAGCAGCTCAGTCCTCCTTAATAAGGTCTGATATATGTGAGCCTGAGGAGCGGCGGCTTGAGACAGTAACAGGAAACAATAAATAAGTTACCGTTAAAAAAATAACAAAAATCCAAAGTGTCCAGACGACAGAGCAGAGCACTGATATCATTATTAATATTACACACACTCTGGTATCATCCAGACTTGGTCATGTGACATCTGTGCGTATGTTTGCTGCGAATGTATAAGCATGTTAACTAGCCAGGTAGGTGCTGAAGAGGCCCCGCCCCCGATGCAGTAGCCCCACCCCTCCACACCTCTGAAGAAAACAATATCACTCTTTTCTTCATGTAAAAACAGAACCCAGGAACCCCCCCCGCTGACACGTCCCTGCAGCTCCAGAGATACAACCAGTCAGCAGGAGGAGACAGGAGGAGGCAGGAGGAGGCGGGAGGAGCAGAGAGACTCCCACAGCTGCTCCGCCTCTACAGCTTCACTCCAGGTCCTGGACACGACGGCAGATTTCAGCTGTAAACTCTGAACACTTGGAGTTTCCTCCCAGGTCCTTCGTCAGCACCTGAGACACAAACACACCTCATCAGACATCACCGTTTCCATGGTTACAGCCTCAAACTGCTCATTACGTCAGACCCCACTTTACTGTCACTGAAAGCAACACAATGGCTGCGAGCGCAGATTGCTCCAACTGTGCAAAGCGTGTGAGCTTCAGTCTCACCTTCTTGTCTCTGATGGTGTCGAAACACGCCGTCTGGATCTTGTTGCCGTAGTCATGGAGACCCATATGACGCAGCATCATGACAGCACTGAGCAGCAGAGCTGTGGGGTTCGCCATGTCCATACCGGCGATGTCAGGGGCGGTGCCATGGACCTGTAGCGCACACGCACGCGCACACACACACACACACACACACACACACACACACACACACGTCAGGACAAAGTTTAATGTTTGTGAACTAAAATATCTTTGGCTCCTTTAACTCGTCCAACAGGTGAATAAATGAAGTTTGACTTTAAAGTTCCAGTGTGTCAAATTTAGGAGGATTTATTGTCGTTTATCAGTGAGGATTACAGATCCACCAGTCCACCCTGTGGTTGTATGACTCCGCCCACCAGTCCAGTGTCTCTGACAGTCTCCATCCATGTCAGTGAAAACATGGATGCTTCACACACAGAAGATCTATACAATCAGCACAGTTTCAAGATTAGAGTCACCAATTCAGTATCTGACCAAATGTCTCCCCTTCTGTTCCTGAGATATGACGTTAAAACATGATGATGTCACAGTCAAGCTGACCTTTGACCTTTTGACCTTCATTATTTTATCCTGTTAGACATTTGTGTCAAGTTTGGTCAGAATTAGTGGATGAATTCTTCAGTTATGGACAAAAACATGTTTTGTGAGGTCACACTGACCTTTGACCTTTGGTCACAAAATTCAGATCAGTTTGTTCTTCAGTCCAGGTGGACGTTTGAGCCAAATTAATGAAACTCCCTGAAGCTGCAGATGAAATGTTGTGTTTACAAAGATGGGACGGATGATGGCTCCATCTGTTGCTGGCATAGAGACATATAAAGCCATATAGCTATAGAAACATGGCGGTGCAACATGGCGCCCTCTGTAGATGAGGAGTTGCTATGTAGATATAAACAGCTCATTCTGAGGTCACGAGAACACAACCATTAGATTCACTTTAAATCTGACACTCTGGAGCTTTAACTGTCAGGATTCATTTGTGCTTCGTCAGTCAGATTAATTCTTCTACAAATCTCAGTCTCATTTCGTTTTGTGTTCAGAAACATGACATCATTATTTATGAAATGAGCCGCTCCTCTGTCTGCGTCTTTATTTCTGTCGTACTCACTCAGTGCTTTGACTGATGTGTATCAGTTTATGATCTGGTATCTGAGGAGGAGCTGCAACAACAGCACAACATTTACAGTTCCTATTTAATAACTGATCAGTTCTATTGATCATCATGACCAACCCTCCAACATGTCTGCCTCTGTGATGTCACACTGCCTGAGATTTATTATCTGTCTGTAACACCTGCTGCTCTGAGATCAGTGAAGGTGAATTATTTCATAAACTAAATAAGTGAATCATAAACTGACTGATCAATGAAGTCGATTGTTTCAGACATGAAATGAAAAATAAAAGAGAAACAAACCGATTCAAAGATGGCGACTCCGTTCGCTCCTATGTTCCCGCTGGGAGTGACCCCGAGTCCTCCGATCAGACCAGCACACAGATCACTGCAACAACATCATCATCATCATCACCATCATCACCATCAACATCATAATCATCACCATCATCACCATCATCACCATCAACATCATAATCATCACCATCATCGTCATCATCACCATCATCGTCATCAACATCATAATCATCACCATCATCACCATCAGTCAAGTGTTAGCTGTTGATAGTCTGACCTGAGGATGTCTCCGTACAGGTTGGGCATCACCAGAACGTCGAACTGGGTGGGATCCTGAACCATCTGAAAGATCCAACAGAAGCTCAGTGTTCTTCAGAGACAGAGACAGTCAGAGACAGTCAGAGACAGAGACAGACACAGACAGAGACAGACACAGTCAGAGACAGACACAGTCAGAGACAGAGAGAGAGAGACAGACAGAGACAGCCAGAGACAGACAGAGACAGTCAAAGACAGACAGAGACAGACAAAGACAGACAGAGACAGTCAAAGACAGACAGAGACAGACAAAGACAGACAGAGACAGTCAAAGACAGACAGAGACAGTCAAAGACAGACAGAGACAGACAAAGACAGACAGAGACAGTCAAAGACAGACAGAGACAGTCAAAGACAGACAGAGACAGACAGAGACAGTCAAAGACAGACAGAGACAGTCAAAGACAGACAGAGACAGACAAAGACAGACAGAGACAGTCAAAGACAGACAGAGACAGTCAAAGACAGACAAAGACAGACAGAGACAGTCAAAGACAGACAGAGACAGTCAAAGACAGACAGAGACAGTCAAAGACAGACAGAGACAGTCAAAGACAGACAGAGACAGACAAAGACAGACAGAGACAGTCAAAGACAGACAGAGACAGTCAAAGACAGACAAAGACAGACAGAGACAGTCAAAGACAGACAGAGACAGTCAAAGACAGACAGAGACAGTCAAAGACAGACAGAGACAGACAGAGACAGTCAAAGACAGACAGAGACAGTCAAAGACAGACAGAGACAGACAAAGACAGACAGAGACAGTCAAAGACAGACAGAGACAGACAGAGACAGTCAAAGACAGACAGAGACAGTCAAAGACAGACAGAGACAGACAAAGACAGACAGAGACAGTCAAAGACAGACAGAGACAGACAAAGACAGACAGAGACAGTCAAAGACAGACAGAGACAGCCAGAGACAGACAGAGACAGTCAAAGACAGACAGAGACAGTCAGAGACAGAGACAGAGACAGAGACAAACCATCATGTCCATCAGAGTCTGTCTGAACTGGAGTCTGTAGTCTACAGTCGTGTTCTGACAGATTTAAATCCAAACATTAAATTTTACTCGCGGTTCTTTTCAGCGTCCTGCTGTTATTTTCTGAAGCCTTTCTAAAAAAGTTGTCATGTGATGTGACATAGGTTCATGTCATTGCTACCTACAGTATAAACCTACGTACTGCTGTGGGCGCCACGTTAGTTCGGTTCTGGAAGTCACACAATAACAAAGTGACCAATGGAGTCAGCGGTAGATCGACAGCTGACTGATCTCAGCTGTGAGGTACAGTCAGTGTTTCTGTCAGTGGAGGCTTCACACAGGACTCAGGTAGCAGCTTCATGCCTGACAGGTTATGAGCCTCAGTGAGTGTCAGTGAGCCTCAGTGAGCCTCAGTGAGTGTCAGTGAGCCTCAGTGAACCTCAGTGAGCGTCAGTGAGCGTCAGTGAACCTCAGTGAACCTCAGTGAACCTCAGTTAACCTCAGTGAACCTCAGTGAGCCTCAGTGAACCTCAGTGAGCGTCAGTGAGCGTCAGTGAACCTCAGTGAACCTCAGTGAACCTCAGTTAACCTCAGTGAACCTCAGTGAGCCTCAGTGAACCTCAGTGAGCGTCAGTATGCGTCAGTGAGCGTCAGTGAGCGTCAGTGAACCTCAGTGAGCGTCAGTGAGCGTCAGTGAGCGTCAGTGAGCCTCAGTGAACCTCAGTGAACCTCAGTGAGCCTCAGTGAACCTCAGTGAGCCTCAGTGAACCTCAGTGAGCGTCAGTGAACCTCAGTGAGCGTCAGTGAGCGTCAGTGAACCTCAGTGAACCTCAGTGAACCTCAGTGAACCTCAGTGAGCGTCAGTGAGCCTCAGTGAGCGTCAGTGAACCTCAGTGAACCTCAGTGAACCTCAGTGAACCTCAGTGAGCGTCAGTGAGCCTCAGTGAGCCTCAGTGAACCTCAGTGAACCTCAGTGAGCCTCAGTGAGTGTCAGTGAGCCTCAGTGAGCGTCAGTGAGCCTCAGTGAGCCTCAGTGAACCTCAGTGAACCTCAGTGAGCCTCAGTGAACCTCAGTGAGCGTCAGTGAGCGTCAGTGAGCGTCAGTGAGCCTCAGTGAACGTCAGTGAACCTCAGTGAACCTCAGTGAACGTCAGTGAACCTCAGTGAGCCTCAGTGAACCTCAGTGAACCTCAGTGAGCCTCAGTGAGCGTCAGTGAGCCTCAGTGAGCGTCAGTGAGCGTCAGTGAGCGTCAGTGAGCCTCAGTGAGCATCAGTGAGCATCAGTGAGCATCAGTGAGCGTCAGTGAGCCACAGTGAAGGCAGTCAGAAACAGCTGATCAGCTGTTCGTCACTCTCCTCAGACATGTCGGACTCTGAAGACGCTGTAACCTGCAGCACCGCATTTAGATAACGACTGATTTGAAAAACAGAAAAGAACCGCAGACTGTCCCGCCCTTCCATACAGAGAAAGATGTCAGGGTAGTGACATCATCGCAGCAGAGTGTTTCACTAGTTGGGATTCTGGATTTAAAAAAAAAAACCTTTTACTTCCTGTTTTCATCATCAGAAGGATTCAGACCTGTGGTTTGTCGGTCAGCTGATGAACTCACATTGAGGCACACGGTGTCGAGGTACATCTCTGTGAACTTGATGTCTTTGTAGTTTTCAGCCACCTCACGACATTTTCTCAGGAACAGACCGTCTGACATCCGCCTGGACGCACAGACAGAGAGACACACAGACAGTGAGTGATACAGCAGGGGGCGCTGTGACAGAAACATTACCACCACAGAGTCAGAGCTTCCTGTTATTATTATCTGACTCACATGATGTTGGCTTTGTGGACGGCCACCACGCTGTTTCTTTGGTTGTTTCTGGCATATTCAAAGGCATACTCAGCGATGCGTCTGCTGGCGTTCTCTGTGATCAGTTTGATGCTCTGAACGACGCCGTCAACAATCTACAACAAGGAGAAGGAGAAGAAGGAGAAGAAGAAGGAGAAGAGGAAGGAGAAGAGGAAGGAGAGCGTCAGAGCACAAAGATGATACTACTGAATGTCTTCAGCGTTAGCCTGACAGACTCAGAGTCCTGAACACTGAGGACATGTCAGCTCGGTCTCACACAGTGATGTGTTATGTGCAAATGCTGCCCAGTCAGCCAGGTGGGGGCGCTGTAATTAAAGCCCAAACATTTAATTTTGGAGAGAGGACCCTCCCTCACACTGTACGCTGGATTGACTTCACATTCAACAGAAAACTCCAGCTCAGTGTCGCATTAAGATCCACCTCACCAGATATTCTGCCATTCTCAATTAAAAAACTTATTCTTGATATTTTTTCTGGGACTTTTCTTGGACTCACGAGGTGAGGTGTGGTTCAGGTGAAGATAAACAGGAAGTGGTCATTCCAAAAAGGAGGGAAATACAACAGGAAGGAAAACGGACATCATGGAGTTCATCAGGGATCCATGTGAGTGGAGGATCATTCACAGGAAGTGACATCACACGCACACACTGCCAGCTGACAGATCTGTACTGATGCTTCGGTCATGATTTAGTTCAATAACATGTCAATCAGATTGTTCTGGTAAGCTAACAGTTTCCACCTGCCTCCAGTCTTTATGCTAAGCTAAGCTAAGCTAAACATGTCCTGACAACTCACAACAGGTCTGAGCTGACAGTGTGAACACAGATTGGTCCCATCAGGACTGTACTGGTCCCATCAGGCCTGTACTGGTCCCCACAGGACTGTACTGGTCCCACAGGACTGTACTGGTCCCATCAGGCCTGTACTGGTCCCCACAGGACTGTACTGGTCCCATCAGGACTGAACTGGTCCCATCAGGACTGTACTGGTCCCACACAGGACTGTACTGGTCCCCACAGGACTGTACTGGTCCCACAGGACTGTACTGGTCCCATCAAGACTGAACTGGTCCCATCAGGACTGTACTGGTCCCATCAGGACTGAACTGGTCCCATCAGGACTGTACTGGTCCCACACAGGACTGTACTGGTCCCACACAGGACTGTACTGGTCCCATCAGTACTGTACCGGTCCCATCAGGACTGTACTGGTCCCCACAGGACTGTACTGGTCCCATCAGGACTGAACTGGTCCCATCAGGACTGTACTGGTCCCACACAGGACTGTACTGGTCCCCACAGGACTGTACTGGTCCCACACAGGACTGTACTGGTCCCATCAAGACTGAACTGGTCCCATCAGTACTGTACTGGTCCCATCAGGACTGTACTGGTCCCACACAGGACTGTACTGGTCCGATCAGGACTGAACTGGTCCCATCAGGACTGTACTGGTCCCCACAGGACTGTATTGGTCCCCCACAGGACTGTATTGGTCCCCCACAGGACTGTACTGGTCCCCACAGGACTGTACTGGTCCCATCAGGACTGTACTGGTCCCACACAGGACAGTACTGGTCCCACACAGGACTGTACTGGTCCCATCAGGACTGTACTGGTCCCCACAGGACTGTATTGGTCCCCCACAGGACTGTACTGGTCCCATCAGGACTGTACTGGTCCCCACAGGACTGTACTGATCCCATCAGGACTGTACTGGTCCCATCAGGACTGTACTGGTCCCACACAAGACTGTACTGGTCCCCACAGGACTGTACTGGTCCCATCAGGACTGAACTGGTCCCATCAGTACTGTACTGGTCCCATCAGGACTGTACTGGTCCAACACAGGACTGTACTGGTCCGATCAGGACTGTACTGGTCCCATCAGGACTGAACTGGTCCCACACAGGACTGTACTGGTCCTGCACAGGACTGTACTGGTCCCCACAGGACTGTACTGATCCCACAGGACTGTACTGGTCCCACAGGACTATACTGGTCCCACACAGGACTGTACTGGTCCCCACAGGACTGAACTGGTCCCACAGGACTGTACTGGTCCCCCACAGGACTGTACTAGTCCCATCAGGACTGTACTGGTCCCCACAGGACTGTACTGATCCCACAGGACTGTACCGGTCCCATCAGGACTGTACTGGTCCCCACACAGGACTGTACTGGTCCCCACAGGACTGTACTGGTCCCCACACAGGACTGTACTGGTCCCATCAAGACTGTAGTGGGTGAAGAGGTGAAAGTCAGGTAGCGTCCTTATCTTACCCTGAAGACGAACAGGAGCAGAGCTTCCTGTCTGCAGCAGCCTTCTCACCTGCAGGGACACAGATGAGGAAGGCAGGTACACCATCATCATCACTACAGCAGCAGCTGGGACACGTCTGATCCTGAATCAGTATCATCGGCGACACGTCTGATCCTGAATCAGTATCATCGGCGACACGTCTGATCCTGAATCAGTATCATCGGCGACACGTCTGATCCTGAATCAGTATCATCAGCGACACGTCTGATCCTGAATCACTATCATCGGCGACACGTCTGATCCTGAATCAGTATCATCGGCGACACGTCTGATCCTGAATCAGTATCATCGGCGACACGTCTGATTCTGAATCAGTATCATCGGCGACACGTCTGATCCTGAATCACTATCATCGGCGACACGTCTGATCCTGAATCAGTATCATCAGCGACACGTCTGATCCTGAATCAGTATCATCGGCGACACGTCTGATCCTGAATCACTATCATCGGCGACACGTCTGATCCTGAATCAGTATCATCGGCGACACGTCTGATCCTGAATCAGTATCATCGGCGACACGTCTGATCCTGAATCAGTATCATCGGCGACACGTCTGATTCTGAATCAGTATCATCGGCGACACGTCTGATCCTGAATCACTATCATCGGCGACACGTCTGATCCTGAATCAGTATCATCAGCGACACGTCTGATCCTGAATCACTATCATCGGCGACACGTCTGATCCCGAATCAGTATCAGCGACACGTCTGATCCTGAATCACTATCATCGGCGACACGTCTGATCCTGAATCAGTATCATCGACGACACGTCTGATCCTGAATCAGTATCATCGGCGACACGTCTGATCCCGAATCAGTATCAGCGACACGTCTGATCCTGAATCAGTATCATTGACGACACGTCTGATCCTGAATCAGTATCATCAGCGACACGTCTGATCCTGAATCAGTATCATCGGCGACACGTCTGATCCTGAATCAGTATCATCAGCGACACGTCTGATCCTGAATCACTATCATCGGCGACACGTCTGATCCCGAATCAGTATCAGCGACACGTCTGATCCTGAATCAGTATCATCGGCGACACGTCTGATTCTGAATCAGTATCATCGGCGACACGTCTGATCCTGAATCACTATCATCGGCGACACGTCTGATCCTGAATCAGTATCATCAGCGACACGTCTGATCCTGAATCAGTATCATCGGCGACACGTCTGATCCCGAATCAGTATCAGCGACACGTCTGATCCTGAATCACTATCATCGGCGACACGTCTGATCCTGAATCAGTATCATCGACGACACGTCTGATCCTGAATCAGTATCATCGGCGACACGTCTGATCCCGAATCAGTATCAGCGACACGTCTGATCCTGAATCAGTATCATTGACGACACGTCTGATCCTGAATCAGTATCATCAGCGACACGTCTGATCCTGAATCAGTATCATCGGCGACACGTCTGATCCTGAATCAGTATCATCAGCGACACGTCTGATCCTGGATCAGTATCATCAGCGACACTAAAGTGAGCAGGTGAGTTGTCTCCACATGGTTCTCAACATGGAGGTGTGATGCTCCTTGTGGAGGTTGTACATTAAGGTCAATACGTCTTCGCTGCAGCTCAACAGTTCGTCTTCGCTGCAGCGCCTCAGTCTGCTGATGCAGATTTCACAGCATGGAAACTGATGCACCGAACCTGGAACCAAAGTTCCAAACTTTTCCAGGACTTTTCAAGGACCCATGTCAAAATTTCCATTTTGGAATAGAATGAGCTTCACTGTGTCTGCGGCACCTAGCAGCCCTCTTACGGTATTTTACTACACACACTCACCACATGTTCGATGCCGCTGTACTCTCCCTCCGTGTTCTCTCGGATGGTGACCAGGTCGACATCGGTGTATGGAGTCTTGTAGCCCTCGATGGAGACGCAGGGTCGCACGTTGGCGTAAAGGTCAAAGGTCTTCCTGAGCAGCAGGTTCATGGAGGGGTGACCCGCGGCGATGGGCGTCTTCAGAGGTCCTGAAGGAGAGAACATCAGGTGAGCTCAGAGAGAATCACGTGGAACGTGCATGCCTCAGGTCCCTGAACACAACACGCACTAACCTTTGAGTCCGATCTTACTGCGGTCCATCGACTCTTTAGCATCAGGAGGGATCATCCACCTGCCGCCAGGACCCTTGATGGCCGTCACGTTCCTCTCCTCCCACCTGATGGGAGCCTGCAGGTAAACAGGAACAGGTGTGAACACTGACGCTGGTTAAAAACATCAGGTGTGAGATGATGTCACACTCACCTTTGCAGCCTCAAAGATCTTCATGACCGCAGTGGAGATCTCCGGTCCAATCCCGTCACCAGGAATCAGAGTGACTGTCTGCATCTGTGGGGTCACACGGCAGCGTAACTTACCTGGACAGGTGTGACACCTGTAGACGCCACAGCAGTACGTCCAGGTGTGACACCTGTAGACGCCGCAGCAGTACGTCCAGGTGTGACACCTGTAGACGCCGCAGCAGTACGTCCAGGTGTGACACCTGTAGACGTCGCAGCAGTACGTACAGGTGTGACACCTGTAGACGTCGCAGCAGTACGTACAGGTGTGACACCGTAGACGTCGCAGCAGTACGTCCAGGTGTGACACCTGTAGACGTCGCAGCAGTACGTACAGGTGTGACACCTGTAGACGCCGCAGCAGTACGTCCAGGTGTCACACCTGTAGACGTCGCAGCAGTACGTCTAGGTGTGACACCTGTAGACGTCGCAGCAGTACGTCTAGGTGCGACACGAGGAGCTTCTGAGCAGAATCAAAAATGTTGTGATATATTTTGTGTATCGAGACGCAGCCTGAAAATATCATGTTATAATTTTCACCCAGCTCTAATCTGAAGCAGAGTACTTCCTGTGACATCACAGACGAGTTTTACTGAGATTTTTTAGGAACTTTTTCCGCTCAGCTCAGCGGCCTTGTGACCAGCTCAGTGGCCTTGTGGTAGAGTGTCCGCCCTGAGACTGGGAGGTCGTGGGTTCGATCCCCGGCTGGGTCATACCAAAGACTATAAAAATGGGACCCACTGCCTCCCTGCTTGGCACTCAGCATCAGGGGTTGGAATTGGGGGGTTAGATCACCACATGATTCCCGAGCGCGGCACCACTGCTGCTCACCGCTCCCTCAGGGGATGGGTCAAATGCGGAGAACAAATTTCACACATTCAGGTGTGTGACAATCAGTGGAACTTTACCTTTACCTTTACTTTTTATATGATTTCTGTCTGTGCTCACGTACAGATCTACCTTTATGACTATAAACCCTCAGACACGTTTAATAAACTTATTTGGTTTCCGTCTTAAATAATAATCAAAACTTTAAAAATAACGATGATGACTGAAATGTTGAGATTTAGGTCTTTAGGCACATTTCAAACCAAAGTTTTCTTACACCCATAAAATCAGGGCGGCCCCGTGACCTCCTCCTCCAGGGGTCAGGACCCTCAGGTTGGGAACCAGCAGACTGATTCATGAATTCACTGATCGCTGCAGCTTCAGGTCAACTAGGTAAATTATCTGGTCTACAACTTGTCAAATATAACGATCAGATGTTTCTTCAGACAAACAGAAAGTTCATTAAGATGTGAAACAGAGAAACAAATGTAACCTGACTCTGTGTGTGTGTGTGTGTGTGTGTGTGTGTGAACTACTCACCCCTCTGGAGAAGGAAGCTGAGGAGAGGGCGGGTCTCCTGGCGGACCCCGCCACCACCTGTGTCAGCTGAAGGACACCATATGAAGGTCAGTTGAGTTTAACACAAACTGTTCCTCAGTTTTATCAACAGACGACTTCAGCTGAGACCAAACTTTATTCAGACAAACAAAACCATCTTTAACTGGGTTTCATTTTTGATCAGTCAGATCAACTTTTAACCTGTTTGAACATATTTGATTTATTAACTTAGAAAAAGTTCTAACGCCAATTTTCATAAACTTTTACCAACAAATCAACATTTTGGAACAAATGATTGACTCTTGAATCATTTACCGGATCAAACTTCAGCAGTGTTACCTGCTGGTTTATATGTTTGAGCTGAACCTCAATGTGTTTCCCCCTTATTTAGTGTGTTTAGGATCAGTGTGATGTGTCTATGTCTGACAGCATCATTTTGAATCAGTCTCATTAAACCTGCAGATACTGACTGTGTGATGAATTTCACCTGAGCCGAATTCATTAGCAGACTCTCAACTTGTTTCTGAACTTTTCACTTGTTCATAAAGAGGCTGAATTTCACCCAAAACGTCTGAAGTAACATTAAATCCGCAGATTATTGAACCCAGTTTGGTGCCTGTCTCCACATGACAGAGCGCCGCCGGGTGTGAGCCACCTGACCGCAGCTCATCGCCTCCAGCGCCGGTTTTTACCGGCACTGACTGACCCGACAGCGGGAGAGAACTGTGGAGTTTAACGGTAAACGGTTTAACGGAGGTGGATCAAACAAGTTCCGGTAAATGTCTCGCACACCTCCGTTAGCTCTGCTAGCTCCTGCGCCTCCCGGTGAAGGACACTCACACACACACCGAGCTAACATGCTAACGCGCTAAATGACGCGTCTGCAGCCGGCTTATAACGTCACAGCGGAGACACCGACACCTCAGCTCACACACACCGGACACACCGGACACACCGGAGCTCTGGTCAGCACACCGGAGACGTTGTTATCACATTATTATTCACACTTTACTCACCAGTGACCTCCACGCGCTGCCTGCCATCCTGCTCACTGTCATCAAAGATCCTCTGACGCAGGAGGACTCACTCTGATCAAAGATCCTCTGACGCAGAGAGGACTCACTCTGAACAAAGATCCTCTGACGCAGGAGGACTCACTCTGAACAAAGATCCTCTGACGCAGAGAGGACTCACTCTGATCAAAGATCCTCTGACACAGGAGGACTCACTCTGATCAAAGATCCTCTGACGCAGAGAGGACTCACTCTGATCAAAGATCCTCTGACGCAGAGAGGACTCACTCTGATCAAAGATCCTATGTGAAGAGGAGAGTTCACTCTGAGGGTCTTCTCCAACACAGAGATGTGAAGTGGGTTCAACAGGCAGACAGACATTTATTAATAAATGTTTCAGTAATTTTTACATATGCAATTTTTAACCTATTTTTATTTTTTTTAATTTTTAACCAATCTAATGGTTGTGTTTTCTTCAGTCAGCTGATAATCAGAATGGTTGTGTTCTGACACGTTTGTATGTACACAGGGAGCAGGTCCTCGTCTACAGACATCACCATGTTGAGTGATCCATGTGTGAGAGCAGAGACAATCTTTGGGATTCAGGGAGGATGTAGTCGACGTCACAGGCGGAGGGATGACGTCAGTGCACCGTCGATAATCTGGGGTTTACAGTTTTTCTCTCTGACACTTTAAATATGTGTGTGTGTGTGTGTGTGTGTGTGTGTGTTGCCTTCAGGAGCTGTCAGGAATATCAGAATCTTCAGTGACACGAACAAACAAACAGATATTATTATATTGTCATTGAACTCAACCATCCCTCGACTCTTCTCACAGAATAAGATCTGAAACCTGTCACATGATCAGTGACCACCTTGACGTCCTCTCTGATTCGTCGAAGTGTTTCAGACTGAAAACTGACATGTGAGCAGCTGCAGATCAACAGATGATCATTTCACTGTGTGTCTGAACATTTCAGTTTTTCCCTGACGTCCTCATTTTGTATTTTTAAATCGTTTTTAATCGCATGAATGAACTCAAAGTTTCTCTGAGGGGAGAATAAATTATGAAATTAAATAATCAAGGCTTCACAGAGTTTCTGTGACGTTAAATAACAGCATGACATTATTATATCTGTTAATTTGGGGTTTAATTAAACTGAGTCACAGACTTCAGCTGAGCTGCTGCCCTCTGCTGGATTCAGAGCGCCTCGCTGCAGATTGAACGGATATAAAAATTAAATTATTCCTTCCTTATAGAGTTTTAAATGATGCCAGATAAACAGGAAGTGGATTATGATGAGGTTGTTGTGCAGGTATATTTAGCGTTTGATGTTATTATGTTTTTGTTTTGTTTAATGCTGATTTGTTTATGTTGTCATTTGTATGGTTGAAGAGCCCAAGACAAATTTCCCACTCTGTGGAACAAACAAAGTTCATCTTGAATCTTGAATCATGACGTGTTCAGGTGCTTCTGTTTTATTCAGCTTGATAAATCGGAGCTTCATAGTTATAAACATGAGCCGATGTTCAACATTATTTTACAAGTTATGTAAACTCTGTGAATGTGATGAGCCAAAACACAGGGGGCGGAGCTTAGTGACATCACCATCCTGAGAGTTATAACATTTTAAAAGAGGTCTCATAAGAAACTGTGCTGTAGAGTCAGGAGAGGACATTTAGAAGTGAAAGCTGTTATAACTCAAGTTTATGTTTCATGCTGCACACAAACTGCACCAACTCACCAAGACTGAAAACTTTTCTGTTGCCGCTGACTTTTATTAAATCAAATATTCATTTCTTACACCGTCACTTTTATTCTTGTGTTTGAAACCTGTCTTTGTGCATTTGAACATTTTATTTTCTGTTCTCTGATTCTGTTTCTTTGACACCTCGTCTTGATGCTGTCGATGTTTTTCATGTGTTGCTGACATGTGCTATAAGGATAAACCTGCCTTTCATATGATTAAATACAGATGTTATAATAATGTAATCAAACGCTTATTAAAGAGCATTAATTACGTCATGATGTCTGAGTCATTCTGTCTGAACACAGATAAACAGATAAACTTCCACACACACCTTGATATCACATTTTCTGCAGCTCCCTCATTGAAAGCTGGTTTTCTGAGCAGCCCCTGAAGGCAGCACGCTGCCCCCCCCACCCCCCCATCCCCCCTTTCGGACCGCTGAGGCGTGATCATCACCTTTAGCTGTGAGCTCAGACACCAGCTGAGAGCTCCGCTGAGAGCCGGACCCTCGGAGGAGGAGGAGGAGGAGGATCGGACCCGGGTGAGGAGCGGTGTGAATGCAGAGCAGCAGCAGCAGCCGGAGCGTCATGTCCTGCAGGACGGAGTGAAGCAGAGCTGAGAGCAGCGGTAACTTCCAGTGTGATGCAGCTGTGTGATGGGAGAGTCAGCCGAGCAGGATGGGCAACAAGCAGACAACCTTCACCGACGAGCAGCTGGAGGCGTTTCAGGTCAGTGTGTCTGTGATGTGACGTCATCACATCACCGTCCATATGTTGCCATAGTAATAATAATGATAAGAACAACATGAAGCAGCTTCACGGCTTTGACAGATCCATCATCTTAATGAAGATGAAGAGGAGGTGTTCAACAGGACAGAGCAGGGCTCTGATTGGCTGATCATCCTCTCTGCATCCTGCTGCACGTGACGCTGCTGCTGCTGCTGCTGCTGCTGTCCGGCTGACTGATGCTGTGAAAACAGATCCTCCCTGAGGAGCCGCCGAGGAGTCGACTCCTGCTGCACCTGATTTATTACAAGCACACGTGTCACAGTCACAGAGAGGCGTCATCAGCAGAGAAAAGCTCAGGCTCATTCCAGCAGAGGTGGATGGACCTGCTCTGGTGCAGCTCCCCTCTGACCTCACACATCTTCTTTAAGCCAGCGGTCAGGGTCATATTTAACACGTGTCCTGGAGGAGCCGGGGTCAAAGCGCTGGTCATCAGATCAGAAGGCGACCCGTTGTGCCTCCTGAGCTTCAGCTGAGCACAACGGCACAAACAAACCTGAACCTGAGACATAAATAAACACTGCAGGATTTGACTCTGAGTTGTCTCTGACCCACTGTCAGTGTGTGCAGGTGTGTCTGTCTGCAGAGGCTCCGCCCTCTGACTGGACTTTATTGGTTTCCTGTTGTTGTCTGTGTTGAGGGTGTTTATGTGTGTGTACGCCCACAGGTGAGGGCGGAGCTTTACAAATAGGTGGAGAGGTTTCAGACTAAGCAGCAGCCACATTTCAATCACAACTCATCAAATGCTGTGGCTCTATCAGTGGACCTACACATGACAACATGACGCTGTAGGTACCTTCCTGCGTCAGGTTCAGACGTCTACATACAGCGTGTCAGTTGACCATCGTCACATGGGTCGTGTCTTTTCAAAGTAAACATCTGGTTAAACAGTTTTTATGTTTAGTAAAACACCAGCAGGTTGTTAGGGTTAAAGAAACATGGTGGTGTCACTAAACACAAGTGCGGTCATGTGACATGTTCTGGCACACTGACCTTTGGTTTTTACACAGGAAGTAAACAGTCTGCTCCCAGAGGACAGTCTGGACTTTGATCCATCCACCTCAGACTGTTGCTGCAGTCGGTCGGTGGGTTTCATTCTGTTGTGAGGTTAAACAGCTCTGAGCTTGATGATGAGCTCAGAGGGCACGATGGCGTTGAATGCTGAACTGTTGTCGAGTCATTCTGACGTGTTCCTCGGGTCCAGTGTGGAGGGTTAGGATGATGATGATGATGATGATGATGTCATCTGTAGATATGCAGTGGGTCCAGGCCTGAGATTTCTGAACCTAACTCGAGGCCCCGCCTACAGCTGTTGTTTCCTTTGTCTCAGGTAAACGCAGCCGTGGATGATGTCACTGTTTACCTGCACAGGTTGTTCTGTGTCACTCTGTGAGACGTGCTGCACACCTCAATATGTGAGAAACCAAACACAACGAAAAAGATTATTTCATCTTTGTTTTTTTTCTTTGTTGTTGTTGTTCTTTGTAAAACATCTGTGAGTCTCCAAAAAGCAGCTTCTAAATCCAAAGTATTATTGTTATTATTATTGTTGTTATTGTTATAAGAGTTGAGGAGGAGCTGGAGACTTGGCGACCCTCGACAGGAAACAGTTGTGTGACTGTGTCTCTGTTTGTTTACAGGACTGCACCTTCTTCACCAGGAAAGAGATCCTGAGGTGAGTTCATTAAAAAAACAGACCGTGCGTCACCATGGAGTTGGGGGGGGGGGGGGCGGCTGATATCATGTCTCATTCCTTGAAACACTCATTTCCTCGTTTCCTGTCTCCTCACGTCGTTTCCTTGTGTCTCTCTGTGCATCTCTGGTGGGAGAGACTAAGACAGGAGGAAATGTCACAAGTGAAGGAAACAAGGTTGCACTTTAGGAGATTTGGGACGCACCCTGTGTCGTTAACTCTTTGAGCTCTGCTGTCTGTCCCACCCACCTGCTGATGAGACTGTCACATGATGAGCCTGACTCCTCCCCCTCTGCTGTGTTACAGGTTACACGGCAGATATCGTGAGCTGGCTCCACATTTAGTGCCGCTGGATTACACCAACAGCCCCGACATCAAAGTCCCTCTGTCTCTGATCGTCACCATGCCTGAGCTGAAGGTAGAGAGCTGACCATCAGTGCTCACCTGTCCGCACACGTGTTAGGAAGCCTTGTCCTACACCCACACTTCTGGGACTCCATCATGCATCCTCTGCACAACACGGACTCATCTGAATTCTTCATCACATGAACATGAACATTGATGATGATGAACAACTCAGTCGCCACAACAAACAGCCTGCTCTCATTTCCAACTCGTCAAATACCGCCGCTTTGTCAGCGATGTTGCCGTCAGACACCGACAGCAAAAAGATGCCTTTTGTGGCGGTGTGATGTGTGATATGCTACCCGCCATCAGTCCGTAACGCTGCCATCAACAGTATGATAGAAACAAGTGTAAAGTCCGGTGGGTCTAACGAACCTTCGCCCTTCGCCCAGGAGCCGCCGTTTGTTTCACACATAAACTGTGATGGTTTTATCTAAACCTAAACATGTACTTTTGTTGCACAAAGAAATAACCCTTTCAAAACATCTGTTTGCGTCTAACAAGCAGAAACTGGACATTTCCTGTGAAAACAGACGTTTAATTTGAAAAGACACGATCCATGTAAAGAAGGTAAATTGACGCGCCGACCCTGAATGTAAAAAGCGCCGTATTTAGACAACGCAGCGGTGTTTGCGATAAATGTGGACATTTCTACAAACCACAGATACATTACATTTGTGTAATTATTTAGCACATACATTGAAACCTTACGTTTCAGCAGCACTGTGGTTGATGTGTGGTTATGTTTAGGCACAAAAAACACCTGAATATAGTTTTGGGGGCACTAGCTCAGCTGTAAACACAGACCGGTCGTTTGGTGCATAAAAAGCTGCAGGATATACGGCTCCCTGAAAAACAACCAGTTGTAATGTTTGTTGGTGTTGAGCTTTAAAATCGAGATGAGAAAATGATGTGTGAATATTTTTCAGCTGATAAATAATGAAGAATAATGCTGATCTGCTGTGTGTGTCCGTCCCAACAGGAGAACCCGTTCAGAGAACGGATCGTGGAGACGTTCTCTGAGGACGGACAGGGGAACCTCACCTTTAACGACTTTGTCGACATGTTTTCTGCTTTCTGTGAAACGTCACCCAGAGAGCTCAAGACCATCTACGCCTTCAAGATCTACGGTAAGACCACGTGTGTCCATACGGACGTCCTCAGGTCACCAGGGACACATGGAGATACTCAGAGCTGCTGAATATTTACAAGATCTGATGAATGTCCCCAAATGTCTGAAGCTCCAGAGGCTCTACAGACAGAGAGAGACGCTGGACCATGACCCAGGACTGGGTCATGGTCCAGCGTCTCTCAGTGATGTCACAGTGTTGGCTGTTTATAAAATAGCTCAGTTCCTGTATCAGGGTTAAACTGAACAAAAATGTAAACTCAGCCATTATCTCCTCACCCATATGTCGAGGGAGGCTCAGGTGAAGTTTTAGAGTCCTCACATCACTTGCAGAGATCCAAGGGGAGAGGAGGTAGCAGCACAACTCTACCTAATGGAGGCTGACGGCGCCCCAGATTCAAACGTCCAAAAACACATCATTGAAACCACAAAATATCTCCATACTGCTCGTCCGTAGTGATCCAAGTGTCCTGAAGCCCCGACATAAAAAGTTTAGCGTGGTGCCCAGAGAGGCAGTCAGAGCTACAGGCTACAATGAGGCTAAAAACAGAGTTCAAATGAGGTTTTTCCAAACAACTTTTTATGTCGGGGCTTCAGGACACTTGGATCACTACGGACGAGCAGTATGGAGATATTTTGTGGTTTCAATGATGTGTTTTTGGACGTTTGAATCTGGGGCGCCGTCAGCCTCCATTAGGTGGAGTTGTGTTGCTACCTCCTCTCCCCTTGGATCTCTGCAAGTGATGTGAGGACTCTAAAACTTCACCTGAGCCTCCCTCGGCATATGGGTGAGTAGATAATGGCTGAATTTACATTTTTGGGTGCACTATCCCTTTAAGTCATGTGACCGTGGTGCAGTTTGTTTGCAGCCTAACGTTAGCTTTTTACCTCTTAAAGTGGTGTCCATTAGTGAAGATTATCTCACTGAACAAAACCTGGAAGGATCAGAGATGTTTGATTGTCACTGATAAACTCAGTGACAATTTTCTGTAATAGTTCTTTTTTTAAAGATTTTTTTGGGGCTTTTTAGCCTTTAATGTATAGGACAGACAAGCATGAAGGGGGGAGAGAGAGAGGGAGTGATATGCAGCAAAGGGCCACAGGCCGGAGTCGAACCCGGGCCGCTGCGGCAACAGCCTTGTACATGGGGCGCCTGCTCTACCACTAAGCCACCAGCGCCCCAAATTTTCTGTGGTATTTCTGTAATAATCTAAAATCCAAAGGAAAAATCTCGTGGGTTTTTAGTTGAGGGATTCAGGACGACGCTGACTTCAGGGTCAACCTGTGGAAAAACATAATCCCTGCAGATCTTCAGTTCAACAGCACCTTTAACTCCATCCTCAGTTAGAGACCTGCAGACAGACGAACTGCTCACTGACAGTCTGTTTCAACCTTCATCAACAAACAGCAGAGTTGTTCTGGATCAGATGGTCCAGGTCACATAAACATGTTTCAGGATGACACATGTAGTTTGTTTGCTCCAGTGTGAAGACCTCTGTCAGAGTTTTAAATTAAGTTGTGATGATTCAAACAGCATATGATCTTCTGCTTCAGACTTTAACAGGGACAACTTCATCTGTAAGGAGGACCTGAAGAAGACTCTGAACAGGCTGACCAAAGGAGAGCTGACGCCGGAGGAGGTCACGCTGGTCTGTGATAAATCCATCGAGGAGGCCGACCTCGACGGAGACAGCAAACTCTCCTACTCTGACTTCGAGAACATGGTGTCAAAGGCTCCCGACTTCCTGAGGTACCACCACCAATCTCTTACTGCAGTTAAACCACTAATACCACCGTGTAGAATTACTTTTGGTTCAAGCCCTGGAGGTTGCATCCTGCTGCATCCTGCAGTTTTTGCACTGACACTGTGAAGATGCATAGTAACAATAATCTCCTGTCTTGTTCTTCTCCTTCACTCTACATGAACATTTGTGGATGTTAGCATCATGAACAGTCCTCACAATGATTCAGAATGATTTGTCTTATTGGTGCAGAATCTTTGAATATTTTTGTCTTTACTGTGAATTCAGATCATAAACAGCCTCATCAGTTCAGGTATCAGAGGTTCAGTCTGAAGGTTTGTCAGACAGCAACACGCTGCACAGACATTCATAGTGCTGAAACATTCTCACAGTGACACAGAGGTTTTCTAGTCATGATGATCTTGAGATAAACAATAGAAATCCTGCAGTCCAGTCAGTACATGAAGCTAACGGCAGAGGTTCTCTGTAACCACACCCTCTGTGATGTCACAGTGTACAGACACACCCTCAGCATACCTGAACATCACTGCAGTCACAGACGTTTGGAGGTCAGTGAAGATTCTCAGAGACTGTTTGGTCCTCTCTGAGTTTCTGTATGACCGACTGCACCGGGTCACTGTCATCAGTAGACTCAGATCAGTGTGTGATCAGTGTGTGATCAGTACACGATCAGTGTGTGATCAGTGTGTGATCAGTGTATGATCAGTGTATGATCAGTGTGTGATCAGTGTATGATCAGTGTATGATCAGTGTGTGATCAGTACACGATCAGTGTGTGATCAGTGTGTGATCAGTGTGTGATCAGTGTATGATAAGTATGTGATCAGTACATGATCAGTGCGTGATGAATGCGTGATCAGTACATGATCAGTGCGTGATGAGTGCGTGATCAGTGTGTGATCAGTCCGTGATCAGTGTGTGATCAGTACATGATCCGTGCGTGATCAGTGCGTGATCAGTGTGTGATCAGTGCGTGATCAGTGTGTGATCAGTTCATGATCAGTGCGTGATCAGTGCGTGATCAGTGTGTGATCAGTGCGTGATCAGTGTGTGATCAGTACATGATCCGTGCGTGATCAGTGCGTGATCAGTGTGTGATCAGTACATGATCCGTGCGTGATCAGTGCGTGATCAGTGCATGATCAGTGCGTGATCAGTGCGTGATCAGTGTGTGATCAGTACATGATCAGTGCGTGATCAGTGTGTGATCAGTGCGTGATCAGTGCGTGATCAGTACATGATCAGTGTGTGATCAGTGCGTGATCAGTGTGTGATCAGTGCGTGATCAGTGTGTGATCAGTACATAAACAGTATGTGATCAGCACATGATCAGTATGTGATCAGTGTGTGATCAGTACGTGATCAGTGTGTGATCAGTGTGTGATCAGTGTGTGATCAGTGTGTGATCAGTGCGTGATCAGTGTGTGATCAGTACGTGATCAGTGTGTCATCAGTACGTGATCAGTGCGTGATCAGTGTGTGATCAGTGCGTGATCAGTGTGTGATCAGTACATGATCAGTGTGTGATCAGTATGTGATCAGTACATGATCAGTTAGTGATGAGTGTGTGATCAGTACGTGATCAGTGCGTGATCAGTGTGTGATCAGCGCGTGATCAGTGTGTGATCAGTGCGTGATCAGTGTGTGATCAGTACATGATCACTGTGTGATCAGTATGTGATCAGTACATGATCAGTTCGTGATGAGTGCGTGATCAGTGTGTGATCAGTGTGTGATCAGTCCGTGATCAGTGTGTGATCAGTGCATGATCAGTGCGTGATCAGTGTGTGATCAGTACGTCATCAGTGCGTGATCAGTGTGTGATCAGTGCGTGATCAGTGTGTGATCAGTGCGTGATCAGTGTGTGATCAGTACATGATCAGTGTGTGATCAGTACATGATCAGTATGTGATCAGTACATGATCAGTTCGTGATGAGTGCGTGATCAGTGTGTGATCACTCCGTGATCAGTGTGTGATCAGTACATGATCCCTGCGTGATCAGTGCGTGATCAGTGTGTGATCAGTGCGTGATCAGTGTGTGATCAGTACATGATCCGTGCGTGATCAGTGCGTGATCAGTGTGTGATCAGTACGTGATCAGTGTGTGATCAGTGCGTGATCAGTGTGTGATCAGTGCGTGATCAGTGTGTGATCAGTACATAAACAGTATGTGATCAGCACATGATCAGTATGTGATCAGTGTGTGATCAGTGTGTGATGAGTGCGTGATCAGTGTGTGATCAGTGTGTGATGAGTGCGTGATCAGTGTGTGATCAGTGTGTGATCAGTGTGTGATGAGTGCGTGATCAGTGTGTGATCAGTACGTGATCAGTGTGTGATCAGTGCGTGATCAATGTGTGATCAGTACGTGATCAGTGTGTGATGAGTGCGTGATCAGTGTGTGATCAGTGTGTGATCAGTACATGATCAGTGCGTGATGAGTGCGTGATCAGTGTGTGATCAGAACATGATCAGTGTGTGATGAGTGCGTGATCAGTGTGTGATCAGTGCGTGATCAGTGTGTGATCAGTACATAAACAGTATGTGATCAGCACATGATCAGTATGTGATCAGTGTGTGATCAGTGTGTGATCAGTACGTGATCAGTGTGTGATCAGTGTGTGATCAGTGTGTGATCAGTGTGTGATCAGTGTGTGATCAGTACGTGATCAGTGTGTCATCAGTACGTGATCAGTGCGTGATCAGTGTGTGATCAGTGCGTGATCAGTGTGTGATCAGTGCGTGATCAGTGTGTGATCAGTACATGATCAGTGTGTGATCAGTATGTGATCAGTACATGATCAGTTAGTGATGAGTGTGTGATCAGTACGTGATCAGTGCGTGATCAGTGTGTGATCAGCGCGTGATCAGTGTGTGATCAGTGCGTGATCAGTGTGTGATCAGTACATGATCACTGTGTGATCAGTATGTGATCAGTACATGATCAGTTCGTGATGAGTGCGTGATCAGTGTGTGATCAGTGTGTGATCAGTCCGTGATCAGTGTGTGATCAGTGCATGATCAGTGCGTGATCAGTGTGTGATCAGTACGTCATCAGTGCGTGATCAGTATGTGATCAGTGCGTGATCAGTGTGTGATCAGTGCGTGATCAGTGTGTGATCAGTACATGATCAGTGTGTGATCAGTACATGATCAGTATGTGATCAGTACATGATCAGTTCGTGATGAGTGCGTGATCAGTGTGTGATCACTCCGTGATCAGTGTGTGATCAGTACATGATCCCTGCGTGATCAGTGCGTGATCAGTGTGTGATCAGTGCGTGATCAGTGTGTGATCAGTACATGATCCGTGCGTGATCAGTGCGTGATCAGTGTGTGATCAGTACGTGATCAGTGTGTGATCAGTGCGTGATCAGTGTGTGATCAGTGCGTGATCAGTGTGTGATCAGTACATAAACAGTATGTGATCAGCACATGATCAGTATGTGATCAGTGTGTGATCAGTGTGTGATGAGTGCGTGATCAGTGTGTGATCAGTGTGTGATGAGTGCGTGATCAGTGTGTGATCAGTGTGTGATCAGTGTGTGATGAGTGCGTGATCAGTGTGTGATCAGTACGTGATCAGTGTGTGATCAGTGCGTGATCAATGTGTGATCAGTACGTGATCAGTGTGTGATGAGTGCGTGATCAGTGTGTGATCAGTGTGTGATCAGTACATGATCAGTGCGTGATGAGTGCGTGATCAGTGTGTGATCAGAACATGATCAGTGTGTGATGAGTGCGTGATCAGTGTGTGATCAGTGTGTGATCAGTACATGATCAGTGCGTGATGAGTGCGTGATCAGTGTGTGATCAGTGTGTGATCAGTACATGATCAGTGTGTGATGAGTGCGTGATCAGTGCGTGATCAGTGCGTGATCAGTACGTGATCAGTGTGTGATCAGTGCGTGATCAGTGTGTGATCAGTGTGTGATCAGTGCGTGATCAGTGTGTGATCAGTGCGTGATCAGTGTGTGATCAGTACGTGATCAGTGCGTGATCAGTGCCTGATCAGTGTGTGATCAGTGTGTGACCAATGTGTGATCAGTACGTGATCAGTGCGTGATCAGTGTGTGATCAGTGTGTGATCAGTGCGTGATCAGTGTGTGATCAGTACATGATCAGTGTGTGATCAGTGTGTGATCAGTGCGTGATCAGTGCGTGATCAGCGCGTGATCAGCGTGTGATCACTGTGTGATCAATGTGTGATCTGTGCGTGATCAGTGTGTGATCAGTACATGATCAGTGTGTGATCAGTGTGTGATCAGTGCGTGATCAGTGTTTGATCAGTACATGATCAGTGTGTGATCAGTACATGATCAGTGTGTGATCAGTGTGTGATCAGTACATGATCAGTGTGTGATCAGTACATGATCAGTGTGTGATCAGTGTGTGATCAGTACATGATCAGTGCGTGATCAGTGTGTGATCAGTACATGATCAGTGTGTGATCAGTACAGTACGTGATCAGTGTGTGATCAGTATGTGATCAGTGTGTGATCAGTACATGATCAGTGTGTGATCAGTGTGTGATCAGTACATGATCAGTGTGTGATCAGTACATGATCAGTGTGTGATCAGTGTGTGATAACTACATGATCAGTGTGTGATCAGTACATGATCAGTGTGTGATCAGTGTGTGATAACTACATGATCAGTGTGTGATAACTACATGATCAGTGTGTGATCAATACATGATCAGTGTGTGATCAGTGTGTGATCAGTGTGTGATAACTACATGATCAGTGTGTGATCAGTGCATGATCAGTGTGTGATCAGTACATGATCAGTTTGTGATCAGTGCATGATCAGTGTGTGATCAGTACATGATCAGTGTGTGATCAGTGCATGATCAGTGTGTGATCAATACATGATCAGTGTGTGATCAGTGTGTGATCAGTGTGTGATAACTACATGATCAGTGGGTGATCAGTGTGTGATCAGTGTGTGATCAGTGTGTGATCAGTGTGTGATAACTACATGATCAGTACATGATCAGTGTGTGATCAGTGTGTGATCAGTACATGATCAGTACATGATCAGTGTGTGATCAGTGTGTGATCAGTGTGTGATAACTACATGATCAGTGTGTGATCAGTGTGTGATCAGTGTGTGATCAGTGTGTGATAACTACATGATCAGTGTGTGATCAGTACATGATCAGTGTGTGATCAGTGCATGATCAGTGTGTGATCAATACATGATCAGTGTGTGATCAGTGTGTGATAACTACATGATCAGTGTGTGATCAGTACATGATCAGTACATGATCAGTGTGTGATCAGTGTGTGATCAGTACATGATCAGTGTGTGATCTGTGTGATCAGTACATGATCAGTGTGTGATCAGTGTGTGATCAGTGTGTGATCAGTACATGATCACTATGTGATCAGTGCATGATCAGTACATGATCAGTGTGTTATCAGTACATGATCAGTGTGTGATCAGTGTGTGATCAGTACATGATCAGTGTGTGATCAGTGTGTGATCAGTACATGATCAGTGTGTGATCAGTGTGTGATCAGTACATGATCACTATGTGATCAGTGCATGATCAGTACATGATCAGTGTGTGATCAGTACATGATCAGTGTGTGATCAGTGTGTGATCAGTACATGATCAGTGTGTGATCAGTACGTGATCAGTGTGTGATCAGTGCGTGATCACTACGTGATCAGTGCGTGATCAGTGTGTGATCAGTGCGTGATCAGTACGTGATCAGTGTGTGATCAGTACGTGATCAGTGCGTGATCAGTGCGTGATCAGTGTGTGATCAGTACGTGATCAGTACGTGATCAGTGTGTGATCAGTACGTGATCATTGTGTGATCAGTGCGTGATCAGTGTGTGATCAGTGTGTGATCAGCGTGTGATCAGTGTGTGATCAGTGTGTGATCAGTTCATGATCAGTGTGTGATCAGTGTGTGATCAGTGTGTGATCAGTATGTGATCAGTACATGATCAGTGTGTGATCAGTGTGTGATCAGTGTGTGATCAGTGCGTGATCAGTGTGTGATCAGTGTGTGATCAGTGTGTGATCAGTACATGATCAGTGTGTGATCAGTGTGTGATCAGTACATGATCAGTGTGTGATCAGTGTGTGATCAGTACGTGATCAGTACATGATCAGTGCGTGATCAGTGTGTGATCAGTGTGTGATCAGTACGTGATCAGTGTGTGATCAGTGTGTGATCAGTACATGATCAGTGCGTGATCAGTGTGTGATCAGTGTGTGATCAGTACGTGATCAGTGTGTGATCAGTGTGTGATCGGTGTGTGATCAGTGTGTGATCAGTGTGTGATCAGTGTGTGATCAGTACATGATCAGTGTGTGATCAGTGTGTGATCAGTACGTGATCAGTGTGTGATCTGTTTGTGATCAGTACGTGATCAGTACATGATCAGTGAGTGATCAGTGTGTGATCAGTGTGTGATCAGTACATGATCAGTGTGTGATCAGTGTGTGATCAGTGTGTGATCAGTACATGATCAGTGTGTGATCAATACGTGATCAGTACATGATCAGTGAGTGATCAGTGTGTGATCAGTGTGTGATCAGTACATGATCAGTGTGTGATCAGTGTGTGATCAATACGTGATCAGTACATGAATAGTGCGTGATCAGTGTGTGATCAGTGTGTGATCAGTGTGTGATCAGTGCGTGATCAGTGTGTGATCAGTGCGTGATCAGTACGTCATCAGTGCGTGATCAGTGTGTGATCAGTGTGTGATCAGTATGTGAACAGTGTGTGATCAGTGTGTGATCAGTATGTGATCAGTGTGTGATCAGTGTGTGATTAGTAAATGATCAGTGTGTGATCAGTGTGTGTTCAGTATGTGATCAGTGTGTGATCAGTACATGATCAGTGCGTGATCAGTGTGTGATCAGTGTGTGATCAGTATGTGATCAGTGTGTGATCAGTGTTTGATCAGTGTGTGATCTGTGTGTGATCAGTGTGTGATCAGTACGTGATCAGTGTGTGATCAGTACGTGATCAGTGTGTGATCAGTGTGTGATCAGTGCGTGATCAGTACGTGATCAGTGTTTGATCAGTACGTGATCAGTGTGTGATCAGTGTGTGATCCATGCGTGATCAGTGTGTGATCAGTACGTGATCAGTGTGTGATCAGTGTGTGATCAGTGTGTGATCAGTACGTGATCAGTGTGTGATCAGTGTGTGATCAGTGCGTGATCAGTGTGAGATCAGTGTGTGATCAATATGTGATCAGCTGATTGTCTCATGAAGCATCTCTGTGATGTCACAGATGACCTCATTATGTGTTTCTGTTTCTGTCTGCAGTAACTTCCACATACGAATATGAGACCCTTGAGCAGCAGCAGAGATCCTTCAGAGGACAAATGTCTCACTTTGACGTCGTTTCCTGATCCAGCCGGTCTTCACCCTCCAGACTGCACCTGAACCTCAGACCCACCTCGACTCAGTGCCTGTCCTTTCTACCGCTGGCGGAGAGTCTTCGTCTCCAGCAGAACCTGACACCTGACTCACAGAAGCACAGGCATTTTCCTGCCAACTTCGCAGCCTACAGACAGCGGGAACATTTACTGCATGAAAACTTTCTCTTTAATCTAAACAGTTTGGAGGCAAACAAGGAGCGATAAACCAAGATGGGGCTAATTTTATACCACGGGAGCGTCTCTGCAGCAGGTGTGATGTCTCCTGTGGACACTTTGGAGATGCTGCAGAGTAAACAGGGCTTTTCTGACTTCAGTGCTTTGCAGGAAGGCCAGATCCACTGACTGGATTCTTTTATAAAAGCACAGTTTAAAAGGGCAAAACAGTGAAGAGCTATGCAATCTCTCTCCATGAAGTGCATGTTGTAAATGCTTGTAGCTGTGGTTGATTTGTTCTCCTGGTTTAGTGACACGTTTTGGTGCATAATGACAATCATAGTAAACTGTAGTTCAGTTGATGGAAGGGCTCTCTGTCATCTCACCTGTAAACTGTTTCCTGATAGAACAGCTTTCACTCCTTCGACAGAAAAGAGAATCAGTAAAAGATTTTCCTGTCGCTCGATGCTCCGTCAAGCTTCTTCTCAGAGAGAACTGATCCAGGGTCAGGTCACCGGAACGACCCTGAGCCGAGGGTCTGAAAACATCTCCATGTGATTAACTGTCTGCAGCGACAGGACAGGACGCCTCAGGTTTAGATACTCTGCAGACTTTAGGCTTCCTTGAATCAAAACAAACTTAAGTCTTCTCCTTAAGGTTTCCCTTAATATGTTCACCTTAGGATTTAAGGTTTTCTTCATATCTCGGGCTTATTTGAAAAATTGATTAAAGTTAGCTGACCTTCTGGACAAAGACCTCAGGTGTCACCAAACAAAGAAAGAAAAATCAGTTGTAAATGTTTTTCCCTAACAAGGGAAACTTTTTAAGGGTGTCCATGCAACACCATTATGTAACTCCCTTAGCTGAGGGGAAAGTGTCATACTTAAGGAGAAAACTTTTGTGCGACCGGCCCCAGACTTTCACCCAGGAGCTCGCTGTTTGTTTCCTTTATGAAACCAAAAGTCAGTGGAGTTATTTTAATAAAGCGTTGTGTGCTAATATGTGCAGCATGCTACGCTAGTGACACATGTCACATGACGTTACTAACAACTGTTCTTATTTTGAGCCAAATCAAGATGTTTTTTGTGCTTTTATTACCTAACCTCCAGGAAATAAACCTATAAACAAAGTTTAATACATTAAGCTTATTTTGAAAAGACTGTCTGAATCTATCGAGCAGAAACTGAAGTTTATTTTGAGAGGACACAATGCATATAACAAGACACTGACGCTGGAGGATACCTGCCGTGTCATATTTTGATAGGACAAAGTGTCAGTGTTTGATGAGGTGGGATGGGAACGTCTTAGGTTCAGTTTAAGCACAAAAAAACACTTATGGTTGTGGTTTGGAAAAAATCATGTTTGAGCATTACACACTTGATTTTTGGAGAAAAGTCTGGCTGAAAACAGCGATGACACAGCAGGTTTTGAGTATCTCCAAGGTGTCACACCGACCGACATCCCCTCCGCCTCCTGATGACACAGTCAGCTCAGACACTACTTCACTCTAGAAATGTTGCAGATATGTACAACGCCAGCTTTTCCTTCTGGAGACTGAGCTGAGACAGGTGTGTGTAGAGACAGGTTTATGGAGACAGGTGTGTGTGGAGACAGGTGTGTGTGGAGACAGGTGTGTGTAGAGACAGGTGTGTGTAGAGACAGGTGTGTGTGGAGACAGGTGTGTGTAGAGACAGGTGTGTGTAGAGACAGGTGTGTGTAGAGACAGGTGTGTGTGGAGACAGGTGTGTGTGTTGAGACAAGTGTGTGTGGAGACAGGTGTGTGTGTGGAGACAGGTGTGTGTAGAGACAGGTGTATGTAGAGACAGGTGTGTGTGGAGACAGGTGTGTGTAGAGACAGGTGTGTGTGTAGAGACAGGTGTGTGTAGAGACAGGTGTGTGTGTGGAGACAGGTGTGTGTAGAGATGTCTGTGTGTAGAGACAGGTGTGTGTGGAGACAGGTGTGTGTAGAGACAGGTGTGTGTGGAGACAGGTGTGTGTGGAGACAGGTGTGTGTAGAGACAGGTGTGTGTAGAGACAGGTGTGTGTGGAGACAGGTGTGTGTAGAGACAGGTGTGTGTAGAGACAGGTGTGTGTAGAGACAGGTGTGTGTGGAGACAGGTGTGTGTGTTGAGACAAGTGTGTGTGGAGACAGGTGTGTGTAGAGACAGGTGTGTGTGTGGAGACAGGTGTGTGTAGAGACAGGTGTATGTAGAGACAGGTGTGTGTGGAGACAGGTGTGTGTAGAGACAGGTGTGTGTGTAGAGACAGGTGTGTGTAGAGACAGGTGTGTGTGTGGAGACAGGTGTGTGTAGAGATGTCTGTGTGTAGAGACAGGTGTGTGTAGAGACATGTGTGTGTGGAGACAGGTGTGTGTGGAGACAGGTGTGTGTGGAGACAGGTGTGTGTAGAGACAGGTGTGTGTGTGGAGACAGGTGTGTGTAGAGACAGGTGTGTGTGGAGACAGGTGTGTGTGGAGACAGGTGTGTGTAGAGATGTGTGTGTGTAGAGACAGGTGTGTGTAGAGACAGGTGTGTGTAGAGATGTGTGTGTGTGGAGACAGGTGTGTGTAGAGACAGGTGTGTGTAGAGACAGGTGTGTGTGGAGACAGGTGTGTGTGGAGACAAGTGTGTGTGTGGAGACAGGTGTGTGTGTGGAGACAGGTGTGTGTGTAGAGACAGGTGTGTGTAGAGACAGGAGTGTGTGGAGACAGGTGTGTGTGGAGACAGGTATGTGTGTGGAGACAGGTGTGTGTGTGGAGACAGGTATGTGTGTGGAGACAGGTGTGTGTGGAGACAGGTGTGTGTAGAGACAAGTGTGTGTGTGTGTAGAGACAGGTGTGTGTAGAGACAGGTGTGTATGGACACAAGTGTGTGTAGAGATGTGTGTGTGTAGAGACAGGTGTGTGTAGAGACATGTGTGTGTGGAGACAGGTGTGTGTGGAGACAGGTGTGTGTAGAGACAGGTGTGTGTAGAGACAGGTATGTGTGTGGAGACAGGTGTGTGTAGAGACAGGTGTGTGTATGGAGACAGGTGTGTGTAGAGACAGGTGTGTGTAGAGACAGGTGTGTGTGTGGAGACAGGTGTGTGTAGAGACAGGTGTGTGTAGAGACAAATGTGTGTGGAGACAGGTGTGTGTAGAGACAGGTGTGTGTAGAGACAAGTGTGTGTGGAGACAGGTGTGTGTAGAGACAGGTGTGTGTAGAGACAAGTGTGTGTGGAGACAGGTGTGTGTAGAGACAAGTGTGTGTAGAGACAGGTATGTGTGTGGAGACAGGTGTGTGTAGAGACAGGTGTGTGTAGAGACAGGTGTGTGTGGAGACAAGTGTGTGTAGAGACAGGTATGTGTGTGGAGACAGGTGTGTGTAGAGACAGGTGTGTGTAGAGACAGGTGTGTGTAGAGACAGGTGTGTGTGTGGAGACAGGTGTGTGTAGAGATGTGTGTGTGTAGAGACAGGTGTGTGTAGAGACAAGTGTGTGTGGAGACAGGTGTGTGTAGAGACAGGTGTGTGTAGAGACAGGTGTATGTAGAGACAGGTGTGTGTGTGTGTGTGGAGACAGGTGTGTGTAGAGACAGGTGTGTGTAGAGACAGGTAAGTGTGTGGAGACAGGTGTGTGTAGAGACAGGTGTGTGTAGAGACAGGTGTGTGTGTGGAGACAGGTGTGTGTAGAGATGTGTGTGTGTAGAGACAGGTGTGTGTAGAGACAAGTGTGTGTGGAGACAGGTGTGTGTAGAGACAGGTGTGTGTAGAGACAGGTGTGTGTGTGTGTGGAGACAGGTGTGTGTAGAGACAGGTGTGTGTAGAGACAGGTGTGTGTAGAGACAGGTGTGTGTGGAGACAGGTGTGTGTAGAGACAGGTGTGTGTGGAGACAGGTGTATGTAGAGACAGGTGTGTGTGTGTGTGTGGAGACAGGTGTGTGTAGAGACAGGTGTGTGTGGAGACAGGTGTATGTAGAGACAGGTGTGTGTGTGTGTGTGGAGACAGGTGTGTGTAGAGATGTGTGTGTGTAGAGACAGGTGTGTGTGGAGACAGGTGTGTGTGGAGACAGGTGTGTGTGTGTGTGTGGAGACAGGTGTGTGTAGAGACAGGTGTGTGTAGAGACAGGTGTGTGTAGAGACAGGTGTGTGTGGAGACAGGTGTATGTAGAGACAGGTGTGTGTGTGTGTGTGGAGACAGGTGTGTGTAGAGACAGGTGTGTGTAGAGACAGGTGTATGTAGAGACAGGTGTGTGTGTGTGTGTGTGGAGACAGGTGTGTGTAGAGACAGGTGTGTGTAGAGACAGGTAAGTGTGTGGAGACAGGTGTGTGTAGAGACAGGTGTGTGTAGAGACAGGTGTGTGTGTGGAGACAGGTGTGTGTAGAGATGTGTGTGTGTAGAGACAGGTGTGTGTAGAGACAAGTGTGTGTGGAGACAGGTGTGTGTAGAGACAGGTGTGTGTAGAGACAGGTGTGTGTGTGTGTGGAGACAGGTGTGTGTAGAGACAGGTGTGTGTAGAGACAGGTGTGTGTAGAGACAGGTGTGTGTGGAGACAGGTGTGTGTAGAGACAGGTGTGTGTGGAGACAGGTGTATGTAGAGACAGGTGTGTGTGTGTGTGTGGAGACAGGTGTGTGTAGAGACAGGTGTGTGTAGAGACAGGTGTATGTAGAGACAGGTGTGTGTGTGTGTGTGGAGACAGGTGTGTGTAGAGACAGGTGTGTGTAGAGACAGGTAAGTGTGTGGAGACAGGTGTGTGTAGAGACAGGTGTGTGTAGAGACAGGTGTGTGTGTGGAGACAGGTGTGTGTAGAGATGTGTGTGTGTAGAGACAGGTGTGTGTAGAGACAAGTGTGTGTGGAGACAGGTGTGTGTAGAGACAGGTGTGTGTAGAGACAGGTGTGTGTGTGTGTGGAGACAGGTGTGTGTAGAGACAGGTGTGTGTAGAGACAGGTGTGTGTAGAGACAGGTGTGTGTGGAGACAGGTGTGTGTAGAGACAGGTGTGTGTGGAGACAGGTGTATGTAGAGACAGGTGTGTGTGTGTGTGTGGAGACAGGTGTGTGTAGAGACAGGTGTGTGTGGAGACAGGTGTATGTAGAGACAGGTGTGTGTGTGTGTGTGGAGACAGGTGTGTGTAGAGATGTGTGTGTGTAGAGACAGGTGTGTGTGGAGACAGGTGTGTGTGGAGACAGGTGTGTGTGTGTGTGTGGAGACAGGTGTGTGTAGAGACAGGTGTGTGTAGAGACAGGTGTGTGTGGAGACAGGTGTATGTAGAGACAGGTGTGTGTGTGTGTGTGGAGACAGGTGTGTGTAGAGATGTGTGTGTGTAGAGACAGGTGTGTGTGGAGACAGGTGTGTGTGGAGACAGGTGTGTGTAGAGACAGGTGTGTGTGTGTGTGTGGAGACAGGTGTGTGTAGAGACAGGTGTGTGTAGAGACAGGTGTGTGTGTGTGTGGAGACAGGTGTGTGTGTGTGTAGAGACAGGTGTGTGTGTGTGTAGAGACAGGTGTGTGTGTGTGTGGAGACAGGTGTGTGTAGAGACAGGTGTGTGTAGAGACAGGTGTGTGTAGAGACAGGAGTGTGTAGAGATGTGTGTGTGTAGAGACAGGTGTGTGTGGAGACAAGTGTGTGTGTGGAGACAGGTGTGTGTAGAGACAGGTGTGTGTAGAGACAGGTGTGTGTGGAGACAGTTGTGTGTAGAGACAGGTGTGTGTAGAGACAGGTGTGTGTGGAGACAGGTGTGTGTGGAGACAAGTGTGTGTGGAGACAGGTGTGTGTAGAGACAGGTGTGTGTAGAGACAGGTGTGTGTGGAGACAGGTGTGTGTGGAGACAAGTGTGTGTGGAGACAGGTGTGTGTAGAGACAGGTGTGTGTAGAGACAGGTGTGTGTGGAGACAGGTGTGTGTGGAGACAAGTGTGTGTGGAGACAGGTGTGTGTGGAGACAGTTGTGTGTAGAGACAGGTGTGTGTAGAGACAAGTGTGTGTGGAGACAGGTGTGTGTGGAGACAGTTGTGTGTAGAGACAGGTGTGTGTAGAGACAAGTGTGTGTGGAGACAGGTGTGTGTGGAGACAGTTGTGTGTAGAGACAGGTGTGTGTAGAGACAAGTGTGTGTGGAGACAGGTGTGTGTGGAGACAGCTGTGTGTAGAGACAGGTGTGTGTAGAGACAAGTGTGTGTGGAGACAGGTGTGTGTAGAGACAGGTGTGTGTAGAGACAGGTGTGTGTAGAGACATGTGTGTGTGTGTGTGTGGACACAGGTGTGCGTAGAGACAGGTGTGTGTGGAGACGTGTGTGTGTGGAGACGGGTGTGTGTAGAGACATGTGTGTGTGTGTGTGTGGACACAGGTGTGCGTAGAGACAGGTGTGTGTGGAGACAGGTGTGTGTGGAGACAGGTGTGTGTGGAGACAGTTGTGTGTAGAGACAAGTGTGTGTGGAGACGTGTGTGTGTGTGTGTGTGTGTGTGGAGACAGGTGTGTGTGGAGACAGGTGTGTGTGGAGACAGTTGTGTGTAGAGACAGGTGTGTGTAGAGACAAGTGTGTGTGGAGACAGGTGTGTGTGGAGACAGTTGTGTGTAGAGACAGGTGTGTGTGTGTGTGTGGACACAGGTGTGTGTGGAGACAGGTGTGTGTGGAGACAGGTGTGTGTGGAGACAGTTGTGTGTAGAGACAGGTGTGTGTAGAGACAAGTGTGTGTGGAGACAGGTGTGTGTGGAGACAGTTGTGTGTAGAGACAGGTGTGTGTAGAGACAGGTGTGTGTGGAGACGTGTGTGTGTGTGTGTGTGTGTGTGGAGACAGGTGTGTGTAGAGACAGGTGTGTGTAGAGACATGTGTGTGTGTGTGTGTGGACACAGGTGTGCGTAGAGACAGGTGTGTGTGGAGACGTGTGTGTGTGGAGACAGGTGTGTGTAGAGACATGTGTGTGTGTGTGTGTGGACACAGGTGTGCGTAGAGACAGGTGTGTGTGGAGACGTGTGTGCAGGGACAGGTGTGTGTAGAGACAAGTGTGTCTGGAGACAGGTGTGTGTGGAGACATGTGTGTGTGTGTGTGTGTGTGTGTGTGTGTGTGTGTGTGTGTGTGTGTGTGTGTGGAGACAAGTGTGTGTAGAGACAGGTGTGTGTAGAGACAGGTGTGTGTAGAGACATGTGTGTGTGCGTGTGTGGACACAGGTGTGCGTACAGACAGGTGTGTGTATGGACGTGTGTGTGGAGACAGGTGTGTGTAGAGACAAGTGTGTGTGGAGACAGGTGTGTGTGTGGAGACAGGTGTATGTAGAGACAGGTGTGTGTAGAGACAGGTGTGTGTAGAGACAAGTGTGTGTGTGGAGACAGGTGTGTGTAGAGATGTGTGTGTGTAGAGACAGGTGTGTGTAGAGACAAGTGTGTGTGTGGAGACAAGTGTGTGTGGAGACAAGTGTGTGTGGAGACAGGTGTGTGTAGAGACAGGTGTGTGTGGAGACAGTTGTGTGTAGAGACAAGTGTGTGTGTGGAGACAGGTGTGTGTGGAGACGTGTGTGTGTGTGTGTGTGTGTGTGTGTGTGGAGACAGGTGTGTGTGGAGACAAGTGTGTGTAGAGACAGGTGTGTGTAGAGACAGGTGTGTGGAGAGACATGTGTGTGTGTGTGTGTGTGTGTAGAGACAGGTGTGCGTAGAGACAGGTGTGTGTGGAGACATGTGTGTGTAGAGACAGGTGTGTGTAGAGACAGGTGTGTGTAGAGACAGGTGTGTGTGGAGACATGTGTGTGTGTGTGTGTGTGTGTGTGTGTGGAGACAGGTGTGTGTGGAGACAAGTGTGTGTAGAGACAGGTGTGTGTAGAGACAGGTGTGTGTAGAGACATGTGTGTGTGTGTGTGTGTGGACACAGGTGTGCGTAGAGACAGGTGTGTGTGGAGACGTGTGTGCAGGGACAGGTGTGTGTAGAGACAGGTGTGTGTAGAGACGTGTGTGTGGAGACAAGTGTGTGTGTGTGTGTGTGTGTGTGTGTGGAGACAGGTGTGTGTGGAGACAAGTGTGTGTAGAGACAGGTGTGTGTAGAGACAGGTGTGTGTAGAGACATGTGTGTGTAGAGACAGGTGTGTGTAGAGACAGGTGTGTGTAGAGACATGTGTGTGTAGAGACAGGTGTGTGTGGACACAGGTGTGCATAGAGACAGGTGTGTGTGGAGACGTGTGTGCAGGGACAGGTGTGTGTGGAGACAGGTGTGTGTAGAGACGTGTGTGCAGGGACAGGTGTGTGTAGAGACAGGTGTGTAGAGACAGGTGTGTGTAGAGACGTGTGTGTAGAGACAGGTGTGTGTAGAGACGTGTGTGTAGAGACGTGTGTGTGGAGACAGGTGTGTGTGGAGACAGGTGTATGTAGAGACAGGTGTGTGTAGAGACAGGTGTGTGTGTGGAGACAGGTGTGTGTAGAGATGTGTGTGTGGAGACAACTGTGTGTAGAGACAGGTGTGTGTAGAGACAGGTGTGTGTGGAGACAGGTGTGTGTAGAGACAGGTGTGTGTAGAGACAGGTGTGTGTGTGGAGACAGGTGTGTGTAGAGACAGGTGTGTGTAGAGAAAGGTGTGTGTAGAGATGTGTGTGTGTAGAGACAGGTGTGTGTAGAGACAAGTGTGTGTGTGTGGAGACAGGTGTGTGTAGAGACAGGTGTGTGTAGAGACAGGTGTGTGTGGAGACAAGTGTGTGTAGAGACAAGTGTGTGTGGAGACAGGTGTGTGTGGAGACAGTTGTGTGTAGAGACAGGTGTGTGTAGAGACAAGTGTGTGTGTGGAGACAGGTGTGTGTGGAGACATGTGTGTGTGTGTGTGTGTGTGTGTGTGTGTGTGTGGAGACAGGTGTGTGTAGAGACATGTGTGTGTGTGTGTGTGTGTGGACACAGGTGTGTGTAGAGACAGGTGTGTGTAGAGACGTGTGTGTGGAGAGAGGTGTGTGTGGAGACAGGTGTGTGTGGAGACAGGTGTGTGTAGAGATGTGTGTGTGTAGAGACAGGTGTGTGTACAGACAGATGTGTGTGGAGACAAGTGTGTGTAGAGACAAGTGTGTGTGTGGAGACGGGTGTGTGTAGAGACAAGTGTGTGTGTGGAGACAGGTGTGTGTGGAGACAGGTGTGTGTAGAGACAAGTGTGTGTGGAGACAGGTGTGTGTGGAGACAGGTGTGTGTGGAGACAGGTGTATGTAGAGACAGGTGTGTGTGGAGACATGTGTGTGTAGAGACAGGTGTGTGTAGAGACAGGTGTGTGTAGAGACATTTGTGTGGAGACAGGTGTGTGTGGAGACAGGTGTGTGTAGAGACATTTGCATGGAGACATGTGTGTGTAGAGACAGGTGTGTGTGGAGACAGGTGTGTGTGGAGACATGTGTGTGTGGAGACAGCTGTGTGTGGAGACAGTTGTGTGTAAAGACAGGTGTGTGTGTAGAGACAGTTGTGTGAAGAGACAAGTGTGTGTGGAGACAGGTGTGTGTGGAGACATGTGTGTGTGGAGACAAGTGTGTGTAGAGACAGGTGTATGTAGAGACAGGTGTGTGTAGAGACATTTGTGTGGAGACAGGTGTGTGTGTGGAGACAGGTGTATGTAGAGACAGGTGTGTGTAGAGACAGGTGTGTGTAGAGACAAGTGTGTGTGTGGAGACAGGTGTGTGTAGAGACATTTGTATGGAGACAGGTGTGTGTAGAGACAGGTGTGTTTGGAGACAGGTGTGTGTAGAGACAGGTGTGTTTGGAGACAGGTGTGTGTAGAGACAGGTGTGTGTTGAGACAAGTATGTGTGGAGACAGGTGTGTGTAGAGACAGGTGTGTGTGTGGAGACAGGTGTGTGTAGAGACAGGTGTGTTTGGAGACAGGTGTGTGTAGAGACATTTGTGTGGAGACAGGTGTGTGTAGAGACAGGTGTGTGTAGAGACATTTGTATGGAGACATGTGTGTGTAGAGACAGGTGTGTGTGGAGACAGGTGTGTGTGGAGACATGTGTGTGTGGAGACAGGTGTGTGTGGAGACAGTTGTGTGAAGAGACAGGTGTGTGTGTGGAGACAGGTGTGTGTGGAGACAGTTGTGTGTAGAGACAGGTGTGTGTGGAGACATGTGTGTGTGGAGACAGGTGTGTGTGGAGACAGTTGTGTGTAGAGACAGGTGTGTGTAGAGACAAGTGTTTGTGTGGAGACAGGTGTGTGTGGAGACATGTGTGTGTAGAGACATTTGTGTGGAGACAGGTGTGTGTAGAGACAGTTGTGTGTAGAGACAGGTGTGTGTAGAGACATTTGTGTGGAGACATGTGTGTGTAGAGATATTTGTGTGGAGACAGGTGTGTGTGGAGACAGGTGTGTGTAGAGACATTTGTGTGGAGACAGGTGTGTGTGGAGACATTTGTGTGGAGACATGTGTGTGTAGAGACAGGTGTGTGTGGAGACAGGTGTGTGTAGAGACATTTGTGTGTAGAGACAGGTGTGTGTGGAGACAGGTGTGTGTAGAGACAGGTGTGTGTGGAGACAGGTGTGTGTATAGACAAGTGTTTGTGTGGAGACAAGTGTGTGTGGAGACAAGTGTGTGTGTGGAGACAGGTGTGGGTGGAGACAAGTGTGTGTAGCGACAGGTGTGTGTAGAGACAGGTGTGTGTCGAGTCAGGTGTGTGTGTAGACAGATTTCTGTGGAGACAGGTGTGTGTAGAGACAGGTTTATGGAGACAGGTGTGTGTGGAGACAGGTGTGTGTAGAGACAGGTGTGTGTGGAGACAGGTGTATGTAGAGACAGGTGTGTGTGTGTGTGTGGAGACAGGTGTGTGTAGAGACAGGTGTGTGTGGAGACAGGTGTATGTAGAGACAGGTGTGTGTGTGTGTGTGGAGACAGGTGTGTGTAGAGATGTGTGTGTGTAGAGACAGGTGTGTGTGGAGACAGGTGTGTGTGGAGACAGTTGTGTGTAGAGACAGGTGTGTGTGGAGACAGGTGTGTGTAGAGACAGGTGTGTGTGTGTGTGTGGAGACAGGTGTGTGTAGAGACAGGTGTGTGTAGAGACAGGTGTGTGTGTGTGTGGAGACAGGTGTGTGTGTGTGTAGAGACAGGTGTGTGTGTGTGTAGAGACAGGTGTGTGTGTGTGTGGAGACAGGTGTGTGTAGAGACAGGTGTGTGTAGAGACAGGTGTGTGTAGAGACAGGAGTGTGTAGAGATGTGTGTGTGTAGAGACAGGTGTGTGTGGAGACAAGTGTGTGTGTGGAGACAGGTGTGTGTAGAGACAGGTGTGTGTAGAGACAGGTGTGTGTGGAGACAGTTGTGTGTAGAGACAGGTGTGTGTAGAGACAGGTGTGTGTGGAGACAGGTGTGTGTGGAGACAAGTGTGTGTGGAGACAGGTGTGTGTAGAGACAGGTGTGTGTAGAGACAGGTGTGTGTGGAGACAAGTGTGTGTGGAGACAGGTGTGTGTAGAGACAGGTGTGTGTAGAGACAGGTGTGTGTGGAGACAGGTGTGTGTGGAGACAAGTGTGTGTGGAGACAGGTCTGTGTGGAGACAGTTGTGTGTAGAGACAAGTGTGTGTGGAGACAGGTGTGTGTGGAGACAGTTGTGTGTAGAGACAAGTGTGTGTGGAGACAGGTGTGTGTGGAGACAGTTGTGTGTGTGTGTGTGTGTGTGGAGACAGGTGTGTGTAGAGACAGGTGTGTGTAGAGACAGGTGTGTGTAGAGACAAGTGTGTGTGGAGACAGGTGTGTGTAGAGACAAGTGTGTGTGGAGACAGGTGTGTGTGGAGACAGTTGTGTGTGTGTGTGTGTGTGTGGAGACAGGTGTGTGTAGAGACAGGTGTGTGTAGAGACAGGTGTGTGTAGAGACAAGTGTGTGTGGAGACAGGTGTGTGTGGAGACAGTTGTGTGTGTGTGTGTGTGTGTGGAGACAGGTGTGTGTAGAGACAGGTGTGTGTAGAGACAGGTGTGTGTAGAGACATGTGTGTGTGTGTGTGTGGACACAGGTGTGCGTAGAGACAGGTGTGTGTGGAGACGTGTGTGTGTGGAGACGGGTGTGTGTAGAGACATGTGTGTGTGTGTGTGTGGACACAGGTGTGCGTAGAGACAGGTGTGTGTGGAGACAGGTGTGTGTGGAGACAGGTGTGTGTGGAGACAGTTGTGTGTAGAGACAGGTGTGTGTAGAGACAAGTGTGTGTGGAGACAGGTGTGTGTGGAGACGTGTGTGTGTGTGTGTGTGTGTGTGGACACAGGTGTGCGTAGAGACAGGTGTGTGTGGAGACAGGTGTGTGTGGAGACAGGTGTGTGTGGAGACAGTTGTGTGTAGAGACAGGTGTGTGTAGAGACAAGTGTGTGTGGAGACAGGTGTGTGTGGAGACAGTTGTGTGTAGAGACAGGTGTGTGTATAGACAAGTGTTTGTGTGGAGACAAGTGTGTGTGGAGACAAGTGTGTGTGTGGAGACAGGTGTGGGTGGAGACAAGTGTGTGTAGCGACAGGTGTGTGTAGAGACAGGTGTGTGTCGAGTCAGGTGTGTGTGTAGACAGATTTCTGTGGAGACAGGTGTGTGTAGAGACAGGTGTGTGTAGAGACAGGTGTGTGTTGAGACAAGTGTGTGTAGAGACAGGTGCGTGTGGAGACAAGTGTGTGTAGAGACAGGTGTGTGTGGAGACAAGTGTGTGTGGAGACAGGTGTGTGTAGAGACAAGTGTGTGGAGACAGGTGCGTGTGGAGACAAGTGTGTGTGGAGACAGGTGTGTGTAGAGACAGGTGTGTGTAGAGACAGGTGTGTGTAGAGACAACTGTGTGAAGAGACAGGTGTGTGTAGAGACAAGTGTGTGGAGACAGGTGCGTGTGGAGACAAGTGTGTGTGGAGACAGGTGTGTGTAGAGACAGGTGTGTGTAGAGACAGGTGTGTGTAGAGACAACTGTGTGAAGAGACAGGTGTGTGTAGAGACAGGTGTGTGTAGAGACAGGTGTGTGTGTGGAGACAGGTGTGTGTAGAGACAGGTGTGTGTAGAGACAGGTGTGTGTGGAGACAGGTGTGTGTAGAGACAGGTGTGTGTAGAGACAACTGTGTGAAGAGACAGGTGTGTGTAGAGACAGGTGTGTGTAGAGACAGGTGTGTGTGGAGACAGGTGTGTGTAGAGACAGGTGTGTGTGGAGACAGGTGTGTGTAGAGACAGGTGTGTGTGTGGAGACAGGTGTGTGTAGAGACAGGTGTGTGTAGAGACAGGTGTGTGTGGAGACAGGTGTGTGTAGAGACAGGTGTGTGTGGAGACAGGTGTGTGTAGAGACAAGTGTGTGGAGACAGGTGCGTGTGGAGACAAGTGTGTGGAGACAGGTGTGTGTGGAGACAAGTGTGTGTGGAGACAGGTGTGTGTAGAGACAGGTGTGTGTGGAGACAAGTGTGTGTGGAGACAGGTGTGTGTGTGGAGACAGGTGTGTGTAGAGACAGGTGTGTGTAGAGACAGGTGTGTGTGGAGACAGGTGTGTGTAGAGACAGGTGTGTGTGGAGACAGGTGTGTGTAGAGACAAGTGTGTGGAGACAGGTGTGTGTGGAGACAAGTGTGTGTGGAGACAGGTGTGTGTAGAGACAGGTGTGTGTGGAGACAGGTGTGTGTAGAGACAGGTGTGTGTGTGGAGACAGGTGTGTGTAGAGACAGGTGTGTGTAGAGACAGGTGTGTGTGGAGACAGGTGTGTGTAGAGACAGGTGTGTGTGGAGACAGGTGTGTGTAGAGACAAGTGTGTGGAGACAGGTGTGTGTGGAGACAAGTGTGTGTGGAGACAGGTGTGTGTAGAGACAGGTGTGTGTAGAGACAGGTGTGTGTAGAGACAACTGTGTGAAGAGACAGGTGTGTGTAGAGACAGGTGTGTGTAGAGACAGGTGTGTGTAGAGACAGGTGTGTGTGTGGAGACAGGTGTGTGTAGAGACAGGTGTGTGTGGAGACAGGTGTGTTTAGAGACAGGTGTGTGTGGAGACAGATGTGTGTGGAGACAGGTGTGCGCAGAGACAAGTGTGTGTGGAGACAGGTGTGTGTAGAGACAAGTGTGTGTGGAGACAGGTGTGTGTAGAGACAAGTGTGTGTGGAGACAGGTGTGTGTGGAGAAAGGTGTGTGTAGAGACAAGTGTGTGTGGAGACAGGTGTGTGTAGAGACAAGTGTGTGTGGAGACAGGTGTGTGTGCAGACAGGTGTGTGTAGAGACAGGTGTGCGTAGAGACAGGTGTGTGTGGAGACATGTGTGTGCAGAGACAAGTGTGTGTAGAGACAGGTGTGTGTAGAGACAAGTGTGTGTAGAGACAGGTGTGTGTGGAGACAAGTGTGTGTGGAGACAAGTGTGTGTGGAGACAGGTGTGTGTAGAGACAAGTGTGTGTGGAGACAGGTGTGTGTAGAGACAAGTGTGTGTGGAGACAGGTGTGTGTGGAGAAAGGTGTGTATAGAGACAAGTGTGTGTGGAGACAGGTGTGTGTAGAGACAAGTGTGTGTGGAGACAGGTGTGTGTGCAGAAAGGTGTGTGTAGAGACAGGTGTGTGTAGAGACAGGTGTGTGTGGAGACAGGTGTGTGCAGAGACAAGTGTGTGTAGAGACAAGTGTGTGTAGAGACAAGTGTGTGTAGAGACAGGTGTGTGTGGAGACAGTTGTGTGGGGAGACATGTGTGTGTGGAGACAAGTGTGTGTGGAGACAGGTGTGTGTGGAGACAAGTGTGTGTGGAGACAAGTGTGTGTAGAGACAGGTGTGTGTAGAGACAGGTGTGTGTGGAGACAAGTGTGTGTAGAGACAGGTGTGTGTGGAGACAAGTGTGTGTGTGGAGACAGGTGTGTGTGGAGACATGTGTGTGGAGACAAGTGTGTGTAGAGACAGGTGTGTGTGGAGACAAGTGTGTGTGTGGAGACAGGTGTGTGTGGAGACAAGTGTGTGTGTGGAGACAAGTGTGTGTGGAGACAAGTGTGTGTGGAGACATGTGTGTGTGGAGACAAGTGTGTGTAGAGACAGGTGTGTGTGGAGACAAGTGTGTGTAGAGACAGGTGTGTGTGGAGACAAGTGTGTGTGTGGAGACAGGTGTGTGTGGAGACAAGTGTGTGTAGAGACAGGTGTGTGTAGAGACAAATGTGTGTAGAGACAGGTGTGTGTAGAGACAGGTGTGTGTCGAGTCAGGTGTGTGTAGAGACAGGTGTGCATAGAGACAGGTGTGTGTGGAGACAGGTGTGTGTGGAGACAGGTGTGTGTGGAGAAAGGTGTGTGTAGAGACAAGTGTGTGTGGAGACAGGTGTGTGTAGAGACAGGTGTGTGTGGAGAAAGGTGTGTGTAGAGACAAGTGTGTGTAGAGACAGGTGTGTGTAGAGACAGGTGTGCGTTGAGACAGGTGTGTGTAGAGACAGGTGTGTGTAGAGACATGTGTGTGTAGAGACCAGTGTGTGTAGAGACAGGTGTGTGTAGAGACAGGTGTGTGCAGAGACAAGTGTGTGTAGAGACAGGTGTGTGTAGAGACCAGTGTGTGTAGAGACAGGTGTGTGCAGAGACAAGTGTGTGTAGAGACAGGTGTGTGTGGAGACAGGTGTGTGTAGAGACCAGTGTGTGTAGAGACAGGTGTGTGCAGAGACAAGTGTGTGTAGAGACAGGTGTGTGTGGAGACAGGTGTGTGTGGAGACAGGTGTGTGTGTGGAGACAGGTGTGTGTAGAGACAAGTGTGTGTGGACACAGGTGTGTGTGGAGACAGGTGTGTGTGGAGAAAGGTGTGTGTAGAGACAGGTGTGTGTGTAGAGACAGGTGTGTGTGGAGACAGGTGTGTGTGGAGAAAGGTGTGTGTAGAGACAAGTGTGTGTAGAGACAGGTGTGTGCAGAGACAAGTGTGTGTAGAGACAGGTGTGTGTGGAGACAGGTGTGTGTAGAGACAGGTGTGTGTGGAGACAGGTGTGTGTAGAGACCAGTGTGTGTAGAGACAGGTGTGTGCAGAGACAAGTGTGTGTAGAGACAGGTGTGTGTGGAGACAGGTGTGTGTAGAGACAGGTGTGTGTGGAGACAGGTGTGTGTAGAGACAGGTGTGTGTGTGGAGACAGGTGTGTGTAGAGACAGGTGTGTCTGGAGACAGGTGTGTGTAGAGACAGGTGTGTGTGTGGAGACAGGTGTGTGTAGAGACAAGTGTGTGTGGACACAGGTGTGTGTGGAGACAGGTGTGTGTGGAGACAGGTGTGTGTAGAGACAGGTGTGTGTGTGGAGACAGGTGTGTGTAGAGACAGGTGTGCGTTGAGACAAGTTTGTGTAGAGACAGGTGCGTGTGGAGACAAGTATGTGTAGAGACAGGTGCGTGTGGAGACAAGCGTGTGTGGAGACAGGTGTGTGTGGAGACAAGTGTGTGTGGAGAAAGGTGTGTGTAGAGACAGGTGTGTGTGGAGACAGGTGTGTGTTGAGACAAGTATGTGTAGAGACAGGTATGTGTGTGGAGACAGGTGTGTGTAGAGACAGGTGTGTGTTGAGACAAGTGTGTGTGGAGATGGGTGTGTGTAGAGACAGGTGTGTGTGGAGACAGGTGTGTGTAGAGACAGGTGCGTGTAGAGACAGGTGTGTGTAGAGACAGGTGTGTGTAGAGACAGGTGCGTGTGGAGACAAGTGTGTGTGGAGATGGGTGTGTGTAGAGACAGGTGTGTGTGGAGACAGGTGTGTGTAGAGAAAAGTGTGTGAATAGACAGGTGTGTGTAGAGACAGGTGTGTGTAGAGACAGGTGTGTGGAGACAGGTGTGTGTGTGGAGACAGGTGTGTGTAGAGACAGGTGTGTGTGTGGAGACAGGTGTGTGTGGAGACAGGTGTGTGTAGAGACAGGTGTGTGTAGAGAAAAGTGTGTGAAGAGACAGGTGTGTGTAGAGACAGGTGTGTGGAGACAGGTGTGTGTGTGGAGACAGGTGTGTGTAGAGACAGGTGTGTGTGTGGAGACAGGTGTGTGTGGAGACAGGTGTGTGTGGAGACAGGTGTGTGTAGAGAAAAGTGTGTGAAGAGACAGGTGTGTGTAGAGACAGGTGTGTGTAGAGACAGGTGTGTGGAGACAGGTGTGTGTGTGGAGACAGGTGTGTGTGGAGACAGGTGTGTGTAGAGACAGGTGTGTGTGGAGACAGGTGTGTGTAGAGACAGGTGTGTGTGTGGAGACAGGTGTGTGTAGAGACAGGTGTGTCTGGAGACAGGTGTGTATAGAGACAGGTGTGTGTGCGGAGACAGGTGTGTGTAGAGTCAAGTGTGTGTGGACACAGGTGTGTGTAGACACAAGTGTGTGTGGAGACAGGTGTGTGTAGAGACAAGTGTGTGTGTGGAGACAGGTGTGTGTGGAGACAGGTGTGTGTAGAGACAAGTGTGTGTGGAGACAGGTGTGTAGACACAAGTGTGTGTGGAGACAGGTGTGTGTGGAGACAGGTGTGTGTAGAGACAAGTGTGTGTGTAGAGACAGGTGTGTGTAGAGACAGGTGTGTGTAGAGACAAGTATGTGTAGAGACAGGTGCGTGTGGAGACAAGTGTGTGTGGAGACAAGTGTGTGTGTGGAGACAGGTGTGTGTAGAGACAGGTGTGTGTAGAGACAAGTATGTGTAGAGACAGGTGCGTGTGGAGACAAGTGTTTGTGGAGACAAGTGTGTGTGGAGATGGGTGTGTGTGGAGACAAGTGTGTGTGGAGAAAGGTGTGTGTAGAGACAGGTGTGTGTGGAGACAGGTGTGTGTTGAGACAAGTATGTGTAGAGACAGGTGTGTGTAGAGACAGGTGTGTGTAGAGACAGGTGTGTGTGGAGACAGGTGTGTGTTGAGACAAGTATGTGTAGAGACAGGTGTGTGTAGAGACAGGTGTGTGTGTGGAGACAGGTGTGTGTAGAGACAGGTGTGTGTGTGGAGACAGGTGTGTGTGGAGACAGGTGTGTGTGTGGAGACAGGTGTGTGTAGAGACAGGTGTGTGTGTGGAGACAGGTGTGTGTAGAGACAGGTGTGTTTGGAGACAGGTGTGTGTGGAGACAGGTGTGTGTAGAGACAAGTGTGTGTGTGGAGACAGGTGTGTGTGGAGACAGGTGTGTTTGGAGACAGGTGTGTGTAGAGACAGGTGTGTGTAGAGACAGGTGTGTGTGGAGACAGGTGTGTGTAGAGACAAGTGTGTGTGTAGAGACAGGTGTGTGTAGAGACAGGTGTGTGTAGAGACAAGTGTGTGTGGAGACAAGTGTGTGTGGAGACAAGTGTGTGTGGAGAAAGGTGTGTGTGGAGACAGGTGTGTGTTGAGACAAGTATGTGTAGAGACAGGTGTGTGTAGAGACAGGTGTGTGTAGAGACAGGTGTGTGTGGAGACAGGTGTATGTTGAGACAAGTGTGTGTAGAGACAGGTGTGTGTGTGGAGACAGGTGTGTGTAGAGACAGGTGTGTGTGTGGAGACAGGTGTGTGTGGAGACAGGTGTGTGTGTGGAGACAGGTGTGTGTAGAGACAGGTGTGTGTGGAGACAGGTGTGTGTAGAGACAGGTGTGTGTGGAGACAGGTGTGTTTAGAGACAGGTGTGTGTGGAGACAGGTGTGTGTAGAGACAGGTGTGTGTAGAGACAAGTGTGTGTGGAGACAGGTGTGTGTAGACACAAGTGTGTGTGGAGACAGGTGTGTGTGGAGACAGGTGTGCGTAGAGACAAGTGTGTGTGGAGACAGGTGTGTGTAGAGACAAGTGTGTGTGGAGACAGGTGTGTGTATAGACAAGTGTGTGTGGAGACAGGTGTGTGTGGAGACAAGTGTGTGTGGAGAAAGGTGTGTGTAGAGACAAGTGTGTGTGCAGACAGGTGTGTGTAGAGACAGGTGTGCGTAGAGACAGGTGTGTGTGGAGACGTGTGTTTGGAGACAAGTGTGTGTAGAGACAGGTGTGTGCAGAGACAAGTGTGTGTAGAGACAGGTGTGTGTAGAGACAGGTGTGTGTGGAGACAGGTGTGTGTAGAGACAAGTGTGTGTGTGGAGACAGGTGTGTGTAGAGACAGGTGTGTTTGGAGACAGGTGTGTGTGGAGACAGGTGTGTGTAGAGACAGGTGTGTGTAGAGACAGGTGTGTGTGGAGACAGGTGTGTGTAGAGACAGGTGTGTGTGTGGAGACAGGTGTGTGTGGAGACAGGTGTGTGTGTGGAGACAGGTGTGTGTAGAGACAGGTGTGTGTGGAGACAGGTGTGTGTAGAGACAGGTGTGTGTGGAGACAGGTGTGTTTAGAGACAGGTGTGTGTGGAGACAGGTGTGTGTAGAGACAGGTGTGTGTAGAGACAAGTGTGTGTGGAGACAGGTGTGTGTAGACACAAGTGTGTGTGGAGACAGGTGTGTGTGGAGACAGGTGTGCGTAGAGACAAGTGTGTGTGGAGACAGGTGTGTGTAGAGACAAGTGTGTGTGGAGACAGGTGTGTGTAGAGACAGGTGTGTGTGGAGACAAGTGTGTGTGGAGAAAGGTGTGTGTAGAGACAAGTGTGTGTGCAGACAGGTGTGTGTAGAGACAGGTGTGCGTAGAGACAGGTGTGTGTGGAGACGTGTGTTTGGAGACAAGTGTGTGTAGAGACAGGTGTGTGCAGAGACAAGTGTGTGTAGAGACAGGTGTGTGTAGAGACAGGTGTGTGTGGAGACAGGTGTGTGTAGAGACAAGTGTGTGTGTGGAGACAGGTGTGTGTAGAGACAGGTGTGTGTGGAGACAGGTGTGTGTGGAGACAGGTGTGTGTAGAGACAGGTGTGTGTAGAGACAGGTGTGTTTGGAGACAGGTGTGTGTGGAGACAGGTGTGTGTAGAGACAAGTGTGTGTGTGGAGACAGGTGTGTGTAGAGACAGGTGTGTTTGGAGACAGGTGTGTGTAGAGACAGGTGTGTGTGGAGACGCAGCTGTTATCAGTCTACCTGAGGCTCAGTGTGTTCTCTGTGTTCAGAGGGACCACTGCAGCTGGTTCGCACATGTAAATTCCTCAGTCATGTGACTCAGTGTTACTCTGATGAACACAGGTTTAAACACTGACAGGAACTGAATGTGAACGAGCTCATGACGGTCCAGCAGCAGCAGCAGCTGCAGCTGGTGGTGGTTTCAGGTTTCTGTTCAGAGGTTGCTCAGTTCAGCTGCAGCACTCAGACACCACCAGCACATTAATCCTGATTATTCTGAGCAGCCAACTGTGGTGACCACACCGTGTTCCTGCTGCAGCAGCACATCCGACCTCATCTGCTTGCTAGTGTTAAGGAACTAGTCTAGTGAACCCAAATGCAGACAGAGACACGGACTGGAAGCAAGCAGGACCAAGTAGGTAATTTATTAGTAAATAAATGAATAGAGGAGTAATGGGAGGCAAAAGTCTGAGGTTGGGAAGTGAAGCAGGGGAGCCAGTTGAGAGGTTCCAGAGAGCTGAGGTGAACAGAGCAGATGTTGAGCAGGAGTCAAACCCGGATAATGTGTTAGGCAGAGTCATCTGAACGTGGAGCCTGCTATTTGAAGCAGAGTAGATTGAAGACAATCAGCAGCTGAGCTCAGACTCCTGCACACCAGGCCCTACTCCTATAATCAGAGGGGGAGAGAGAGAGGAGGATGGAAGCTCCTGGCTAGGAAGGAGAGGAGGCTGCAGCAGATGCTGTGACAGCTGGACCTGCTGTATGCACCTGCTGTATGCACCTCCTGTATGCACCTGCTGTATGCACCTCCTGTATGCATCTGCTGTATGCACCTCCTGTATGCACCTGCTGTATGCACCTCCTGTATGCATCTGCTGTATGCATCTCCTGTATGCATCTGCTGTATGCACCTCCTGTATGCACCTGCTGTATGCACCTGCTGTATGCACCTCCTGTATGCATCTCCTGTATGCATCTGCTGTATGCACCTGCTGTATGCACCTCCTGTATGCACCTGCTGTATGCACCTCCTGTATGCATCTCCTGTATGCATCTCCTGTATGCATCTGCTGTATGCATCTCCTGTATGCACCTGCTGTATGCATCTGCTGTATGCATCTCCTGTATGCATCTGCTGTATGCATCTCCTGTATGCACCTGCTGTATGCATCTCCTGTATGCATCTCCTGTATGCATCTGCTGTATGCATCTCCTGTATGCACCTGCTGTATGCATCTGCTGTATGCATCTCCTGTATGCACCTGCTGTATGCACCTCCTGTATGCATCTGCTGTATGCATCTGCTGTATGCATCTGCTGTATGCATCTCCTGTATGCATCTGCTGTATGCATCTCCTGTATGCACCTGCTGTATGCATCTCCTGTATGCATCTCCTGTATGCATCTGCTGTATGCATCTCCTGTATGCACCTGCTGTATGCATCTGCTGTATGCATCTCCTGTATGCACCTGCTGTATGCACCTGCTGTATGCACCTGCTGTATGCATCTGCTGTATGCACCTGCTGTATGCATCTCCTGTATGCACCTGCTGTATGCATCTCCTGTATGCACCTGCTGTATGCACCTGCTGTATGCACCTCCTGTATGCACCTGCTGTATGCACCTGCTGTATGCACCTCCTGTATGCACCTGCTGTATGCACCTCCTGTATGCACCTGCTGTATGCACCTGCTGTATGCACCTGCTGTATGCACCTGCTGTATGCACCTCCTGTATGCACCTGCTGTATGCACCTGCTGTATGCACCTCCTGTATGCACCTGCTGTATGCACCTGCTGTATGCATCTCCTGTATGCACCTGCTGTATGCACCTGCTGTATGCACCTGCTGTATGCACCTGCTGTATGCACCTGCTGTATGCACCTGCTGTATGCACCTCCTGTATGCACCTGCTGTATGCACCTGCTGTATGCACCTCCTGTATGCACCTGCTGTATGCACCTGCTGTATGCACCTCCTGTATGCACCTGCTGTATGCACCTGCTGTATGCACCTGCTGTATGCACCTCCTGTATGCACCTGCTGTATGCACCTGCTGTATGCATCTCCTGTATGCACCTGCTGTATGCACCTGCTGTATGCACCTGCTGTATGCATCTCCTGTATGCACCTGCTGTATGCACCTGCTGTATGCACCTGAGTAGTGAACACACGCACAATCTACAACTTTTTACAAGTTCACTGAATAGAAATCTAATTAACACTATGGGCCCGAACGACGCATAGTGCGTCCAAATTCACACCTGTTCTTCTCTGATGATTTTCTCCGCGACCGTGCGTCATAGCAATAAGCCACACATATCACGTGGAACAGCGAATTGTAGCTTTCCGACAAGACCAAGCACTTGTCGGTAGTCTAATATTTTCACAGCAAAAAAAAAAATGATAAAGTTACACTAAAATTATGTATAACAGAGCTTTCATACAGCTTTGCACACACATTACTCTTGGATGGATTACTCGCGAATGCAGGCTCGCACTGAAATGCCACGCATATCACATGAAAGCACAGGAGAGCAGAGCTTTCCAATGATACCACACACATCATTGTGCTGTCATCCCATCATGCTATAAATCCAGATTAATTGTCTACAAAACAAAAACCTGACGAATTTCTTTACAATCCATTATACAGATCTTGTTATCAGTCACTTCATATAGTGAGGAATATCGTATCTTACCACGTCTTAGGCTTGTGTGTGTTTCTCCCTGTCTATCCACATTTGTAGTCCGGCTTTCAAGATGCAAATATCACCATGTTGTCCAGTTGACACTCCATCAAACTTTGTATGACAAGACCAGCCACTTCACCTTTGCGCACCCAGACAACTGCAGCCTAATTATGCATGCATGACAGGGCCGTAGTCACCATATACATTGAGGGGGACATGTGCCCCCCCCCCCCCCATGCCCAAAATGTCCCCCCAATATATAACTGAAACTGAAAAACAACAACAAACTTTGTTTACTGGAAACAAAGTGGCAAATATTATCTTGGAGGACATCATTGCACTTGGTTGACTATTTTTCTATGATCTTAGATGTAAATATTGCATGTTTCTTTAAGATAAAACACATTTTTGACTTGTGAATGAGTCAATGGAATTTCTTGCAATAATGAAAAAATATTGGCAATCATGTCCGCCTGGCACAAACCACATGTTTTGGACAACTGTGAAGTGACAGAATGTCCCACCATCATGGTTCTTATATTGCCAGATTCCAGAGTCTCCCCTCTTCATATATGGCAGAATATGTCAACTTCCAACTTGCTATGCTGAGATACATGTAAAAATGTAAGAATTTAGTCACACGGATTTGTTTTTTTCATTGATATAAAAATTAATATAAAATACAGGCACATAGAAGGACATGAATGACTGACTGATGGTCTGGTCTGACAGACGTCTGAGCTGCAGAGTTGACGCCTGTTAAAGTGCTTCTGTCGCCCAAAACAACATCTCATGTTTCCGTCACTTGAGGCAGATCAATCTCGTTACTGTCTGCAGGATCGTCACTCTGCAGTTTGCTCCTGTGAATCCCCAGCTTCAGTTACATATGAATCTAATCTCAGCCACTCTGCTCTGCTCTGTGTTTATATAAAGACATACAGGAAGTCTGACCGATTTGTCTCTGCAGGCTGTGCAGGAGAAGGGAAACGAGTCACAATGTATCAGGACTCAGATTCAAAGCTCTGCGTCTCTGCAGTAATAAACTACATTATGAATTTATTCAGTGTCATAAATGAATAAACTTTAAATATTCTTAGATAATGTATTAACAATAAATAGATGCTGCTTTTAATTCCAAATATCCTACAGCCTGACTTCCTTTAACACCTCCAACAGTTACTGTCGTCCGAAACAACAGTCAGTAGAAACAACAGTCAGCAGAAACAACAGTCAGTATTAACAACAGTCAATATTAACAACAGTCAATAGAAACAACAGTCAGTAGAAACAAGTCAGTAGAAACAACAGTCAGCAGAAACAACAGTCAATCGAAACAACAGTCAGCAGAAACAACAGTCAGCAGAAACAACAGTCAGTGGAAACAAGTCAGTAGAAACAACAGTCAGCAGAAACAACAGTCAATAGAAACAACAGTCAGCAGAAACAAGTCAGTAGAAACAACAGTCAATAGAAACAACAGTCAGTAGAAACAACAGTCAGTAGAAACAAGTCAGCAGAAACAACAGTCAGTAGAAACAACAGTCAGTAGAAACAAGTCAGCAGAAACAACAGTCAGCAGAAACAACAGACAATAGAAACAACAGTCAGCAGAAACAACAGTCAGTAGAAACAACAGTCAGCAGAAACAACAGTCAGTAGAAACAAGTCAGTAGAAACAACAGTCAGCAGAAACAACAGTCAATAGAAACAACAGTCAGCAGAAACAACAGTCAGTAGAAACAACAGTCAATAGAAACAACAGTCAGTAGAAACAACAGTCAGTAGAAACAAGTCAGCAGAAACAAGTCAGCAGAAACAACAGTCAGTAGAAACAACAGTCAGTAGAAACAAGTCAGCAGAAACAACAGTCAGCAGAAACAACAGTCAGTAGAAACAACAGTCAGCAGAAACAACAGTCAGTACAAATGTACAACAACATTATATCTTTATTTTACATCAACTATAAATAAAATGTTTATGTAAAAAAAAATCCATTTAACGAAAAATTTCTTATTTGATTTGGTGTTTCTGTCGATACAGATTTACAGTGACAATTGAAAACGTGTGTGTTGATGTTTTCCAACATTATGTAGCTGTTGTGATGCACAATCTGGCCCCGGGGCCCCTCATGGTACTGTGCATGGGGCCCCTCATGATACTGTGCATGGGGCTCCTCATGGTACTGTGCATGTGGCCCCTCATGGTACTGTGCATGGGGCCCCTCATGATACTGTGCATGGGGCTCCTCATGGTACTGTGCATGTGGCCCCTCATGGTACTGTGCATGGGGCCCCTCATGATACTGTGCATGGGGCCCCTCATGGTACTGTGCATGGGGCCCCTCATGATACTGTGCATGGGGCCCCTCATGGTACTGTGCATGGGGCCCCTCATGGTACTGTGCATGGGGCCCCTCATGGTACTGTGCATGGGGATCCTCATGGTACTGTGCATGGGGCCCCTCATGGTACTGTGCATGGGGCCCCTCATGATACTGTGCATGGGGCCCCTCATGATACTGTGCATGGGGACCCTCATGATACTGTGCATGGGGCCCCTCATGATACTGTGCATGGGGCCCCTCATGATACTGTGCATGTGCACTCTCTCTCCTTCTCTCTCTCTCCTTCTCTCTCTCTCTCTCTCTCTCGTATTCTATTACTACATCTTGCTAACTCGGCCATTCTGGATGTCACTAACTCGGCTATTCTGGATGTCACTAACTCGGCTATTCTGGATGTCACTAACTCGGCCATTCTGGATGTCACTAACTCGGCTTCTTCTCCGGAGCCTTTGTGCTCCACTGTCTCTCAGATTAACTCATATCACAGCGGTGCCTGGACAGCGTGACGTGTGTGGTTGTGCTGCTGCCGTGGTCCTGCCAGATGCCTCCTGCTGCTGCTGCCATCATTAGTCATTAGTCATACTTCTACTGTTATTATACACATATGACTATTGTCACACATGTATACTGCCAGATATTAATACATACTTTCAACATATTGTACCACAGTAGCCAGAACTATAACTATAATATTATTACTTTCAATAATGTTGTTGTAACCTACTGTCATTACCTGCATCTCTCTCTCTCTCTCTCTCTGTCTCTCTCTCTCTGTCAATTTCAATAAGCTTTATTGGCATGACTGTAGATTAACAATATTGCCAAAGACATTAAAAATTTACAAATAAAGTACAATAATAAAAGTAAGTCAGAAAACTATAAAAAAAAAAAAAGATTAAATATATGATATATAATACAAAATACACCAATCTACAATACAATACACCAATATATAATATAGAAAAATAAAAATGAATAAAGAAAAATGTAGGTTGTGAGTTACAAGGACTGTAAATATAGACAGGTGTGTCAGGTGTTGTGATGGTTGTCCCTCAGGCTGTGGCATAACCTGACATATTTTGCTGCTGCTAAGCTGCTGACTCTGTTCTCTCCAAGGATGTGTTGCATTTTAGTTTGATCAGGCAGAGAATCAAAGTCAGTGACTTTATGTTTTATTTTTGAGAGGAAGTCGGCTCTGATGTGTTCATACTTGCTGCAGTGCAACAGGAAGTGTGTCTCTGTCTCCGCTTGTCTGTGTGGACAGAGCTCACACAACCTGTCCTCTCTGGGCAGCCAGGTCTGCCTGTGTCTGCCCGTCTCTATGGCCAAGCTGTGGTCACTGAGTCTGTACATGGTCAAAGTCTTCCTCAGTTTCTCATCAGTCACGGTGCTCAGATATTCTGCCACCGTGTACTGTCTGTTTAGAGCCAAATAACACTGAAGTTTGCTTTGCATTTTTGTGGTCGATGTCCAATAGTTAATGTAATGTTCTTTTTGTTTCTCTATAATTTGGTGGGTCCAGATTGTGTGAGGGCTGTCCTGAGGTCTGGTGCTGTTAGAGGAGCTGAGCCTCAGGACCAGCTGGCTGAGGGGGCTCTTCTCCATGCTCTCCTCTTGGCATTGCAGAGCTTTGTAGTGGTAGGAGTTGGGGTCACTTGTTTTAAGGTGTTTATAAAATTTGATGGCTCTTTTTTGAATTCTAATTAAAAGGGGGAATTGGCCTAGCTCAGCTCGGCACCCGTTGTTGGGGGTGTTCCTGTGCACTCTGAGGATGCTCTTGCAAATCTCTGTATGCAGGATTTCGATGGGGTGTTTGTCCCATTTTTCAAAATCTTGATTTGCAAGAGGACCCCACACCTCACTACCATACAGAATAATTGGTTCAATTATAGATTTGAATATTTTGAGCCAGATTCTAATGGGTATATTAATGTTTGAAGATTTCTTTATAGCATAGAAAGCCCTTCTTCCCCTCTCTCTGAGATCATCAACAGCCAGGTTAAAGTTTCCCGTGGACGTGATGTGTAGTCCTAAGTATGTGTAGTCGTGTGTGTGCTCCACCTCATGAGAGCCCAGGAAAAACCTGGTTTGGTCTCCCTGACCCCTGGGTCGTTTCTGGAATATCATAATTTTGGTTTTGTCCAGATTAACTGTCAGGGCCCAGGTCTGACAGAAGGTTTGCAGGTGATCCAGTTGCTGTTGTAGTGCTTCATTTGATGGAGCCAGCAATATGAGATCATCTGCAAAAAGTAGGCATTTAACCTGTGTGTCAGACAGAGTGAGACCAGGGATGTCAGATAGTTCTAGTGATTTGGCCAATTCATCGATATAAATGTTGAAGAGGGTGGGGCTGAGACTGCAGCCCTGTTTTACTCCTCTACTCTGGGGGAAGAAATCTGTTTCCATGTTGTTAATTTTAACAGCACATTTCATATGACTGTACATGGTTTTGATGATGTCATAGACCTTCCCCCCTACACCCTTCTCAATTAATTTTAAGAACAGTCCATCATGCCAAATTGAGTCGAATGCTTTTTTGAAGTCCACAAAACAAGAGAAGATTTTCCTCTTGTTTTGGTGGACGTCTTTATTAATGAGGGTGTGAAGGGTGTAGATATGGTCTGTTGTTCTATGTTTGGGTGTGAATCCTATCTGGCTCTTGCTCAGGACATCATGTTCTCTGAGGAAGTCTTGCAGTCGGCTGTTTAGGATGCTGCAGAACAACTTCCCCAGGTTGCTGCTGACACAGATGCCTCGGTAATTGTTTGGGTCGAATTTGTTTCCACTTTTAAAGATTGGTGTGATGATTCCTTCACTCCAGAGGTCAGGGAAATGTCCGACACCCAGAATAAGGTTAAATAATTTTAATATGGCAATGTTAAATTTATGGTCATCGAATTTTAGCATTTCATTTAAAATGCCATCAGGACCGCTGGCTTTCTTTGGCTGCAGTGCCTGGATTTTAGCCAGCAGCTCTGCTTCAGTAATTTGGTAGTCTAGAGGGTTCTGGTTGTCTTTAATGACTGATTCTAAAATTTGTAATTTGTTGAGGAGATTGTTTTGGGCCGAATTCAGGGGAACAGCAGTATACAGACTTTCAAAGTGATTTTTCCAGATGTCACCATTTTGAATAGCCAATTCTTCTTTTTGTGGTTTGCTGAAAGAGTGCCATTTCTTCCAGAAGTCATTGGAGTCAATGGACTCTTCAATTATTTGTAACTGATGCCTCACATGCTGTTCTTTTTTAGTTCTGAGTGTTTTTCTGTATACTCTCAGTGTTTCCCAGTACTGGAGGCGGAGCTCAGGGTTGTCAGGTTGTCTGTGTTTTTGATTTGACACATTTCTGAGAGTTTTTCTCAGTTGTCTGCATTCTGTGTCAAACCACTCGTCATTGGTCGGGTCTCTTGGTCTGTGGTGCTGGCGCTTTTTCAGACTGGATAAGTCTGCCACATGGTCAAATATGTTGTACATGTCCTGTACAGCCTGTCTGAGGCCGTCCTGATTGAGGGGATACGAGGTGGAAAGAAAACAGTCTAAATGGGATTGAAAGATTGGATTTTTGATTGCTGTCTGATATTCGTCTTTGCTTTTGTTTGTCCATTTATAAGGTTGTTTTCTGTAGGTCAGATTGCAGGGTTCTACTGTGTGAGGGTCGTTTGCTGTCGTTTTAATGTAGAGTGTGATTTTACTATGGTCTGATAAGGGGGTTAAGGGGCTGACTGTAAATGCTCTCAGGTAGAAGGGGTCTAGGTCAGTGATGCCATAGTCTACTGTGCTGTTGCCAAGAGGAGAGCTATGAGTGTAAAGACCGAATGAGTCCCCTTGAAGCCGACCGTTAACCATGTACAGACCCAATGTTCGGCAGAGCTGCAACAGTTGCTGCCCATTTTTATTGACAGTTTTGTCAAAGTTGTTTCTGCGGGGGTGTGAAGGGAGGGGGATGCTGACTTGACCAGGTATATGTTTGTCTCCCTGTGTGCTGATAAAGTCTGGTTCTGTACCAGTCCTGGCATTCAGGTCTCCACAGATCAGTACACTTCCCTGGGCCTGAAAGTAACTAACCTCATCTTCGAGAATGGAGAAACTGTCTTCATTAAAATAAGGGGATTGTGATGGGGGGATATATGCTGCACACAGGAATACATCTTTATCTGTGGTGATAAGGTCTTTTTTGATTTTGAGCCAAATTGAAAATTCTCCTTTTTTGATTAATTCAATGTATTGTACAAGGTTTGCCTTATACCAGATCAGCATTCCCCCTGAATCCCTTCCTTGTGTTACTCCCTTTAGTTTGGTGGACGGGGACATTATCTCTATGTAGCCTGAGGGACAACCAGTGGAGACATCTCCTCTACACCAAGTCTCTTGCAGTATAAACACATCTGCATTTTCTAACTCTCTAATAAAGTCTGAGGTCCTGCTCTTAAGGCCAAGAGCAGAAGATCTCAGACCCTGAACATTCAAACAAGAGATGACAAAAGATTTAGATTTCATTTAAAACTCAAAAGGCTGCATTTGGTGATCAAAATGAGACAAACTACTAAGTCAAAGAAAATAATTTAAGAGTATCTACATGACATATTATAAAAGGTAACAAATCAATAACTGGTATATTAAATAATCAATACTTATGTACAATGTAAATGTCCTTTTTTTTTTTTTTAAACTGTATGAGAACAAGAAATACTCTAATAATAATAATTCATACAGTGTCTATTGTGGTACCTGTCCAATCAGATGAGAGCAAAGCAGGCTGAGCATCTGCTGAATGTCCTTCAGTTTATTGTGTGGGGGGGTGGTTAAGGTTGGACCACCTGGGCATAACTCAGTGGGCCAGGGTGTGGCTTTTGTCGCTGTGGTTGGGGTGGGGCCCCTAGGGACAGGAGTGACTGTGGTCTGGCTTGAGGGGGATCATGGTTGCCTTGGTGGGGTCTGATTTGGACATGATGTGGGTGGGGCTGAGGGTGGTCTTGTCTCCATTGTGTTGGTCTGGATGTTGGTTGAGGATGTCTTGGTGTTCTGTGGGGGTTGTGGGCTGATGTGCTCTTTCTGCGGGCCGTGGATTGGTCTCTGTTGAGAGCGACGCTTTTCAGTGTTTGGGCGAAGATGGGGACTGTGCTTTTAAACAGATGGACGTGGTCGTAGAGACAGCTGATGTCCAGGGTGGGGTGGTGGGCTAGGTGGACATTGGGTCTCCGTGCACAGTCTCTGGACAGGCTGCTGTTGATCCTGTGGATGGTGTCAGGGTGGAAGTCTTTCCTTGGGAGCAGAGTGGATATGACCACTCTGCTGTTGGGGAAGGTGGTGGAGGCTTTCTCTGTCACTCTCTTGAGTGACTCTGACACCCTCTCCTGCTGGCTCCGCAGATCATTGGTGCCAGTGTGGATGATGATGTGACTCGGAGATCCAAGCCGCTCCTCTGACAGCAGGTCTATGGCTTGGTGGGTGTTTGGACACCAGATTTTAGCCACTTTGTGGGTGGGGAAAAGTTTCTTTTCATTAAGGAATTTTCCATTGGAGTCGATGAGGAGGACAATGTCTGTCTTCTCTCTCTGTTGTGCTGGTCTGGTGGAATGAGGGGAGGTGCTGGTCTGTGGGCTGGATGTGGAGCTGGGGGTGGAGGTAGGTTCTTGGATTGGTGGGTCCTGGCTGCTCACAGGGTCCTGGTTGTGGTCTAGTTTTTCATCCAGGTCCTGTGTAGCTCCACCTCTCTCCTGAAGCTGTTCTGACAGAGTGGTGAGTGCTCTGCTGTGCTCCTCTCTCTCTCCTCTGAGCTCCTTCACCTCCTTTGACAGAGAGGTAAGTTCTCTCCTGTGCTCCTCTCTCTCTCCTCTGAGCTCCTCCACCTCCTTTGACAGAGAGGTAAGTTCTCTCCTGTGCTCCTCTCTCTCTCCTCTGAGCTCCTCCACCTCCTTTGACAGAGAGGTAAGCTCTCTCCTGTGCTCCTCTCTCTCTCCTCTGAGCTCCTTCACCTCCTCTGTCAGAGCTGTCAGTGCTGCTAGACGCTGCTCTCTGTCCTGATGCAGCTCTCTGATCTCAGTCCTGAGCAGGCTCAGCTCTCTCCTGCAGCTGTCCCTGTCCTGCCTCAGCATGCCCAGCTCTGTGCTGATGGTGCAGGGATCAGGCTGAGCTGTGGTGGGCTGGCATGGCTGTTGGCTGATCAGCTCTCTCAGTTGTACTAGTTCTCTCTCCAGCTCTGTGAATTTCACCTTCAGTTCGGTGATGGTGCGGTTCAGCTGGGGGTCCTGGACCTGCTCTGGGCTGGTGGGCTCCTTCTCTTCAGGGGGCTGCTCAGTAGTTAGGCAGCTGGGAGCTGGGACCTGGGAACTGTCAGTGGAGCTAGATCTCTCCTGCTGGGCTCTTTCCTTTATAAGGAGGAAGTCCATCTCAAACAGTTTGAGGTTCCCCTGCACCATGATAGTCCCATTCTTGTATAAGTTTACTGTCATCATGAAAGTATCTGAATCCTCTGCTTCTTTTATTTTTATTTTCCAGCCGTTACAGATCCCCTCTTTTTTGACAGAGGGGTAGTGGGCACTGATGGCAGAGTGCCATGCTAGCGGCTGGTCTGTGAAGAGGATCAGGTTGCTGACCTCCCCGGTCTTGTAAAGATCAGAAAACAGGGTTTCTGGTCTTTCTTTTAGCAGTTTTTGTTTAAATGCCTTCCTGGCAGTCTCATTGGTTACATCAGGAGGATAGAGGAGAGGAACAGCCTCTGTACAGCCTTTGGTGGATTCCATCAGGCTCTGCTGCTGTTGAACTGCTGCTATTTAAATTCCTTGGCAACAGTTGCTAAGGGTCTTGTTTACAGCTAGCTGTGTTATGCTAGCTTAAGTTTATTTAGTGTTCAGCAATTTTTTGTTTCCTCTTTTTAAATGTTATATTTTCTTTCTGATGGTTTCACTCACTTGCGTCTTCAGCTGTTTTCCTCCTCTTTGCTTGACCTTTTTTTGTTGTTGCTGGTTGGACAGTTAGGCTAACTGTCAGTTTGGCAGTTGGTTCCGTTGTTTTCCAGTCTATCACTGTTTTCTGAGGTTTTTGCTGTTTTTTTTCCTTCTTGGTAGATTTTTTTTTAAAAACAATGGTTTTCTCTTCTGTTTTCTTCCAGCTCTTAGAAGAACAGTAGTTTATCTCACTTTAAAACATCCAAAAAAGCAAAAATATTCAGGAGCTCATGTTCATGCTCATCTTCATGCTCTCTCTCTCTGTCTCTCTCTCTGTCTCATTGTGTCATATGGATTACTGTTAATTTATTATGTTGATCTGTTCTGTACGACATCTATTGCACGTCTGTCCGTCCTGGAAGAGGGATCCCTCCTCAGTTGCTCTTCCTGAGGTTTCTACCGTTTTTTTCCCCGTTAAAGGGTTTTTTGGGGAGTTTTTCCTGATCAGCTGTGAGGGTCATAAGGACAGAGGGATGTCGTATGCTGTAAAGCCCTGTGAGGCAAATTGTGATTTGTGATATTGGGCTTTACAAATAAAATTGATTGATTGATTGACTGTGCATGGGGCCCTTCATGACACTGTGCATGGGGCCCTTCATGACACTGTGCATGGGGCCCATCATGACACTGTGCATGGGGCCCTTCATGACACTGTGCATGGGGCCCATCATGACACTGTGCATGGGGCCCTTCATGACACTGTGCATGGGGCCCATCATGACACTGTGCATGGGGCCCATCATGACACTGTGCATGGGGCCCATCATGACACTGTGCATGGGGCCCCTCATGACACTGTGCATGGGGCCCGTCCTGACTCCTGTACTGCAGTGGACACAACTATGAAAATAACAAGTAGAGAAGAAATGCAGACGTCAGTTGGCTGTGTTGAACCTAATCAGTGTGTGAAGTGATCAGGTCAATAAGAGCAACAGAGCTGATTTTAGGACCAAACTGTGGTTCAGAGAGTTTGAACTTTTCCCCTCTCTGCCTGCTTCACTCATATGAACTGGACATCCCAGAATAATCTCTGTAGGACTGTGATGATGGAAAGGGAAACAGCTGACGAGCCACAGAAGCTGTTGATCTGACTCTCTGCAGACAGTCTGATCTCTGGGGGGCGCTGTAGAGTCCTTCACCCTGACTGTGTATCAGCAGCAGCTCTCACTAACCTCCTGACAGTCAGATAGATGAGCTCAGTCTCCGAGCTCTCATCATATCAATTACATCAAGAGCTGAATGTGATGTCACACTATAAACACTAATAACGGAGGGAAATGTTCCCGCGCCTGTCTTTATATACTGCACACATGACTCATAAAGGCCACATGGTTCCATGGTGTAATGGTTAGCACTCTGGACTCTGAATCCAGTGATCCGAGTTCAAATCTCGGTGGAACCTGTGTGACTTTTTTTCTTTGCAGCTGAACTCAAGTTACAAACTGACCTGTGATCAGCTGATCTCTGCTCACGTGAGTGTTTCAGACAGCAAGGGAAATATATAAAATCATATATATAATATCTTCACTGACAGAGTTCATTTATTTCCTATTTCACAGCAGCAGGGGGCCTCCTTCACACACACACACACACACACACACAGGACATATATATACAAATCAGACTACAATATAATGATAATAATTATAATAATAATAATAATTAATATTAATATCAGTTATTTATCAATCAAGTATATCTCATCTTATTAATAACAATAACAATAACAATAATAATACCTCTTGAAAAGTTTGTCCTTATTTGTTGTCGCAGTATTTTTCACTGGTATCAATGTTAACGTTTTGTTGTTTTGTAAACAAATTGTTTTTGCAGCTGTATTTTCCATTTCTTCTTCTTTTTTTATTGTTGTTTATTTTCATCTGAGCTTGTCTTGTTAAAGACTTTGGGCTGAATCTCTGTACAAATGTATGAATACAGATATTATTATTATTATTATTATTATTATTGTATTTATCTATTTACTTATTATTAAAGATCCAGTTTGTAGGATTTAGTGGCATTAGGCAGCAAGGTTGGAAACTGCACAATGTGAAGAACTACAGTGGCCGATGCAAAAACCTGAATGTCTCTGTCTAGAGTCAGTGTTTGGTTTGTCCGCTCTGGGCTACTGTAGAAAGATGGCGGTGCAACATGGTGATCTCTGTAGACGAGGACCAGGGGCCTGTATCACGAAGTGAGATCAACCTTTCCTGGGTTACCCAGACCTATCCTGGGTTGACTAACCCTAACAATGGCAATCAGGATAATCGGTATCACGACGCTGGATATCAACTCGGTAACTCAACCCAGGGTTGCTTTATCAAGAGCCGTGAACGCACACGCAGCGGACCAATCACAATCATGAGAGAAGCGCAGCGTCACTGAGCGTCCTCACAGAGCGCCGTATGTGAGGGAGAAAAAAAGTGTTTCTCGTGAGGATCAGACAATAATTCTACTAAAATATGAGGAGAAGAAAAGCAACATTAGAGAAAAGGCCAACACCGTGGCAGCTGCAGGAGGAGGAAACATGCGTGGCAACGCATAACGGGATGAATAATGTTTAGCTTTAGTTTAGATTAGTTTATTTGCACATAATGTTAAAAACAGACAGTATAACATTTACAAGACTAAAAAAAGAAAAGTGCCGGAGAGGTTAGAAGCCACTAAAAGCTTATCAAAGAAATTCCCCTGTCAAAACATCAATGAAATCACATGATAGAGAAGAAAAAGAAACGGGTGAGGAAAGAAGAAATAGAGGAGGAGAGAGGGAAAAATCAAGACAAAACAAGGCAGCAAATAAAATGATGTGCAGGTTAAATGACTCATCACTGGTTCAAGTAGCTACAGTACCTGTACCTGTACATCTGACACTGATCACACCCTTGAATCCCATGAAATCAATGCTGCGCAGATGAATTGCGTGTATTACAATTATCGTCTAACATCATTGCGTCTGATAAATTGGTCTTCTTTGTCATAACGTTATATATGCTACAATAAAGCTTAAAGCTGACGCCACAATTAAATCATACCAACACCAAATTGATAGTCTGAATAAAATCATCCTGATATTGAGCTGTGTTAGAAATTAACAGCTGCACAAAAATATAGCTAGTGTCCCTCTTTAAAAAACAAAAAGGAAAATCCCTCAAACACCATGAAGTGTAGACATGATAGGCTACTTTCCACATTTCCAGCAGCAAAGCTGTCAATTAGGCCCATTATCTTTAACAGGGATCATTTCCTCCAACAAAACAAAATGTTGGCACTAATTAATGGTGCTATTAAGTGTCTGCAAATGATCAGTTTCTTTCTTATGAAGGGGTGGGATGAAAGTTCCACTTCTTTCCACTCCTTTTTGAACAATCTTTTCATTGTCTGTTGTTGATGCTTTCTTTTCTTTTTTAATGTTCAAAATAAACTTTCAAATCAAAATCAATCAAATGAATTAAACTTCCCGTCATGACTGGGCTGCATTTCTGTCAGCCATCAACAGCTGATTGGCCAGTGGGTGGTGCTTTTTATAGGATCAGATTCAACCCTGAACTTACCCTGCTCCGGAGCAGGATAGCCGTTCAGAGTAAGTTACCATGGTGATCTACCCCGATAAGAACTGAACCGGCTTCGTGAGACCGAAAACCCAGAGTTAACCCTGAAGTTACCTCGCTAAGACATTAATCCTGCTTCCTGATACAGGCCCCAGATCCCTGTGCAGATATAACCAGCTCATTCTGAGGGAACCAGAACACAAGCTTCAGATTTTCACCAGGACATGACGCTAAATACTCCACTGGACCCTGACATGAGAATAAAATGAAATCATAATAATAATAATAATAATAATAATAGAAACAAGAAGTCACTCTTCTGTTTCAGCTTAAAACATCTTCACATTTCCTGTTTCATAATGTTTATTGATTTATTATTACGATTATTCTTTTATCATTTCATTATTTACTGAGACGTTGAGAGGAAACATTGAACATCGCTCAGTTCATGCTAAACATTAACGTTGACATTCACTGAGAACGTGTGTGAATGAAAGCGTCCTTTGATCACATGACAGACAGGCTGGAAGCTGATTGGCTGCAGGCCTGCTGAGGTTTCTCTCTGTGACACAGATGAAACCAAAAACATGTTCCTCTCTGAACAAAGAAAGTCAAACAGTAGTAACTTCGCTCTGATCTGCTCAGCAGGAAGTGAAAGGTCAAAGGTCGTGACACACTGATCAGGGCGTGGCTGTGTTTCATCAGTAGTTCCACTTCCTCTGGTTCACTTCCCCTCAGGCCTCAACGTTACATCTCAGCTGATGTCACACAGTGGACACGTCTGTCAGCAGGACACGTTCTCACCCCTTCAAGTTATTCTGTGGAACTTCAGCAGGAACATCTGACGAGAGTCTGTTCAGTTAGGGACATAAAGTATCATCTCACTGATGTGTCACCACATTTATTCACTTCTCTTAAAGGTGACTGAGACCAGGCGAATAAACCCACATGAGACCAGAGTCTGTGTCTCTCAGTAACAGGACTGACATGAAGAATCCAAAATGAACTGATTAACAGATCAGAGAATGTTGTTATTCAAAAATAAAATCTCCCAGTGAGATAAAATCACACTGGAGCTCAGAAAGTTTCCACCCTCTTATTTTGAAGGTGTCAGGATTTACTGACTTGATGGAAATTGTACATGTTTCACCAAAGATCCTGAAACGTGACACATTTGTTTCATAGTTGTTTTGGAAATATAGATTTTAAAAAATACTGTCTGTTAAAATAAACCTTAAAGATGTTACTGTTTATTTTATGATAGATCTCATGATTCGCTTCTATAAATTACATAAACACAAATCTAAATCTGTCAAATCATCACCCTGTGTAAACAGCTTGGTTATTCTAATGCAGACACACAACACACAGACACACAACAACAACACACAGACACACAACAACAACACACAGACACACAACAACAACACACAGACACAACAACAACACACAGACACACAACAACAACACAGACACACAACAACAACAACACACAGACACACAACAACAACACAGACACACAACAACAACACACAGACACACAACAACAACACACAGACACACAACAACAACACAGACACACAACAACAACACACAGACACACAACAACAACACACAGACACACAACAACAACATACAGACACACAACAACAACACACAGACACACAACAGCAACACACAGACACACAACAACACACAGACACACAACAGCAACACACAGACACACAACAGCAACACACAGATCTGTGGTCTGTAGGAAGGTTGACGCTGGTGGTGAATTTGAGTCTTTAGTAATCATCACTGTTTGCTCGCTCCCTCGTCCCTCCAACAGTCGATCTCACAAAGTTCACTTCAGGTTCCTCAGACAAATGGAACGGCACTCACGCTGGCGGCGGGGATTCCCCCTCAAGAGGAAGTGCTGAGGGGATGTTAAACTACTAATGAAACACAGGCCTGGTCTGTTGGATGCTTGACACATGACAACACACAGTGCTTCAGAACGACACCGTCATTCCAGTACATCCAGGTCTCAGTCAGTCGGCAGGAACTCTGCAGCAGCAGATTAAAATCATACTTAGTGCTAATGAATAAAACTGCCTGAACTCGGTCAGATCATCGTTAGCGTCCGTCTGCAGAGAGTTCAGTCAGGACAGAGGGAGTGCCAGACGTCTGCGGCCAAATTCATGAAGCACAGAGACGCTCTGCTGGCTTCACTCATCTGTCACATCCCATCTCTGTTTCAATACATCAGCGTTCTCACAGGAACATTTTACTGCTCTTGTTCTCCACAGAGAACGTGACACCATGAACACAGGAAGCACAGGAGCAGCGCTAAGTGTTAAATGCATGTTGTGGTTTTTATCTTTATATTTCTTATTCTAATTATTTTACTCAGTGACGACCACATGGAGAACAGTGACAGTAACACTGAAACAAATGAGCCGAATTTTGGAACTTTGGATTTTATTCCTGGTGACTTGATGAAGACGTTGTTCTCAGGATCCCTCCAACAACTTCACCACAAAATCAATCAAACATAGAAAACCACACAATAAAAACAAGATTCCAAGACATAAAACATGACACAGTAAACAGTGCACAAGTTAAAATACATGAATTAAATATTTTAACATCTAAATATGATATAGAAATATGCGGGAGTGTTTGTTTTACTTTTATTGACTCAATATTTATTTGCTCACAAAACAGAGCAAATGAAAAATGACATGAAGATGAAGATGCACACACACACACACACACACACACACACACACACACATCTACTCATCAACATGATTCACATTATACTTGTATATACATCCAAACATGAGCACAAAGACACACAGCAGTCAGAGATCAGCTCACACTGAGAAGTTCTTCAGTTTCTGCCTCTGCAGCTGTTCTACATGATGTCATACATTCAGTGGACAGGAAGCAGCTCAGTGTTGCGCTCAGTGCGTTTATATGGCATCAAAGAAAACCGATTTATTGTGTCAGTCCGACTGGAACAACCTGGTCTCACTCCAAAGGTGTCAAATATCAACGTTTGGTCAGTGACCTCGGGCGTGAAAGAAGCCGTTCTTTCACGTCAGCGTGATTCACCGCTGCTCACCAATATCGGTGACATAGTGTATTGTCCACCATGGTACCAGTTAGCTGCTAGCTAACTGTAGTACTTGTTAGTCCATTGTTTGGTCTGTGACGTAATAGGTCAACAGAGAGAAAACAGAACATGGACACAAGACACCAGCCTGCAGCACCAGACAGCAGCTTTTACCAGTCACAGTCACCAATCCTCCTCGTTTCTGGCAAAGAGGTTAAAAAGAGAAGTCCCAGCATCACATCGCTGAGGTTCAACACATGTGCAGTGATATCTGGTCTGCACTTACCAAAAAGCTCAATAGCTGAACACAGAACATGCAGACTCATGAATTCGTTTCACTGAGTCGTCCACTGTCGGCCTTGGATCAGAATATGTTTGTATGAAAAATAAAGACGCAGGCCAGAATAACAGTTTTGTAATTATTGAAAAAGTCTGAACTAAAAGACCATAAAAAAAGCTCGATACAAACATCTACTGTCCATCTGCTGCCATCCACATTCTGTCAGGCTGAGCACATTCCAAGAGCAACTGAGCCAACACCATCCCTTTATATCTATCACCGTCAACTGTAAAACTCCAACATCACAACTTATGTACATGTAAAGCTCTCACAGGGTCAAACAGTCCCAGCCCTCTCAAAGTAGCTTTGATTTCTGGTTGAGAAGATGAAGACGTGTAAATGTCTCACATCTGCAAACAAGAATTACTGCTGGAGACCATACGAGGTGATTCCCTGATGCTCTGTACTAAAGCTGGAGTCAACTGCTCTGCACCGAGCGCAACACTGTGTGGAAACACAAACACTTTTCTACTGCAGTACACAGCGGGAGTACGACTGAAACAGACAAGACAATTCCCAACGTTACAGGCAGCTGCCTCTATTGAACGTGCTGACAGAATGAAGCTGAGTCAAATTAAATACTCAGGTTAGTGGTAACTTTAGTTTGTGTCTTGAATCACAAACTCAGAACAGTTTGGTTTTATTCTCACTGGAACAAGTTGCCTTCAACTTTTAATAAATAATGTTGCAGTTTTCAGCTGCTCCCTCAGTCTCGTTATGAAAAAAGCCTCAAAACATCATAACGAACATTTAATATTTTTTAAATGCTGCAGTGAAATCAGACATTTTACAACAACTCCAAATAAAACCAGTGAAACTCTGAACACTGTGTTGGTTCTGATGTTTTTACTGTCTGATAGAACTGATCTCTACTGATAAATAAGGGGGAACCACAGGGTCCTGCTCTGGGTCCTATAATGTTCACACTCTATAAACTATATGATCACTGGCACAAACAGAACCTGTGGATTTTTTAAATAGTTTTTAGTGTTTGATAGAAAATGAACATCTGCTGAATGTTTTCTTTTTGCTGGTCATGTGATCGCCAATATTCACACAACACATTTAAACCTAAAATGACCTCCAGCAGACTAAAAGAACAACTGAGTAGATTTTAGTAGAAACTTTGAATCAGAAATTTAATTAAATCCTAAATACTTGAGGAACACATGGAAACAACAAACTGTGGGACACATGAACATTAAAACTGAAGGTTCAATATGGAGCAGAGAGAGCAAACATTAACAGTACATCTGATTTCTGACATTTCTTCTCATTTCACCCCAACCTGATTTTAATGCAACTGAATACAACACAATATTGTCACACGCAAGCACGAGGTGGTGGAGGAGACACTGATGACATTCTGAGTTTTAGAAGCAACAGCTAGATTAATAAGTTCTGTGGCGCAGAGTCCGAATGGGCCTGATGATGACTACAACACAGACTGATGACATCCATCTATATGCAGATGACTCTCTCTTGTTTTTATCTGTATTTTGCTTTATTGTTTATGTGCAAATAGTTATGCTGGTTGTGCACTTTAAATGACGTTGCTCACATCGTCACACTGTCTTGTTCGATTTCTTTCTTGTTGTATAATGTTCTTGTGAAGCAGCTTGTGTCCTCTGTCTAAGAAAAGCTCTGTATTAATACATTTTACTGATTTTACGTGTCTGTATGTGTCTCCTCTTCCTTCATGGTGGATATGCATAATCTGTTTTCATTGCATGTTTTCCTTTAATAATAAAGCTCACTGCTGTTTATTTTATTTTTGTCTTTTTGTCTTTATTTGATAGGACAGCTTTAGTGTGAAAGGGGGGAGACAGAGAGGGGCTGACATGCAGTGTTGGGTCCCCCTGGGTGGTCTGGGGTTGAGGGAAGCGAGAAAACCACAGAGCAAACACTCACTGCCAGAACAAAAGAAAAAGTACAATCCAAAACTTGACTCCAACAACACAGGAAACAACAGGAGAAAAAGAGGATATAAAAAACTGGCAGCTCTCCGACAGAACCTACAGAGCCTCCTGGTAATTAACTTTAGGGTTGTGAATAGGACAGAAGAAGCTCGACAGGAAACAGAGACCTCACAAAGATTAATTTAACAACATGGCCTGTGTAACAGATCACTGTAGTTTAACAAAGGTGAGTCTAATAACAGCAAGATTAGCTCAGCAGGTAACAGTCACTCATCACAGAATAATCTGACAACAAGCTTTTCCTTCACAAGTTTACATAAAGTCACAAAGAGCTGTGGACCATCTGAGCAGAGCAGCACACCAGCAGAGCAACCAGGAGAGCAGCTCCTCGGCTTTTATATACTCCAGATGGTCTGATTGGTTACTGGTCCCCAGCCAATGGCACAAGAGAGGGGAGGAGCTAGAGTTGAGGCCTGAAGAGCAACGCAGCATAATGTCGTGTTTTCAGCTTCTGAGGTAAGATAGGTTAATCCGGGTATCACTTCACACAACAAGGAATCTTATGTCTCTGCACTTTACTCAACCTGGGCAGGTGAAGACTGAACATACAGACATTTACATCAGTGACGGCAGCTCTGCTGGTTGTGGTCTCTATCTCGGGCACAGAACAGCGAGCTAGCGCTGTCCACGCTATGAGCTGCGAGCACCGTTCAACCTCGACTAACTGACTCCTGCTGAAACTGTCTTCATACATAATCTTGTCAGGTCAGCTAACCAATCAAAACGTTACACCTAACAACAAGGAACCATTTGTAAGGGAGGAGAGGGGGCTCAAACTTAACTCTTGTGAACTGCCTTACATTAGGTTAATCACCCATTCACCTGTGGGCGATGTAACAGACAGTGAAGGACTGCACGCTGGGATCAAACCTGCGGCCCTTTATACATGGGACACCTGCTCTGTTATTGATGCTGATTTCATGTTTGTGAAAGACTGAATGTGAAAAGACTTTAATACCTGCTGACATCTTTAACACAAAGAAACAGAAGAATATGAGTCAATAATAAAATGACATGTGAGTGTCGCAGCATGGACGAAGACACAGTACGAGCACTGACAGCTCAGTGTTCACTTATTTATGAGCATTTTACTACTTTAAAAAGTCGTGGTTTTGGACATACGAGGTTTCAGTCTGACTGGATCTATTGTGTAGATGTAGATTTGAACTTTTCCTTCCTGCATATTTAACGAGCTCTGTTGGAGCGCAGTGAGATCTGACGGCTGCAGCTCTGTGACTGCAGGAGTTGAAACTTGAACGCTGCTCTGAAAATCTCATCAGTGTGTTTGCGCCCTGAGGCTCAGTGTTGATGGAGGTTTCCTCAGCAGAAACAGAAACAGGTCAAATGAGGCGAGCGCAGAGAGAAGTGTGTGTTTTCGGAGGAGGGGGGGTGGAGGTGTCATTGGGGGTGGGGGTGGGGGGGTCATAATAAATCATAGTGCTCTGTGGGGATTGTGAGTGAGAATTAAACCCAGTGACTCTGTGATGCAGCCAGCTGGTATCCCACAGAGCTTTGAACAATGTGAGTTATTTCCATCACTTGGCTGAGAGCGGCTGCTGGGGGGTCCAGGCCGCTACACACACCACAGATTTTAATCAGGGGGAACATTTGGACTCGTCTCCCTCATCCCCGATGGAAACGAGCCGGATTTCCTCAGCCGCCACTCTGCCAGAGTAAACGCTCACACACACGGAGGCCGAGCTGGAGGTGAGCGCCGACATGCTCTCCCACTACACGCTGGGTTTGTCCCGTGGGTGCCAGTAAGCTGCTGGGTTCGGTCTCAGTGGAAACATGCACCCCGCAGAGTTCGCAGGAAGCTGCCAACAGCTCAACTGCTGCTGGAGCAGATCCACTGCAGATCATCTGAGGACACACACCTGGTCCATCAACACGGGAAGTTCCTAGAAACCAGAGAGACGCATCATTTCATCTTAAAAACGTCTGCAGGCAAACTCAGCTCAGTGAACACACTCTGAGTTTTCTCTTCACAAAGCCAGCAGTGTGTGTGTAACCACAGCCTGAGATATCTTCATCGTAGGCGAAACTAAGTGGTTCAGGTGTGACAGCCGGCGCCAAGCTGTGTTGATCTAACTTTCCTCAACCAGTGTGAGTACGAGGAACAAACACAAGATCCACAGTGAGGTCACATGCAGTCGTAACATCAGACTGTTCTCACAAACTGTTCGTATGTTTGTCTACAAAAAGCAAACATATCAATTCAATTTTCAATTTTATTAATAAAGCCCAATATCACAAATCACAATTTGCCTCACAGGGCTTTACAGCATACAACATCCCTCTGTCCTTATGACCCTCACAGCTGATCAGGAAAAACTCCCCAAAAAAACCCTTTAACGGGGAAAAAACAGTAGAAACCTCAGGAAGAGCAACTGAGGAGGGATCCCTCTTCCAGGACGGACAGACGTGCAATAGATGTCGTACAGAACAGATCAGCATAATAAATTAACAGTAATCCATATGACACAATGAGACAGAGAGAGAGACAGAGAGAGAGAGAGAGAGAGACAGAGAGATGCAGGACAGACGGTAATGACAGTAGCTTACAACAACATTAATGAAAGTAATAATATTATAGTTATAGTTCTGGCTACTGTGGTACAATATGTTGAAAGTATGTATTAATATCTGGCAGTATACATGTGTGACAATAGTCATATGTGTATAATAACAGTAGAAGTATGACTAATGACTAATGACATATCCCACATAAGAGGCTGTGATCATGTGACCAATGAGCTGACGGCAGTAAACAGGAAGCAGTCCTGAGCGCCTGTAAGGAGGCAGGTTGGGGTGGTGGATGGGACTTTCCCCTGGAGTCACGTGATCAGACCTGTGTGAGTCATGTTAAGGTTCGTCCTCACCGTGTTTCTGTTCCTAAAGCTAACCTCTGTAACAATTTCGTAGGCTATCACACAAACTGTTCTTTGAGAATATGTCTGACTCAGTGACAAAGAATCTTTCTGTTCCAGCAGTGACAACATCTGTCTACACTGTAGAGCGTCCCCAAAACAGGAAGACGCACTGATCAAACAGAGTCTGACAATAAACTGAATTAAACAAGAGCCAGTATCAGTGAAGAGTTTCAGAGATGGAGAGAAAATGTTGCTATTAATTTAACCTTCTGCTAACTTGAGCTGAAGACTCATGTTTATGTAGCTAACGTTAGCTAGAGCCTCCAATCCCAGTGTGTCCTCCGCCTCACTCTCCACCACCACAGACCACCTCGCTGGGAGGAGAGCAGGTAGCAGCTCCAGAGACTGACCTCCAGTCAAATCAAACCCCAGCTTTGAGGGACCAGACAGCCCCGGCTCCCCACCAGATCAGCAAACTTTCTGTTGCTGCTGTTACACAGGTTAGACCTGACACTGCTGCTGGACACCAGCTTACTGTGACACCTGGCACTGGAGGGTTTGAGCTGGCTGAATTTGAGCCGAAGCTGTGGCTGACAGTGGCAGGGAGTGAAGTGGAGGGAGCGTGGGGTGTTCTTGCAGCTAATTCTTGTCTCATCTGAGGTCTGATAATCCGACAGAGAGCAGGGCGACGAGGAGCTGAGAGAATGAAATACCATGAAATAAATGTATGTAAGGAAAAATTACTGTATGTCCATAAGGCTGTGGTTATCTGGTGGGAGGGGCTTAGGACAGAGAGGGAGGAGTTTCGGGGGCGGGGGATTTCTTAAAAATTTTATTATTTTTTAAATCATTTTATAAATACTGACATTCTTTTTTACCCTTTTCAGATTTCTGCCTCCCTCTGCTTTAAGTACAGTTTATAGGTACTTGTATTTCAACTTGAAATATATAGAACGGTGTGTATGATATCCTACATATCTGCGTCCCACAAATTACATCACGTCCTTAACGTGCAGTTACATGATTACTGTAAAGTTCCAGAGGTTAGGTTTCGGAACAAAAACGCAGTGAGGACAAACCTTAACATGACTCACACAGATCTGATCATGTGACTCCAGGGGAAAGTCCTGGACGAAAGTCATCTTACTGCCGTCAGCACATTGGTCACATGATCACAGCCTTTAAAAACATGTGGGATATGAACCAACTTGGGTGTAAAGCTTTTCATAGGACAACATTTTTGAGAACAGCCTGATGTATTAGAGTATTTCAGTAGAGGGAGGAGCGTCCTTCTTATTGGCAGCTTCAGTTTGGAGTTCATTTTCAAATTAAAATTTTGAAAACAAAACATTTTAGTTTCTCTGTTAAACTATTAAACTAAGCAGTCGTACATAAAGTGAACTTCAGATGATCCTCAGATTGATGAGAGACACAGAGTGAGTCCATGTACAGAGGTGTAGTCAGCGTGTGCCCTGATGTTTGATGGTGATTATCCACACTGAGTGTTTCTATGTGGGCTGTAACATGCATGATTAAACCACAGGACAGTCACAGTCACATGGAGAGAACATACGGACCCAGCCTGCTGGGAACTAACATACGAGCTCATTAAAAACTCCTGAAATTTATTTGATGTCTCAGGAGTGTGAGTCAGCACCTCGTCGTCAAACACCTCTGATATGAACACACATGGTGAGACATGTGGAGGGAAATGAAACACACAGTGGGTCAAAGATCATGTGGTCGACCCCTCGGTGGAGGCCCCCCCTTGTCTTCTTCTGCGGTGGTGGTGGTGACCGTCGGCCCTCGGGTCTCTCGGAGTTCTCTGGCTGGAGTTCAGTTAAAATAACTGCAGATCTGTGAAGAATAAACACTCGCTCGTTCTGTCCTCTGATAAACTGACGGCAGCTGTTCATGGAGTCACAACCAGGTGTCTCTGATAATCCAACAATAAAACAGGACAAGATTTATTTGCATGTTTTTCTGCCAGAGGATCGGATTAGTTTTATTAATACGGTCACAGAGTGTCTGTTAATATTCACAGAGAAATATTTCTCTGTCAGGCCTGAGACAGGAGGCAGAGGATCCTGTTTCTGCACTGAGGAGTTAAATAATTGTTACTGCAACGTCATTGTAAGGATGTCTTGTAAACCCATGAGGGCTGGGCACATGCAAGTGTGCATGACATGACACAAATGAAATCAATCAATCAATCAATCAATCAATCATATTAAAATGCACCGAGTAACATAACTGTTACCACCTGCATCTTGCAGGTAAATAACTTGTATACAGTGCTTAATTTGTAAAATTAGAAGTAGGGGAACACTTTGGGCCTCTGAGAGAGCAGTGTTCCCCTACTTCCAAAAGTGGGGGAACACTTTTTTAAGCGATACCACAGCAAAAATGAGGCAGATGTGCCTTTTGTCATTTATGAAAAGATAAATCACTTTTCTATAATACATCAATGATATTTCAATGGAATAAATTACTTATTGACTTATTCATACTTCAAAAACAGCATCAATGAGTGATTAACATAGGGGGGATCAAAATAAAATAAATAAATAAAATAAAAATCATCCAGCCACCCTCCTCCCCTGACAAGTAAAGAACAGTCCCTTCATAAGTAAAGAACAGTCCCTAAAGTGCGGTGAGGTTTGTGGACCGTTACCTGCCACAGAGAGAGAAATGTGAACGGCTCGTTTCTCCTCTGACACGCCACATACCTGTGTGCCGCCACGGCTCGGTTGTCCAGGTACTTTTGGGCAGTCATGACACCAAGAAGAGGAAATTATTAGACCTGGAGCCGGACTTCACTGTCGCCGGTAAGCCGTTATCTTGCGCCGCGGAGCCGCCGTAGGCTATTTGACCACCGTATTCCTGTCTGTGACCCCCGTTAAACCACAACCGGCAGGATTCGCCTTTCGTTTCTGCTGCTGGTTGAAATCTGTAGGCCTACTCACACAACGTGCTGAATGATTTATTTTGCTGGCACAAAACTATTTTTAGTCGTAAATGTGAGTAAAATGCTTGCACGTAGAGCTCTGTGGAAAACAAATCACTGCTGACAAGTAAAAAGAATTAAATAATAACTTTCACTGCTCAAAGATACTCACATGTCTGGAAAACAAACCACTACAGCAGCATATTGAGTGCCAGGTGGCCAGCGCGTGCCGTTATTGAACGGTGCATGGACACTCACCCTCTTGCGAATGGACTTTGAACTTATCCCACAGTAGTGGTACGTGAGGCACCGTAGTACTACGGTACTCCACCCTGCAACACCAGTGACATCAGCCAATACTGTATGTAGACCCATGCAAATTAGTTCCGGAACGCACCAGGGCCTTTTCTGAAAAGATACTGGTATGCATTCCAGTACATTCCGGCTCAAATTAAGCACTGCTTGTATATATCTTGTCTTAATACTCTGATGAGGTCATCTGTGAGAGTTTGAACTGGATGGTTTCAATGGTTTTCAGTGACACAGCAAACTAACGCCACCATGACGCCTCATCAGTTCGGTCTGTACAGTAAATGCTGTCACTGTGCCTTCCTGCAAAGTGTGGATACGTAACATACGTTTCTACAGTGACGTAGTATCTGAGCTAACTGTGACATCAGCAGGTGGAGGGGATGGAGGATGGTGTGACATCAGCAGGTGGAGGGGATGGAGGATGGTGTGACATCAGCAGGTGGAGGGGATGGAGGATGGTGTGACATGGATGTGAGTCGTATGTTTTCTGGTGAGGCTGTGAGAAGTTTTACCTTTTTTTGTGTTATTATTTTTATGTTTCAAAAAATAATTGAAATCCTGTCAAATCACTTTTTTTCCTTTGTGTCTTTTTCTTCATTAAAACATCAGTGTATATATTTGTTCAAGTGTTGTCTGCACCTCAATAAAACACACATATATATATATTTATATATCAGAGGAAGCAAAGTCTGAAAAAGTCGACTTTATTTCTATCAAAGAACGAACCAAGTGAACATTTTACATCACACGTGTGTTGCTGTTTTTTTGAGTCATTTTTACATTGTTTTAATATAAAATTCACAGTTTAAGTGATGATACATGAAAAGACACCATAAATAGTTTGATTCAAAAAGAAAAACAAACAGAAACATTAATAACGTTGGAGGAGGCGAATCAGACCTCAGAAACACACTGAACTCAACATGTGCATACAAGTGCAAATATATTCCACTGTCTAACGTCGTTGTTGTTGCTGTTGTTGTTGTTGTTGCTGTTGTTGTTGTTGTTGCTGTTGTTGTTGTTGAGACTTTATGACGGATTTATCTGAACCACAGCGAACAGACCTGCTGGATTCGTCACAGCTGGAAACATCACTGCTTTATTAATGGGAGTCATTAAAAACACGACAGGAGGCGACGCAACATCCAGAGATCCTCGACATGAACTCAGAGACACAGAAACTAAACACAGCTGGATGATGTGCTGCTCTCTGCAGAAGAACTTTATTCTGAAGAGTAAAAAAAACTAAAATGTATTTTTGATTTAAAAAACTTGCAGCAGAAGGAATAAACGAGAGACTCTGCTCATTAACTCCCTCCTCTTCTGAAAATCAAACACAGACACCAGATTTTAGTTTTCTGAGTACAAAACAAACAAAAGCTGAATGTGAGCTTTTATTTTGAAATTATTCTGGTTCCTGTTCCTCTGAAGTTAATAAATCCTTTGAATATAAATGTATTAATCTTCCTGTATGATCAGAGATGTCAGTATAAAATCTGACAGACAGAGGCGTCACCACAGCAGAATGTTTCATTGAGCACGCTCGTTTCGAGGCTCCTGACGCACCACACGGATGGAGTTAGTGCTCATTTTAAGATGGTCAAATATCTCAACAAAGATCCAGCTGATGAGGCGTTATCAATCAATCTACCAATGATTTTGATTGGTCACCCTTTGAACTGCTAAAGGGCAGAAAATGCTGAGTTAATTTGGAATTTCTTCTAATTTAATTCTGACTTTCTGTTGATTTAATCTGGACTTTACCCTGATTTAGTCCTGATTTTACCTTGATGTAATCCTGACTTTATCCTGATTTAATCCTGACTTTATCCTGACTTTATCCTGATTAAATCCTGACTTTATCCTGATTTAATCCTGACTTTCTCATGACTTTACCCTGATTTAGTCCTGATTTTACCTTGATTTAATCCTGACTTTAGCCTGATTTTATCCTGACTTTATCCTGACTTTATCCTGATTAAATCCTGACTTTATCCTGATTTAATCCTGACTTTCTCATGACTTTACCCTGATTTAGTCCTGATTTTACCTTGATTTAATCCTGACTTTATCCTGATTTTATCCTGACTTTCTTTTGACTTTACCCTGATTTACTCCTAATTTTACCTTGATTTAATCCTGACTTTATCCTGATTAAATCCTGACTTTATCCTGATTTAATCCTGACTTTATCCTGATTAAATCCTGATTTTATCCTGATTTAATCCTGACTTCCTCTTGACTTTATCCTGACTTTATCTTGATTTAATACTGACTTAATCCTGCTTTAATTCAGATTTAATCTGAGCATATCTGGATTAAATCCCAAATTTGTCTTTATTAAATCCAGATTTAGTCTTGACTTTATTCAGATTAAATCCCAATTTAAACTTCATTTAATCCAAATTCTATCCTCTCTTAATCCTGACTTTATCCTGATTTAATCTGATTGTATCTCAATTTAAGCGTGACTGTTTGAGTGACTAATTAATCTAATGTCACGTATTTATTGATTTATAGTCCTTGATCTCAAACGTGTTCTGTTTCCTTCAAGGAAAACGTCCTCACCTTGTATTTAGCGTTATGCTAACAGCTAATACTAAACGTTTACATCTTGACATCATGTGTTTCTTCTTCCTCTGCTCCCTTTTGTGGTCGTGACAGATCTAATCTAAAATCAAATTAAGACCTCCAGAATAAATGTTGTTCTCTTTGCCATAGCTTGTCTTTGTTGAGATGTGAGGACGCGATGACATCATCAGAGCATCTACATGGTCGCCTGTCAGAACCAGCTGCTGATCTCTGCTGTGGCTCTGTCCTCTGTGTGATGAAGGCACATGAAGTCAGTGTGAGGTCAGAGCGGCTGATCTCGCTGACGGAGGTGAAGTGTTCTCTTATCGACCTGTGGCTACACTGCTACCTCTACCAGACCCCTCCCCCTGAATGTCCACAGGGGGGCGCCGCAGGGCCAGATAACACAGAAACAAACAGAAACCATTTGGTGTGTCTCTATGATCCTTTCAACAGTTAAAAACAACACATAGAAAAGCACAGGAAACAGCTCTATGAGTGCGTTACAGAAATGGTCCTCTATCTGCAGGTGGTTTTGTCACCTACTGTCTCGCCGCTACTTTCTCCTCATTGTTGTTGTTGTTGTTGTTGTGGAGACTCAGGTTCAGGTCGAAGCCTGACTGCTTCCTCAAAGCGCGCGGCATCAAAGTCTTTTTCACAAACAGTTTCTGGAGGAAGCGGTTGCTGATGCTGAAGGGGCAGAAGCTGTGGATGAAGTACATGAGGCCGACGCCGGGCCCCGCAAAGTAGCGCACCTGTGGCTGCGGGGACAGCAGCGCCTGGACGATGGCGTCTGTGACGGGGCTGAGGTCGGGGTTGGCCTGGCTGGCGTGGCTCTGGAACAGCTCCTTGGTCTCGTTCAGGTAGTCCTCGCCGTACTCCTCGAGCAGCGCCGGTGACAGATTCTGCAGCAGCTGCTTGTGCTGCTGCTCCCAGTAGGCGTGGTTAGTGGACTGACCTGCAGGGGATGACAGAGTTCAGGTTTACCACGGCAACAACCACTGCACACTGACTGTAAACACCACATGACTGCTGCTGTCAAATGAGTGAGAGATGTTCCAGTGTTAAAGTCCAGTGTTAAAGTATGTGTGCCGTTGTACTCAGGTGATGATGTGCTGAGGTGACGTTGTACTGAGGTGATAATGTACTGAGGTGATGATGTACTGAGGTGATGATGTACTGAGGTGATGATGTACTGAGGTGATAATGTACTGAGGTGACGTTGTACTGAGGTGATAATGTACTGAGGTGATGATGTACTGAGGTGATGATGTACTGAGGTGATAATGTACTGAGGTGACGTTGTACTGAGGTGATAATGTACTGAGGTGATGATGTACTGAGGTGATGATGTACTGAGGTGATGATGTACTCAGGTGATAATGTACTGAGGTGATAATGTACTGAGGTGATAATGTACTGAGGTGATGATGTACTGAGGTGATGATGTACTGAGGTGATAATGTACTGAGGTGATGATGTACTGAGGTGATGATGTACTGAGGTGATAATGTACTGAGGTGATGATGTACTGAGGTGATGATGTACTGAGGTGATGATGTACTGAGGTGATGATGTACTGAGGTGATAATGTACTGAGGTGATGATGTACTGAGGTGATGATGTACTGAGGTGATAATGTACTGAGGTGATAATGTACTGAGGTGATGATGTACTGAGGTGATAATGTACTGAGGTGATAATGTACTGAGGTGATAATGTACTGAGGTGATGATGTACTGAGGTGATAATGTACTGAGGTGATGATGTACTGAGGTGATGATGTACTGAGGTGATGATGTACTGAGGTGATGATGTGCTGAGGTGATGATGTACTGAGGTGATGATGTACTGAGGTGATAATGTACTGAGGTGATAATGTACTGAGGTGATAATGTACTGAGGTGATGATGTACTGAGGTGATGATGTGCTGAGGTGACGTTGTACTGAGGTGACGTTGTACTGAGGTGATGATGTACTGAGGTGATGATGTACTGAGGTGACGTTGTACTGAGGTGAAGATGTGCTGAGGTGAAGATGTACTGAGGTGAAGATGTACAGTGATGATGAGATGACAACGTAATGAAGTTTAAAAAGATTTAAAGCATAGTTGTTAAATGAAGAAATGAAGAGCGTTACATGTAAACGTGAAGATAAAGATAATTAAAAAAATAAATGAGAGCTCTGAAACGTTGTCGTGTGCTGAGTGTGAGCGCCGTGAGAGGAACTCCCTCAGACCATCTGTTGGTTGTCTGTAGTTTCACACTGACACAGTTCACTGTCATGTTTCTGTGCGGCTGCAGCAGGACGCTGTCAATGTGGACAAACATGTTGTATCTGTGTGAGTCAGCACAAGCCAGCGTTGGTTTCACAGAGTGGGTGCTGAACAGGATGGCAACACAAAGTGTGGATAAAGTTCATCCACCCAGTGGGCGGAGCGCCAACCTGAGCTGCAGAGTAACAGCAGGATTAGACTTTAAATACAAACCTGTTCCTACAGGATTAAAGTGAGATCAGCAGGATAAAGTGTGCCCAGCTCGCTGTTTACATCACACACACACACACACACACCTGGTTATCTCAACACGTCTGTGTGTATCTGCACACACACACACACAAAACCAGAGAGTAAAGAGGAGCAACAGACCCATCATCATCATCTTCCTCCTGCTGCTCCTCTTTAATCACATCCATCCTGCAGGAAGCTCACACTCTACAGTCAGCACTTTGTCCTGAGTGCGTGTGCGTGTGCGTGTCTGTGTGTGTGTGTGCGCGTGTGTGTGTGTGTGAACAGATGGCCCGGCCCACATGTGGTCCTCATTAGGACAGTATTCTCCTCAGCAGGAGTCCGATCATCATGTTCATCATGAGGCCAAACCACAACAGGAAGAGCAGCGCCGCTACTCCTGACCAATCAGGAGCCAGAACCATCAACACCTCACCTCAACCTGTGTGATGGTATAGAGGTGGAGGTGCAGTGGGTGGTGGTACAGAAGGTGATTGAGTGGATGGTGCAGCAGGTGGTGGTGCAGCAGGTGTAGTTACCTGTCATGAAGGCGGAGGGCAGGATGGTGCAGTGTGAGTGGGTGGTGCAGCAGGTGTAGTTACCTGTCATGAAGGCGGAGGGCAGGATGGTGCAGTGTGAGTGGGTGGTGTAGCAGGTGGTGCAGTGTGTGGTGCAGCAGGTGTAGTTACCTGTCTTGAAGGCGGAGGGCAGGATGGTGGAGACGTGGACGCCCCACGGCTGCAGCTCGTGTCTCAGAGTGTTGATGAAAAGATTGAGAGCTGCTTTAGACGCTCCGTACGCCGCCAGGCAGGGGAAGGGCTGGTCACCTGAAATACAGGTATGACATCATCATCATGACATCACACACACCTGGACCAATGAGCAGGGTGTGAACCTCAGGTGACCTCAGTGTCTGTAGATTCAGTTCATCACAGAGGCTCATAAAGAAACCTAGAACATAAACATACAGAAGTGAAATGTTTACTGATGTCACAGTGATGTCACAGTGATTTGGTTCATACAGATACCAGCATGTATGCTGTTCTTGCCATCACCATGGAAACGTGGTGGCTCAACATCATAAACTTCACTTGCTTTGACTCAAAGATCAGAAAACCTTTCTCAGTCTGCAGGATGAATACCCATGATGCATTTCTGTTCTGTAGTCCCTGTACAGGTGTGTCAGGCAGGAAGCACAAAGATCTAATGCTCAGTCATGTGACCTTTTAGTGTTGTGACACACTTTAGGTCGCTGTGCAGAGGATTGTGGGAGCTGCTGCTGTCAGCCGCAGCGTGACGTCATTATTATCAGAGGACGCCATGCTCACAGCTGTTCGTGTTTCTGTGTCTCTGAGGCTCCAAACGTCAGGTCCACTTACTCTGGAGCTCTCAGCTGGATCTCACTGAACTCATCAGCTCCGCCCACACAGGAAGTCCAGGAGGCGTTCAGGAGAAAAGGTCAAATAAGTCCATTAAAAGCTGTCACATGTGACAGACACGCAGACTGTGAGGTTCCTCTGCTGCTCTTCATCAGATGCTGCTTTACTCCACCCTGACTGCTCTTCATCACTGTTTACAGCACAGTGACTTCAGCTGTTCTTTTATCTCAGACAAAACTGTCACAAACTGACAGGACGGTCACGCCTCCCTAATATCAGCTGACTGACAGATCAGCTGATGAAGACGCGTCACAACCACCAAGGGACAGTTCTGAGGAAGAAACATGTCAAGGTGTGTGACATCACAACATGTCTGAGGTAAAAGAACAACTAAAGTCATTATCAGAAACTAAAGACATAATGAACACCACTGTACTACTGTGATGAAGGCTGAACCTCGTACAGCCAGGAAACAGTCCGGGATCAGCTGGAGGCTCACTGAGGAGGAGGAGGAGGAGGAGGAGGAGGAAGAGGAGGAGGAGGAGCCTCTGATGAATGAATCAGTGAGATAAAGGCGTCTTTGTGTGGAATTACAGGAACAGTCTCACCTGTACAGTCACATGATCAGCTGTAAACATCACACGCAGGATTTGAAAGGGAAATAAATAACAGGAGGAAACAACAGCTCAGAGACTCTTCACCCTCTGCTGCGCTCCTCTTCCTCTAGAGCCTGAAGGAAACTTGAAGACATGACGATTCTGCAGCTGAGTGGACGTTTGTTCTTGATGGACGCTGACTGTGTTTAATGAGTTATACAGAAGAGAAGTAAGGAGAGTTTTGGTGACATCATCAGTCTCTGAAGTGTTTTAGAGAACCTTCATATCTGCTGTTACTCTCAGAGAACAGGCGGTCAGTTTCATTGGTTCATATATCTAAGTTATGAAGTGGTTACTTATTCCAGAATGATTAACTCCGGCTCTGTTGGTCGTGTTTTGGTTCTGTTCTGCAGATTTTGGACGTTGTGAGTTTTCCTCTCGACCGCATGCAGCCTCAAAGTGAAACTCTGCACATTTCATCAGATGGAGCTCCAGCTGAAATCTGCTGAGTGTGTAACTTGTGTCGGGGGGGATGAACCTTTGTGATTGATTTGGTTGAACTCTGATGTTTTGGCGAGATGTCAGTTGGAAACACAGACGGCAGAGAGACGAGCAGCAGCACTATTTGTTTAGTTTGGCAGCTTGAAGGCAGCAGTCAGTTCATCTGTGGTTCAGTTGTTCTGGAACATTCAATTAAGATGTATTACATCATCCATGTGTGTGTGTGTGTGTATGTGTGTGTGTTTGTGGGGCACTCACCAGCAGGGCTGGAGATGGACACGATGCGTCCTTTGGCCTGTCTTAGCAGCGGCAGGAAGCTCTTAGTGACGCTCAGCGTGCCGAAGAAGTTGACCTCCATGCAGCCGCGGAAGTTTGACATCAGCGACAGCTCAGCATCTCCGAAGTTCACACACACGCCGGCGTTGTTCACCAAACCCCACAGACCTGCCGGACACACAGACACACACACAGCAAACATCACAGGTGTGTTTATACAACTGCCACCAGCTGGTCGGTGAAGACCCAGAACAGAGTCTGTTTCCATTTAGGTGTGGACACGCAGTCTGAACTCAGCCCTGTAACATGTACAGGAAATATGTGTCAGTATTTACACAGATGACACACAGCTATACCTCTCTATATACAGTTTATATATCTATATGTGTCTATCAGACTGTTCTCACAAATGTTTCATATGTTTTCCTACAAAAAAGCAATCCACCCAAATTCATACATATGTCATGTATGTTGAAAGGCTGTGATCATGTGACCAATGAGCTGACGCCAGTAAACAGGAAGCAGTAAGGAGTAAGGAGGCAGGTTGGGGTGGAGTCACGTGATCAGATCTGTGTGAACGTTGATACATGTTATGGTTCGTCCTCACCGTGTTTCTGTTCCTAAAGCTAACCTCTGTAACTTCTATCATGTAACTGGACGTTAAGGACGTCACGTCATTCATGGGGTGCAGATTCATAAGATATCATAAAAACTGTTCTATGAGAGTACGTTGATATAAATATGAAGCCCAAACTGCTCTTGGTGACACTGCATGTGAATGATGTTCAGATGAGCAGGTGGGACCTTGTAAAGCTGCCTCAGCAGTACAGCAGCGCTTTGAGTTGTCGGAAAACTACAAAGGAGCTTTACAAATGCAACTTTCACCATATCGTCACTTTGAGAACTGATCTCAGAGCAGATCTGATCTCACAACATTAAAATCGTGCTTCATGTTTTCACATCAGTGCAACAGTAATGATCCATCAGTCGTTTGGGGAGGAGTCAACCATACGTTCTGACACTAGTAGTTTAAGTGCATGTCACAGTAGTTTGCTGATAGTTCAACTACCTTCATGTCTACACTGTGATTCAAGCAGTTAAATTACTTTTTTTTTTTTATCATTTTTTAACCCAGTCAGCAGAATAAATACCGTCACTGTACGTGTCCACAGACACCTGGTACATTGCATTTATTATGAAACAAAGTGGCTCCCACCTGGTCCAGATTCACAAAGTTTAATACACTCAGCGTCATACTTGTGTTTGGCCACAAAGTTTGCTGTCTCTGTTAAGTAACTGTCCATTAGTCGCTCACTCCACAGCAGGAAACAACACTTCAAAATAAAAGCTCTGAGCTGGGCATTCACTGTACTTAAAACAAACAACAAACTCAACATGTCTGTGAGTCACTTGCGATCCATTCAGAATCATGTAGAACCACTGCAGATCTGTTTAGTTACAAAAACACTTGGTTATGGGTTGGAGAGGATCAGGAGGGGGCTACAGTCCAGCAGGAAATGCAGTGGTGCCAATAAAAAAACAACAGTCTTTCATGGCACAACCCCTGCTGGGAAAACACCCACGACTGGGAGCTAACAGGCAGCTGGAAACACAGTGACCAGTCACTAAAAACATCCGGTGTGTAGTTAGTTGGTGCTGAACAGTGTCTGCAGCTCTGCAGGCGTCTCTCTGAGGTGTCACACCATCCACCGTCCCCTCCACCTCCTGATGACACAGTCAGCTCAGATACTATGACATTTTAGAGATGATGATGATGTGATACATGAACCGTGCAAATGGCGTGTATTTGTGGCTTGAGGAAACGTACAATGACAGCTTGTCCTTGAGGGTTTGGGCTGTACATGTTGTTATAATTTCATCTCACATTGTCAGTTTGATCATTTTTACAAAGTAGTTTAAACTTCTTTTTCTAAGAAGCTTTAATGAACCAAACAAACCCCTCAAATAGGTGTCAGGCACAGACAAAAAAAGCCGTCCTTCGATGCCAGCATGGTACGTAGCCGGGGGCTGTCATTTTGTAACAGCGCCTGGCAGCGTCATGGAGGAAACAGAGCATGACAACAACGAAAGTTAAGGCGGCAGAAGTCCAAGTAAGCCGGGTGGGAGGGGTGGGGGGCGACTTTCACCCGTCAGGTTGGTGTTCACTTCCTGTAAGAACGTAGCGTCAAACCCTCTTAGGACGGACTGAGAATGTGTTGACCTAACTGTATTTGTCCTCAGGGTAACTCTGCTGTAGTTCAGCTTCTCTCAGTGTGAAGTCATCAGTTTGTTGCCAACAGCTCAGTGCATTCTGGGTAAATTCATTTTCCTGATGATCCTTTTAACGGAGTAAATTTAAACTGTGGTCATAAAGCTTAAATCTGCACATGTGCAAACAGTTTGGTGGTTATATATAAGACGTGCAGCATCAGAGATAAGACCGCGATGACAAACAGCACCGACTGCCAACTCACTGAGCTCAGGAGAACAGCACCAGGTCAGCCCCTCTTTGTCTGTTGTGCTGCTGCTGAAAACAAGCCGCGCTCGTCCTTATCTCACACGGCTGACCCAGAATCCTCTGCTTTGTTTTTACGAGCCACCATGGGAGCTTTTTTCTTTTTATCTGAGCTGTTCCAGAGCTGATGAAAGATAACCGGGAAAAGATTATCCAGGCTGGCAGACAGCCAAACACCTGAAGGGCCCGCCCAGGTAACTTCCTGTTTGCAGAGTGGCAGAGCAGCCGTAAATGTCCAGACTGTCGACACGAAGGTTTTACAGGAGTAAAGTTTAAATCACAGAGCAGGAAACAGAAAAATGTCCAGATGGTGAACCTTTCCTGGTCAACATGTGTTGGTATCAGACTGAATAATGACTTTAAGGTTCTCCTGTTTAATGCTCTGGCCCCGTCCTAGATCTCAGACCTTCTAACCTCCTATTCCACGCCCAGGTCCCCCGGGTCAGCTGACCTGGGGGACCTGGCTGTCCCATGCTCCAGTAAAATTGACAAGTTAAGAAAGAATAAGCAATGCAGTGATGGCTCACGATCATATACATTAATAAAGAAAACAATTATGAAGGACAAAAACCACCTCTTTAAATTCAGTCAGATTGACAGAAAAACTGTTTCAGATCTACTCAAGTCACAACCAGACTCCAGTTCCCGTGGTGCAGATAACTTAGAAAGTAAAATGCTCAAACTTGTAGTCAACTCTGTTACCACTCCTATATGCCACATGTTCAATCAATGCCTAAGCTATGGGGTTCATCCAACTATGTGGAAAGAAGCCAAGATTATTCCTCTTGCAAAAGACAAAAACAAAATGTGTAACGGTCCCAACCGGCGGCCAATCAGTATTTTACCATTATTAAGTAAAGTTATTGAAAAAATAGTATTTAAGCAACTGATGGATTACTTCTCTGACTATACTCTACTTTCTAGCTGTCAACATGCTTACAGAGAAAACCATTCAACAGGCACCGCACCTGCACATATGACTGATGACTGGCTAATAGTCATGGATGAAAAGAAATTAGTGGGAGCAGTTATGTTGGATTTCAGTGCGGCATTTGATGTCATCGATCACAGCTTGCTAATTGGCAAGTTAGCGTGCTATGGCCTCTCTCCCACTGCAGCCTCATGGTTCAGGCATTATCTCTCAGGAAGGAAGCAGAGAGTCTACTTTAATGGCAGCTATTCAAACTGGAATGCTACAGACTGTGGGGTCCCACAAGGAAGCTGCCTCGGGCCTTTATTATACTCCATTTTCACCAATGATCTGCCTCTGTATGTTAAAAATATCAACACTGTTATGTAAGCAGATGACACTACCTTGTACAGTGCCACCATATCTGAGCAGGCTGTAGCCTGTTCCCTAAGTAATGCTCTAACAGAAGTGAATAAGTGGGTTGAATGCAATAAGTTGGTTTTAAATATCTCCAAGACAAAATCCATTGTGTTTGGAACCTGACATATGTTGGCCAAAAGCCCTCCACTAAAATTAGCAATAAACAACATGAGCGCAGCTACTCCTCTGTCCCACCTCCGTCCCTCCTACCTGCGCAAGTCAGAAAGAGGGAGGAGAGAAGGCGTGGAGTGGGTTTTACACACATCACACCAATCAAATGAGCCCCTCTCCTCGCCCTTAAATGAGCCGCGCGAAGGCGTAATGAGAGTTTACTGAATTCGCCATGGCAGAAGAGAGCAGCAGCGTCAGACGGCCAAACTTCTCCCAGGAGGAAACTGATGTTTTGGTCCGGGAGGTCCAAGCTCGCAGTGTCCGACTATACGGAACTGTGAGCTGACCTCCACGGGCTGATGATGCAAAGGTAGCCTGGGAGGAGGTCACCACAATTGTAAATCAATGCTGCGTTTCTCTCGTGCATGTGCTCTCTCTTTCTCTCTCGCAGTCTCACTCTGTTTCTTTTCTTTTGACTTTTCTAAGATGACAGATGCTGAATATATATACTCCCTATCTGATGCTGTGGCTGTTTGTGGTTGGCTGAGAGGGATGTGAACTCAATAGTTTGCAGCTGTGTAATCAAATCAGGTTGGGTTTCCATTACGTGTGCCAAACGTGCCAAACGGTGCCAATCCCCTTTGATCTGACATCAGATGTGACGGGACAGTCGATATAGAGATACATTTATGTGCTGATTGCAGATAGTTGCATTGAATTGTGTTTTTTGGGTATTTATTGCATTGTTAATGTGCCTGATATTCTGGAAACCTGCCTGTGAGGTTTTGGTGACGTGTGTGCACTGTCCGCCGGTCAGCCAAACTTCGGCTTACACCGGCTGCGCTCCCCCTGCGCTGACAGTAGACCTGGTTTCAGCTGGCGAGCTTTTAGCGCACCTTCGGCGAAGCCTTTTGGCACGAAACTGTCACTGCGCCAAGCTGGATCTGTCCACACCTCCCCCTGCTGAGCCGCCACACCCATCTCAGCGCACCTCGGTCTGCCAAACTACCAAACTGAGCGCGCCTCGTGTTGCGCTGCTTGAAACTAGCTCTGTGCGGGGTTTGCCACCCTGCGCCACCCTGCGCTGCGCAGCGCTCTATAGAGCTCTATAGAGCCCCATAAGTCAACACAATGAAACGTTTAGGTGTAACCACTGACAGCTCACTATCCTGGTCAAATCATATAAATAATATTGTCACTGAAATGGGTAAAGGAACCAGTATGACCAGAAAGTGTTTTACATTCATTACTCCCTCAATAATCAGATCAGTTATTCATTCTGTGGTTCTGTCTCATCTAGAGTACTTCTCTGTAACTTGGCCCTCAGCTGAGAAGATTGCAGGTTGCTCAGAATAAGGCGGCTCATCTAGTTCTTCATTGTTCATACAAAACAAGCGCAGACTATCTGCACACACACACAGCTGGTGTGGCTGACAGTAGAACAGAAAATATATTTACATCTGTTAATGCTACTGTGGAGCATTATTAGCACCAAATATCCATCAGACTTGGCTCATCAGATACATATGATCTCCGTGCATGGTTACAGTACAACAAGTGCTGCCTCCGGTCATATATTGCTCCCAGCTCCAAAAACTAACTCTCATAAGCTTAATGTCATATATAGATCAATAGTCCTCTGGGATTGTTTGCCTAAAGAAATCAGATCTACTGCCAATAACAAAATCATTTTCAAAAACCTTGCTAAGAAATATGTAGCCAATTAACAAAGTGTATATCCATCTATACATGTAGTCTGTCTGATTATGTTTTGCCATAGTTTCCTCTGATCATTGGGTTCATACAGCTGCACTATGTTAGCCCGATCACTGTCGTATTATTTTATATTTAAGAGTTTTTTTCTGTTGTATTGTACTATTATCTATATTACTTTATGGTAAAGCTCATTTGTTATATACTCGATGTTGATTATAATTATCACTGAATGTCTGTATTATCGGTCTTGTACATTGTGTCATTTGTACATTACACTGTACAGTCAGTCTGTCTGATTGTTTTTGAAGTTGTCTGTATATTCTTCATTGTATGCGTGTTCAGGACCCCAGGAAGACTAGAGGCATATTTGTGTGCTTCTAATGTGGATCCTTAAATAAACTAAACTAAAGTTAAGCTCAGGGGTGATCGTGGAACAGCGTCCCCCTCCTGATCAGATCTGCCCCCAACACTGACTCGTTTAAGTCCAGGCTCAAAACCTACTTTTATTCATCAGCGTTTGAGTCACCCTCATGTGTGCCTGTGTGTGTTGCCTCTACATGTGTGAGCTGTGTTCCTGACAATTATGTCACACATATATGTTTTTTAGCATTTTATTTCCTTTGTACAGCACTTTAGTCAACGTGAGTTGTTTTTAAATGTGCGTTACAAATAAATTTGAGTTGAGTTGAGTTAAAACCAGCCACCGGCCATTTGACCAGCTGAGTGTCAGGTGACATCATCAGCCGACTTGAGTCGAGCTCAGACCGGCCAGTTCACACCGCTGACACTTTTCTCTGCAACTGTTTCAACTCATCACCAATCTTTGCTCTGAAGTGGCCTTTATGTTGGAGAGATGGCCGACATCTTTACAGCTGATAAACAACACTACAGGGAAGAGGAAAACTATGGAGCTTCGTTTATAGGGTGAAGTGTCCCTTTAACATTTAGAATAAACACACATTTGTTCTGCTCAGATTTATTGATCTGCAGAACAACCTAACTGATTGATTCATGTTCACTGTAAACCCCCAGTCCGTCCCTGACACAATATTTTAAAGTCACACAGACAGAGTTCCACAAAATTAAAGAATGGTTGTAAAATGTGGACTCATTGTTTTATGTTCATATGACAGAATGAAACGCTCAAACAGCAACAAAGAATTAACTGACATACACTTCCTGTCAGACAAGGATCATGTGACACATTTATTTTGTGACTTTTATGTTACTGTGTTGAACTAAACTAAAAGTTTTGAGTCTGAGCTGTTTCCAAAATAAAAATGAGGCAGCAGCTCAGTGATTATCATATCAGACAGTATGTCTCAGTGTGTCTGTCTCTGGACACTTCATATATCAAATGTCATATGTCATATATATACTTCATATATCAAAGCTTATTTACCCTCTGTCTCTGATCTCAGGTTTATTTGACTCTGTTTTAGTCACTGTGAATCACTGAGCTGCTCTGTTTCTGACACCAGTTTATTTGTGTGTGATTTATGTGAAGGAGCTGCTGAAACGCTGCGAACGCCAAAATCTTTATCTGAACCTGTGTGAGTGTGTGTGTGTGTGTGTGTGTGTGTGTGTGTGTGTGTGTGTGTTAGTCCAGGAGTCAGGACTGATGCCAGTGTCACAGCAGCTAGAAACTCACCACTTACACTGACACACCTGAAACAAACACCTGTCTGCACTGAAGCCTCAGCCAATCACAAACCACACACACACACACACACTGTTTCAGAGAGAGTACATGGGAGTGTGTGTGACCTTTCCTCACAGTTCTTTTATTACACACACACACACACACACACACACACACACTGACTATGTAACCTTAAATGACTCTGACTCTAATTACAAAGCCAGTGGGAGCTGCAGATCTGAGCCAATCACAGGGCAGCCGAGGAGAAACATGAGACGTTATCTGCTTCAACACTACAATACTCCTTAGTTACTCCTCAGTTACTCCTCTTCATGTTGATTAATTCAGCCTGTGTTATTTCTTCTCGTCTGTTGCAGCTGAGTTCCTAGAAGGACACCAAACATTCTCTGAACTCTGAACACACACTGAGGGGAACTCACATGTTCTGCTCCGTCAGCAAAACCACAGAGACGAAACAAAGAACAGATAAAGGAACAGTTAAGGGAACAGTTAAATGAACAGATAAAGGAACAGATAAAGGAACAGTTAGAGGAACAGTTTGAGGAACAGTTAAAGGAACAGTTAGAGGAACAGATAAAGGAACAGTTAAGGGAACAGTTAAAGGAACAGTTAGAGGAACAGATAGAGGAACAGTTAAGGGAACAGTTAAAGGAACAGTTAGAGGAACAGTTAAAGGAACAGTTAGAGGGACAGTTAAAGGAACAGTTAGAGGAACAGATAAAGGAACAGTTAGAGGAACAGATAAAGGAACAGTTAAAGGAACTGTTAGAGGAACAGTTAGAGAAACAGTTCGAGGAACAGATAAAGGAACAGTTTGAGGAACAGTTAAAGGAACAGTTAGAGGAACAGTTAAAGGAAGAGTTAGAGGAACAGTTAAAGGAAGAGTTAGAAGAACAGTTAGAGGAACAGATAAAGGAACAGTTAGAGGAAGAGATAAAGGAACAGTTAGAGGAAGAGATAAAGGAACAGTTAAAGAAACAGTTAGAGGAACAGTTAAAGGAACAGTTCAAGGAACAGTTAGAGAAACAGTTAGAGGAACAGATAAAGGAACAGTTAAAGGAACAGATAAAGGAACAGTTAAAGGAACAGTTAGAGTAACAGTTAGAGAAACAGTTAAAGGAACAGATGAAGGAACAGTTAGAGGAACAGATAAAGGAACAGTTAAAGGAACAGATAAAGGGACAGTTAGAGGAACAGATAAAGGAACAGTTAGAGAAACAGAGGAACAGTTAAAGGAACAGTTCAAGGAACAGTTAGAGAAACAGAGGAACAGATAAAGGAACAGTTAAAGGAACAGATAAAGGAACAGTTAGAGGAACAGTTAAAGGAACAGTTAGAGGAACAGATAAAGGAACAGTTAAAGGAACAGTTAGAGAAACAGTTCGAGGAACAGTTCGAGGAACAGTTAGAGGAACAGATAAAGGAACAGTTAGAGGAACAGTTAAAGGAACAGTTAGAGGAACATATAAAGGAACAGTTAAAGGAACAGTTCGAGGAACAGTTAGAGGAACAGTGAGAGAAACAGTTAGAGGAACAGATAAAAGAACAGTTAAAGGAACAGTTAGAAGAACAGATAAAGGAACAGTGAAATGAACAGTTAGAGGAACAGTTAAAGGAACAGTTAGAGGAACAGATAAAGGAACAGATAAAGGAGCAGTTCGAGGAACAGTTAGAGGAATAGATAAATGAACAGTTAAAGGAACAGTTAGAGGAACAGATAAAGGAACAGTTAGAGGAACAGATAAAGGAACAGTTAGAGGAACAGATAAAGGAACAGTTAAAGGGACAGTTAGAGGAACAGTTAGAGGAACAGATAAAGGAACAGATAAAGGAACAGTTAGAGGAACAGTTAAAGGAACAGTTAGAGGAACAGTAAAGGAGCAGTTCGAGGAACAGTAAAGGAACAGTTCAAGGAACAGTTCAAGGAACAGTAAAGGAACAGATAAAGGAACAGTTAAAGGAACAGTTAGAGGAACAGTTAAAGGAACAGACAAAGGCACGGTTCAAGGAACAGATAAAGGAACAGTTAGAGGAACAGATAAAGGAACAGATAAAGGAACAGTTCGAGGAACAGATAAAGGAACAGTTAGAGGAACAGTAAAGGAGCAGTTCGAGGAACAGTAAAGGAACAGTTCAAGGAACAGTAAAGGAACAGATAAAGGAACAGTAAAGGAACAGTTAAAGGAACAGTTAGAGGAACAGTAAAGGAACAGTTCAAGGAACAGTAAAGGAACAGATAAAGGAACAGTAAAGGAACAGTTAAAGGAACAGTTAGAGGAACAGTAAAGGAACAGTTCAAGGAACAGTAAAGGAACAGATAAAGGAACAGTAAAGGAACAGTTAAAGGAACAGTTAGAGGAACAGTAAAGGAACAGTTCAAGGAACAGTAAAGGAACAGATAAAGGAACAGTAAAGGAACAGTTAAAGGAACAGTTAGAGGAACAGTAAAGGAACAGTTCAAGGAACAGTAAAGGAACAGATAAAGGAACAGTAAAGGAACAGTTAAAGGAACAGTTAGAGGAACAGTAAAGGAACAGTTCGAGGAACAGATAAAGGAACAGTTCGAGGAACAGTAAAGGAACAGTTCGAGGAACAGTAAAGGAACAGTTCGAGGAACAGCTAAAGGAACAGTTCGAGGAACACTGATCTAACCCTGAGAACTTGTTGGTCTGTCTTTACCTTTGTGTCCCAGCTTGGCCTTGGTGTCGAGCAGCGCCTGTTGGATCTGCTGTGGTTGGGTGATGTCCACCTGGAGGAGGGTGAGGCGGGCGGAGCAGGTTCTCTGCAGCTCTCTGGCTCCGTCTCCCGACAGGTCCAGCACTGTGGCGAACACCTCAAAGCCCAGAGCGTCCAGACGCTTCGCTGACGCATTCCCAAAACCAGAGTCACATCCTGCGGGGACACAAGGAGACACGGGTCAGACAAATAGACAGAAAGACACAGACAGATAGACAGATGGACAGACAGACAGGAACATGTTGCTATAGTGACAGACAGAGATTAATATGCTGCAGCAGTCGTGATGAGACAGTGTTTCCATCAGTCTGACTGACTGACTGACTGATCCATAACCCCTTGGTGAGCATGAGGGATTCACCCCGCTGTGATTGCATCACTTCCTGTGCAGGCTGGCAGGAAACAGCAGCACATTGGCTCAGCGAGTTGAAGCTTAACCTCAGATCACATGGATCAGGTTTCCCCGATCGGCTTGGCGCCCAGCAGATGTTTGGATGTGCTGAAAACAGGCAGGTCTGGACAGAAACTGATCCGGCATCAGTCCTCAGCTTTGTCTCGTGAATCAATCAGCAGAAATGGAGATGAGGAAAAATACGGCTGAGGTCATTTAACACTTTAACATTTTATTGACACTGTGAGTGCTCGTCTGCAGTTTGATCACAGATTTGTCTTCAGGGGACACAAGGACGTCTCACTGAGAACGTCTCACTGAGAACATTTCACTGAGACAGCTCTGAAGACACTGATTGTTTTGTTAACAACTCAGCTGTCAGCTCAGAGTTTCTCTCTTCATTAATTATTTATTATAACTCAACTTTATTGAAGGAAATGATGATGATGATAATGATGATGATGATATCATGTTGAGAGGAGACTGTGTTCTGTCTCAGTTTGGGTTTTGTTTTCACAGTTCTCAGATTCTCGTCTGCCTCATGCTCATCTGTTGCCTCTGTCTCACAGCTCTGACTCTCTGCAGACACCTGAAGGCAGCAGGTCTCTGCTCTCTGACCGCTGTGATGATGTCACCGTCAAACACACAGCAGATCAGCTGCTCACACTTACAGCAACCAACATCAGACGGTAGTAAAATAACCACAGACCCCCCGCGCTGTTTGTGAGCACATCAAACGTCTCCTTCTGATGAATTACTTTACAGTTTCCTCAGGACATCAACACGTGTTGGAGACGGGACGCAATGGAAACAGTTTGGTCTGCTCCACCAGAAACTGTAAATCACTTCAAACTTCTCACTGAATCCCTCCATACGTTCACCATCTGACACATGAGGCAACAAACACCAGCTGCATGTCGTCTCTTTCTAAACCAGGCTGGAGCTCCACATGATGACATGATGACATAGGTCAGTGCAGGAGTGTCACAGTGTGGGGCTGATTATTCTCCAATAAGAGGGGAGGCCCTGACACGTCCAGAATAAATATTAATCAGTGATATAAGCAAATTACAATTTGCTAAATGATTCAGCTGAAAGACTCAACTTTGAATATAAAAACAGTGGAAGCTCTTTGAGGCCCCTCCCACCCCTTTAATTTGCAAATGGTTCGGTCCACCCTGCACCAGGTTTGTCTCTGAAGCTGAGTGAGTGATTCTGCTGCAGGAGACACGTATCCTCCCCCAGTGACGGACGTCAGGGCTCCAGAAAAGGAAAGAAAGAAACTGACTGTATCTAAAGATGTGTGAGGTCCGACTGTTGTCACTAACGTTTTCCTATGAAAAGCAGTGCACCCAAATTCATACATATGTTGAAAGGCTGTGATCATGTGACCAATGAGCTGACGGCAGTAAACAGGAAGCAGTCCTGAGCGCCTGTAAGGAGGCAGGTTGGGGTGGTGGATGGGACTTTCCCCTGGAGTCACGTGATCAGATCTGTGTGAGTCATGTTAAGGTTCGTCCTCACCGTGTTTCTGTTCCTAAAGCTAACCTCTGGAACTTTACAGTAATCATGTAACTGCACGTTAAGGACGTGACGTCATTTGTCAGGTGCAGATTCGTAAGATATCATATGAACTGTTGTATAAGAATGTGCTGGAGGGAGACATGGATCAAGAGAGGAAAGGCAGGGGCCCCACAGAGACAACCTATGCACAGGGCCCAGAATCTGGTGCTACGCCCCTGAGTAGATGTGCTACTGTGATGACAAACAGGAAGTGACAGAATTTGTTCAGGTTTAAAACTGAAGTTAAAAAAATCCACCCAGGTCTGAGACAGAGGGAAACACTCAGTGATGACGGGGGGAGCGCTGTGATTAACGGACTGATAGCAGAGATAATAAAACATTCTTCCTAATCCCACCACAGGTGCATCATGGGAGCCTGTCCATGAGGAAACGACTGAGAGTCTGTACAGCCTGTATCTTCCAGTGTATCATCAGGACGGATAATAAAACATGGCCTGGTGTCAGCTCAGGTCTCAACCTCAGCGGGGGCAGGAGGGCTGAGCTCGGCTCTGTTCACCACACAGCGCATGAATTTATGATGGTGGCACAGCTGCGTGCACGACAACATAACCAACCCTCACTGAGGGGTGACACGTTTCCTGTGTGAGCAGGTCACATCGACGACACCTGAGTGTTTTAAAGTGTGCCATCATATGTTCTGTCACAAACAGGCACCGTGGGGATCTGTCACGTACCCCGCAGCTCTCCCAGTTTCCCAGAAGTCCCAGCACCTACAACCTGATTCCTGGCGGTACTGGCTGTTCTGTTTGTTCTTTTGTGCGGCGGGTGTCTGAAAGAGCTCTGCTGGCGAGAGCGTGGAGGCGTTGGCACGCTGCTTCACTCCGTGTCCTTGGAGGATTTCCAGAGTCACGTCCTGAGAAGAAAAATAGAGCAAACGCTGGCTCCAGAAATAAATACCACCGCTCTACTCCACGCTACACAAACACAGTGTGCACCTGATCACACACACACGCACGCACGCACGCACGCACGCACAGTCAGGTTCAGGTTTCATGCTGTCGGCTCTCTTTACTCTCACACTCTAACTAAAGTGAAAGTTCTTCAGCTGATAACAACAGAGAGAAAATCAGCAGAGTTCAGCTCTGTTTTCAAGGAAGTAAATATTTTAGAGTTGAGATGTGTGTTTGGTTGTCAGTTCTGTTTGTGTGTGTGGAGACGTGTGTTTCGTTGTGAGCGGTGTCTTGTTGTGAGTGTGTGTGTGTGGAGACGTGTGTTTGGTTGTGAGCTCTGTGTGTGTGTGGAGGTGTGTGTTTGGTTGTGAGCGGCGTCTTGTTGTGAGTGTGTGCAGGTCAGATCAGAACTGCAGCATGTTTCATATGTTACTGTGTACAGACCACACGCTGTCCCACATTCTTCATCCTGTCCGACCTCACAGCGAGCCTCCGTTTCTGCTTTGAGGCCGATGTCTCTCTCAGAGAGACTCAGCCGGAGCCGCTGCCTCTCTGACAGATGAACGCTAACTCCACCCGGCCGGAGGGCCCCTATAATCTCTGGAACATCCCCAGTGTAAACGAAGCGTTGAAGCAGAAGATTCATCTCCATAAAACAGACAGTTTGGAGTTGTTATCGCTGCAGGAGACGGATTGGGCTCCGAGGAGGAGCAGCGTTACGAAACTGGCTCCAAGGGGCCCCTCGGATGAAGAAATAAACGGGGATGTGTGCAGAGACAGACGAGCACTGAGAGGTCAAAACACACATCTGTCTCTGGGCGGAGGCCTCAACATCCTCCACATCTGCACACAGCCGCTCCACCTTCAGAGTCTATGATCCACAGGTTCACAGTCTGCACAGAGAGATCACTGCTAACTGTTCAGAGATCAGATCAGAGTCCTGCCCGATGGGTGACCTGCACACAGCTGTGTAACAGGTAAAAATATGTATTTATATATAAACTGATGGTAAAACTGAGCTCCAGTCGGGCAGCAGGAGAGAACAACTATCTGTTTTTAATCTGTCATAATAAAGTGCAGTAAAAAGATGTGCAGTATGTGTGTAATATTTTGACACCAGTGTAACCTTTGACCCCGTGGTCACACTGGTCACTGACGTGGAGGACTCCAGCCATGAAACTTTGCAGCCCGAGGATGAGGTGGCAGCCTACATGGAGTTCAGGTCTTTTGGAGGTTTGATGGTGGTGGAAGGGGCATGCTAACATGTTTCCTAACCTGGCAGTGATTGAATGTTTTCACAGACACATGACAAGAACCAACCATCACGTACAACCTGCGGCTGTGTGACAGGAAATAACTCTCCACAGCAGCAGATGGCTGTCGTCTGTGTTCATCATTCAGAAAGAGAAACGGAGAACGACAGGATGGATTCATGATGCTAGTTAGCCAGTTAGCTCATTAACAACCTGATGCTTAAAGAATAAATGATATTTCCTGTGAGCCAAAGAACACAAACAGTCACAAACTGTTTCTTCTACAGAGCTCAGTGGATAAAAGATAATCTGACCTAATGTAACAGGTTTGTTTTGGTCACACTCCATCTGGACTTTAGTCATCTGTTTCCTTTCATCACTTCTCTTCTGAGTTGATCTCACAATCAGAGGCCTTCCTGTCTCCTGTCTCTCCACTCTGTTGTCTCTCTAAAACAGATTCAACACGCTCAATCAGCTGAAGAAAACCTGACAACCAGGGCCGACGACACACCACAAAAACTATGGCGACAGACGCCAACTGATGAGCAGACAGTGAGCGCCCATCAGCTCGGTGTGTCAGGACACGAATGCTCGGAGACTCCAGGTGCAGTGAGCTGTGGAACGTGTGTGTGAGAGTGTCAGAAGACCTGGAACATCAGATAAATGAGAACTGAGTGATTTAAAGTTCAGAAATATTTTCTCGAGTGTTTTTATTTCATCACGTGTCTGTTCATCTGTCTGACGGACGAGAGCTGAACTCTGAGATACTGTATCTGCTGAGATTAGAGTCCATGTGACGATCCATCATCAGCTGTCTGTGAGCGCGATGTTAAAAGTTTAAATCAACAGTTGGAAGAACGTCTGTGTGTTTGAGGGTTCTGTTGTGGTTTGTACTCCATGTTTTATTAAAAGGCTTCAGAGAGGAACGATGAGAGCCATGTGCTGCGGCTGAGAGGTCAGGACGTTTCATTATACAGCACACAGATCCACCTGGAAGTCATCAGCACTCCGACAGCAGCACATGAAGAGCTAATTGCTGCTGTCAGAGGAGAACGTCATCATTCACACAGGACGACTGAGGGGCGGAGCCAGGAGAGGGACTGAGGAGGGGGTCACACAGAGTTCACCTCAGAACATCGTAATGTGAGGAGACGTTCCACCTCAGTGTTCTACCTGATGGTGTTTGAGGTACTGGGGATGGAATTCTGGGGGTCCTTGATGAGGTTATGGGATCAGTGATTAGGTTCCCTGGGTCCTTTAAGAAGTTCTAGAGATCCTTTGTGAGGTTCTCAGGGTCCTTGGAGAGCTTCCAGGGGACCTTGATGACATTTTAAGGGTCATTTTGAGGAAGTTGTAAGGAACCTTGAAACAGTTGTAGAGGATCATGGTGAGGTTCTAGGATCTCAAACAGGGCTCTTGGGGACCTTGAAGAGGTTCTAGTGGTCCTTAATGAAGTTCTGAGGGTCCCCCGGGAGGATACAGAGGACAGTTGTTAGGTTTGGGGAGGTTCTAACAATCCCTGAGAAGGCTTCAGGTTTTGGATAGTGATGTCAAAAAGATGTGATGACAGCAGATATTAACCCACACTGCTGTTCTCACGCTGGCGTTCTCGTGCTGGTGTCCTCATGGTGGCCTCTGCCATGTTTCTAAAATTCAAACCACATTTCTGGTTCTCGTGTTGTTTGTTCTGTTGCTGTGAAGTGATTTTCTCTGTGCGAACACAACATGACCACACGCTGGAGGTCTTCATTGCTTCATCGGATGGAAAGTCGTTCTGCGGTCCAACTGTGAGCAGAGGTCATGTGACAGGAGCAGGAACAAATGATGATCGTGGACAACTCTTCAGAGGAGATGTTATGTAACACGCTGTGTGAGGACTGATGGCTCTTATCAGTGTGTTATCAGACGAGTGTTTGAGTGACTCGCAGCTTCTCTTCCTCTGATTGGCTCTGAACGTCCAGAAAGATGAACTCTAATGAACCTTCGGCTGAGGTCATGTGACGGAGAGAAGAACTTCAAGAAAGGGAGAGAGGGCGTGATGAGAGACAGGAGAGACGAGAATGTGAGAGGAAGGAAATGTTGACGGGATGAAGGTATGAAAGTGGGAAAGAACAAAAAAGGAGGGAAAGTAAAAAATGTCAGATGAGACTAAATGCAGGGAAGGAAGGAAGGAAAGGAAGGAGGGGAGGATAAAAGGAAGCACCAAAGGAAAGAAAAAAGATGGAAAGCATGAGATGGAGAGAGAACATGAAGATGATAAAAGGATAAAACAAAAGGACGAGTCAGATGAAACCATCAGCGACACTTTGAGCTCAGAACCGAGCAGAACGAAGAGTTTACTGTTTGAAGTTTAAAGTGAAGCAGCTGAGTTTGTGTTCTTGTTTTTGTTGGACGGGTTTTAGTGCAGCTGTGGAACTGAACCTTTGGACCAGAGACCAGCGTCTCCTGAGACTCTGTCCAAACTACCAGTCAGAGACCAGTTCCTCTGTCCAGAGACAGCTGACTCAGACTACATGAGACCACAGGGAACGACATCCAATGACATAGAACTGCATAAAACTACGTGGAACTACAACTCAGCCTCGGACAGTGGGAGGCCTCGATGATCAGGTCCAGTGTTCTCCACAAAACAGGGAGTGTGAAGGCTCTGGAGGTTTCCTCGACAGGAGAGCCTGCAGCGCTGGCCGGTCAGCGAGCCCTCATCCTTCGAAGAATGTTCCTCTTTGTTCCACAGTCCAATTAGCTTTCTAAGAGCTTTACTGGGGCCTTTTTTCCAGCCTCTGCTCTTATTTCCAGAGTGACCTCTCGCTGACCTTCAGCAGCTTTCAGCAGAACCAATTAAGAACGAGCTGTTGATTGAGATCTCGGCTCAGGACCAGTTTTAAATCTCTTCATAGATATCGCCTGTTTGATGGGAGCCAGTGCTGGCCGGGCTGCCAGAGTGGGACGGCGTCCAGACTGTAATCAGAGCTAAAGTACAGTTCGTCTGCTAATGAAGTGAAACATGGATTCATGAGAACCGGCCTCTCATAGGAGGAAGTGGAACTGTTGCATAAACCCTCTGTTTGCTCCTCTTTGTGTTTGCATACATGCAAATATGCCCCGCTTCTCGTAAAGGCGTGCGGAGAGGTGACGTTCGGACACGGCCGTGTGCAAGTCTCAGGGATTTTGAACTGTGTTGCCATGACACCAGACGACCTCCCGAAGCTGTTGGGCTCGGCCAATAGGAGCTTAGTCTGCAGTATATGTTGATCTGGAGTCAGATTACTGAGACCTCCGTCAGTGTTAATCAGCCCAGCAGATGAATGTGTCTGTGGGTGGAGGCTGATGGATGCAGCACGCACTCAGACCTACATGATCTGGTTGGAGTCATCAGAAACAGTTCAGCTGATGAACGTCCAATAAACTGCTAGCAAACAGAGTCCTTTGTTCATCAGACACCTGGTACCTGACAGGACCCATTCCTTGTTTCTCACATGTGAATATGATCTGGTTTTCTCTCCTCTCCAGTGATTTAATGTTTGACTGACTCAAAACACACATTAAACACACATTAAACATGGCCTCACAGAGACAATCTCAAATGTGAGAACACAAAACTCACAAAGTTCACAGACAAAACATTTGTCTTTTACTTGACGCATTTTCCCCATGAACACAACATGTTAACATTATTAGCACAAGCCTATTGCATTTTACATTGTATAAATTAGCCTAGCAGCTAACTGACTTTTCATCTTCTAATATGAAGCCAGGAACAACAGCAACATTTAGCAAAAGTAACGTTACACAGTCAGCTCCATTACAGCTCACAGGACTCACTGACAAAACAACTGTTGTATACTGAGCACAACATGCTAGCGTTATTAGCACAAACCTGTGGCATTTTACATTGTTTAAATTAGCTTAGCGACGAGCAGAGGTTTCCTGTGCTCATATGAAGCCAGGATAAATCACACCCAGGACTTTAAATTACCATCCTGTGGAGGCTCTGTTGTCTTCACCATTTATTGTTTCTGATCTGTGAAATTAAAGTAAAAAAATCATTGCTTCCACTGAGGGAAATGGTTTCAGCTCACAGAAACAGACAGGAGGTCTGCGTGACTGTGACGTGGGGCAGTGCATGTCAGACTACAGTGTAGAGTATGGCATGGGGCACGTGTCCACGCAGCCTATGTCATAGGTAGGCCGTTGATTCGACACAGAAGCATGAAAACATGGGACAAAATGCGTCTGGTGTTGATTCAGTGAGGGACAGTAGGAGACAATCCCGAGTCGTGTCTCATCAGAAGTGTTGTGGGTTAGTGTCAGGTTTCCACCTCTGATGATAAACGCTGTCTCCTACAGACAGAGACGCACACAGGATCTGAGTCCGTCAGACGCTCTGAAGACTGATATCAGTAGAACACTGTCTGATGTTCAGACGTCCTGTGGGACGCTCCCAACACACCTGTGTCCCCACTAAGGTTGAAAGAAACTTGAACCAAACAATTAATCAACCAGTCGAGGAAACAGTCAGGAGATTAAACTGTAATAAAGAGATCTGATAGCTGATAAACAGAGATTCAGCTGTAACGGAACAATAAATACATTTCCTGGAGTTTAAATGAATAAAGTCACTGATAGTTGTCACCAGAGTTCACTTCAGTTCACTTCAGACACGTCGTATGTAAATGACTCCGATGTTACAGACGTGTAAAATAAACTGAACATGTTTGTTTCCCAGATGACTGCAGAGCTGATAGCTGACTAAATGATGATGATAATGATGATGATGAAGCCACATTAAAGCAGTTAAACATGATGTGGAGCTGATTTATACACAGTTTATCTCTCGGTTTAAACTGTGACATCACTTCCACACCATTATTTTCCCTTACAGGACGACAGAGAGTGGTTCCTGGTGAACACACGCTGTCTGTAATCAGCAGCTGTGATTTATACACTGAATGTTAGTGAACGCGGCCTGTTTCTATTGTGTGACTGTGAACACTCAGCGATGTTTGTGTAACCCAGATTTCTTTCCTCCTCATCAAACAAACACTCCTTCCTGCGTGGGAGGTGACTGGAGGAGACGTGGACCACACCTTCATTCAAAGTCTAAGAATGTTTGCACACATCAGCAGAGCTGGAGCTGCTTCAAAGAGCCGCCTCCCTCCTCTCATTACAGCGAGCTGCGTTCAACACAGAGACACAAAACACTGCAGAAACTAACTCAACACGACCACAGTTAACTGAGATAACACAGAAAACAGACTGGGGCTGTTTGCTTCTGCTCCACAGGTAGAAAACCTACAACTACCAGAATGCACTGTGCCACAGGAGACCAATAAACTCTCCCGCTGGTGGTCACATGATGCCAGTTCCCCGTGTGAAAACAATATGGTGTCTGGCTGTTAACAGACAATCTGGTATTACAGTTAAACAGTAATCTGAAATATGCAGCAGGAGGTTTGGATCTGGAATCATTCTCCAGGCCGCATCTCTGCAGCATCTTGTAAACATCCTGTTCGCAGGGTTGAACATCAGCTGACTGGACCTGTCTCTGCTGTCTCTGTTGTCTCTGGTGTCTCTGTTGTCTCTGCTGTCTCTGTTGTCTATGTTGTCTCTGCTGTCTCTGTTGTCTCTGCTGTTTCTGCTGTCCCTGCAATCTCTGTTGCCTCTGCTGTCTCTGTCGTCTCTGCTGTCTCTGCCGTCTCTGTTGTCTCTGCTGTCTCTGCCGTCTCTGCCGTCTCTGCTGTCTCTGCCATGTCTGCTGTCTCTGTCGTCTCTGTTGTCTCTGTCGTCTCTGTTGTCTCTGCTGTCTCTGCCATGTCTGCTGTCTCTGCTGTCTCTGTTGTCTCTGCTGTTTCTGTTGTCTCTGTTGTCTCTGCTGTCTCTGGAGCAGGTCCAGATGACGTCAGGACGCTCTCACTGCTGCAGGAACACAAACCCCTCAGGACATCATCAGTCCCACTGAGGACAGGATCACTGAGGACAGGATTAGGTCCACTACAGCTCACAAATCTTGATGAGTGAGTCAGTGTTTGTGATGAATGGATTAAACTTGATATACCGCAGCTTGTTTCACCTGTGATTTATAAAATGATGACATCACAGACATTGAGTTTAAACTAACATTTTGACACACGCACGCACGCATGCACACACACACACACACACACACACACACAGAACCCTGATTTTAACAATACTTTAACTTTATTATAAAATTACTTTTAAAAACTTAAATCTAACAGGATTTTGTTCAACTTTTTTACTACAGTACTTTTAAAAAAAACTTTATTATAAATTACTTATTATTATTAAACTATATACATTTGTTTTGATTTTATACAGTATCTAAAATACCCACAAAACATTGTCATAACAGTACTTTAACTTTATTATAACAGTACTTTATTATGAGAGTACTTTATTTAACTTTATCATAACAGTACTTTATTTAACTTGATTACAACAGTACTTTATTTAACTTGATTATAACAGTACTTTATTTAACTTGATTACAACAGTACTTTATTTAACTTTATTACAAGAGTACTTTATTTAACTTTATCATAACAGTACTTTATTTAACTTGATTACAACAGTACTTTATTTAACTTGATTATAACAGTACTTTATTTAACTTGATTACAACAGTACTTTATTTAACTTCATCATAACAGTACTTTATTTAACTTGATTATAACAGTGCTTTATTTAACTTTATTACAACAGTACTTTATTTAACTTTATCATAACAGTACTTTATTTAACTTGATTATAACAGTGCTTTATTTAACTTGATTACAACAGTACTTTATTTAACTTGATTATAACAGTGCTTTATTTAACTTGATTACAACAGTACTTTATTTAACTTGATTATAACAGTACTTTATTTAACTTGATTACAACAGTACTTTATTTAACTTTATCATAACAGTACTTCATTTAACTTGATTATAACAGTGCTTTATTTAACTTGATCATAACAGTACTTTATTTAACTTGATTACAACAGTACTTTATTTGACTTTATTATAACAGTACTTTATTTAACTTTATCATAACAGTACTTTATTTAACTTAATTATAACAGTACTTTATTTAACTTGATTACAACAGTACCTTATTTAACTTGATTATAACAGTACTTTATTTAACTTGATTACATCAGTGCTTTATTTAACTTAATTATAACAGTACTTTATTTAACTTGATTACAACAGTACTTTATTTAACTTGATTACAACAGTACTTTATTTAACTTTATTATGACAGTACTTTATTTAACTTTGTTATAACAGTGCTTTATTTAACTTGATTACAACAATACTTTATTTAACTTGATTATAACAGTACTTTATTTAACTTGATTACAACAGTACTTTATTTAACTTTATTATAACAATGTTTTATTTAACTTGATCATAACAGTACTTAATTTAACTTGATTATAACAGTACTTTATTTAACTTGATTATAACAGTGCTTTATTTAACTTGATCATAACAGTACTTAATTTAACTTGATTATAACAGTACTTTATTTGACTTGATTACAACAGTACTTTATTTAACTTGATTATAACAGTGCTTTATCTGACTTGATTACAACAGTACTTTATTTAAATTGATTACAACAGTACTTTATTTAACTTTATTATAACAGTACTTTATTTAACTTGATCATAACCGTACTTTATTTAACTTGATTATAACAGTACTTTATTTAAATTGATTACAACAGTACTTTAACTTGATTATAACAGTACTTTATTTAACTTTATCATAACAGTACTTTATTTAAATGTATTATAACAGTACTTTATTTAATTTGATTACAACAGTACTTTATTTAACTTTATTACAACAGTACTTTGTTAAACTTTATCATAATGATATTTTCTTTAACTTTTTTACAACAAGACAAAAAAACTTTATTATGACAGTACTTTAACTTCATTATAAAATTACTCTTTAAAACTTTATTTTATCATTATTGTGTTTAACTTTTTTTATAACAATACTATTATATTATAACTGTGCTTCTTAAAACTTTGAGATAACAGTACTTCATTTAACTTTATTATGACATTACTTTGTTGTAAACTTTATTATAAAAGTATTTTGTTCCACCTTTTTTACAGTTATACTTTTAAGAAACTTTACAGTATATTATTTAACTTCATTTTAACACTACTTTAACATTATTATAGGGTTACTTTTAAAAGTTTATTATAACAGTACTTTATTTAACTTTATAATAAGTTTATTGAACTTTTTTAGAACAGTACTATTTAAAACTTTATTAATAACAGCATTGTAAAACACTTAGTAGAAGATCACTTTAACTTTATTGTAGTAGTAGTACTTTTAAAAACTTAATTATAAGTGTATTTGTTAAACTTAATTGTGACAGTACTTTTTTAACTTGATCACAATAAAAACCTCACTGTGACAGTACTTAAATTTATTGTAACTTAATTTTATAGTTTTGCATTTCAGTAGTCTACAGCAGTTTAGAGGGGAGTTTAATGCTATTATTAAAATCTGAGTAAAAAAGCCTTGAATAAAAAAACAGCCTAAATGAAGCCGTGTGTGTCGTGAGTGAGGCGTTACGTGATGTTTATCCAGGAGCTGAAGACGTGTGATGTCACAGCAGCTTGACTGATTCAACAGCGTCCAGCAGGAGAACAGATGGTGTTGGATGGTGTGATTCAGTCGAAGAAGAAAAGAGTCCCGTTTTCTTCTGTGCTCAACAAACTCTGATGACTTCACGCAGCTAATGTGCCGTGAAACCACTCGACTAAACGCCGACACGTCCTGCAGCTGTGAGAAGGAAAAACTGAGACGGATTCATGTGGATGTTTCTCTGCATGTAAAGAGTTTATTCTGTCTGTGTGAAAATGTGTTCACTGGATTCTTTCATTTCATGGTTCATGTTAACACTCACATGTGTGAGCATGAGGCAGTGATACATACTTCATTCATTCATTCATTCATTCATTCATTCCTCACTCAGTCATCACTCAGCAGTGTCAGTTTAAAGCTTCTTTTGTTTGGCAGCGTCAGAGTTTGAGGCTGGGGCTATTTCCTGGAAACAGGAACACACTGGGTCAGTACTGGTCCCAAACCATCATCGGCGTTATGAACACATTAATCTGCAGCTCTGATTATCTCATTAACACACACACACACACACACACAGAGTGCCCGGCCAGCTGGCCCCGGGGCCACAATAACATGATTAGGACTGAATGGAGGCTGCGTGCACACACACACACACACACACACACACACACAGATCTATAAACTAATCAGCGTTGTTATCAGACTCGTTTCCACGGCGCTCTGATAACATAAAGTGAAGCAGTAACCAGTGAAAACACACACACACACACACACACACACACACACACGCAAACACACACTGAGTTTTATTGTGCAGGGAACACCCCCCCCCCCCCCCCCCCAACAGTTCATAAAGTTTATTCGCCGTGACACACACTCCTCACACACTCTGTGCTGTACAGTGGGTTCAGCAGCGCCGCGACCTCGTCATTTAAAAACTAAACATCACAAACTTTTAACCCGTTTACGTCCAGTTTCCCTCCGAGTCGAGCCGAGCAGACATTTTTGAGGCATCATATTTATAATTCACATTTCTGAAGTTTAAAGTTTGAACAGCACAAAGTTGAATTAACCCTATGATGCCTGTCAGTCTCTGCTGTGACTTGTTTTCTCACAGAAGCTGCTAAAGTTTCACCAAAGATAAAATCAACTTTACTTTGAGGCGTCACACTGACAGGAAGTTCAGAACAAAAGCCACAACATGTGGAAACCTTGTATCTCCATTTCTGCTGGTTTTCAGATCAGCTGAAGGATTTTAACGTTGGTGTTGGACTCAAGACGCCAAACATGAAACCACACAAGCTTCACACCCAACACCAGCTCAAAGATCTGCTACCAAGAACAAATTCTAACACATCAGCTGTTCCACACACACCTGACAGAGTGGGAGGAGCCTGGTCTTACCTGTGATGAGGACGGCCTTGCCGTGGGTGGGCAGGATGGCGGGCGGCGGGCCGGTCCTGGTGCTGGAGTACAGGTAGCAGGCGAGGCCGAGCACTGCCAGCAGCAACACCGCCGGCAGGCACAGTGCCCACAGGCGCTCCACCAGCACAGTGGCCCCCAGCCACGCTACCAGAGGGGGGGCGGCGCTCAGGTGGGACGCCAAGATCTTCTTCATGACCCCGCCGACCACCACGGTCAGAACGCCCAGGTAAATCCAGAAGGGAAGAGTGTAGTCATCCATCATCAGGGGAGAGGCAGAGGAGACACCTGAGTTACCTGTCTGTCCTTCTGTCCTTCTGTCTGTCCTTCTGTCTGTCCTGTCTGTCCTGTCTTCACAGCTGAAACAAGCCAGTCCACTCTGAGCTGTCTGTCTCTTTTCCTTCCTTCAGTGTGTCCCTTTGTGTCTCAGTGTGTCCCTGTGTGTCTCAGTGTGTCTCTCGGCTGCTCTCCCTCTCTGCTGAACACACTCCCTCTGTGAGTCGGTGCAGAACTCGTCCTCTCCGTCTCTCTCAGTGTATATATAGAGGAGAGCTGCAGGGGGAGGAGGGACTACAGGCTGCAGCCCTGCATCTAATCTGCACACACACACACACACACACACACACACACACACACAATAGTCCTGATTATTGATCTTTCATTATCAGAGTTACTGAGGGACTGTTCTTTACTTATCAGAGTGGAGGGGGGGGGGGGGTGCTGAGTTCCATGATCCCCCCCCCCCCCCCCCCCCTCCATAAATCACTTATTAGATTTAAAAACTTGTGAAAAAGTTTTTAAACTCAGATTTGATTCAGAAGTGTTTGTTGCTCATGATGCGTCCAAGGACCGTTGGGAAATTGAAGATCCATTGATAATTTCTGTTTTTACAGGTCATGATAAACGGTGTCATTTTGGCAGTTTTTAAATGTATTGCCAAAACATTCTTCTATAAAAAAAAAGGCAAAAATTATCGACAAAATTACAGAGTTGCCAAAATTTGGAAGAAATGTTTTCTTTCAAATTGCCTGAATTTATCACAACAATTTAGAAAATTGAAAATATTTTGAGGGCAAATTCGCCAAAAGTTGGAGCGCATTTTTTTCCCTGTTAAAGGGTTTTTTTTGGGAAGTTTTTCCTGATCAGCTGTGAGGGTCATAAGGACAGAGGGATGTCGTATGCTGTAAAGCCCTGTGAGGCAAATTGTGATTTGTGATATTGGGCTTTATAAATAAAATTGATTGATTGATTGATGTTTTCTCTAAAAAATGTACTGCCAAAATTGATCACTACCATTTGGAAACTTGCCAAAATGTGGACGCCATGTTGTCTTTAAAGATCGTTGGCAAAATAAATACATGTGTAAGCCCCGCCCCTTAGCCACAGTGTGCAGTGTGTGAAACACGTCAGCTGATCTGAGTGGAGATACGAGGTTTTCACTGATGGCTGTATGGACTTTAAAGAGTTAAACAGAGTTCGTCCTGATCAAACCTCACATAAACAAAGGAAAAAACCTCATATCTCCAGACCATCAGCAGCGTGGTGTCTGAAACCTCGTATCTCTAGGACCTCAGAGGACGCAGGAATTGTCTATGTTGTGTTCAGGTGCATCTCCTGTTTATCTGATGTTACACTGAATGTTCCGACTCGTGTTCTCTGGGATGTTTCCTGAAGTGTTCCAGTAATGTGAGTCTGGCTCCGCTTCTCAGCAGCCTGACTCCACCCGCACAGGAAGTCAAGAGGACGACAGAAAGACCTGTTGGTGTTTGTGGAGTCAACTCAGGCTGCAACTTCCAGAAAGTCTCAGAGAGACTCAGCAGGTTCAGAGTTTCCACAGACATGCTCCGTCCTCTGTTTGTTTGTTTGTTTGTTTGTCTGCAGGATCACTGAAAATCTTCCCGCCTGATCTTCATGAGAGGAGGAGGAGGAGGACACAAGTCGAAGAAGACTGAATGTCTTCTGACTGTGGAATGAATCTGAGTCACAGCACATGAATTGTTTTTCACTTCCTTTCATTAACATTTTGATCATGTGACCTGATGAGCGTCTGAATGTGACCCAACACTAAAACTCTCCTGATGATGTCACTCATCACCATACAGGCAGGTTTCCTGTTTGCACGCAGCAGCAGCAGCAGCAGCAGAGGGTCAAAAACTCCTTCATGTGTCCACAGCACAAGTTGACATCATAAAGTTCGACAAACCACAGATTTGTTACATTTGTTTGTTATTGTGTCACAGACACGACAAAACTTTTCGTTTCAGGACGCTGTGTTAATGTATGAAAACACCTGGTCATGGCTCACAACGCCTGTTTTTGGTGACACAGTGATGTCTCGATGAAGCACAGCTGGTTTCATGGCGCCATCCCTGCTGGATAAACAGCAACTGGTCGCTTCAAAACACCAACGACTGGTTCCTGAACAGCTGCTGGAAACACAGCGATGGGAGGAGTCACATCATCCACCTTCACATCCACCTGCAGAGGACAGTCAGCTCAGATACTACGTCACTGCAGAAACGCTGATATGAACATGATGTAGCCACAGTTTCCTCTGGTGACGGAGCTGAGTGACGTCTGGTCAAGGAAAATATGTTTCATCCAAGATGGCGGCGCAGCCTCAGCGATGTGCCGTCTGAATCTCCTCAGGTGATGTCAGAGTGAGACAATGAACACGTGGAGATGTTTTATTAAAGTTAGTTGAATCCAACAGGAAACAGACGAATCTGAGAGAGAAAAGAAAACAAACATATTTTGAAAAGTGACCAATCAGCTGTCAGTGAGTCGTGGATTATTTCTGCTCCGGCGTCATGTTGGGAAATAAAACTCTGAGTGTTTGATTCTGTGGGTCATCACGGTGCAGCGGCGCAACCCTTTGACTTTGACGATGAGGATCAGGTCAGCAGCGCACAGTGAGCGCCATCAACCTGTCTGACACGATTACCTGCTGCTGTGAAAGCACCTGCTGAGCTGCTCTAACCCCTTTCTCTTAATCTGAGCAGTGTTGGACACACATCGTGTCCCACGGTCAGAGCAGCCCGTCCTCACGTGTCCCAGAGCAGCTTTAGCGATCACACAGTGACCCCAGGTCTCCACCGGATGTCCCACAACCTGCAGATTAAAGACAAGAGACACCACGGGAACTGGACGGTCACATATTAGACGGCACGCAGAGGGAGGAGGACACACACACACACACACACACACACACACACAAGGCCGACGGTCACCTTGTGGAGTAAACACATCAAACACACACAGCAGGAGGCCAAACAACAGCACTCAACTGGAAACGTTCACAATGTGACAACATACAGTTTTTGTGTCCAGGAAACACACAGGAGATTTATTTATCAATCATTACAGACAGCAAACGGTCACACAGGAAGGTTTTTAAACTTTAACCTGCTCAGACTCAAAGATTTTGTTTGGTTTGAATTTTTAATTTCTCTGAGCTATTTGGGATCAATATGACCTGATGAGTCTAAAACACTCAAGACTGTTTTTAAACAGGAAGTAGTTTTTGAACAAAGAAAGATGTCATCGTATGAGGACAGTGGGTTTATTGGTAATCGTCACAAGTATGTAAGAAAGTATACAACTTTTTTAATGACTGGACATCGATGTGCAAAAACCAAATTACAAGCAAAGTAACAAATCCAAAAGTCTGTGATTTGTTTATTTAGTAACTAAAGGAGACAATAATAAAGTCCCAGTGTCCACAGACGAGTCCTTCTGAATTAACAGCGTCTTATCTTGTTACTGTTGCTAACATTAGTCACATGTCGTCATATCAAACTACAAACATTACTAATCATATATTAACCATAACATCTGATCTGGTTTTGGACCATGTCCACTTTCATGTCAGGATCAGCTGCAGACTGACTTGGCAGAGATGGCTGTCATCTTGTTTTTAAATGGATTAGAGTATTGTGTTTTTGCTCCCACTAGATGGAACAAAAAACTGTCCACGGACGAGGACAACAGGTCTGAGTGCAGCAGAACAGAAGAGACCTAAAATGTGATGTCCTCATGTGAGGACTCAGGGTCTCAGGAGGTCACAGTTAAACTGTTTGGGAAACAGGCTCATTGGCTTACTGGTGACGAGTTGAGGAGAAGATCGATGCTCTGAAACTCTGAGCTGATAAAGAACCAGGTGGAGGAGTGCGATGTTGTTTTTATACTTCAGCTTTTGTCCAGAAAAAACATGTTCATCAGCTTCAGAGGAGCCAGGCTAGCTGTTTCCCCCTGCCTCCAGTCTTCATGCTAAGCTAAGCTAGCTGTTTCCCCCTGCCTCCAGTCTTCATGCTAAGCTAAGCTAGCTGTTTCCCCCTGCCTCCAGTCTTCATGCTAAGCTAAGCTAGCTGTTTTCCCCTGCCTCCAGTCTTCATGCTAAGCTAAGCTAGCTGTTTCCCCCTGCCTCCAGTCTTCATGCTAAGCTAAGCTAGCTGTTTTCCCCTGCCTCCAGTCTTCATGCTAAGCTAAGCTAGCTGTTTCCCCCTGCCTCCAGTCTTCATGCTAAGCTAAGCTAGCTGCTTCCCCCTGCTTTCAGTCTTCATGCTAAGCTAAGCTAGCTGCTTCCCCCTGCTTTCAGTCTTCATGCTAAGCTAAGCTAGCTGCTTCCCCCTGCTTTCAGTCTTCATGCTAAGCTAAGCTAGCTGCTTCCCCCTGCTTTCAGTCTTTATGCTAAGCTAAGCTAGCTGCTTCCCCCTGCTTTCAGTCTTTATGCTACGCTAAGCTAGCTGCTTCCCCCTGCTTTCAGTCTTTATGCTAAGCTAAGCTAACCAGCTGCTCTACAGACATGAGAGTGAAAACAGTGAAGAGGATCAACCTGAATGTTTGTCGCAGCCTGAGGAGGAACACAGGAGGAAACAGTGTCTTTGTTAGGGACTATTTTTCTATTTTTAGTGGTGGATTAATCCACATTTGGTGCTGTGGTGTGTATTTGTGGCAGCAGGACGATGTGTGTGAGTGTGTGAGTGTTTGTGTGTGTGTGTGTGGGGGGGGGGGGGGGGGGGGGGGGGAGGGGGGGGGCGTTCTTAGGGAAAGACTCCATTGATGAGATCAGGACGTTCTGTGACAATAAAGTAACTTGTCTTATCTGATGTCCTCACATGTCAGCTGGGACTGAACCACGTCTTGTGTTTGACCTGCGGCGTCTTTCAGACGTCATTCTTCAAGGTGGAGCTCACTTCAGGTCAGAGACTCGACCTCTGTGAGAAGTGAAATCTGATTCAGATGAAATTCAAAGAGGAGACAGAACCAGGTGGATCAGAGACGAGCCGCAGACGTCTTCAGACTGCTGAAAGTGTCCCAGTGGACACACAGCACAGACGTCCAGCTGACTGAGAGAACAGGAGGACAAACGTGTGTGAGGACACACTTGAGACATGGACATGTGGATGTTTGGATGTGAATCACTTTACTGTCTTTAAGGGGTTATTTTACTCTTAAATTTCCCCTTAAGTTCCATTAAACTGATTAAGAACGTCTCCTGTCCTCTTTGTGTCCGTCCACACCTCAGCTGCTTCACCTTTATGTTTCTGTCAGATGTAGACGTGTCTGTTAAATAAAGTTGATGTTTGAACAACAGGCCTCACATCTTCCTCAGAGTGTAATTAGATAAGAATCTGCTGTTATGTAAGGACGCTCCGTCCTGCCAGCGTGTCTCTGTCCTCCTCAGGACCGACTCATCCCACCTTCTCTGGTCTGAGTGCAGCCCGTTGTGCCAACATGCCTCAGGCTCGCTGTGATTAAAAGCAGCCTATTACAGCGTGACGTCTGTGAGCCAGGAGCGAGCTGGCAGTGGCAGAAAGCATCACGCTTTCAGTCAGCCGCAGTGCGCCGCTCCAAGAATCCAACGAGCTGTTTCATAAATGAGACTGAGCGCAGACTGAGACGTGATTGGCTGCTGCAGAGCTGACACAGAAACACCACCTGACACGGACTGGAGAGGCCACACCTCCTCCACTGCTGCTGCTGCTGCAGGTGGAGGAGAAGGATCCACCATTCTGCAACATGTGGAGTTTCTGCTGGAATATCGGCAGGTACACATTTGACTAAAGCTGGGAGAGAAAGAAATCTGGCAAAGGAAAAAACAAAATCAGAGTCAGTATTTAAATATCCCCCCCTCCTCCTGCAGCTCCTCCCTCTCTGTCCTAAGCCCCTCCCAACAGATGACACACTTATTCCTGTCTTAATTCATTCTCTCAGCTTCTTCTCACCTCGCCGTCTCTACGTTTATCAGACCGCAGATGAGACAAGAATTAGCTGCTAACGCTCCCTCCGGCTCACTCCCCGCCGCTGTCGACTGCTTCACCAAGAGGAGAGGTGGCAGCAGCTGTGAAGACGGACCTGTGGTCAGCAGCTGTAGCAGCTCAGACCTTCCAAAACAACACGTACTCACTGTGACCTCGTCACATGTCCATGTTTGGTCATGGACTTTCCACGTCCACATATGACGTCCAAGGTACCCTGGGTGTGTTGGTTGTTGACGTTCTGGGACGCCGTGTCAACTTCAGCCTGTTACATGCATTGTCTGTTTTCAAAATACACTTCTGTTTTCACAGGAAATGTACAGTTTGCATACAGTCTCTTTCAAAATAAAAGTCTTTCCCCCTGATGCCACCAGGGGCTGTTGAGCAATAACCACAACCAGCCATTTAACATGCCAACATTAAAGGACTTCTTTTTCGTTGGTGTCTGACACTGGAAGTCACTGACAAAGCGCCGGTTTTCCAAGACTTAGGAGTGAGACCAGGTTGCCCAGCACCGGGTGTCACAGTAAGCTGGTGTCCAGCAGCAGCGTCAGGTCTAACCTGTGTAACAGCAGCAACAGAAAGTTTGCTGATCTGGTGGGGAGGCGGGGCTGTCTGGTCCCTCAGAGCTGGGGTTTGATTTGACTGGAGGTCAGTCTCTGGAGCTGCTACCTGCTCTCCTCCCAGCGAGGTGGTCTGTGGCGGCAGAGAGTGAGGCGGAGGACACAATAGGATTGGAGGCTCTAGCTAACGTTAGCTACATAAACATACCTCATGTCATACATAGCTAACACTGTACTTTCTACTGTGAAAAACACATCCTCAAACTTCTGGTCTGAAACACCGTCTGTAACCAACAGTACAACAACGTGAAGCTCCAGGAAATAGACCCCACCAAAGGTGAGCCCTCCTTGGGTTGGCTGTAGCTCTCGGATCAAGTTAGCAGAAGGTTAAACTAATAGCAACATTTTCTCTCCATCTCTGAAACTCTTCACTGATACTGACGTGTTTAATTCAGTTTATTGTCAGACTCTGTTTGATCAGTGCGTCTTCCTGTTTTGGGGACGCTCTACAGTGTAGACAGATGTTGTCACTGCTGGAACTTTCTCTGCCTCAATTAAATCACCTTTCACCATCTTCGTATGATATCCTACGAATCTGTGCCCCATGAATGACGTCACGTCCTTAACGCACAGTTACATGATTACTGTAAAGTTACACCTTCGTGTATGTGGGAGATTGATTGAAGAGACTGGACAAGATTCACATTTACGCTTTTACTGTTTGTACTGTAATTTGTTGACAGACCATGTCATTGCGACACAGAAAGGAAAAGACAGCACTGCAGAGCACAAAGAAAAAAACAAAAAAACAAAATAGAAATGTGAACATACTGTAGGACAATCTCCATGGGGAAAACTGTATACATGCAGTGCTGTAGGAATTACAGTGCAGTCTATACACCTCCTGACGTTCCTGTCTGTTGGGCCACAAATTCTCATCCACATCACAACAAATATCTTCTCTTGCGATGCAGCGTGGAAAGAATCTTTTAGAGTGTCTTATCCAGCCTCTGCCGGCATCTGCTGTGATGTCATCACACGCTGCATCCATGGCAGCCAGAAGGGTCATCTGTGTATGTGGCTGGCGGTCATATACTTTCCATCTCCGTGCTGAGAAACATTCCTCAGTGGGGTTAAGGAATGGGGAGTAGGGTGAGAGGAACTCCATCAGCATCCTGTTGTGGGTCGCAACCATTGCCTGATGATGTTGGAGCGATGGAAACTGACATTGTCCCAAACTATCACGTACTTTGGCAAGTCATCTCCAATCTGACCCCTCTCTTGTTCAGGGATGAGATCCCTGTAGAGAGTGTCTCAGAAGGTGACAAGACGCTCTGTATTGTACGGCCCAATAATGGGAATATGCGTTAGCACACCATTCTCAGAGATAGCAGCACCCATGCTATGTTCCCGCCCCGTTGGCCTGGCACATCAACTGTAGCCCTGTGGCCGATGATATTTCGACCACGCCTTCTGCGTTCCGTTAGGTTGAAGCCAGCCTCATTCATGTCGATGAAGTTGTGCGGTGGTTCACTTGCCTCCAGTTCCATTATACGCTGTATCCAGAAGACACAACATTAGTTTTATGAATTACATGCATTTTCATTTTTGACAAGATACAGTTACATCAAATGTATACAGCACATATTGCATCTTCTTTTCTACAGCCACAGCAGATGTGTAAAGGTCACACTTACTGTACAGTATATCACTATACGATGTTGTACTGTTTACTGTGAGGTACAGTTACTGCATCCTCAAGGGTCCATTCTCAGACCACTTCTATTCAACATCTATATGCTACCCCTAGCCCAGATTATGGAACATCACAACATCTCCTATCATATGTATGCCGACAACACACACCTCTATATCTCAGTGTCATCACATGACTACAGTCCCTTACTCTCATTGAGTAACTGTATTCATCAAATCAATGACTGGATGTGCCAGAATTTTCTCCAGCTAAATCCAGAAAAGACAGAGGTATTAATTTTTGGCCCTAGAAATGAAAGGGCAAAGATCAGCGCTCACCTTGGCTCTATGTCATTGACAGCTACAAATCAAGCCAGAAATCTTGGTGTTATTATTGACTCAGACCTGAACTTCAACAGCCATTTAAAGTTTATTACTAAATCTGCCTATTACCACCTGAAAAATATAGCTAGAATTAAGGGGTTTCTGTCTAAACAAGACATGGAAAAACTTATTCATGCATTCATTTTTAGTAGGTTGGATTATTGCAATGGCTTATTTACAGGCCTTAACAAAAAATCAATCAGACAGCTGCAGCTGATTCAGAACGCGGCCGCCAGAGTCCTTACAAACACCAGGAAACTGGACCATATTACACCGGTCATTAAATCGCTACACTGACTTCCTGTGAGTCAAAGAATAGATTTTAAAATCTTACTGCTGGTCTACAAAGCCCTGAATGGTCTTGGACCAAAATACACGCTTGATCTACTGGTTCCCTACGAAGCATCCAGACCCCTTAGGTCATCTGGAACTGGTTTGTTGTGTGTTCCAAGAACAAGAACCAAGCAAGGTGAGGCAACATTCAGTTATTATGCTCCTCACCTGTGGAACTAACTTCCTGTAGATCTGAGGTCTGCTCAAACTGTCAGCTCCTTTAAATCAGGGCTAAAAACACTATTGTTTACTGAAGCGTACTCTTAGATTAAATACTTACCTGCTGTATTCTACTGCCCGTACTTTTTAACTACACACTGCTGATTTATGCCTTTTATTATTCTACTTCTTTTCTTATCCTGACTGTTCAATGTATTGAGCCTGTTTTTATTTTATGTTACTGTGTTTTATTATTATCACTATCATTCTCAATTTCTATTTCCCTTTTTAATTGACTGTTTTTATTGTTTTAAATTGTGTCTTGTTGCTATTAATGTCTCTGTAAAGCACTTTGAATTACCTTGTGTTGAATTGTGCTATACAAATAAACTTGCCTTGCCTCATACATGTTTTACCTGTAGGCCTACATACTGGTAGCAGCTCCTTCACTCTTTCACCATTTCTTTCAAATGGAACAGTGTACAGCTGCTTCATATTCATTTGGTGTCTTTTCAGCACCCTGTCAATGGTTGAGATGCTGACTGTTTGGATGTTTTCAAAGATGTTGCTGTCCTCTATAATGGCACTCTTTGTCTCCCTTAGTCTTATGGCATTGTCTTCTACAACCATGGTGCAAATAGCCTCCTCCTGCTCAGGACACCCTGTGAAGTTGTCTTGCAGTCCTATGTGGAAAAAATATAGTAATGCAAAACACAAAATTGAGTAAGATAAAATGTCACTGTATAAAGTATACTTACTGTATTTTGTAAAATGCAAGTGTAATACTGTAATATTGTATGAAGCATTACAGAAAGTATACAGTATTACAGTACAGTGCCTATTGTTAGATTACATACCTGTTCTGTCGACGAAAAGTCTGAATGATTGACGACACAGTTGTTCTCCCAACATTTGGCTGCACCCTTCGACCAGCCTCAGCCATTGTAAGCCCATGATTGAGAACTTGGTCTACAAGTGTGGCTCTTATCTCATAAGGAACGCGCATATGTCCTCGGCCTCTTCTGCCTCTTCCTCTGTTTTGCCTCCCAACTCCTCTGCCACACAGCCTCACTCCTCTTCCTCTTCTTCTTCTCTCTGGCTGTCCAATTCCTTGTCCTTCCATTGTCAGACATTGTAACATTGTGTTGTGCTCTGGCTATATATATACTTGCCAGCTGATGGTTCATGAGATGCACCTTTGAGCTATTTCAGAAAACTGGTTGATCATTGGTTGATCTAATGCTTCACATATTTCCCTTCATTAGAGAAAGTCAAGATTCACCTGGGAGCAATTTACCAATTCAGGACAGATTTAGAAAAAAAGTCTCATGGAAATGTACAGTATAGAAATATGCTTGACATATTATGACAACTTGTTCAACCATTTTGCACGTAAAGACTTATGCGATGAACTAATGCCTAAATGTTGTGGGGGTGAGACCCATTATAATACATTTTGATCAACATGACATAAACAACTGATAATGTAGGAAACAGCAGAGAATTGTACATACTCATTTGCATGGATGTACCAAAGCATTTGCAACTTGTTCAAAGAAATGAGAAACTGCTTTTTGGATGTGCACAAGTGACACAATGATGTGAAAATTGAAGAAGTAGTTTTGAGAATTTCAATTCTGATCTGAGAAAAGTACCAGCGCGACTGAGAAAAACTGTAAATATATTACATTTTTAGAGTAACAAACTCTGCTGTCGTGCAGGTCATACATATATTTTATGAGTTGAATAATGAAGCTGTACTCACACATGATGACAGTTACAAATGTAACCCGTGTTAGAAATGAGCCGCAGGTCATGCTGATGTTTCCTTAAACAATCCACACTAAGTGATGCATGTTTTTTTCAGGCATGTTTACTACATGAGGTAAAAACATCTTCTGATTTATCAAACTGTGCGTCTGTCTGTCTGTCTGTCTGTCTGTCTGTCAGGGTGCAGCTTCCTTTTTTAATCCCAAACTCAGGATTGTCACATTTAGAGTCCTGTCTGTTGGTACACAGTGGACATACAACACGTATGATGTGACACCTGAGCTGACAGGTGGAGAACACGTCCTGACAGCCATGTGGATTTTAGTTCCACAACAGAAACACATCTAAAAAAATTCCCAGGATCTTAATTTTTATGTCGTTGGTGCCAAACTGGTTTTCCAGCTGCGTTTCCTTTTCTTTTTTTCTTTTTTTCAGGCATGTTTACTACATGTCAGCGTGATGATGTCATGATGACAGCAGGAGAGACCTTGTGTGTTACATGAAGGCACCACTGACACAGTGAAGGCTGCGCTGTAGTGATAAACTTTATTTAAACACAAAGTGCTGCACATGGAAACACAGAAGATCACGAGTATTAAAATCATTACATCATTAAATGAAGTAAAATAAAACATTTGAAAAGAGCTGAAGCAGAGTGAGACAGACAGACAGACAGACAGACAGACAGAGAGACAATGAGACAGAGAGACAGAGAGACAGACAGACAGACAGACAGACAGAGAGACAGTGAGACAGACAGACAGACAGAGAGACAATGAGGCAGAGAGACAGACAGACAGACAGACAGAGAGACAATGAGGCAGAGAGACAGACAGACAGACAGACAGAGAGACAGTGAGACAGACAGACAGACAGATAGACAGAGAGACAATGAGGCAGAGAGACAGACAGAGAGACAGTGAGACAGTGAGACAGAGAGACAGACAGACAGACAGACAGAGACAGACAGTGAGACAGACAGACAGACAGACAGAGAGACAGACAGACAGAGAGACAGAGAGACAGACAGACAGCCAGACAGAGAGACAGAGAGACAGTGAGACAGAGAGACAGTGAGACAGACAGACAGACAGACAGACAGACAGACAGACAGTGAGACAGAGAGACAGACAGACAGTGAGACAGAGAGACAGACAGAGAGACAGACAGACAGACAGACAGACAGACAGTGTGTGAATCATCTCTCAGTATCAGATCTGGTCTCAGGAGGCCTCGGAGAGAAATGGAGCTAAAAGTGGTGAAAAATAAATTGACTGTTGTCTCTGTGTGTCTTCATGTGAGAGGACATGGACAGGACAGACAGGAAACACCCTGCTGTTGGTGGTGATGGTGATGGGGGGGGTGTGGAGACAAAGCGGTCTGAGCTGCTCGTCACGCAGGCCTCTGCTCCGGTCTACTTAGCAGGACTCAGTGAACAAAGAGCAGCAGATTGAGGTCAGTGTGTCACAGCTCAGGTCCTCACCAGCTGCTCTCCATGGAAACCAGTGGCTTTACTGGGAGAGCCTCCGACCTGTGGGAACACCTGTTGAGTCGCCGCTGAACGAAACGACGGGCTGGGACGGAGCGTGATGACCTTAAACGTCAGATTAAAGCTGAGCTGTGATGTGTAGGGTCGTCACTTTCAGATTTGTACGTACAAATGTTTCAGATTAATCAGACTGTTCCTGACTTGTTACAGCCCGATGAGACTCACCTGATTCGTCACAGCCCGATGAGACTCACCTGACTCGTCACGGCCCGATGAGACTCACCTGACTCGTCACGGCCCGATGAGACTCACCTGACTCGTCACAGCCCGATGAGACTCACCTGACTCATCACAGCCCGATGAGACTCACCTGACTCGTTACAGCCTGATGCGACTCGCCTGACTCGTCACAGCCTGATGACACTCGCCTGACTTGTCACAGCCTGATGAGACTCGCCTGACTCGTGACAGCCTGATGACACTCGCCTGACTCATCACAGCCTGATGAGACTCGCCTGACTTGTCACAGCCTGATGAGACTCATCTGACTCGTCAGTGCCTGATGAGACTCACCTGACTCGTCACAGCCTGATGAGACTCACCTGACTCGTCACAGCCTGATGAGACTCACCTGACTCGTTACAGCCTGATGTGATTCACCTGACTCGTTACAGCCTGATGAGACTCACCTGACTCATCAGTGCCTGATGAGACTCACCTGACTCGTCACAGCCTGATGAGACTCACCTGACTCGTTACGGCCCGATGAGACTCACCTGACTCGTCACAGCCCGATGAGACTCACCTGACTTGTTACAGCCCGAAGAGACTCACCTGACTTGTCAGTGCCTGATGAGACTCACCTGACTCGTCACAGCCTGATGAGACTCACCTGACTCGTTCCAGCCCGATGTGATTCACCTGACTCGTTACAGCCTGATGAGACTCACCTGACTCATCAGTGCCTGATGAGACTCACCTGACTCGTCACAGCCTGATGAGACTCACCTGACTCGTTACAGCCCGATGAGACTCGCCTGACTCGTTACAGCCCGATGAGACTCGCCTGACTTGTTACAGCTTAACTCAGATTCTGTCATCACTAGAGCATGTGTTATAAAAACAGATGGCGGTCAGAAAGGTCACAGTGACCTTTAAGGTGTGTCGACTGATTCACTGAGTAGCATGTTGTTGTTAGTGGCTAACTACTTTAACCCTTTACTCCTTCAGTCTGACAGAGCCCAAAAATGTCAGTAAAGATGAACAACGCTCTCTGAAATCCAAAATCTAGAGTCATCAGGTCTTACGTGGAGCTGCTCCGTAGACACTGACTGGTGACAGATGTTCTGTAGTCGACACTGAGAACAGTCAGGAGAATGTTCTGACTGTATGGGAACATATTCGGTTTCAGACCTGAGAACTCTACGGCAGAATAAAGAACAAACTAAATCAGTCTCTTGTTCAACAACTACAGTGCAACTCCACACTTTATACCCTGTGATGTCACAGGTTTGAGACTTCCTCCTCTGGTTCGTGTCTCTGACAGAGAGCAGCTCATGTTCACTGACACTGACTGAACTGTCCTAGAACATGGAAACAACCAACACTTCTCACCCCATCGTCAATCTGTACGTAGACTTTCACAGCTACATATTACATGCTGTGATTCTCCTGCATCTACTGCACAGTGTGGGATGCTGCAGCCAACGCCGACAGAAGCATGTGTTGGGTTTGTGGCGGTGACGTTAAGTCGTGTGACCGTGGCGTAGTTCGTTTACGGCCTGGTTGTGGCGGTGACGTTAAGTCGTGTGACCGTGGCGTAGTTCGTTTACGGCCTGGTTGTGGCGGTGACGTTAAGTCGTGTGACCGTGGTGTACAGTTTGTTTATGGCTGAGGACCCTGAGAAGCCAACGAAAGAGTGTCTCAGCCTGTGTGACTCTAAATATTGTGTGTGATGTTAAAGCTGATCATTGATTCATTTAACTAAAGTGTGTGAAGGATCAGACAGAGAATCAGCAGCCAGACGACATTCTTACTTTAGTGTGAACGCAGCTTTGAAAACTTGACTCAAGCGTTTGACCCACAATCTGTGAGTTAAGCTTTAAGCTGAGCAGAGACGTCTGTACCACGCTCTGCTCCATACTTATTAACTCTGATGCATTAGCTCAGAAACGTTACAGAGTCACCTGTTTGACTGCAGCCACAGAGCCTGCAGGGCGGGAATGCTTTCACATCTTCATATTCTCTCCTGTTACTGTAAATCAGGAAACTTTAATACTGAATCGATGTCTGAATGCAGCTCCATCAGATTGGTACAAGTAATTATAATAACTTTATTCATATAAAACAAAGTCACAAAAAACAAGAAAGAAGACAGAAAACAGTAAAACCAGCAGTTAAGAAAAAGTCAAATAATAAAAGTGAGTTTTAAGAAGAGACTCAGGTCCTGTCTGTACGTGTCCAGATATTATTTATAAACGGCTATTTTCCCTCTCCAAAAAAAACAAACCAAAACAAAAAACTAAACACGAGACAATGACGAGCTAAAAAAAAAATCCTTCCACATAACTTGGTTTAATTAAATATCTCTGTCTACACTCGAACACTAAAACGCTGCTGCTGTGACGTCTGTATTCCTGGTACTCCTCATGTTTATGGAGCCTGCAGCTGCTGCATCATCAACAACATGGTCCTGATAATATTTCAGGATAAAAAGCCTCGTATTAACAAATGAGGGGATTCTGTCCACAGAAACATTGTCAGGGGACTTTTATTTTGAAACAGAAACAGGAAGTGTTGAGTTAAAAATAAATATTTAGAGTTTTTTCATGCCTGTGACAGACATTGAAACTGAAAGATGGTACGATGTCAGTATGATCATCTAAAGATCATCTTCACTGTTGAAACAAGACGAGACATTTCTCTGGATGTTCTGCAGTGGAGCCGCCTGTGGTCCAGACGTTAGCTGTCTGTCTGTGAAGTGTTCAAGCTAACGTTACCTTTCTCAAAACACCTACTGGAGATCTCATCAGCACTGATACCTGCTCAGTTTAATGATGAAGTTCACTGAAACATACGAGTGAAGCTCTGAGCATGAACAAGTTTTCCTCCCACTCCTCATCAACAGCAGTCCCACTCTGAAAGTGTCCCACCATGAGTTTCCTCTGTAGGGTGTCTGGGCTCAGCCTTAGAGATAGGGGGAGGAGTCAGACATCTGGAGGGAGCTCGGAGTAGAGCTGCTGCTCCTTCATGTTGAGGTGGTTCAACATCTGATCAGGATCCTCCTGGTCCAGCTGGTAAGAGGCCCCGGGGCAGACCCAGAACACACTGGAGGGATTATAGATCTCATCTGGCCTGGGAACACCTCGGGATCCTCCAGGAGGAGCTGGAGGAAGGAGCTGAGGAGAGGGACAACTGGAGGACTTTGCTCAGCAGGTTTTGGATAAGCAGTGAGCATGGATGGATGATGGGACAATGCTGTGATTAACATGTGGTTTAGGCACAAAGACCTTGTGGTTATGGTCAGAAAAGATCATGATGTGGCTTAAAATACCCAGATCTGGGGGCAGGAAAACAACCAGTCTTAGTGGCACTATACGTGCTGAAACAAACACTACAAAACTATAAAACATGCACATAAGGCCAGAGCAATGACTCGCTTAAAAACAGTCAGTTGTGTTGTTTGTCAGTGGTCTGCAGCTCTGCAGGCGTCTCTCCGAGATGTCACACCATCCACCACCCCCTCCACCTCCTGATGAAGTCAGCTCAGATACTACGTCACTGTAGATTAGCTGATATGACACGTATGAAACGTTCAACTGTTGGTAGTTTGCAGAAACATTCAGTGACACATTTTCTCCTGGGCTGATATTTGATTGTTGCTTAGCTGACGGAGCAGGTCGAGCAGGAAACCTCCACCTGAAGGAGAATTCTTTCAAATTGACGATCAAATCTCTCTGAGCGTAGTGCTCCACTCTTTAAGTCATGAATAAATAAATGAGAGTTTTATTATCTCCTGTGATTGTGCAAAGGTTCAGTCTGAAAATAAGAGAGCAGCAGTGGCAGTCAACCTCGTCCTCCATGTGGAGAACAGTCTCGGCCTGTGTCTCTTCACGTCATGAGGTCCAAACACGAGATTTGATATAAGTGCTTTTACCTCCGAGGGAAAATATGAAGCTGAAACACGGCATTCATCCTCTGATATACAGCAAACGCTCATCACTCTGACTCCAGAAGCTTTCTCTAATGAGTGAAAAATAGCATTTAATAAACTTCAAGTAAAGAAGTTCCTGTTGACTCAGTGACTCAGAGTTCAACTTACTTCACATTTGAATATTTCTTTTTAGTGCAAAATCATGATTTTGTGTTTTTACTGAAGTAGAAGGCTAATCAATGAATGAATGAAAGGCTGATCTGAGTGACCTCCCACATTCTTCATCTCTTCATCATCATCACTTCGGAGATGAACACATAAAAACTGAACACAGCTAATGTTAGTTTGCTCTGAAGCTCCAGTATGTGAAACTTTCTTCAGTGTGTGAAGACGAGTTTTTAAAAGTGGAGCCCCCCCCCACGGTGAATACTAGTAACAGTGACTAAGGATGTTACTGCCATTCAGAGTTAAAATACTTTAACTTTTTTCCATTCTCTGTGATGAAATAGCTTCTTCACACACAGAGTAAACTCAGGCGGTCTCAACACTTACTGGGCTTTACTGGAAAAATGATCTCAAATAATAAACACATGATAAATTTAGTTGATTTATTTTATTTCATTCTTTGTAAATGACTCGGCACAACCATCACAACATGTCATCATGGGTGTTTGTTTTACATCCTGCCATCATGTCCAACTGTTTGTTTTGTCCTTATCGTCCAGAAGGTTTTTTCTGTCTGTCCTTGACCATCTGCCTGATTCATGTAAATGCAGCATAAGCTACATGTGTGGTTTCACCATCACTTAGTCCATTTCCATGGAAACAGTGAAGTGGAGCTACAGTCCCAGCTGGACGAGGACATCTAACTGGCCTACTGTCCTTGTCCCAGTATACAAGCACGGGAGGGGAATCCATTTATTGAGCCAAGTATGTGCGACTCCTCTACGATAGGTGGAGATATGCCCCCTTTCAGCTTGTTAGTATTGGACCTTTTTCCTGTTGACCTATTACGTCACAGACCAAACAATGGACAAACAAGTTAGCTACGGTTAGCTAGCAGCTAACTGCTACCATGGTGGACAACTTTACAGCTCTGTACATTTGGTCCGTCCAAAAAGTCACGGCTCTTTCTCCACTGTTAAAGATCAGAGTTCATTTAAAACTTGTCACTGACAAACTGGAGACTTGATGAGCTGATGAGAAACACCTGAACACATCACCTGTCTGAGCTGCTGCCTGCAGACACACATGCTCTTCGTTTCATCGTCACACCAGCAGTCTGTCCAGAAACTGGGGCTGTTTTCACATATGGTCCTTTTTAAACAAACCAAACTCAGTCCTCTCAAAGCGGACCAAAAGGTGGACCAACAGAAAAGAGACTCAGTCCTTTTTGTGTTCACATTGTGAACCCACTCATTGTTTTAACCATACCCTCGATCTAGTTCTGACGTATGGAATTGAAATTGATAACCTAAAAGTCTTTCCACAGAATCCCTCGCTATCGGATCATTATCTGATTACTTTTGATTTCTTTTTACCCGATTACACGCCACTCAGCAACAGTTACTATACTAGATGTTTATCAGATAGTGCTGTCGCAAAATTTAAGGAAAAGATTACTCCGTCGTTAAATTCAATACCAAGTCCCTCAGTAACAGAGGTTTCCTGTACCGACTTTGATCATTTTGTCGATAGCGCCGTAGGCTCGCTGCGAACAACACTTGACTCTGTAGCTTCTCTTAAAAAGAAGTTAAAAAAGCAAAGAAAGTTCGCTCCTTGGTATAACTCTCAAACCCATAAGTTAAAACAAAGTTTGAAAGGAATTGGCGATTAACCAAACTGGAAGAATCTCGTTTAATCTGGACAGACAGTCTCAAAACTTATAAGAGGGGCCTCCGCAATGCCAGAGCAAACTATTACTCAGCATTAATAGAAGAAAACAAGAACAACCCCAGTTTCTTTTCAGCACTGTAGCCAGGCTGACTGAGAGTCAAAGCTCTATTGAGCCTTGTATTCCTTTAGCCCTTAGCAGTAATGATTTTATGAGCTTTTTTAATGACAAAATTCTAACTATTAGAGGCAAAATTCATGACCTCCTGTCCTCAGATAGTACCTATCTAACCTCAAACACAGCTGTAAGACCTAATATATATTTAGATTGCTTCTCCCCAATTTCTCTTCAAGAATTGACAGCAGTGATTTCTTCATCTAAATCATCAACGTGTCTCTTAGACCCCATCCCAACTAGGCTACTTAAGGAGGTCTTTCCTTTAGTTAACACTCATATATTAGATATGATCAATATATCCTTATTAACAGGCTATGTACCACAGTCTTTTAAGGTAGCTGTAATTAAACCTCTACTAAAAAAGCCCACCCTGGATCCAGAGGTGTTAGCCAACTATAGACCAATATCTAATCTTCCCTTTATGTCAAAGATCCTTGAGAAAGTAGTCGCAGACCAGCTGTGTGATTTTCTCCATGATAATAATTTATTTGAGGAATTTCAGTCAGGATTTAGAGTGCATCATAGCACTGAGACAGCACTAGTTAAAATTAAAAATGACTGAGTTAAAATGACCTTCTGATTGCTTCAGACAAAGGACTCGTCTCTGTACTTGTTTTATTAGATCTTAGTGCGGCGTTTGACACAATTGACCATCAAATTCTACTGCAGAGACTGGATCACTTAATTGGCCTAAAAGGTTCTGCACTAAGCTGGTTTAAATCTTATTTATCTGATCGTTTTCAGTTTGTTGACGTTCATAATGAATCATCCTTACGTACCAAAGTTTGTTTTGGAGTTCCGCAAGGTTCTGTGCTCGGACCAATCCTATTTACTCTATATATGCTTCCTTTAGGTAACATCATTAGAAATCACTCTATAAATTTCCATTGTTATGCGGATGATACACAGTTGTATTTATCGATGAAACCAGAAGAAAGTAATCAATTAACTAAACTCCATAACTGCCTTAAAGACATAAAAACTTGGATGAGCACCAATTTCCTGATGTTAAATTCAGACAAAACTGAAGTTATTGTTCTTGGCCCCAAACAACTCAGAGACTCTATCTGATGACATAGTTTCTCTAGATGGCATTGCTCTGGCCTCTAGCACTACCGTAAGAAACCTCGGAGTAATATTTGATCAAGATTTGTCTTTTAATTCTCATTTAAAACAAACCTCACGGACTGCATTTTTTCATCTGCGTAATATTGCGAAAATTAGGCCTATCCTTACCCGAAAAGATGCAGAAAAATTGGTCCACGCTTTTGTTACCTCTAGGCTGGATTACTGTAACTCTCTATTATCAGGTAGCTCTAGTAAGTCCTTAAAAACTCTCCAGCTAATTCAGAATGCAGCAGCACGTGTACTAACAGGAACTAAGAAACGAGATCATATTTCTCCTGTTTTAGCTTCTCTGCACTGGCTCCCTGTAAAATCCAGAATTGAATTTAAAATCCTACTGTTAACTTATAAAGCTCTAAATGGTCAAGCTCCGTCATATCTTAGAGAGCTCATAGTGCCATATTATCCCACCAGAACACTGCGCTCTGAGAACGCAGGGTTACTCGTGGTCCCTAAAGTCTCCAAAAGTAGATCAGGAGCCAGAGCCTTCAGCTATCAGGCTCCTCTCCTGTGGAATCATCTTCCTGTTACGGTCCGGGAGGCAGACACCGTCTCCACATTTAAGACTAGACTTAAGACTTTCCTCTTTGATAAAGCTTATAGTTAGGGCTGGCTCAGGCTTGCCCTGTACCAGCCCCTAGTTAGGCTGACTTAGGCCTAGTCTGCCGGAGGACCCCCTATAATACACCGGGCTCCCTCTCTCTCTCTCTCTCTCTCTCTCTCTCTCTCTCTCACTCTCATCCTATTACTGCATCTTGCTAACTCGGCCATTCTGGATGTCACTAACTCGGCTTCTTCTCCGGAGCCTTTGTGCTCCACTGTCTCTCAGATTAACTCATATCACAGCGGTGCCTGGACAGCGTGACGTGTGTGGTTGTGCTGCTGCCGTGGTCCTGCCAGATGCCTCCTGCTGCTGCTGCCATCATTAGTCATTAGTCATACTTCTACTGTTATTATACACATATGACTATTGTCACACATGTATACTGCCAGATATTAATACATACTTTCAACATATTGTACCACAGTAGCCAGAACTATAACTATAATATTATTACTTTCAGTAATGTTGTTGTAAGCTACTGTTATTACCTGCATCTCTCTCTCTGTCTCTCTCTCTCTGTCTCTCTCTCTCTCTCTGTCTCTCTCTCTCTCTCTCTCTCTCTCTGTCTCATTGTGTCATACAGATTACTGTTAATTTATCATGCTGATCTGTTCTGTACGACATCTATTGCACGTCTGTCCGTCCTGGAAGAGGGATCCCTCCTCAGTTGCTCTTCCTGAGGTTTCTACCGTTTTTTCCCTGTTAAAGGGGTTTTTTGGGGAGTTTTTCCTGATCAGCTGTGAGGGTCATAAGGACAGAGGGATGTCGTATGCTGTAAAGCCCTGTGAGGCAAATTGTGATTTGTGATATTGGGCTTTATAAATAAAATTGATTGATTGATTGATTGATTGTCAGTTCAATTGAAAAAGGTCTCAGTTCTCTCTCTGTTCACACTAGATGTAATATATACTGACATAGTTGAGTGTTTCCTGTGACGTGTCCCTGCAGTGAGGTGATGAAGCTCCTCGCTCTCAGATGAACTCAAACAGGAGGAGACCCTGAGTGTCTCTTCCTGAGGTCAAAGAGTTTTTTGGGGGAGTTTTTCCTGATCAGCTGTGAGGGTCCAAAGGACAGAGGGATGTCGTCTGCTCTGAAGCCTCTGAGACAAACTGTGATTTCTGATATTGGGCTTTATAATTAAAACTGGATTGAAATTAAAAGTCACCTCCTGAAATCAGTGACATGTTTATTATGAGACAGAGTCATCCTCACACAGCTGGAGGTTTGATTCCTGGCTGCACATGTGGAGGTGTCCTGGCCCACAGCTGCTGATGGTCACTGTGAGTAACTGTGTGACAGCTCAGCTCAGTACAAACTGTTACACACTGTCCATCAGTCTGGTCTCTGGTGCACAGACAGAGTCCTGTCGGCCGGTCTGGGTGGATGATGTGAACGCTGTGACCTGGTTTCAGATGTGATTTGGGTGAACATGTGAACGGACCGATGATCACAACACTCAATACTCCGTCACAATGAAAGTCAACTTCCTGCTCGGGCTGAAGAATGCTGTCTTTGTGGAGGTGGAGGTGCTGCTCCGGGATCTGTCTGTGTGTTGAGTCTCATTAGAGGATGGTGTGACACGAGGACCTACAGCGTGGACCCCGGGCCGATTCAGACGCTGTTAAAATGTCCACAGTAAACAGGAACAGTAACAATGGCACGCCGTCAACGCTTCATTTAACAATTAGTGCTTCAGCAGTAAACAACATGTGGTCTGTGTGAGAGCGTCACATCATGTTCAACTGATTCTGGATCAGATCGGGAGGAGAGCCGCGGCCAGTAACACCTGACATACGTATATACCACTTAAAGACTTGATAACGTCTGACGGACGTCTGAAGACAGTTTTCAGACTGCAGATCCTTCAGGGTCAAGACTAGATTTCTTCTGAGATGCTCCTGGGGAAAATAAACTCCACTTAAGAAATATGAAATATTAACAATTCCTCATGTGTCCACAAAAACATGTCACTGCAGGAACACAAGATACGAGGCGTCACATCAATATAATCCATATAGATAAAGTGTATTTATGTACAAACTTTACATTTCCATCAGGCTCCGCTGGTTAGCTGACATATTTTAGTCACAACGAGAAGTGTTTCCAACACTAAAATAAATCCTCAGAGAACGGTTTGAATGATCTTCTACAAATTAGGAGCAGAAACATAACTTGTTTCTTCATGTGCAACATGTTAGTCTGGAGGTTTAAACTGGTGTCCTCTCACAGAGTTGGTGATTCAAACTAAACTTTCATCTCTGTCAGAGAAAACTGATCTGAGTTCAGACTGTTTACTTACAGCACAGCTACACTCACAGATAACTGAGCCTCCTACCTGCCTGTCAAACACCATCAACCCACAAACCTTCTCCAGTCCGGACTGAGTGGAGTCCTGCGGGGTGAAGCTGTGAAGTCTGCGAGCGGAGCTAGCTGCTAACAGCCACCACTGCAACTAACAAACTCCACAGATCCATTCAGCAGCTCCACCATCCACAGTCAGACACACACGGCTGATTATTTACTGCTGAATTACAGCTCACAACTTGCACCAACCCAAACATCCTGGTGCAGACTATTTACTGGAGTTTACCAGCCTGTCGCTCATCAGGCATCTGAAGATCATTACAAGCTGTCAGTGTCCGACAGTCCACCACCGACATTTACATCACGTCTCGTCAGCGACAATAAAATGTAGACTTCATTGTAGTTTTTCATCAGGATCTATTTTCAGCTCGTCATCGTCTCGTTTTCGTCGTGGAAAAAGGTCGTTGATGAAAAATTTTGTTACAGTTTTCATCAACAATTAACACTGACACATATAGCTGCAGATATATTCTGCTTGTAGCGTACATGAGACGTTCCTATAAACCACGCCCACCGCTAGAACAAGAAAAACCCACCAACATGACGGATATCTGACTGTAGTGAATAAATATGAAGCAGTAATCGAATTTTAATTCATCAAACATGAAGACGTTCTTCACCATAGAGATAATAAGATATTACCCTTACCTTAAGGTTTACCCTTACCTTAGGTTTACCATTACCCTTACCTTAAGCTTTTCCCTTACCCTTACCTTAAAATTTACCCTTACCTTTACCTTAAGCTCTACCCTTACCTTAAGCTTTACCCTTATCTTACCTTAAGCTTTCCCCTATCCTTACCTTAAACTTTACCCTTACCCTTACCTTAAGCTTTACCCTTACCCTTACCTTAAGCTTTTCCCTTACCCTTACCTTAAACTTTACCCTTACCCTTACCTTAAGCTTTTCCCTCACCCTTACCTTTACTCTTACCTTAAGCTTTACCCTTACATTTACATTGAGCTTTACTCTTACCTTAAGCTTTACCCTTACCCTTACCTTAAACTTTACCCTTACCTTAAGCTTTACCCTTACCTTAAGCTTTACCCTTACCTTTACCTTAAGCATTACCCTTACCCTTACCTTAAGCTTTACCCTCACCCTTACCTTTACTCTTACCTTAAGCTTTACCCTCACCCTTACCTTTACTCTTACCTTAAGCTTTACCCTTACATTTACATTGAGCTTTACCCTTACCTTAAGCTTTACCCTTACCCTTACCTTAAACTTTACCCTTACCTTAAGCTTTACCCTTACCTTAAACTTTACCCTTACCTTTACCTTAATTGTCTCTCTATTAACACTTCAGAGCTAGTGAAACACTAACTTAATAATTCCCTCTTGGTTTCCGGCTCCAGACCGAGGAGCGCAGGGGGCTGTTGGTGGGCCGATGTGTAGGTGCAGCGGGTGAGTCATTTATCTAGATAGCACGTCACGTAGCTGCTTCAGAATTTTCGCCGAATCTCTGAGTTGTTGTTCCTGAGGAGGCATTTACAGGAATTTACCCAGCTGGTCACTTATTTTTCAGATTATTCCAACACCACATGAATTTAGGGTCAAACTCGGAGTGAACATGATGTAGCCTGCCTCTGCAGCATGTTTGTTATAATTAGTGATAGATTTGATCAGTTTTTTTTTTTGTTTTTTTTTTTAACCGTATTTTTATTAAACATGTAAAAACACAATACACAACATTCCTTGACACCATCACAGAATATGTATGACAGTGCGAAAAAACAAACAAACAAAAAAAAGCCACTGGGGTCCAGAAAGCTGAATAATAATAATGAATGAAAAATAAATGAATGGACAGTTAAGACATTACAGCATAATGTGGGGTTCCCCTCAGTTAGAGAGGTATCTTGCTATAGGTAGCCACCTCCTCACAAAGACATCAGACCTTAATTGTAATTGAGCAGTTAAAGCCTCCATTCCATACACCTCCCTCAGCTTCTGTTTCCACTGTGCCACTGTAGCTGGCTGTGGATTCATCCATTTTATTGTCACCATTTTCCTAGCAGTCATCAAGAGCATATGTAACAGGTGCTTTTGGTCTCTGGTGTACATGTCTTCAGGAGTTAGATCGAAAAGAAACTGACTTGGGGTGAATAGTAAATCAATTCCCAGAACTTTATCTATCTCTCTCTTTACCCCCTTCCAAAAAGGAAGCATCACTGGGCAATCCCAAAATATGTGCGAGTGGTCGCCAACCATTCCACATTTTCTCCAACAGTATATTGCAGCTGGGTTATCTACAAATTTGGAAACCACCGAAGGCGTCTTAAAGAACCTTGTCTTCATCTTCCAATCAAACTCCTTCCACATGTAATCTCTCAAGACAGATTCTGCAATCTACATTGTAGAATCTGTCGGCAGCCCTGTGTGAAAGACGACTAGAGAGGGGGGGGAGGGCGGGGCTTTGAGTCTGAACGATGCTGCGCTTTAGCCAATCACAATGGAGGGGGCGCGGCCAAGACGTGCAGGTGTCCCCAGGAAATGTGTACCTACAGAAACAGCAAGCTCCGCGTCCATAGCGACCGCTCCAGTAATGCCATCTTGTCAACGTGAAAAAAAAAAAAATTCCAGCGGATGTCTTAGTTACAACATGATTGAGCTAACTGGAGTAGTTTCATGTCGTATCCGACAACGGGAGGCTTTTAACAGATGACGTCCTGATGTTAGCTTTGCTAACTGTCCCTGTCAGCTGCAGCCACTGATGCTTTCTAGACATCGTGATTTCCCAAAACTGAATAAATACCACATATAGCAACACAAAACTGCTTTGCTAGCTCAATCATGTTGTAACTAAGATATTCACTGGAAAAAGTATTTTATTCACGGACCGTTTATTGAGTTATTACCTTATTTTTATACAGTCTATGGTTATAGACACCGCTAACAGCTAACGTTAACAGCTAACGGTTAGCCCAGCTAATCTACGATAACCTTATTAATTACGTGCACACAGAAATAGTAACGTTTGTTCAGTCATTGTGTTTATAGACTTAACAAACATCAGATTAGTCTACACAGTGATATAGTGACGTGAAAAATGTGATATATAGCTAAACTCTGCTGGTTTTCTACCTGAAGTATTTGTAAACCACACGGCGATTCCCTGGGGGCCGGAAGTGAAGGGGCCTCATGCCCTTCACTTCCAGTTAGTCGAAAAACTCCGGGCTGTGCCTCCAGAGGTAAAGGAAGAAATTTTTTTTTTTTTTTTTTTTTTTTTACCGATGGATTTCCAAATTGTTCCACATGTTACTATTAATACCCTTATGACATCCAATGCACATTGTTTCCCATTTTCCATCCTCAATTATAATAATTAACTCCAGCTCCCATTTATTTTTGATATAAAAAGTGTTGTCTGGTGTATCCAGTAACAGATTTCTGTATATATGGGAAACATGCTTTTTGTTGGGTAACTGATGTTTGATTATATTAATAAAGTATATTTTTACGTTTGTTGGAGCATTTTTAATTGTATTCCAGTCTTTATGGCTTGTGATGTAATGCCTAATCTGAAAATATCGGAACATATCACTTCGGAGTAGAAAGAATTGAGAATGGCTGTAAAACATTATCACAGAACAACTGGTCAATAACCCTTAGGTCTCTGCCTGCTCATCTCTTAAAAGTGATATCTGTTGTTGAGGGGGGGAAATCTGGATTTCCAGCAATCTGCATAGCCCGTGAAAGGGCAGCTGTCCCTCTAATTCTCTTTTGGACTGTCGACCATACTTTTAAGGTGTGTTTCATCCATACATTTTTGATTTCCAATTTCTTCTGGGACTGCTTGCTCAAAAACACGGAGCGGAGAGGTATAACTGGCAATGAATTCTGCTCTATGTTTACCCAACCCAACTCCATGTCATTGTTAATCCAGGCTACCACTGCTGTTAGTTGTGTGGCCCAAAAATAATATTTTATATTGGGGACGCTGAGTCCACCCCTGTTCTTCCCAAGAGTGAGTGTTTTAAGTCTCACTCTTGGTCTCTTATTTTGCCATATGAATCTAGATATAAGCTTGTCCAGCATATTGAAGGCTGATGTTGGGATCCCGACTGGGAGAGACTGAAACAAGAACAAGAGTCTGGGAAGTAGATTCATTTTAACAGCCTCTACTCTACCCAAAAGAGATAACAGTAGCACATCCCATCTTGCCAATTCATTTCTAAATATCTCAAATATTTTTTTATAATTTGCCTGGTATAGTTGTGTTACTTGGGGGATTTGATCAGTTTTAAAATTTGAACAGGACTTTAGTTCAACTTTCCCACACAGAGATCACATCACCGCTGACTGACTCTTTAACCAGAACACACGTGTTACGACCCGGCCTGCAGGGAAACCTGCAACATGAAAAACCAGTCTCTCCCCCCAGCTCCTAAAAGCCACAAAATAAGGGTTAAACAAAAATGCCCCCCCCCCCCCCCCCCCACACACACACACACACACAACCACCACCCCCATCAAACGTGGACTGGAAACAATTATCAGATCAACTCTGTTTCATTCAGGAGCATTTTACTGGAAGAGGTACGAGAAGAGCCGCCAGCAACCAGGGAGAGCCGGGCTTCTACACCACAAACCCCAAAGACTGGAACCAATCAGCTCCCTGGAACTACCCGTCGATTACACGATCAATCAGCCTATCAGCCAATCAGCTGTACTCACCTGCAGGTGGTGGTGGTGGTGGTGGTGGGGGGGGGGCACACACAGATATAAATATTCAGACGACCTCAGGGTCAGAGCACATGTTTGGACCACACGTTCTTCTCTGTCTCTGTTTTATACTGAAGCTCCAGAGTGTCAGATTCAGGAGGATTTAGTGTCGTCTATCGGTGAGGAAGGAAACTTCTCGTGGTCAGAATTGCTTCAGTGTTCAGGAGCTGAATTATCCTCAGAAACAAACACCAGGGGCCTCATTTATAAAACAATGTGTAGGATCCATATTAAAAATGTACGTACGAACAGAAACCAAAAATGGCGTGCGCTAAAAAATATTTGACAGTTTCTACAGTCAGACTTCTAACTCACAGTCTGCATCACAACATGCCTGTAAGCATGGCTCAAAGTTTCTCCCATCAAGTCTGTTTTTACTTCCATGTGAAGCGAAAGGTGGCGTACACATACGCAGTGTTTATAAATGAGACCCTGCTGATTTGAACCATCACAAGCACTGAATAAAACAGTTTCAAGTAAAAAAAAAAATCTGTGTTAATGTGACGCTGCATGTTGCAGAGGGGCTGCTGATTATGGTGGCCGACGTGAAATCCTGAATGTATCAAGAGCCAGTGTTTGGTTTGTCCACTCTGGGCTACTGTAGAAACATGGTGGTGCAACATGGTGAACTTTGTAGACAAGGACCTTTCATTTCATTTCATTTATTTCCTTTTGACCCCTCCCCGTGGTATAAGGGACAAACAAAAATAGTAATAACAAATCAGAGCAGGCGGCAACCAACGCACAACAAAATAAATAAAACAGAATTAGTGTACATACGTACAAGTCAAAGCAAATCAAGAGAAACTATTCAGGATTTTCTTTAAAAGTTTCATCAAATTTGACAAGACCTTTACTTTTTGAGATGACATTAACTTTTGAAACTTATAAATATTTCGATTTACTCTATAGAACTGTCCGACCAGCTCTCTTCTCTCTTTGTTAAAAAAAGAACACACAAATACATTATGATATTCGTCTCCTCGATTGCCAGTCCGACAAAGAGTACATTGCCGAGGGACATTTTCACGATTATACCTGCGCTCAGTAGATAGGTAACTTATGATTTCCACACCGAAACTTAGATAAACAAATCCTTTCGGCAGGTCTTAACATAATCAGATAAGGTTCAAAAGTGAAATCAGTTTTAAACAACTTATAACTATCACATAAAGGGTTGCTTTGTAACTTCTCATGCCATCTCTGTAGTTCCATGTCAGATAATCTACGTTCAATCATTAATTTTAAATACTTAGGATTCATCCGTCCAGCGTCATGCTATAAGTACGATAAACCACAATCATCAAGAATATTTTTAACTTTGGAAATCCAAATCTGCTCCCTGTGGAGTAGAGATGCCCCGGATCCTCGTGCACTCATCAATCATCCATCCGCCGCCCACCCGATGTAATTATCTTCTAAGATTTAGAGACCTGCGCCAAACATTAAGTTATTGTATTAACATTTAAATTATGTTCAGCCGTTTGTGCTCATTCACTTTTCATAACGGTGCATTTTCTTGACTTAAACAATTAAAAGGCTACAGGCTACTTTTGATTGTGGTCACATTTCTAATGTAAAAATGACTCTGATATTGTTTGCTCTGTTGCAATAATAAAAGTCTTTGAAGTCAAGTCCTCTTGTGCGCTGCTCCAGGAGTGTGCGGTCCACTTGCAATTAATTACAATGATAATTTTTATCGGCCCACCCACCTGTGGATGTCGCGGATATATCCGCGAGATTTGCATCTCTACTATGCAGATATAAACAGCTCAGTGTGCGTTCACACCTGCCCTGTTTGGTTTGGTTCAGTCCAACTCAGGTGTGTGCAGGTGTGAACACAAAACAACTGGACTGAGACCTGTGTCATGTGAACTGCAGTCACAATCTGACCAATCAAGAGCAGCTTTCTCACACAAGGCATTTGATCTGGTCCTCTTGTAAATGCTGCCGTGAGAACACGAACCAACTCTAGGCAATTATACAACTTTGGAACAACATGAGTCCCTGATTCAGACCAAAGGAGACCACTCTAGGGCTGACAGCAGCCTGAATCTGAGGTAACGAAACACAACCATTCTTATTTTTAGCTGATTAAAGAAAACAATTATATTTAAATCTGACCCACTGCAGCTTTAAGTGTTGCGACAGAACTTAAACTATAATCGGTATTTTTTTTTAAACATTTGCAAATGTTTTTATTCTTAAGAAAATTTTCCTCAAAGCAGAATGTGGCTGATCTCTAACAGATGTCAGCAGATAGAAAAAAAACCTTTTGATCAAACTGAATCTGTTTTTTTAGTTGTGTCTTTTCTTTAAATGTGAATTTGTTGCACATGTTTAGTTTGAGTATGATTCATCTTCACTGTGATGGTGAAACATAAAATAATGAGTCTGCAGCACAGACGTGGAGGCTGGGGGGTGGGGGAGGGGACGGCCTGCGAAACTGTCAGAGTCTGATTTAATATTTCTATTATAAAAGTCTGAATCATATCAGTGTGAGTTTTTCTCTCACTGACTGAATGTTCAACATCCCTCAGCTTGTTTCTGTGTGTCAGACATAAAGTGGCGTTGGCTCAGAGCTGCAGCAGCATGCGTTTTGGTCGTGAACTTGATATTTGTCGTTCGTTATAGTTTCACCTGGATGTTCATGTGTAAATAAAAGTGAATCTCAGTGTGGGGTCAGAAAGGTTCATCTGAGCATGTCTGTTTCAGTGTGTGGGTCCATGTTCTGCAGTGTAAAGCTGGTGTGCTACATTAATCCTCGGGCAGAGACTTCCCTCCTGCTGCGGTGTGGCTGCAGGATCATCTCGTTAAGAGTTAACGAGTTAACAAGGGTTAAGTGAGCACTTAATTTAAGAGTCATGTGAAAGGATTCTTGTGTTATGGTTTCCTCGGAGGGATCAGACCCTGATCTCTGTCCCTGACCTCTCTGCTGTGCCCCGGCAGACTCATCATAAACAGTGATGGCCATCCTGTCAGACAGAGCTGAGGGTCACAGCGTACAGTAAGCGCAGGAATCTGTGCGATTATTGGAGGGTTAATCTGTCATGGGCCTGCTGGCACCAGCTGAGCCTCAAAGCCTCTGATCCTGAGGCCATTAGTGTCCATGACTGAGACACTAAGACTGTCCCAAAGTGAAATCCTGTTCTTGGAGTGGCTGTTATTTACTCCGCTGCTCAAACAGTACGTGTGTTTCCCTCCGTCTGTTTCTGTCTGTCGTGGATTGAAAGGTCAAAGTCCAGCGGAAGATTTAATCTGCTCGCTTTTAGTTTGGACTTTCAGTGAAAATTCTTTTCCATGACACGATGAGCAGGATCTCACCTGGGCCACAGTCGTAGCCTACCTGAGTTTGGACAGGACACTCAGTGAGCTCATTAGAGTCACGACGACTCGAGGGACTCGCTGTTAAAGACACACTTCCTGTTGTTGTTGTGTCTCCTCGGGGCTCAGCGCTGATGTTCTAGTCACTGTGTCTGTGAGAATGAATGAGATCCAGCCTGTGGATTCAGTTCATCATCTGTGTTGGAGGAAGTGTAAGGTGTGTCCTCCCTGCCGAGGGACAACTTCGACATTATATCCACCTTGTTCCCTCCCACATGACCCCTCGCACCAATTATGATGGTAACATCCTGCGTGTCCAGTCGCTGAACTGGAACCAGTGTTTTCCAAGAGCAACTGAGAAATAAAACTTGAGACACAAAACCTGTTACACCTCAGACAGGGTAATGTGATCATACCTGTGTCACCTCTGACAGCGTCTCCAAGCATCGCTTGGTTTCCTCTTTAACCAAACGTGTTAACTATTAGCTTGCTTTGCTACATTAACATGTTGTTGAATTCAACGGAGCTGAGCTGGCTCACAGTGAACATGTACTCCTTCTAACAGATGATTTGAAATACAGATCACATTAACTCAGTCAGATACAGAATGAGATTCAGGTATCAAAGGATGGGTATCAACCTATTCCTCTCTGTAGGCAGGAGACGTAAAATGGTGACAGGAATGATCCTTTTCTGTTCTGGCTGCACGTTCAACACACTCAGTCCGTTTCTATGACTTTAGAGAAAACTGATTTACTAAAACCAGACCTTAACAATCTCTGTAAACATGTCAGTGTGAGTGAAATGGTCCTGCAGTGAATGTATCACAGTGGGACTAACACACCCAGATCATGTGACTCCTGCATGTATACAGTCAATCAGACCCAAACTGGCCGAGGCGCTCTGAGCATGCTCCACAGTTTCCGCCCCGGGCTTTGACCCGGAAGTCCAATAGCATTAAATGTGTAAGAGAAGAAGAAGCCGGTAACAACATGGAGAAATCTACATCCAGAGCCGTGACTTTTTGGACGGACCAAATGTACAGAGCTGTAAAGTTGTCCACCATGGTAGCAGTTAGCTGCTAGCTAACCGTAGCTAACTTGTTTGTCCATTGTTTGGTCTGTGACGTAATAGGTCAACAGGAAAAAGGTCCAATACTAACAAGCTGAAAGGGGGCATATCTCCACCTATCGTAGAGGAGTCGCACATACTTGGCTCAATAAATGGATTCCCCTCCCGTGCTTGTATACTGGGACAAGGACAGTAGGCCAGTTAGATGTCCTCGTCCAGCTGGGACTGTAGCTCCACTTCACTGTTTCCATGGAAATGGACTAAGTGATGGTGAAACCACACATGTAGCTTATGCTGCATTTACATTAATCAGGCAGATGGTCAAGGACAGACAGAAAAAACCTTCTGGACGATAAGGACAAAACAAACAGTTGGACATGATGGCAGGATGTAAAACAAACACCCATGATGACATGTTGTGATGGTTGTGCCGAGTCATTTACAAAGAATGAAATAAAATAAATCAACTAAATTTATCATGTGTTTATTATTTGAGATCATTTTTCCAGTAAAGCCCAGTAAGTGTTGAGACCGCCTGAGTTTACTCTGTGTGTGAAGAAGCTATTTCATCACAGAGAATGGAAAAAAGTTAAAGTATTTTAACTCTGAATGGCAGTAACATCCTTAGTCACTGTTACTAGTATTCACCATCAGCCTCTCCTCAGGTTACCGTCCTATTCTCATCCACCAACATGATATCTTTGCTGTCTACCATCTGCCTGACTCCATGTGAACGCAGCATCTGTCTGGTAGTTTGTAACATCACAGATGTTGAGCCAAACCATGATGTTTTTTTCTAACCTAACCACATGCTTTTGTCCTGGAATGTCAGCAAACGAGGATACCTAGCGTTTAATATGTATACGTGAAAGTCCACTGACAAAGCGGTGACATGTGAGGGTGAGAGCGCGTTGATATTTATAGATGTGTGTCAGTGTTTAATGTTAAGTTCAAATCATTTCACCTCCAGAAACTCAGACCAGCAGCAGATAACTGATGTCAGTATGATTTGACCCAGTCAGGAGCCCTGAGGGACGCCTTTACACGTATTTGCCATCGGCCACGTTTAGGCAGGCTGTTTAGCCTCTGTCAGCCTGAGGTTAGTGTTTCCACCTACAGCCAGGACTCATCAGCAGCATCAGGAGGAAGACGGAGATAAATTCATGTTTTTCACTCAGACGAGTCAGCTCTGATGTCAGTGATGACAACAGCAGGTTCTGTGTTTACTACAGAGAGACACGTGACGACAGAGATCCCTGTGTTCCCTGTCAGGAACCAGTTCTGGATAATCTGCTCGGGAACAAGAGTTCCCAAACAGAGAGTGCCAGATTAACGGCCAAAGGAACATGACTGTTACATAAAGGCTGGGCTGTTGTTGTTGTTTTGGACGGAGGCGTAAATACTTCGAATCATGGTTACTATTCCAAACGTAATGTTCCTGATGGGGGGGCAGTAGGTGAGCCGATAAGCTGATTGGCAGTAGTAGCTCCAGGTCAAGTTCAAGTTCAAATTCTTTGTTTATTATCTGCACAGCAATCTCACAGAAAGGAAACAATCTCAGGCTCAGAGATGTAAACAGGAACATAGTCAATGTGTAAATATATAATTATCTATATGTTCACAGGTGTAAACAGGAACATAGTCGATGTGGAAATATATACTTATCTATATGTTCAGAGATGTAAACGGGAACATAGTCTATGTGTAAATATATAATTATCTATATGTTCAGAGGTGTAAATATATAATTATCTATATGATCGGAGGTGTAAACAGGAACATAGTCAGTGTGTAAATATATATGTTCAGAGGTGTAAAAAGGAACGTAGTCAGTGTGTAAATATATAATTATTGATACGTTCAGAGGTGTAAACAGGAACATAGTCAGTGTGTAAATATATAATTATCTATATGATCAGAGGTGTAAACAGGAACATAGTCAGTGTGTAAATATATATGTTCAGAGGTGTAAAAAGGAACGTAGTCAGTGTGTAAATACATAATTATTGATACGTTCAGAGGTGTAAACAGGAACATAGTCAGTGTGTAAATATATAATTATCTATATGTTCAGGGGTGTAAACAGGAACATAGTCAGTGTGTAAATATATAATTATCTATATGATCGGAGGTGTAAACAGGAACATAGTCAGTGTGTAAATATATATGTTCAGAGGTGTAAAAAGGAACATAGTCAGTGTGTAAATATATAATTATTGATACGTTCAGAGGTGTAAACAGGAACATAGTCAGTGTGTAAATATATAATTATCTATATGTTCAGGGGTGTAAACAGGAACATAGTCAGTGTGTAAATATATAATTATCTCTATGTTCAGAGATGTAAACAGGAACATAGTCAATGTGTAAATATATAATTATCTATATGATCAGAGGTGTAAACAGGAACATAGTCAGTGTGTAAATATATATGTTCAGAGGTGTAAAAAGGAACGTAGTCAGTGTGTAAATATATAATTATCTATACGTTCAGAGGTGTAAACAGGAACATAGTCAGTGTGTAAATATATAATTATCTATATGTTCAGGGGTGTAAACAGGAACATAGTCAGTGTGCAAATATATAATTATCTCTATGTTCAGAGGTGTAAACAGGAACATAGTCGATGTGTAAATATATAATTATCTATATGATCAGAGGTGTAAACAGGAACATAGTCAATGTGTAAATATATAATTATCCATATGATCAGAGGTGTAAACAGGAACATAGTCGATGTGTAAATATATAAATATCTATATGATCAGAGGTGTAAACAGGAACATAGTCAATGTGTAAATACATAATTATCTATATGTTCAGAGATGTAAACAGGAACATAGTCAATGTGGAAATATATAATTATCCATATGATCAGAGGTGTAAACAGGAACATAGTCGATGTGGAAATATATAATTATCTATATGTTCAGAGATGTAAACAGGAACATAGTCAATGTGGAAATATATAATTATCTATATGTTCACAGGTGTAAACAGGAACATAGTCAATGTGGAAATATATATTTATCTATATGTTCAGAGATGTAAACAGGAACATAGTCTATGTGTAAATATATAATTATCTATATGTTCAGAGGGGTAAATATATAATTATCTATATGATCAGAGGTGTAAACAGGAACATAGTCAGTGTGTAAATATATATGTTCAGAGGTGTAAACAGGAACATAGTCGATGTATAAATATATATTTATCTATACGTTCAGAGGTGTAAACAGGAACATAGTCGATGTGTAAATATATAATTATCTATACGTTCAGAGGTGTAAACAGAAACATAGTCGATGTGTAAATATATAATTATCTATACGTTCAGAGGTGTAAACAGAAACATAGTCGATGTGTAACTATATAATTATCTATACGTTCAGAGGTGTAAACAGAAACATAGTCGATGTGTAAATATATAATTATCTATACGTTCAGAGGTGTAAACAGGACCATAGTCAGTGTGTAAATATATAATTATCTATACGTTCAGAGGTGTAAACAGGACCATAGTCAGTGTGTAAATATATAATTATCTATATGTTCAGAGGTGTAAACAGGAACATAGTCGATGTGTAAATATATAATTATCTATACGTTCAGGGGTGTAAACAGGAACATAGTCGATGTGTAAATATATAATTATCTATATGATCAGAGGTATAAACAGGAACATAGTCGATGTGTAAATATATATTATTATCCATATGATCAGGGGTGTAAACAGGAACATAGTCAATGTGTAAATATATAAATATCTATATGATCAGAGGTGTAAGCAGGAACATAGTCGATGTGTAAATATATAATTATCTATATGATCTGAGGTGTAAACAGGAACATAGTCAGTGTGTAAATATATACTTATCTATATGTTCAGAGGTGTAAATATATAATTATCTATATGTTCAGAGATGTAAATAGGAACATAGTTGATGTGTAAATATATAATTATCTATATGTTCAGAGGTGTAAACAGGAACGTAGTCAGTGTGTAAATATATAATTATCTATATGATCAGAGGTGTAAACAGGAACATAGTCAATGTGTAAATATATAATTATCTATATGATCAGAGGTGTAAACAGGAACATAGTCAATGTGTAAATATATAATTATCTATATGATCAGAGGTGTAAACAGGAACATAGTCAATGTGTAAATATATAATTATCTATACGTTCAGAGGTGTAAACAGGAACATAGTCAATGTGTAAATATATAATTATCTCTATGTTCAGAGATGTAAACAGGATCATAGTCAACGTGTAAATATATAATTATCTATATGTTCAGAGATGTAAACAGGATCATAGTCAACGTGTAAATATACAATTATCTATATGATCTGAGGTGTAAACAGGATCATAGTCAACGTGTAAATATATAATTATCTATATGATCTGAGGTGTAAACAGGAACATAGTCAATGTGTAAATATATAATCATCTATATGTTCAGAGATGTAAACAGGAACATAGTGAATGTGTAAATATGTAATTGTCTATATGATCTGAGGTGTAAACAGGAACATAGTCGATGTGTAAATATATAATTATCTATATGATCAGGGATGTAAACAGGAACATAGTCGATGTGTAAATATATAATTATCTATATGTTCATAGGTGTAAACAGGAACATAGTCGATGTGTAAATATATAATTATCTATATGATCAGGGGTGTAAACAGGAACATAGTCGATGTGTAAATATATAATTATCTATATGATCAGGGGTGTAAACAGGAACATAGTCGATGTGTAAATATATAATTATCTATATGATCTGAGGTGTAAACAGGAACATAGTCAATGTGTAAATATATAATCATCTATATGTTCAGAGATGTAAACAGGATCATAGTCAACGTGTAAATATATAATTATCTATATGTTCAGAGATGTAAACAGGATCATAGTCGATGTGTAAATATATAATTATCTATATGATCAGGGGTGTAAACAGGAACATAGTCAACGTGTAAATATATAATTATCTATATGATCAGGGGTGTAAACAGGAACATAGTCAACGTGTAAATATATAATTATCTATATGATCTGAGGTGTAAACAGGAACATAGTCAATGTGTAAATATATAATCATCTATATGTTCAGAGATGTAAACAGGATCATAGTCAACGTGTAAATATATAATTATCTATATGTTCAGAGATGTAAACAGGATCATAGTCAACGTGTAAATATATAATTATCTATATGATCAGGGGTGTAAACAGGAACATAGTCGATGTGTAAATATATAATTATCTATATGTTCAGAGGTGTAAACAGGAACATAGTCAGTGTGTAAATATATAATTATCTATATGTTCAGAGGTGTAAACAGGAACATAGTCAGTGTGTAAATATATAATTATCTATATGATCAGAGGTTTAAACAGGAACATCAGTCGAGGTCAGAGCAGTTGAACAGATTACTGCAGGTGGATGCTGACACTATGGGAGCAGAAGCAGCTGTATTTATCACTCTGTTTAGCAGTAATGATTTTATGAGCTTTTTTAATGACAAAATTCTAAATATTAGAGGCAAAATTCATGACCTCCTGTCCTCAGATAGTACCTATCTAACCTCAACACAGCTGTAAGACCTAATATATATTTAGATTGCTTCTCCCCGATTTCTCTTCAAGAATTGACCGCAGTGATTTCTTCATCTAAATCATCAACGTGTCTCTTAGACCCCATCCCAACTAGGCTACTTAAGGAGGTCTTTCCTTTAGTTAACACTCATATATTAGATATGATCAATATATCCTTATTAACAGGCTATGTACCACAGTCTTTTAAGGTAGCTGTAATTAAACCTCTACTAAAAAAGCCCACCCTGGATCCAGAGGTGTTAGCCAACTATAGACCAATATCTAATCTTCCCTTTATGTCAAAGATCCTTGAGAAAGTAGTCGCAGACCAGCTGTGTGATTTTCTCCATGATAATAATTTATTTGAGGAATTTCAGTCAGGATTTAGAGTGCATCATAGCACTGAGACAGCACTAGTTAGATCTTAGTGCGGCGTTTGACACTATTGACCATCAAATTCTGCTACAGAGACTGGAACACTTAATTGGCCTAAAAGGTTCTGCACTAAGCTGGTTTAAATCTTATTTATCTGATTGTTTTCAGTTTGTTGACATTCATAATGAATCATCCTTACGTACTAAAGTTTGTTTTGGAGTTCCGCAAGGTTCTGTGCTCGGACCAATCCTATTTACTCTATATATGCTTCCTTTAGGTAACACCATTAGAAATCACTCTGTAAATTTCCATTGTTATGCGGATGAAACACAGTTGTATTTATCGATGAAGCCAGAAGAGGGTTAAAGGGTTTTTTTGGGGAGTTTTTCCTGATCAGCTGTGAGGGTCCAAAGGACAGAGGGATGTCGTATGCTGTAAAGATGCTCCTCAAACATCTGGTGCTGCTGCAGGTCAGGCCGTTCTGTACACACTGCGCTCCTCCGTCTGATGCTGCTGGTGTCACACTGGGAATCAGGATTCCTCCAACACATCCCAGAGACACATGATGTGATGCTTCTGGTCAGAGGAACGTTTGGTTCTAATGCTGAATAAGAGGAAGCAACAAAGCTCAAAGATAAATTCAGCTCATGGTTGAATAAAGACATCAGCAGCGTGTCTGTGGTGATGAACAGAGCAGCGTTATAAAGCTTTGATCCTTCATCACTCTGACCTCACGTCACCTTGGCACTCGCTCACAGAGCAGGTCGTTGCTTCACAGAGCTTCAGTCAGAACCAGGCAGAATGTGTTTGTGCTACAGAGAGTGATTTACACTCAGACTCTGTCTCCATTATGACTGTTAATGCCTTCTTTCAGATCTTGATTTAACTGAGTGTAAATGCTGTTAACCATTCATCTACACCTGAACATGTTTATCACCATGTACTTCTACTTTCAGAGCTCATTTATTGTTGTTTGTTGTTTTGTATGATTTCATTTATGTTTTAATTGAAATGTCTGATTGTTCTTTGTTTGCTTATTGATTGTTTTAATGTCTTTGATCCTGCTCAGCATCTCTGAACATGACGCTCTCCCTCAGTCAGGTTTGAAATAAACGTGAATGTTCAGGATAAACATTTGTAATGTTGTGTTTGGAACCTGACGGTGCTGCCTGTTCCCTCACCTTATGTTCCCTCACGCTGTGTTCCCTCAGCCTTATGTTCTCTTACGCTGTGTTCCCTCAGCCTTATGTTCCCTCACGCTGTTCCCTCAGCCTTATGTTCTCTTATGCTGTGCTCCCTCAGCCTTATGTTCCCTCACGCTGTTCCCTCAGCCTTATGTTCCCTCACGCTGTGTTCCCTCAGACTTATGTTGCCTCACGCTGTGTTCCCTCAGCCTTATGTTTCCTTCACACTATGTTCCCTGAGCCTTACGTTCCCTAATACTGTGTTCCCTCAGTCTTATGTTCTCTTACGCTGTGTTCCCCCAGCCTTATGTTCCCTCACACTGTGTTCCCTCAGTCTTATGTTCCCTCACGCTATGTTCCCTCAGCCTTATCTTCCCTCACGCTATGTTCCCTCAGCCTTATCTTCCCTCACGCTATGTTCCCTCAGCCTTATGTTCCCTTACGTTGTGTTCCCTCAGCCTTATGTTCCCTCACACTGTGTTCCCTCAGCCTTATGTTTCCTTCACACTATGTTCCCTGAGCCTTACGTTCCCTAATACTGTGTTCCCTCAGTCTTATGTTCTCTTACGCTGTGTTCCCTCAGCCTTATGTTCCCTCACACTGTGTTCCCTCAGTCTTATGTTCCCTCACGCTATGTTCCCTCAGCCTTATCTTCCCTCACGCTATGTTCCCTCAGCCTTATCTTCCCTCACGCTATGTTCCCTCAGCCTTATGTTCCCTTACATTGTGTTCCCTCAGCCTTATCTTCCCTCACACTGTGTTCCCTCAGCCTTATGTTTCCTTCACACTATGTTCCCTTACGTTGTGTTCCCTCAGCCTTATGTTCCCTCATGCTGTGTTCCCTCAGCCTTATGTTTCCTTCACACTATGTTGCCTCAGCCTTATGTTCCCTTACCTTGTGTTCCCTCAGCCTTATGTTCTCTTACGTTGTGTTCCCTCACGCTGTGTTCCCTCAGCCTTATGTTTCCTTCACACTATGTTACCTCGCCTAATAATCCTGCAGCCTATGTTCCCACGGCTCTATGTTCCCTCAACTTTAGCTTATGTTTTAATGTTCATTCACCCTACAATCTTGCAGCCCATGTTCCCTGTCTTCCCTCAGGTCCCTTCTGTTCCCTGTCATGCATAGTGACAGAGTTCATTCAGTCAGTATAACTGAGTAGTATTTCGCGTCTCTCAGATGCCTGTCTGTCTGTCTCTCAGGTGTCTGTCTGTCTGTCTGTCTCTCAAGTGCCTGTTGTCTGTGTCTCAGGTGCCTGTCTGTCTGTCTGTCTGTCTGTCTCTCAAGTGCCTGTTGTCTGTGTCTCAGGTGCCTGTCTGTCTCTCAGGTGCCTGTCTGTCTGTCTCTCAGGTGTCTGTCTGTCTCTCAGATGCCTGTCTGTCTGTCTCTCAGGTGCCTGTATGTCCCTCAGGTGTCTGTCTGTCTGTCTGTCTCAGGTGCCTGTCTGTCTCTCAGATGCCTGTCTGTCTGTCTCTCAGGTGTCTGTGTGTCTCTCAGATGCCTGTCTGTCTGTCTCTCAGGTGTCTGCCTGTCTGTCTGTCTCTCAGGTGTCTGTCTGTCTGTTAGGTGCCTGTCTGTCTGTCAGGTGCCTGTGTGTCTGTCTGTCTGTTAGGTGCCTGTCTGTCTGTCTGTCTGTCAGGTGCCTGTATGTCTGTGTGTCTCTCAGGTGTCTGTATGTCTCTCAGATGCCTGTATGTCTGTCTGTCTGTCTGTCTGTCTGTCTGTCAGTTGCCTGTCTGTCTCTCAGATGCCTGTCTGTCTGTCTCTCAGGTGTCTGTGTCTCCCAGGTGTCTGTCTGTCTGTCTGTCAGTCAGGTGCCTGTCTGTCTGTCAGGTGTCTGTCTGTCTGTCTGTCAGGCTGTGTGTCTGTCTCTCAGGTGCCTGTATGTCTGTCTGTCTCTCAGGTGTCTGTCTGTCTCTCAGGTGCCTGTATGTCTGTCAGGTGCCTGTCTGTCTCTCAGGTGCCTGACTGCCTGTCTGTCTCTCAGGTGTCTGTCTGTCTCTCAGGTGACTTTCTGTCTCTAAGATGTCTGTCTGTCTCTCAGGTGCCTGTCTGTCTCTCAGGTGCCTGTATGTCTGTCAGGTGCCTGTATGTCTGTCAGGTGCCTGTCTGTCTCTCAGGTGTCTGTCTGTCTCTAAGATGTCTGTCTGTCTCTCAGGTGCCTGTCTCTCTCTCAGGTGCTTGTATGTCTGTCAGGTGCCTGTCTGTCTCTCAGGTGTCTGTCTGTCTCTCAGGTGTCTTTCTGTCTCTCAGGTGCCTGTCTGTCTCTCAGGTGTCTTTCTGTCTCTCAGGTGCCTGTCTGTCTCTCAGGTGTCTGTCTCTCAGGTGTCTGTCTGTCTGTCTGTCTCTCAGGTGTCTGTCTGTCTCTCAGGTGCCTGTCTGTCTGTCTGTCTGTCTCTCAGGTGCCTGTCTGTCTCTCAGGTGTCTGTCTGTCTGTCTGTTTGTCTCTCAGGTGTCTGTCTGTCTGTCTGTTTGTCTCTCAGGTGCCTGTCTGTCTGTCTGTTTGTCTCTCAGGTGTCTGTCTGTCTGTCTGTTTGTCTCTCAGGTGCCTGTCTGTCTCTCAGGTGTCTGTCTGTCTCTCAGGTGCCTGTCTGTCTCTCAGGTGTCCATTGAGACAATGTGAAACTAAAGGAAAAGTCAAAACAATGAGACAAATGACCTGCGACATGTTTCCTCTGAGAGGGTACTGCCCTTTGTATGTTAATACACACACACACACACTCGTGCGTAACCTGAGCCCTAACCTGATAATCAAATCAGCGGGAACACGGTGCTTTTCTCTGGTTAATTACTGAGAAGTGTGTGAATGTGAGCAGAGTCTGAGCTGCCAGGAGGAACAGGGACACCGTGCCCTCCTGACCCGACCAATCAGCACAGGCTGAACTGAAACAGCGGTCTGCTTCTCACCTTGACCAGGAGAGACCAGCTTCCTGTCTGTCAGAGGACGGACTGTAAAGTATGAGTGGTTTCTTTGTGATCTGCTGCTCCATTACGAATTGTCTCGACCTCTCTGATGTTCTTGTTCAGGTCTACTTCCTGTCCCCAGAGTCCAGACGAACCCTGGACAGGAAGCTTTCAGTGTTTATAATCTGAAACAAACCGCAGCTCCGCTCGGACTCTCATTTCTTTCAAATCAGGCCCAAAACTGTTTTAAATAGTTTCATTAATAAAATGCACTATAAATATTCAGAGTCATCGACCTCAGCCGCTCCGAAATCTGCTGCAGCTGTTTTTTTATTACCGTAAAACTTTCAACAACGAACAGAATCAAAACATTAATAAAGCAGCAGCTGTGTGTTTGTTCTCAGCTGCTGCTGAAGTGAAGCTGCAGAGAATCAGAACAAATTCTCCTGGTTACCATGGAACTTTGCATCTGTTTCTTTGTATCGCAGCTGCTGCAGTTTCCCTCTGAATAACTGAAGTTCTGTCTGATCTGATTTATGATCTTTGATTCTCCATAAACAGCTGATTTTCATCACAATAACTTCGTCTGTCTGAACACATGAGGCACATGATCACACTTTATAACATGACATAAACAATATTTCAGAAAAACCTCAACACAACAATAAAACTGCTGAAACTGTTCAGACGCATTCAGACACTTTACAGCCCTTTACCGCTTCATTGTTTTATCCTCACAGAGTTATGTAACGGGACACGATGCATGTCTTTATGTTGTGATTATGTTTCCACCGTGATGTCATAAAGAAAGTAATTTAGTGACGTACAAATGTCATTTCCAGGAGACAGAGTCGAAACTTTAATAAAATATCTCACAGTAACAGTGAGTCAGTGACGTGATTTATAAAGGACACAGGAAGAAATGAGACGCAGCAGAGAGACAGGTCTGAGTTCAGTCTGCTGAAATGATGCATGTAAAAACTGTTTTTAATAAACACAGTCTCACCCTCGTTATGAAGACAAGACACATGTGGGTCGTAAAGTCTCTTCACATTTTATGAAGCAGAACTTTGTCCCCGATCTGCAGCAACAAACAATAAATCTGCAGCGAAACTCAGGACAACATGCTGGAGGTCTGAGGACGGTGTCTATCCCAGAGGCTGCGGGACAACATGCTGGAGGTCTGAGGACGGTGTCTGTCCCAGAGGCTGCGGGACAACATGCTGGAGGTCTGAGGACGGTGTCTATCCCAGAGGCTGCGGGACAACATGCTGGAGGTCTGAGGACGGTGTCTGTCCCAGAGGCTGCGGGACAACATGCTGGAGGTCTGAGGACGGTGTCTGTCCCAGAGGCTGCGGGACAACATGCTGGAGGTCTGAGGACGGTGTCTATCCCAGAGGCTGCGGGACAACATGCTGGAGGTCTGAGGACGGTGTCTGTCCCAGAGGCTGCGGGACAACATGCTGGAGGTCTGAGGACGGTGTCTGTCCCAGAGGCTGCGGGACAACATGCTGGAGGTCTGAGGACGGTGTCTGTCCCAGAGGCTGCGGGACAACATGCTGGAGGTCTGAGGACGGTGTCTGTCCCAGAGGCTGCGGGACAACATGCTGGAGGTCTGAGGACGGTGTCTGTCCCAGAGGCTGCGGGACAACATGCTGGAGGTCTGAGGACGGTGTCTGTCCCAGAGGCTGCGGGACAACATGCTGGAGGTCTGAGGACGGTGTCTGTCCCAGAGGCTGCGGGACAACATGCTGGAGGTCTGAGGACGGTGTCTGTCCCAGAGGCTGCGGGACAACATGCTGGAGGTCTGAGGACGGTGTCTGTCCCAGAGGCTGCGGGACAACATGCTGGAGGTCTGAGGACGGTGTCTGTCCCAGAGGCTGCGGGACAACATGCTGGAGGTCTGAGGACGGTGTCTGTCCCAGAGGCTGCGGGACAACATGCTGGTCACATGATCATGTTGGATATGTACAAACACTCAGTGTTTCGTTTCATTTCCTGAAGTTTAGGCAACAACAGTCGCAGTTAGCTTTAATAAAAACATCCTGGTTTGGTTTGAATTCACAGGGGAAACAATCAGCGGTCTCCATGGTGACAGTCTACAGGTTGTCTGACCCACCCTCCACCTCCCACATGGACGTTCTCAGTCTTTATACTGTGAAAGTTGCTGCCGGCGTCACAAACTGCTGCTCCCTGGTGCTTAATTGTCACAGTGGGCCCTTTCCACCTGCCATACAGACCATCCTCTAAGTTAACCCAGTAATTTTCCACTCACTCTCCACCACACCTACCTGCCAGCCTATCACCTGCCCACACATTTCCCGCTCCTGCCTGGCTGCAACACCCACCTCAGGGCTCTCAGCTGTGGCCCATCACCTCCCGCCACAATAAACACTGCTGCTGCTTCACAGACTCTCCTCGCCAGATTGTTCTTCACGCACATGCAAGACTTTCCAGTGCTCCTCACCTGCCTGATCTCCCGTTACCGACCCTTCCTACATCGTCTGTTTCCTGGTAAACTCACCAGCCCTCTGCCCCCAAACATGAGTTCTGCCTCTACGTCCCTGGTTTCCGTCTGCCTGTGGCTGTGTGGTGGTTTCCTGTGACGAAGCTTCAGCGTGAGTGCTCCCACCTGCTCGCCAGTTGTCTGTTGCGGACTGGAAACTGTCTGAGACATCACACGCTGCCTCGACGTCGACGTACCTCGTCAGCTCTGCTGCTTCGCTGGACTGCTCTTCTGGTTCTGGACCCGTCGCCTGCTCGACCACGCCATCAGTCATTACCAACTGTCACCGACTTTTGGAAAGGTTGCATTTTGGTTCAAAACACACGTTACACATAACGTGCTGCTGTGAAGGGCGCCTCTGAGCATCTGTGTCTGACGCCGACATTGCTGACAAAGTTTGACGAGTTCGTTCCTCATGACGATCAACAGCAGTCCAGTTGGAGCTCAGAGGAAATGACATCACACATGTAAAGATTCATCCCTGTAGCTCTCATCATGGAAATGACCCTGACTAACTCCTGAAACTGAAGATCTGACTGTTGCAGCACTTTCTTTTTGAAGTGATGAAGCTACAACCCACAACATGTTACTGACACGAAACACAACATGTTACTGACATGAAACACAAACACTGTAAAAAGTTCCAGTTCTGACATCTTGTTTTTTTCAGCCTTTTTGTTTGGAAATTGTGTGAAAATGCTTCTCATTAAATGCAAGGTCAATAAACCAGACGAGGGCGCTAAGGTCCAAAAATTCAACTTTGGAAAGGCCACACCCATCACGCTGTGTGTCCGAATGACTTGAAATTCCACACACCTGTCTAGCTCAGTGTGCTCTAAGAAAAACACACAAAAACCATGAAAGTCCACCCACTAGATTTCAGCCATTTTGAATTTTTTGAAAAACACATTTTTGACATATCCTCCTTTACTGAGTCCAATTAATATGAAATATTCTGTGGCTGATTATTTGACCAAGCTGTTGTTTTTTACAATACTGACCAATGAACTTCAGAGGGGGCGTGGCTCAGCACATAAACAGACCTAACTCCAGAACCACTGAGCCAATCATCACAAGGAAATGTCCACATAAGCTAGGGGGCGATATGAATGAAAAACAAATGAGCATGGCACAACACAAATCAGAAACTGATTGTCTAATCATCACCAAACCTGCAGGATGTTAAACAATAAAATTGATCACGTGTTTAATCATTTTGAAAGTGGTCCACAGGGGGCGCCACCAGTTCCAAACTGGTGCAATGACCTGGTGCGAAATTTGGCCATAAATCAGTGACTGTTTGTTCAAACGTCACCAAAGACTGTGGATATTTTTAACTAAGCCATTAAAGCATCACCTCACGATGTGCAGATGTGAACAGTGTTGCCAGAGAGGAGCGCAGCCTGGCAGAGATTTGGACGTAAATAGATGGGTGTTTGTTAGTTATCTTCACGAAGGTGTCGTAAACTGTCAGAGGTCTTCATACTTTGCAGCTTTTAACTAGAAATTGTCAGTGTTGACGTGAACCCTGGAGTCACTGCTCATTTTACTCAACTGTTGTTTTCCTCTCAGTCCGACTCTGAGTAATACGTGTTACTACATGAGTCCATTTTTTAAAACCTGCCCATACCCATAAAGCTCAGTACCAGAACCGACTCGTCACCCATCATTACCCGTTAATAAAAGTCCCACGACCCTCCACCCATGATCAACCCCCCCAGGCTCCAGTCCCTCACATGAAGCTGGTTCTCTGTTCTTGAATTGGACGTCTCTTTGACTGGATGGTGAAAACATTCAATCACTGCCAGGTTAGGAAACATGTTAGCATGCTCCTTCCACCACCATCAAACCTCCAAAGGATCTGAACTCCATGTAGGCTGCCACCTCATCCTCGGGCTGCAAAGTTTCATGGCTGGAGTCCTCCACGTCAGTGACCAGTGTGACCACGGGGTCAAAGGTTACACTGGTGTCAAAATATTACACACATACTGCACATCTTTTTACTGCACTTTATTATGAAAGATTAAAAACAGATTGCTCACCTGCTGCCCGACTGGAGCTCAGTTTTACCATCAGTTTATATGTAAATACATATTTCTACCCGTTACACAGCTAGCTGTGGGTTACCTGTCGGGTACCTGACCCGGCGCAGGACTCTGATGTGTTATATTTACCTGTGTGAAAACTCTGTCTCATTATATGAAGACACATCGTGTGAATGTTTCTGTTTGTAATCTATATTCTGGCTGCAGAGAACTTCAGCAGCTAAGTTTCAATGTCCTTAAACAACATCACGTTCACATGAGTTCATACAGAAGCTCTTTATCAGAGAGTTCCTGATGGTGGTAAATCTGTCTGATGATAATAATCTGTGTTACTGTCTGAATATCAGCTCAGAGCCCTGAAGGCTGCGCAGTCTGAAGTTTTTTTTAAAGGTCTAAGTGAAAAAAATAAAATAAAATATGATCTGATAAAAATCAGATTATAAAGTCTCAGAGCACGCTTCCTGTGTCTTTGTGAATTAATGAAAAAGAAATAAAAAGCTGTAAATCTACAGAGAAGCATCACAGATCTGTCTGAGACATACTTCCTTCAGTGTGTAGAGAATAAACCCTGTGTGTGTGTGAGTGTGTGTGTGTGTGTTGACAGAGTAAATGATGTGTTTAATGAGAGTTCTCGGTGATGAAGCAGCTCTGCGGCGTTTTCTCTGCTCACTCCGCTCCGAGGTGTCAGCTCTGTTGGCTGCTCTCCATTATTTACGCCGTAGCAGAGAATGTGACACAGATTTGAAGAACATGTTGTTCTGGTTGAACTGAACCCCCCGTCCTCAGTGTGGGGGCGGAGCGCCGGCCCAAACACATCCAGCCTTTGTCCCGGTGCAGAGCCGAGGGAAGGATTACCGGCACAGACACCTGTTGTTGTTCAGGCGCAGATACAGTGTCACTGCACTATCAGTGCATCACAAACAGCAGGCTCAGGTGTTGACAGATGCACACAAACAAAGACGCTCTCTGTTCAGCACTTTATAAAAATCCAACAGGAGAAATTCAAACAGGTAAAACTGACACAGGAACTAGAAGTTAACCTGAAACTGTGGAGGAGGAACCAGAGGTCAGAACACATCCAGTTAATAAGCCCTTTTTGTATTCCTCCATATTAAAGAAAATAAAGAGCAGCTCTGCTGGAGACTGTGTAGGCGGATCAACGCCAACCACTCACATATTTTCTGGTCAAGTATAAAAAAACACAAACATTCTGGGAAACAGTTGTTCACATTCCTGAGGAGGTTTAATGCTACAGACTACCCAGAAACCCCCGACTGTGCACCTGGGATTTAAAAGAAGGACCTCTGTATTTACAGAATCCTGATTCTTGTATGTAAAAAACTAAAAGTGCAAATATCAGCAGTGCAACAGGACCAGAAGCTGTCAGGAGGAGTCAGACCCTAACACTCCAAAATCAGAAAATACCGGCACTTCATCAGTGTCCTTTCACATCAACAAAATACGCAGTTGGTGAAAGACTGTCAGCAGATAAACAGAGACCTGTGTGGGTACATGAGGCACTGAAAAACAAGTTGGTCCAAGAGCTTCAACTCCATGATGAGCGTTTCATGTACTGCAGTTAACTGCTTCCATGCCTTCATACATTACTTCATTTCCTGTAACTGCTTGTCCTGTTAGGGGTCGCAGGGCATAACCACATGTGTATGTGCTGGCGGAATGTAACCACATGTGTGTGTTGGCTAAACATAACCACGTGTGTGTGGGTGTGTGTGTGTGTGTGTGTGTTGGCTAAACGTAACCACGCGTGTGTGTGTGTTGGCTAAACGTAACCACGTGTGTGTGTGTTGGCAGAATGTAACCACATGTGTGTGTGTTGGCTAAACGTAACCACGTGCATGTGTTAGCTAAACATAACCGTGTGTGTGTGTGTGTGTGTGTGTGTGTGTTGGCTAAACGTAACCACGCATGTGTGTGTTGGCTAAACGTAACCATGTGCATGTGTTGGCTAAACATAACCACGTGTGTGTGTGTGCTGGCTAAACGTAACCACGGGTGTGTGTGTGTTGGCTAAACGTAACCACGTGCATGTGTTGGCTAAACATAACCACGTGTGTGTGTGTTGGCTAAAAGTAACCATGTGTGTGTGTGTGTGTGTTGGCTAACCGTAACCACGTGTGTGTTGGCTAAACGTAACCACACCGTCAGTCTAGTCCGGTTTGGGGATACTCCATTCCGGGTTTTGTGGCAAGGGTGACGTGGTTGCAGGCTTGTGTGCAAGGGATCAGCTGTTTGGGAGATGTATGCGGGGAAATCCGGAGATCGCTGCGGCAGTAATGATGATGATGATAAAGATGATGGCCCCGGCGGGTGAAGAGCGAGAGTTTAAACGACCTCACTTTTAATATTACTCGCGCTATGAGATGTTTGCTCCGGCCGATCGTCACACCACACTTTCTCTGCCCGTCTCCTTCTCCTGCTCCTCTCTCCTGCTGAATGAATGGTGAGTGAAATCAGCTGTTCCAAATGGGAATGAATGGGAGTGTTTGAATGGAAGCCGGAACTGGGAACAAATCCCTGCGCAGCTGGGTGTGTGTTCGGGGCGTGAACAGGTGACGAGGTAGATGAGAAAAAAACACCAGCTGTCACATTCCTTCCCCCCTGGAAGAAGCCGGAACTAGGTAAGGCTTACTCCATCCCACACAAATATTACCATTTTTGCTTTTCCTTTCTTTTTCCTCCACATCCATGGTAGGAAATCCACAGAAATCTTCATCATGTTTCCTCTTCGAAGATTTCGAGAATCCGCCAACGCTGTTCTCGTGGACAACACGCAGGTCTTCTCCAGTATCTTCCAGGACCACCTCAAAGTTTAGAGGACCAACTCTCCTGGTAACCCAATACGGACCTTTCCACCGTGGGGCAGGTTTTGCTGTAAAAGACTTATCAGCTTTTGAGTAGGGGTGAGCACAGACCCAGACATGATCTTTGTCTGAAAAACTCCCATCTCGTCTTCCTTTGTCATAGTTCTGTTTTTGTCTTTGTCTTGCTTTTGTTAGCTTTCCATGCACAAGCTTCTGGAACTCTGCTATTTGGCCAGCCGTACCATATGCAGGTGTGTCCGGATCACCCAGCTGTGAGCTCAACTCAGCATCCAAGGGACCCCTCAGTGGACGACCAAGGTTGAGGTCCGCAGGTGTAACTCCAGTGGACTCGTGCACCGCTGAGTTCAGTGCAAAACGAAACTCCAAGTATTTGTCCCAGTTCTTGTGTTTGTCCTGTACATACGAAGAAAGCATGGCCTTTATGTTACGGTTAATCCTCTAAGTCAAGTTTGTTTGAGGATGGTAAGGCGAAGTCCTTTTCTGTTTGAGGTTCCTCCGCCTGCAGGTTTCCTCAAAAACAGATGATACAAACTGGGAACCTTGGTCTGAGAGGATGTAAGTTGGAACACCCCAGCGTGTCAGAATCTCCTTGATTAGGATTTGGGATACTGTCTCGGCTGTTGCTTTGCGGAGGGGAAACATCTCAACCCATCTGGTGCAATAATCCACAAAGACAATCAGGTAGACATTTCCACTGGAGCTTTGAGGGAAAGGTCCCATGAGGTCAACTCCAAGCATCTCCCAAGGTCCATATACCACTGTTTGTTGCAATTTCCCAGGAGGTTTCCGGGTGTCAGGTTTGTAGAGCTGGCAAATTTGGCAACATCGCACATGTTCTCTTACATCTTGGCTCATTTTAGCCCAATACACAAGGGCCTGTAACCTTTTGTATGTTGTATACCTTCCAAAATGGCCGGATAAAGGATCATTGTGGTAATGATGGAGAAGCTGTGGGCGGAGTGAAGATGGAATGTAGACCTGGTAGAGAGTCTTGTGAGGTAATTGTACCACTCTGTATACTTTGTCCTCCATGACAGTGAATTTGGTCGTAGGACTTCCAGTCATCTCTTCAGTTTCCATTATTTTTTCATACAGGCTTTGGATGACGGAATCCTCCTGCTGGGCTTTCCAGATGTCTTTGTCCGTAATGTGAAGGTTGTTGTTCTGTCCCTCTTGGAGCGTAACACAGCAGCACAAGTGACAGGGTCGTGTTGGGGGTCCTCTATGGGAGCTCTTGACAATGCATCCGGTTCAGTGTTATATTTACCTTTATGGTATTCCACTGTAAAGGCAAACTCTTGAAGGCGGAGTGCCCACCGGATCAGTCGGGTACTGGGCTTTTGTGTTTTGAACACCCAGACAAGAGAAGAATGATCTGTCACCACTGTAAAATGCCTGCCTTCCAAATAATACCTCCATTTCTCCAGGGCCCAGACAAGAGCGAGACATTCTTGTTCTGTTGTTGAATAATTCCTCTCTGCCTGATTCAAGGTACGACTGGCGAAAGTGAAGACTTGTCCTGTTCCCAGTCCAGTGTGTTGTGCCAAGACAACCCCCAAGCCAACATCACTGGCGTCAGTATACACAATGAATGGAAGGGTGAAATCAGGATGACCCAGGATCAGTGGAGAAACCAGATGGTTTTTCAGGGCCTCAAAGGCGGCTTGACACGAGGCGGTCCAGACGAACTTGGTCCCTTTCCTTTTGAGGGCATTGAGTGGTTCAGTCAGCCCAGAGAACTGGGGCACAAAGTGATGGTACCATCCTGCCATCCCAAGGAACCTTTGCAGCTCTTTGATGTTCCGAGGGACAGGGAAGTCCTGTACCACCTTTGTTTTCTCAGTGTCGACTTTAACTCCAGCAGCGGAAACAATATGGCCCAGAAACTTCAATGAGCTGTGGAAGAACTGGCTCTTTCTCATGTTCACTGTAAGTTTTGCCTCTCGTAGCTTATCAAGAACAGCTTGGACATCATAACGGTGTTGTTCTAGCATACCAGAATAGATGATGATGTTGTCCAGATATACAAAACAGGTTTTTCCCCGTAAGTCACCAAGGACTAGCTCCATCAGTCATTGAAAGGTGGCCGGGGCATTTTTAAGCCCAAACGGCATAACTTTAAATTGGTATAAACCAAAGGGACAGATAAAGGCAGTCTTTTCTCTGCTGTCCTTGTCCATTTGGACCTGCCAATAGCTGCTATTCAGGTCCAGGGCGGTGAACACTGCAGCTCCAGCCAGTGATTCCAAGATTTCCTGAATGTTCGGTAAGGGGTAAGCATCTGTGTGCGTAGCTGCATGAATTTTCCGGAAATCCACACAAAACCTTGGTTTAGGATCGTTCTTCTTGGGTACCTAGACAACCGGAGCAGCGTACGGAGAAGCAGATGGCTCTATGATGTCTTTGTCCAGCATTTCCTTCACATGCTCCTCTCTCCTGCTGAATGAATGGTGAGTGAAATCAGCTGTTCCAAATGGGAATGAATGGGAGTGCTTGAACGGAAGCGGGAACCGGGAACAAATCCCTGCGCAGCTGGGTGTGTGTTCGGGGCGTGAACAGGTGACGAGGTAGATGAGAAAAAAACACCAGCTGTCACAGTGTGTGTGTTGGCTAACCGTAACCACGTGTGTGTGTTGGCTAACCGTAACCACGTGTGTGTTGTTGAAGGAAAAAAACATCAGTTGGTGGTGTTGTACCGACGTAGTGCTTTTATTTTGAAAGAGACTGTATCAAACTGTGCATTTCCTGTGAAAACAGAAGCGTATTTTGAAAACAGACAATGCATGTAATAGGCTGAAGTTGACACGGCGTCCCAGAACGTCAACAACCAACACACCCAGGGTACCTTGGACGTCATATGTGGACGTGGAAAGTCCATGACCAAACGTGGACATGTGACGAGGTCACAGTAAGGAAGTGATGGAAAACTACATCTACGCCTAGTAACACCAACAGATCCCTCCTGGTCGACCTCTGTCTCTGCTGAGCTCAGTGTTTTGTTTTATCTCCATGGAAACGTGAAGTGATAATGTTAAGATTTGCTGTGTTCCAAATCACATACTTTTAATTTTGACCTCAGATTTCATGCTACAGACTGTGACAGATACATGAGCAGGAGAGTCAGAGTTCAAGGTGCAGTGTTATGAGGTGGTGTTTCCCATATGTGCTTTTCACACACAACAGTCGGCACGGTGTGAGGACAGCTGCAGGACATACTGAGAGTAAAAAGAAACAGTATGTGATTCAGGTGAGCACGTCTGATGCAGCGATAACTGTCTGATCTGTCCGTCAGTAGTTACGACAGACTTTATATAAACTCAAAGGATGAAAGAGAAACAGATATACAGTGTCAATCTGAAATCTGAAAGCAGCCTGATTTCTCATCATCATCATATGAACTGAAGACACCAACAACCCCATGTGATATAAAAGTCAAGTCTGTAGAAAGTGATGCTGTGTGAACACTGAAAGAGGTTTATGGGTCCAAACAGTCCTGAGTCCTGATGCTGTGTATCTGCTACAGTTTTAATCTGACGTGAAGGGAAGAACTGTGAATATAAACCAGGTGCATGTGTTTCTCACTCTGTTCCTGATAAAGAGCAATTTTTCCCTGTGACATAGAACAAAGTCTCTTGAATCTCTTTAGAGTGAGTGTATTCAGTTTGATCCGACACCATTAAACCTCTGAACTAAACGTTCTGACCTGCATATGACAGATCAGGAGTTAGCACGAGGACCAGCATTATGGACCTCTTATGGAGCCTAATCCTCATCATAATGTGCTAATTGTTCCCAAATGTTGAGTTGAGTGTGGAGGAGGAGGAGGTAGTGACCCAAACACACATCACAACACTCTTTAATCACATTATAGAATCACTCAGAACAAAAGCATCACATGACCTGAAATATGAAGCTGAGCACTGTTCTGTGATCAGCCGACACGCCTGCTGAGCTGAAGAAGAGAAAGTCTTCATCAGATTAAAACTATTCACGTTATGATTCAGAGGAGTGTTGGTGTTCACTGATGAGCTGCAGAGTTAGACCGTCTGTTTGCTAACAGTCAGTCCATGTCCATGACATCAGAGAAACTGGATTTATTAAAAACTGGACTTTTAAAATCTCTGTAAACATGTCAGTGTGAGTGAAATGTTCCTGCAGTGAATGTATCACAGTGGGACTAACACACCCAGATCATGTGACTCCTGCATGTATACAGTCAATCAGACCCAAACTGGCCGAGGCGCTCTGAGCATGCTCCACAGTTTCCGCCCCGGGCTTCGAATAGCATTAAATGTGTAAGAGAAGAAGAAGCCGGTAACAACATGGAGAAATCTACATCCAGAGCCGTGACTTTTTGGACGGACCAAATGTACAGAGCTGTAAAGTTGTCCACCATGGTAGCAGTTAGCTGCTAGCTAACCGTAGCTAACTTGTTTGTCCATTGTTTGGTCTGTGACGTAATAGGTCAACAGGAAAAAGGTCCAATACTTTACTGTAAACATGCTGAGTGACTGAAGCTTCATTCTGAGTTTCAGCTCTGTGTTTATCATGACTTAGCAGCACCAACAAATTAACAGGGTGTCGTATGTCTGACTCAGTGAGTAAAAAGCCACTGCTCTGCTTCAACTGTGCAATGACCAACATTTCTAACATGTCAAAAATTCATCCCAACATGTGATGGTCAGTGGCGAGCAGTTGATCGGGTCACGGTCGGTCCTGGCTTGCCCCCTTACACTGCACGACAAACCATAATGCTGAAATTCAGTCGTGCTGTTAAGAAACAGGTTTGAATCAAACTGTGCATGCTCAGCTTCAGTCAGTGTGGTGTGACCAGGGGTATATCATGACACAATGGGCCCCTGGGCACAGATATGAAAAAGGCCCCCACCTCTCCTACATGGGAGCAACACACACAGACTTTATAGTTGTTAAGTCTCTTTTCTGTGTCATTGTTTTGCATCACTTTTAGTTATAATGCATCTTACAGTGGTTTTATGTGTCTCTGTGGCTGTTTTGCCCCCTTTGTAGTTATTTTGTGTCTCTTTGCATTCATCTTAGTCACTCTGAATCTCTTTCCAATCAGTTCATATTAATTTATTATTTATAATTGTAAATTGAAATTGAATTTGAGTGAAATTTTGACCTGTGGGCCCAGTGGGCCCATTCAGTAATCCATTCATGGTTGTCAAAATTAGCTAAATAAAAGCTTAAATCTGTGGGGAGCTACTGTAGCATGATGCTAAATGATGGTTGTTTATACCCATCTGCGGCACCCCTTCATCTAGGTGCAGAAAAAAACAAAATCTGAGGGCAAAGATTTACACATCAAGGTTTCTGTGTTTTCTGTCAAACTGCTGAATGAACTATTCATGATGCGTAAAATGATGCTTAGAACCTTTAGATTTTAGCAGTATGTGTTAATTTTCATTTTAAAGAGCAAGAAAAATGAAGCTCAGCGTAAGTTCCACATTCTTATTCATTGGTTCGCATGTTAATAAATATTCTTTTACCATAAAAACGTGTCTCTCCTGATTGAAACACCTTCTGTTAGAGTCAACATTCATCTGTCTAAAGTGTAACGTATTATATGGATCAGAGTTTTGACTCAGCGTCCTCGGACACCGTAACACCAAGTATTTCATTACATAGATAGATATAAAAGGAGCTGGAACAGAAATATGGCATTAGGAAATAAAAGTCCCCTCAAATAAGTAAAAGTTTTCCTTTTTTAAGAAATGTCATTTTCTTAAATACAAACCTATGAAGAATAAGAGAGAGATAACACAGTATGAGGATGTGGAAATATATTCCATAATTAATTCTTATGATTATTAAATTAGTTTTCCAGTTTTTATATTATCAAAGAAGTTGTTCATCACAAACACTGAACATGAGGCAGACTTTATAATTTTAATATATAAATAACAACACAATCACGTGTTATCTTACATTCAGACAGACTGATTGTGATTATGCTCCGAACCAGAACAGGCAGCATTCACTAACTGCTGTTTCATAGCCAGAAAAATCCTGACAAATCAAAACAAGATGAGATGAGAAGATAAGTTTCTATTTTCTGCTCCTCTGCACTCAAACCGCCGACTTCTCCATCAGAGCACAGAAACAACAACAACACCTCCGACTGTTTTCATTCCCTCTCACCTGGAGCCTGGACCTGTTTACTCCGTAATAACAGGGGAAACAGGAAACGTTTGCAAATATAGTAAAGTCAGAAACTGAAATATCACATTTGCAGAGCAATTTAGACCCTTAGTACAACATCTGCAACATGAGTGCAAGATAACAGATTATGGCAAAGGTGAAAGGTCACTCTGTGGCTCAGCTGGTAGATTCTTTTCTACAGGTCGTTCTTCCTCTTCCTGTCTGTCTGCAGCTGTACCATCAAATAAAGGCAAGAAAATACATGCATCAAAAGGGGCGTCTGAGTTTGTTCTGAATGTAAACTGATCTCATAGAGCCTGTTTCGACCTCCTTTTAATATGCGTCGAGTGAACAGGTGCACAGACCTAAACAAGTGTGCACAAGTGTAAACAACTGTTACAGGTGAAAGGAGGGGGCGTCCTCTTTCTCTGCTGGTTTCTTTTAGCTGTACCTCCTCAGCGTGCAGAGACACCTGTGGTCTGATCATCCATTAAGGACGTGGTTATAAAATACCTGAACAAGTGACTGGTCAGGGCCAGTGTGACAGCATGACAGTGTGACAGTGTGACAGTGTGACAGTGTGGCAGCGTGACAGTGTGGCAGTGTGGCAGCGTGACAGCATGACAGTGTGACAGCATGACAGTGTGACAGTGTGACAGTATGACAGTGTGGCAGCGTGACAGTGTGGCAGTGTGGCAGTGTGACAGCATGACAGTGTGACAGCATGACAGCGTGACAGTGTGACAGTGTGACAGTGTGGCAGCGTGACAGCGTGACAGCGTGGCAGCGTGGCAGCGTGACAGCGTGACAGTGTGGCAGTGTGACAGTGTGGCAGTGTGACAGTGTGGCAGTGTGACAGTGTGACAGTGTGGCAGTGTGGCAGTGTGGCAGTGTGGCAGTGTGACAGTGTGACAGTGTGACAGTGTGGCAGTGTGACAGTGTGGCAGTGTGACAGTGTGACAGTGTGGCAGTGTGACAGTGTGACAGTGTGGCAGTGTGACAGTGTGACAGTGTGGCAGTGTGGCAGTGTGACAGTGTGACAGTGTGGCAGTGTGACAGTGTGACAGTGTGACAGTGTGGCAGTGTGACAGTGTGGCAGTGTGACAGTGTGACAGTGTGGCAGTGTGACAGTGTGACAGTGTGGCAGTGTGACAGTGTGGCAGTGTGGCAGTGTGGCAGTGTGACAGTGTGACAGTGTGGCAGTGTGGCAGTGTGACAGTGTGACAGTGTGGCAGTGTGGCAGTGTGACAGTGTGACAGTGTGGCAGTGTGGCAGTGTGGCAGTGTGACAGTGTGACAGTGTGGCAGTGTGGCAGTGTGACAGTGTGGCAGTGTGGCAGTGTGACAGTGTGACAGTGTGGCAGTGTGGCAGTGTGGCAGTGTGACAGTGTGACAGTGTGGCAGTGTGGCAGTGTGACAGTGTGGCAGTGTGACAGTGTGACAGTGTGGCAGTGTGACAGTGTGACAGTGTGGCAGTGTGACAGTGTGACAGTGTGGCAGTGTGACAGTGTGGCAGTGTGGCAGTGTGACAGTGTGACAGTGTGGCAGTGTGACAGTGTGACAGTGTGGCAGTGTGACAGTGTGGCAGTGTGGCAGTGTGACAGTGTGACAGTGTGGCAGTGTGGCAGTGTGACAGTGTGGCAGTGTGACAGTGTGGCAGTGTGACAGTGTGACAGTGTGACAGTGTGACAGTGTGACAGTGTGGCAGTGTGGCAGTGTGACAGTGTGGCAGTGTGGCAGTGTGACAGTGTGACAGTGTGGCAGTGTGGCAGTGTGACAGTGTGACAGTGTGGCAGCGTGGCAGCGTGGCAGCGTGACAGCGTGACAGCGTGGCAGTGTGGCAGCGTGACAGCGTGACAGCGTGGCAGCGTGACAGCGTGACAGCGTGACAGCGTGACAGCGTGGCAGTGTGACAGTGTGACAGTGTGGCAGTGTGGCAGTGTGACAGCGTGACAGCGTGGCAGCGTGACAGCGTGACAGCGTGACAGCGTGACAGTGTGGCAGTGTGACAGCGTGACAGTGTGGCAGTGTGGCAGTGTGGCAGCGTGACAGTGTGACAGTGTGGCAGTGTGACAGTGTGACAGTGTGACAGTGTGGCAGCGTGACAGTGTGGCAGTGTGGCAGTGTGACAGTGTGACAGTGTGGCAGCGTGACAGTGTGACAGTGTGGCAGTGTGACAGTGTGACAGTGTGGCAGTGTGGCAGCGTGACAGTGTGACAGTGTGGTCTTTTGTAGTGTAAACACTAAAACACTCTGATGTGTAATAGACAAGGACAATGTCATTATTGTCCCTTTGACCTTCTGAGGTAAGTGACGGGCAGTCGTGTAATCTGAACACAAGTGATCAGCTGGAGATGCATGATAGACACAGGTGCAATGTGTCTCAGCTGTACGCTTGTGTTCGGGTCACCGGGTTAATACCTGGTCTAAACAAGTTGTTGTAATGTTTCCAGTCTGCAGTGACCAGACAGCAGAGAAGAAGCAGGCTGGGAATCTATTATCAATATCTATTTGTAATTTTATTTATGACATCCAACATACTGCACAGACAGACGATATTCAACTCTAGACCTCCTCAATATTATTACAATAATACTACACTTTGAAAAACTGAATAAACTGTCTCCACCTGTTGTTTCTGTTGCAGGTCACTTTAGGCCAGACACACACAGACACACACAGACACACACACACACACACACACACACACACACACACGAACACGCCCCCCAAACGCTGTGAAAAGATGATTATCAGCAGTTTGTGAGTTCCCCTGAGACAAACACAGAAACACTTCCAGTAAGTGAGGACCTGCTGATTATGAGCCAATCAGGAAGTGAAAGAGAACAGGCAGCAGTGAAACGTGTCGTTCCACCACGGCTCGAGGCTGAAGCTGTTCTGAAGCTTTGACAAAGCTCTCAGTGTGTTTCCATCCACCTTTTAGATTTCAGCATAAAAACACTGCACACTGACCTCTGAATATCCAACGTGATCTCCTCCCAGCTGCTCACAGACTCTGACTGAGTGCTTCAACACACCAGTGATGTGGACGTGATGCAACTTTCTCTAATTAAAGACAAAACTGAGGTTGTTGTTTTTGGAGCCAAAGAGGGACGATTAAAAGTTAAAAACCACAGAGCGATCTGATTTTATTGATTCAAAATTCGCAAAAAGAAATGTGTCTGTACTCTGTATCCATGGCAACAGCAGCCTAATGATAATTAATATTGAATTCACCCTTCGCTAAGGTCCGCCCCCCTTAGTTACTGTTGCTAAGTCCGACAAACTTTCGGTTTCGGAGCTAGACTGGCATGGCGCTCCCACGGTCGCTAACTGCACTCCCTGGAGAAATACTCTCAGATTTCTACAATATGCATTTGAAGGATATATTCAGGATGTCAGACTGACACAGCAACGAAATCAAGGTAACACAGTGTGTGCAGATGAACAGTGTTTAGCTTCACCTCCGTGCCGCTCCCAGCACCCAGACTGGCAGCTGTCGGGGGGCTGCGGAAGAAGTCAAACAATGTTCATCTGCGCATCAGCTGGTTGGATATCAGCAAAGTTTCCCTGCTTCCCTTCACTGGCTCCTGTACAGCAGGATCGGCTTTTTTCACTGTTATAATCATTAAAAAGCAAAAGCAGCATGTGTATACATTCAGTAGATATGTTTCTGTTTCCACTCTGATCCTTTTTGGCCTGTGTGGACTAACATTAACTGATGTTGATGCTCCTCATTCTAAGGCCGTTGCTATGGCGTCCCTAGCAATGGAGCAGCAGGGCAGCGGTGATACCTCAAGAAATAAACACTGCAGAATTTTGTTGACTGACCAATCAGAATCAAGTATTTAAGAGCGCCATGTTCTAATAATCAATAACGTCTTGTTTGCTTTCTTTGTATGTTTTTGTATTTGTTTGTATGTTCAAACTGTCGACGTGTGCGTCTGCACTAAGAGATGAATAAAGGGATTAAAATAAATAAAATAAATAAATGAGAACTTTGACCTTTAAACTGATTTTAATGTAGAAACTGAGAAAGATCATCAGAGTTTCATATGACTTGACTTCTTATTTGACTTTGAGCAGGGACTCGACTCGACTTGTTTAATTCTCACCACAGTAACTTGGGACTTGAAGGTGAAGACAAGATGTTAACTTGTGACTCTCACCTCTGAGAAGAACAGTGAAGAAACTCTGACCAAACGTTTCAACTGGTAACAATCTGCAGTCCTCAGCGCTCAACACCACTGAGTCCTCCTGAATCTGACAGACTGCACCTTTAAATCAGAGCTGAAGACTTTTATTAAATCAGATATTCATTTCTCACACTGCACCGTAGCTTTTATTCTGTCTCAGTGAGTTTATAAAATGTGTTTCTTGTCTCGATGCTCGTGATGCTTCCTGTCGAGCACACTGAGTTGTCTTATCGCTGAAATATGTCATATTCATAAACTGACCTTTTACACTCGGTCATTATAGTGACACTGTGAGCAGTCTCTGTGTCCTGTCTTCACTCAGGGCATCATAGTTACTGTTGCTAAGTCCGACAAACTTTCGGTTTCGGAGCTAGACTGGCATGGCGCTCCCACGGTCGCTTTCCATCACGTTCTCTTCAGTTTGAATCACCTCTTCTTCTTCTTCTTCTTCTTCCTCTTCTTCTTCTTCTGCAGTGTTTCTCTGCACCAACCAGCTGCTTGTATAACTGATACTGAGGATGGAAACAAGACTTCAGTCAGGTTTTATCTGACACATTTTCTGTTAATCTTTGATCTGTATTTGGACACTTGACTAAAGTTTAATGATCCAACAAGCACAGCAGGTCCTGGTGTCCCTTCAGCTGGACGTGTCCAGGGTTTAAAAAATAATCAAATTAATGTTTAGAGAGAAAGTTTAAGTTTCAGAGTCGTCTGAGTTTAGGATTCTTCACGTCTGCACACGCTGGTTAACTAACATCCACATTCCTCACAGGATTAACTCTGAGTGTGTGTGTGCGTGTGTGTGAGTGAGTGTGGTGGGGGGACCTGCATATGTTTGTGTTGTTTTCCAGGAAGTACACATGCACATGTTCCAGAAGTCACACTTGATTGCATTCAACCTTAATCCACACACACACACACACACACACACACACACACAGAGCTAAGTGTGAGCAGATGTGTGTGTGCAGTGTGAGGCTGAGGGATCGCAGAGCGCAGCAGCAGATGACAGCAGATCAGTGCAGGACGATTGTTGTGCAACGCTACATGGAGAGTTTCACAACAGTTAAAGGAACATTCCCATGTTTGTGTGGACAGACGTCCTGCTGGACGGACTCTCCTGTCTCCATCTCCGCTCTGTAAACATGTTTACACCCATAAAACCCACGTTCTCATGTCAGCACCAGATGTCCAGATTCTGATCCCTTCAATCCTCCAGGAACAGGCCGAACCTCCGACCAGCCGCCTGTAAACACACACACACACGTCTGTCCAGTCTGAGACACATGTGGAGTTCTGAGACACATGAGGACACGTCTGTCCAGTCAGATGTAAACACACACACACACACACACACGTCTGTCCAGATGTAAACACTGATGGAGTAACTGACACTGGTTCATGTGTTCGTGTGCTCATGTGTTCACTGTGAGCCTCCTGCAGCTTCAAAATAAATTTAATTAACACTTCTTTTTTTCTCACGGTCCTTTAAGTGTGAATTCATTGTTGTCATTTCATGCTGTGCTCTGATTGGCCGGTTTGTAGTCACATCCGGGCAGTTCGGTGTTAAAATAAATTGCGGGTCAGGTCAGCTGGTCTTTCCTGGAGTCTGTGATGATGTTTGTGTGGCGAGGGAACCACAGTCATGTGCTGTGAAGGTGGTGAAGGTGTGAGCGCCGTGAGTCGAGCAGATCTGAGATCAGAGGAGAATCTGCAGCTTGTTAACTGTGATCACACCCTGGAAAAAGAACTTTCATTCATATAATGATTTTTTTAATAGTTTCTTTGAAGCCTGAATCGATAAAACTTAAATGTGGATGTTGAAATGAGTCGTTTCTTTTGTTGTGGTAACTCTGAGTGACAGGAAGTCAAATCTGTTTCCAGAAAAATGAAGATGCGGTGAGGAAACAGAAAATGGCTGATAGAAACTCAGATTCAGTCAGTGCATGGGGCGTCGGTGGCTTAGTGGCAGAGCTCTTGCCGCAGCGGCCCGGGTTCAAGTCCAGCCTGTGGCCCTCGCTGCTGAAAATAACTGGAGGTCAATGTTAATGTCTTTCAGAGGCTGCGACGTGCTCATTTTTTAAGGTGGTGGTCAGACTGTGCTCGTGGACAGTTAATGCACCAAAACATATCCCATGTCCCTACAGTGACAGTGTGGTGGCAGTACGGTGACAGTGTGGTGACAGTGTGGTGACAGTACGGTGACAGTGTGGTGACAGTGTGGTGGCAGTACGGTGATAGTACAGGGACAGTGTGGTGACAGTACGGTGACAGTGTGGTGGCAGTACGGTGACAGTACGGTGACAGTGTGGTGACAGTGTGGTGACAGTACGGTGGCAGTACGGTGATAGTACGGTGACAGTGTGGTGACAGTACGGTGATAGTATGGGGACAGTGTGGTGGCAGTACGGTGATAGTACGGTGACAGTGTGGTGACAGTACGGTGATAGTATGGGGACAGTGTGGTGACAGCATGGTGACAGTACGGTGATAGTATGGGGACAGTGTGGTGACAGTGTGGTGGCAGTACGGTGATAGTACGGGGACAGTACGGTGACAGTGTGGTGGCAGTACGGTGATAGTACAGGGACAGTGTGGTGACAGCACGGTGACAGTATGGGGACAGCGTGGTGACAGTGTGGTGGCAGTACGGTGACAGTACGGGGACAGTACGGTGACAGTACGGTGACAGTGTGGTGGCAGTACGGTGGTAGTACGGGGACAGTGTGGTGACAGTACGGTGATAGTATGGGGACAGTGTGGTGACAGTGTGGTGGCAGTACGGTGATAGTATGGGGACAGTACGGTGACAGTGTGGTGGCAGTACGGTGGTAGTACGGGGACAGTGTGGTGACAGTACGGTGATAGTATGGGGACAGTGTGGTGACAGTGTGGTGGCAGTACGGTGACAGTACGGGGACAGTACGGTGACAGTACGGTGACAGTGTGGTGGCAGTACGGTGATAGTACGGGGACAGTGTGGTGACAGCACGGTGACAGTATGGGGACAGTGTGATGACAGTATAGTGACAGTACGGTGATAGTACGGTGACAGTGTGGTGACAGTGTGGTGACAATATGGTGACAGTACGGTGATAGTACGGGGACAGTACGGGGACAGTGTGGTGACAGTACGGTGATAGTACGGTGATAGTACGGGGACAGTGTGGTGACAGTGTGGTGACAGTACGGTGATAGTACGGGGACAGTGTGGTGACAGTGTGGTGGCAGTACGGTGATAGTACGGGGACAGTACAGTGACAGTACGGTGATAGATGACAGATTGACGTGCTGACGTATTGCGGTAAGCGAGTTGTGTCATTTCCGGTGTTTCTGTGACAGCGTCTCTGTACTGCTCTGGTGAATTCTGCTAGCCTGCTTTCTCACTTCAGTTGCTTTAACGCTGCTTTAACGTCTACTTCAAGTCATAACCCACACTGGTTCTGTTTAAGCACTTATAGCTCTCCTTCTTTCTACGACTTTCTCGCTAATCTCTTAGCTGTTGTTTGCACGCTCTTAGCCTTGTTAGCTACTTTAGCTTAGCGATGGCTTCTCCTTCTCCTGCTCTTTCTTGCCCGGTGTGCCAAATGTTCAGTTATGCCTCTGCCTCCTTTAGCGACAGTGGTAACTGTAATAAGTGTAGCTTATCTGCTGCGTTGGAGGCGAGGCTTAGTGAATTAGAAGCGCGGCTCCGCACCATGGAAAACCATTCAGTAGCTGCGGTAGTTAGCCAGCCCCCTGTAGCCGGTGCGGAGCCACATAGCATAGCCTTAGCCTCAGCTAACTGTCCTCCGGTAACTCCCGTTCAGCCGGGAGGTTGGGTTACGGTTCGCCAGAAGCACAGCTCCAAGCAGAAGCCCACGGTTCACCACCAGCCTGTTCACGTTTCCAACCGCTTTTCCCCACTCAGCGACACACCTGCTGAGGATAAAACTCTGGTTATTGGCAGCTCTATTCTGAGGAACGTGAAGTTAGCAACACCAGCGGCCACAGTCAAATGTATCCCTGGGGCCAGAGCGGGCGACACTGAGTCAAATTTAAAACTGCTGGCTAAAGCTAAACGTAGATTCAGTAAGATTGTTATTCACGTCGGCGGCAATGACACCCGGTTACGCCAATCGGAGGTCACTAAAATTAATATTGCCTCGGTGTGTGAATATGCAAAAACTATGTCGGACTCCGTAGTTTTCTCTGGACCCCTCCCAAATCTGACCAGTGATGACATGTTTAGCCGCATGTCATCATTTAATCGCTGGCTGTCCAGGTGGTGTCCAGCAAACAATGTGGGTTTCGTTAATAATTGGCAAACTTTCTGGGGAAAACCTGGTCTTATTAGGAGAGACGGCATTCACCCCACTTTGGATGGAGCTGCTCTCATCTCTAGAAACCTGGCAAATTTTATTAGTAATTTAAATCCCTGACAACCCAGAGTTGAGACCAGGACAGAGAGTTACAGTCCTATACGCCTCTCTGAGCTTCTAGTTCAGTTACCCAGCCATAGTTTTCATAGTTTTATACAAACGGTGTCTGTCCCCCGACCACCGAAATTATTTAAATCTAAAATTAAACAAAGAGGAGTTGTGCATAACAACCTCATAAAAATTAAAACCTCTTCTGTGACAGAAAGACAAAACAGGAGAATTAAATGCGGACTGTTAAATATCAGGTCTCTATCGTCTAAAGCAGTGTTAGTAAACGAATTAATATCAGATAATCATATTGATTTACTCAGTCTCACTGAAACCTGGCTGTGTCAAGATGAATATGTTAGTCTAAATGAGTCCACTCCTCCCAGTCATAATAATACCCACATTCCTCGAGGCAGCGGCCGAGGAGGGGGAGTTGCAGCCATTTTTAACTCTAGTCTGTTAATCAGCCCTAAACCTAAACTAGATTATAATTCATTTGAAAGCCTCGTTCTTAGTCTTTTTCATCCGACCTGGAAAACCTCGCAGCCACTTTTATTTGTTATAGTGTACCGTGCTCCTGGCCCGTATTCTGAATTTGTATCTGAATTCTCAGAGTTTTTATCCTGTTTAGTTCTTAAATCAGATAAAGTTATTATTGTAAGCGATTTTAACATTCATGTCGACGTTGATAATGACTCTCTGGCTACCGCGTTTATCTCATTATTAGACTCCACTGGCTTCAGTCAGGGTGTACATGAACCCACTCATTGTTTTAACCATACCCTCGATCTAGTTCTGACTTATGGAATTGAAATTGATAACCTAAAAGTCTTTCCACAGAATCCCTCGCTATCAGATCATTATCTGATTACTTTTGATTTCTTTTTACTCGATTACACGCCACTCAGCAACAGTTACTATACTAGATGTTTATCAGATAGTGCTGTCGCAAAATTTAAGGAAAAGATTACTTCGTCGTTAAATTCAATACCAATACCTTCAGTAACAGAGGTTTCTCGTGCCGACTTTAACCTCTCCCAAATTGATCATCTTGTCGATAGCGCCGTAGGCTCACTGCGAACAACACTCGGCTCTGTAGCTCCTCTTAAAAAGAAGTTAACAAAGCAAAGAAAGTTTGCTCCTTGGTATAACTCTCAAACCCGTAGGTTAAAACAAATATCGCGAAAATTTGAAAGGAATTGGCGATTGACCAAACTGGAAGAATCTCATTTAATCTGGACAGACAGTCTCAAAACATATAAGAGGGGCCTCCGCAATGCCAGAGCAAACTATTACTCAGCATTAATAGAAGAAAACAAGAACAACCCCAGGTTTCTTTTCAGCACTGTAGCCAGGCTGACTGAGAGTCAAAGCTCTATTGAGCCTTGTATTCCTTTAGCCCTTAGCAGTAATGATTTTATGAGCTTTTTTAATGACAAAATTCTAACTATTAGAGGCAAAATTCATGACCTCCTGTCCTCAGATAGTACCTATCTAACCTCAAACACAGCTGTAAGACCTAATATATATTTAGATTGCTTCTCCCCAATTTCTCTTCAAGAATTGACCGCAGTGATTTCTTCATCTAAATCATCAACGTGTCTCTTAGACCCCATCCCAACTAGGCTACTTAAGGAGGTCTTACCTTTAGTTAACACTCATATATTAGATATGATCAATATATCCTTATTAACAGGCTATGTACCACAGTCTTTTAAGGTAGCTGTAATTAAACCTCTCCTAAAAAAGCCCACCCTGGATCCAGAGGTGTTAGCCAACTATAGACTAATATCTAATCTTCCCTTTATGTCAAAGATCCTTGAGAAAGTAGTCACAGACCAGCTGTGTGATTTTCTCCATGATAATAATTTATTTGAGGAATTTCAGTCAGGATTTAGAGTGCATCATAGCACTGAGACAGCACTAGTTAAAATTACAAATGACCTTCTGATTGCTCCAGACAAAGGACTTGTCTCTGTACTTGTTTTATTAGATCTTAGTGCGGCGTTTGACACAATTGACCATCAAATTCTACTGCAGAGACTGGATCACTTAATTGGCCTAAAAGGTTCAGCACTAAGCTGGTTTAAATCTTATTTATCTGATCGTTTTCAGTTTGTTGACGTTCATAATGAATCATCCTTACGTACCAAAGTTTGTTTTGGAGTTCCGCAAGGTTCTGTGCTCGGACCAATCCTATTTACTCTATATATGCTTCCTTTAGGTAACATCATTAGAAATCACTCTATAAATTTCCATTGTTATGCGGATGATACACAGTTGTATTTATCGATGAAGCCAGAAGAAAGTAATCAATTAACTAAACTCCATAACTGCCTTAAAGACATAAAAACTTGGATGAGCACCAATTTCCTGATGTTAAATTCAGACAAAACTGAAGTTATTGTTCTTGGCCCCAAACAACTCAGAGACTCTTTATCTGATGACATAGTTTCTCTAGATGGCATTGCTCTGGCCTCTAGCACTACCATAAGAAACCTTTTGATGTGAGAGTCTGAAAGGGCTCCGGATGCTACAAATAGGAATGGGACAGCACTTATCCCCCTCCCTACAAAATGTTGTTAACATTGGCGGCTCTGGGCGTGATCATGCTGACCTACGGTAAGGGGGCATAAAGGGCTCACTCACTGACTCACTGACTTGACGATTTGACAATGGGACAGTCCTCACACACTCACGCACTTCACATGAACGTGCCTCTAAGTCAGTGAGTCTGTAAGGGATTGGATTGGAATTGGGCCTTTGATCCATCAGATGATGATGTCATCTCACTTTAGTCTCCTGATCAAGATTTGTCTTTTAATTCTCATTTAAAACAAACCTCACGGACTGCATTTTTTCATCTGCGTAATATTGTGAAAATTAGGCCTATCCTGACCCGAAAAGATGCATAAAAATTGGTCCATGCTTTTGTTACCTCTAGGCTGGATTACTGTAACTCTCTATTATCAGGTAGCTCTAGTAAGTCCTTAAAAACTCTCCAGCTAATTCAGAATGCAGCAGCACGTGTACTAACAGGAACTAAGAAACGAGATCATATTTCTCCTGTTTTAGCTTCTCTGCACTGGCTCCCTGTAAAATCCAGAATTGAATTTAAAATCCTACTGTTAACTTATAAAGCTCTAAATGGTCAAGCTCCGTCATATCTTAGAGAGCTCATAGTGCCATATTATCCCACCAGAACACTGCGCTCTGAGAACGCAGGGTTACTCGTGGTCCCTAAAGTCTCCAAAAGTAGATCAGGAGCCAGAGCCTTCAGCTATCAGGCTCCTCTCCTGTGGAATCATCTTCCTGTTACGGTCCGGGAGGCAGACACCGTCTCCACATTTAAGACTAGACTTAAGACTTTCCTCTTTGATAAAGCTTATAGTTAGGGCTGGCTCAGGCTTGCCCTGTACCAGCCCCTAGTTAGGCTGACTTAGGCCTAGTCTGCCGGAGGACCCCCTATAATACACCGGGCTCCCTCTCTCTCTCTCTCTCTCTCTCTCTCTCTCTCTCTCTCGTATTCTATTACTGCATCTTGCTAACTCGGCCATTCTGGATGTCACTAACTCGGCCATTCTGGATGTCACTAACTCGGCTTCTTCTCCGGAGCCTTTGTGCTCCACTGTCTCTCAGATTAACTCATATCACAGCGGTGCCTGGACAGCGTGACGTGTGTGGTTGTGCTGCTGCCGTGGTCCTGCCAGATGCCTCCTGCTGCTGCTGCCATCATTAGTCATTAGTCATACTTCTACTGTTATTATACACATATGACTATTGTCACACATGTATACTGCCAGATATTAATACATACTTTCAGCATATTGTACCACAGTAGCCAGAACTATAACTATAATATTATTACTTTCATTAATGTTGTTGTAACCTACTGTCATTACCTGCATCTCTCTCTGTCTCTCTCTCTGTCTCTCTCTCTCTGTCTCATTGTGTCATATGGATTACTGTTAATTTATTATGCTGATCTGTTCTGTACGACATCTATTGCACGTCTGTCCGTCCTGGAAGAGGGATCCCTCCTCAGTTGCTCTTCCTGAGGTTTCTACCGTTTTTTCCCTGTTAAAGGGTTTTTTTGGGGAGTTTTTCCTGATCAGCTGTGAGGGTCATAAGGACAGAGGGATGTCGTATGCTGTAAAGCCCTGTGAGGCAAATTGTGATTTGTGATATTGGGCTTTATAAATAAAATTGATTGATTGATTGATTGATAGTATGGGGACAGTGTGGTGACAGTGTGGTGACAGTACGGTGACAGTACGGTGACAGTGTGGTGACAGATTATTCAGATTCCAGTCTAGTTTATTATCACCTGATTGATGAGGAAACAGAAAGACAGTTTATTTTCTGTTCTGAATTCAAACTGAAGAGAAACCACTTCCTTCTTTTATCTCCTCAGAAATTCATCATTACTGTCATCATACTGATGAAACCCATTAGTGACCACAGCCCGCCTCCTCACAGGTCCACTTCCTCCTTTATGTCCGTCAGCATGTTGGTCACATAATCTCAGCCTGTCCAAGTACATGGGTATACAGGAATTACTCACTCAGCATTACGCAGGATATGCATGAATTTGGGTTCAACACTTTTCACATGCTGTCATATATCTGACTGCACATTTACAGTAAATGACTGGATACTAGCTGCATCACTTTCACAGTAAATGATTGTGATCTGACAACGGTTATACCTGAATACTGCAATTTCACAGTGTGTTCCTGTAAAGTTAACATACTTACCTGCATTCATTTCTTCTGGTTCATCATCCTGACCACCTGACCAGAGGACAACTAGTCTGTACTGAGCGTACTGAGGAGGAGCGGTGATGTTTGTGTGTACGGAGAAACACACTGTGAGCACCCCTGCCCCACACACACACACACACACACACACACACTGTGACCAACAAAGTTTTGGGAAGCCCCCCCACCCCATCATTGTTTCTTTACCACACAGCAGGAGAGTTTACTGACTGTGAGATATCCCTCATTCTTCTCACATCCAAATATTTAATTCCAGTAACTGTGCCCCCCCCCTCAGTGGGAACACTGGGAGCACTGGGAACAGGGTTAGAGCCCTCTTCAAGGTTAGACTGAAAAAAGAAATACTATAATAATAACAATTATTATCAGGGTTAATTTTGGCAGCTATTTCAGATTCAGTCTGAGTTTCAGTCATTTCTATCCTCCACAGTCTGAGTCTGGTCTGAGTTTTTACATTTTAGTCAAAATGATTTTGTCTTTAATCCTGTTAATATCAGGGATGAGAAACTGAGATCATGCTGACAGATTGTATCCAGGGTTTACATTTCATCTAGCCATCATTTAGTTCTACACCTTTGCTAACTTTTATTTCTCTGAAACGAATAAAATCATTTCATCAGAGTTTTTATTATCAATATCTGTTTGTAGCTTGTCAACGTCGTGTCTTTGTTGTGGGAAAAATGGTCACTGACAAATATTTTCCATAATAATTGTAAAATAAGGACTGATGTGATGGAGCAGAGGATTCTGGGAGAGAAGGAGAGGAGGCGTGGCTTTAATAAGGACTGCTGTGAGCTGCAGGTCCTGTTCCTGCTGTGGATCACTGTTGTACGCCACTCAGAGGCGGCTGCAGAATGGCGCTGCCCATGTTCAGGAGGAGCGACCATACGGATGTCATGTTGGGTTTGGGATGTGTAGACTGTAACCATGGAAACCAGAACCATCCAGAAACATGGAGGATTATAAAGCAGCAAAGACAAAGTAAGAAGATGACATTGAACAAGTTAAAGGAGCTGATAGAGTTTAATATTTCCATGTGACAAATAAATGACTGATTGATTGACTGACTGACTGACTGACTGACTGTTTGGTTGATTGATTGATTGATTGGTTGATTGGTTGATTGATTGGTTGATTGACTGATTGTGATGTGTTTGGAGGTTAGATCAGCAGCAGCAGATGTCTCAGTGTGTGTGTTGAGTCTCTGGATGTTTCCTGGAAACAGCAGAAATTCTCTGAAGGCAGTTTTTTAAGAGTCGTAGTTTGGTCCAATGAAAAGAGGCCTCAGCAGAGAGATGCAGCGTCCAGCTCTCCAAGAGCAAGTCAACACGTCAGGATCCAAGAGCTCCACAGCAAACTGAGGGATGCTGAGCTGCAGACTCATAAAGACTCTGCATGAATATTCAGCTCACAGAGAAACTTCAGAACAACCTCCGGTCTCAATATTCCACCGTCACAGAGCACAGGAAGTGACTCGGCTCCATAAACCCACAGACAGGAACGGGGGCGTACAGGAGTCAGGATGGGCCCCAGTGCACAGTATCATGTATTGAAAAAGCTACTATATATTTCATAGTTTGGTCACATGATCAAATACAGACATAACACATACATGTTATCAGCCATCACTGCAAAAATGTATCTGACAAAAATACCAAAACAAATAAGAATTTATTCATTAATTGTATTTTTTTTTTTAAAGATATTTTTTAGGGCATTTTGCCTTTATTGGACAGGTAAGCGTGAAAGGGGGGAGAGAGAGGGGGGGGATGACATGCAGCAAAGGGCCACAGGCTGGATTCGAACCTGGGCCGTTGCGGCATCAGCCTTGTACATGGGGTGCCTGCTCTACCACTAAGCCACCGACACCCCCATTAATTGCATTTTTAAATAGTTTATTTACAGTTTAGTCGATGTAAAATGAAGATATAATGTTGTTACAGTTTCTACTCACTGTTTCATAAAATCAAACCTAGAAACATCAACAGAGATGACTTCACCTTCTGGAGGGCAGAAGCGTTTGTATTTTAACGTGAGTTCCTCTTTGAACTCAGGTGGGCTCTCACTATGGACCCCAGGGGCCCCAGTGATGCACTGCCTGCACTGTCTGTATTTACGGCCCCATAGAGGAAACAATAACAAGCTCTTATTCCACCTCCTCACATATCTCCGCTCAGTCACGTGACGCACCGGGTGTCCTCCTGCATCTGTTGGTGACGTTCAGGGATGCTGTGTCACTTCTTACATGTGTTGTGTCTTTTCAAAATAAACTTTTCACAGGAAATGTTCAGTTTGTGCTGGTTGGATGCAGAAAGTCTTTGTCAAAATAAACTTTCAGTGTTGGTGAGACATCTCGTCTTTACACTGATTTCCTTCTGCAACAAAACGTAGTTAGGTTTAAAAAAAACAAAACATCATGGTTCGGCTCAACATTCACACAGGAAGTGAACATCGGGCTCCTGGGTGACGGTCCAGGGTTTGTTGGACCCATCCACCTCCTGCCTGCCCCACAGGGACCTTCCTGCTCCGTATCTTACATTGTTACCGGTGGTGTTTCAAACTGATACCCGGCGGCATATCGTACCACTGTGAGAGGGGCCTGTTTGTGTCGGTGTTTGACGCTGATGAAGCAGTGATCTTTGAGAGGGATGAGAACCAGCAGGAGTAAGTCTGGAGACTGATCTCTGAAGATCAGCTGATTTTAGGTTTAACAAACATTCGGTCGCTGCAGGTGAAATTAATTAAACATGACAACAGAAAGTGACATTTAAGATTTGGACCTTTGTTTGAACTTTGAACTAAAAATGAATCCATAGATTTGACTGAAGACATTTAAAAACAAGAAGCAGATTGGATCTTAAGTGAGATGACATCATCATCAGGAGACTAAAGTGAGATGACATCATCATCTGATGGATCAAAGGCCCAATTCCAATCCAATCCCTTACAGACTCACTGACTTAGAGGCACGTTCATGTGAAGTGCGTGAGTGTGTGAGGGCTGTCCCATTGTCAAATCGTCAAGTCAGTGAGTCAGTGAGTGAGCCCTTTATGCCCCCTTACCGTAGGTCAGCATGATCACGCCCAGAGCCGCCAATGTTAACAACATTTTGTAGGGAGGGGGATAAGTGCTGTCCCATTCCTATTTGTAGCATCCGAAGCCCTTTCAGACTCTCACACTCAGTCACTTACAGCTGACATCAGTTAAGTCAGTGAGGGTTCAGGGCTTGAGTCTTTAGGGGCCGGATTAGAATTGGGCCAAAGTGTTCATTCACACAGACTGATGAAGCTGCTTCCTGTCAGAGCTGATGACGTTCAGATGGAACAGACCTCATCAGTGTGGTGATAAAGGACAGGAGGAGTCTTCCTCAGTGTGTGTGTGTGTGTGTGTGTGTGTGCTGTGCAGGTCGTGTCCAGGACAGTTTGACCTGTTGGGACAGAACTGATGTGTCCTGTGTGAAAGGACAGCAGCACACTGTGTCTCCTCTAATGAAGCTCAGTAATGAGGACTCAGTCTGTGGTCAGTGACGAGGGGGAGGAGCCAAGTTACATTCAACCAGGTTACATAATTACATTACAAAATAAATGTAATGGTAATAATACTAACTTTATCTGGTGCAATAAATACAAAACAAAAGTGACACTAATAAAACATGCACACACACACACACACACACACACACACCAATATAATGTAAATCACTTCTTATTCGTACCTTGGTTTTGTTTTTAAAATATGAAATATGAGTTTTTCATTAGGAAGTGAAGCACTGTCAGAGTCAGCAGGGAGGACATTATAAAACCAAACAAGTTTTATAAAACTGTTCAACATCCTCTGAGCTCTATGACTCAGTGATTGGTTCAATTTGATATCATCCTGCTGGAGTTTTGGCGTTTTAGGGATTCACCTGAAAGTAAAGTCGCTCAGAGTCGAGCTCTGACGTGTTGCATTCGAGTTTACAAGTATCCTGCAAAATGTGCTGTAGATGAGGACACAGGAAGGGAACCTGTCTCGTAAAGCAAAGATGAAACAGTTCAGCAGCACACAGTCACTCCTGGGCAGCAGACGTCTCTGTGTCTGACGTTTAAACCACATTCTCAGCCATAATTTGCAGTGTAACATTAATACAAACAAAAACAACTTCACTTTCATCATCAGAAACAAAGGAAGGAGGAGATTTGGAATAAACCCAAACTTGGAAATTATTTTCAAATGAAAGAAGATTATTACACAGAACTGTATTTACATTAAACTTAAGGAGGGATCAGAGGTCACTGTGTGCACAGGTAAGATGTGGCACCTTCCCTCTGGTGACTAAAGTGTTCAGGTATAAAGGTTGAAGATGAAGTTCATTTCCTGTTTCAGTGCCGTGCGTACAGCGACCTGAGACCTGAGAAAACATCTGTCTGAAAACGTCCAGGAGAAGAACTGCGACTTGTTTTGCACGTGTGAGTGTGAAATGTTGAGCTGCCTCTGTAAAGAAACACAGAAACAGAACACTGTGTGACACCATGAGCTCCTCTTATTGCCCTGTATATCTTGGAAAAGCTTTTATCTGTTTGTTTATTTTGAAATTGTCTTGGCATGAGTCTGTGATATATATTCACCTTTGAATGTTTGTACTGATATGGTTTAGTGTCTTGAAGACTGTGTGGGCGGGGCACAATCACGTGCATGGCTCAGACATGATGTAAAGACATGAACAGAGTCAGCTGATTTAAACACCAGGAGGTCACTGAACCTCTTTACACTGAAAACTATGTAGAATAAAACTCGTCTCTTTGTCTCTCTGTGTCTTTGTCTCTTTGTCTCCTCTCTCTGTGCAGGAGTATCTTCTGTCAGCAGATTGATGGATGACGTAGCTCAACAAAGACACTGGGACACATCTGAGTGTAACGTTTAAGCTCTTATGTTTCTGTAGGACTTCAGCTTCACTGGACATTTTAAACATTTGTTAGAAAAGTCATCAAACATAATCAAATATAATAAGTTACATTACTCTGATAAAGTCATTAAAATAGTTACATTACTCTGATAAAGTCATTAAAATAGTTACATTACTCTAATGAAGTCACTGAAATAGTTACATTACTCTGATGAAGTCATTGAAATAGTTACATTACTCTCAACTCAACTCAACTCAACTTTATTTATATAGCCCTTTAAAACAGCCACGGCTGAAACAAAGTGCTGTACATAAATAGACAAAGCAACACAGGGACATAAAATAATTAACAGGAAATAAATACTAAAATAATTGTTTATTGTTTTTAAAATAATTTAAAAACAATAAAACAATAAATAAAACAAACCATAAAACACTAAAACAGAAACAGAGTCTCATGCGGAGTTGAAAGCCAAGGAATAAAAATGGGCTTTTAGACGAGTTTTAAAAATGGACAGTGAGGAGGCTTGTCTAATGTGGAGGGGTAGCTTGTTCCACAATTTAGGAGCGGTAAAGGAAAAAGCTCTGTCCCCTCTGAGCTTGGACCTCTGCACCTCCAGAAACAGCAGATCAGCTGACCTGAGGCACCGAGCAGGAGCGTAGGGGTGAAGAAGCTCAGAGAGGTAAGGTGGGGCCAGACCATGTAAAGATTTAAAAACTAATAAAAGAATCTTAAAATGGACTCTAAAGTGCACAGGTAGCCACCTATAATATACCTCCTATAATACACCTCCTTTGATACTCCACCTATAATACACCTCCTGTAATACACCACCTAGAATACACCTCCTATAATACACCACCTATATTACACCACCTGTAAAACACCATCTATAATACACCACCTGTAATACACCTCCTATAATACACCACCTATAATACACCACCTGTAATACACCTCCTATAATACACCTCCTATAATACACCACCTATAATACATCTCCTATGATACACCTCCTATAATACACCACCTATGATACACCTCCTATAATACACCTCCTAAAATACACCACCTGTAATACACCTCCTGTAATACACCATCTATAATACATTACCTCTAATACATCTCCTATGATACATCTCCTATAATACACCACCTATAATACACCACTTATAATACACCACCTGTAATACATCACCTATAATACACCACCTGTAATACACCTCCTATAATACACCACCTGTAATACACCATCTATAATACACCACCTGCAATACACCTCCTATAGTGCACCTCCTATAATACACCAACTATAATACACCACCTGTAATACACCACGTATATTACACCACCTGTAATACACCATCTATAATACACCACCTGTAATACACCTCCTGTAATACACCTCCTTTGATACACCTCCTATAATACACCACCTATAATACACCACCTGTAATACACCACCTATAATACACCTCTTGTAATACACCTCCTATAATATACCTCCTATAATACACCACCTATAATACACCTCCTATAATACACCACCTATAATACACCACCTGTAATACGTCACCTATAATACAGCACCTGTAATACACCTCCTATAATACACCTCCTATGATACACCTCCTATAATACACCACCTATAATACACCACCTGTAATACACCTCCTATAATACACCTCCTATAATACACCACCTGTAATACACCTCCTACAATACACCACCTGTAATACACCTCCTATAATACACCTCCTATGATAAACCTCCTATAATACACCACCTATAACACACCACCTATAATACACCTCCTGTAATACACCTCCTATAATACACCACCTATAATACACCTCCTATAATACACGACTTATAATACACCACCTATAATACTCCACCTATAATACACCACCTATAATACACCTCCTATAATACACCACCTATAATATACCACCTATAATACACCTCCTATAATACACCACCTGTAATACACCTCCTATAATACACCTCCTATAATACTCCACCTATAATACACCACCTGTAATACACCACCTAGAATACACCACTTAGAATACACCGCCTATAATACACCTCCTATAATACACCTCCTATAATACACCACCTATAATACACCTCCTATAATACACCACCTGTAATACACCACCTATAATACACCTCCTATAATACACCTCCTATAATACTCCACCTATAATACACCACCTGTAATACACCACCTAGAATGCACCACCTAGAATACACCTCCTATAATACACCATCTATATTACACCACCTGTAATACACCATCTATAATACACCACCTGTAATACACCTCCTATAATACACCACATGTAATACACCTCCTATAATACACCTCCTATGATACACCTCCTATAATACACCACCTATAATACACCACCTATAATACACCTCCTGTAATACACCTCCTATAATACACCACTTATAATACACCGCCTATAATACTGCACCTATAACATACCACCTATAATACACCACCTATAATACACCACCTGTAATACACCTCCTATAATACACCTCCTATAATACACCACCTGTAATACACCACCTGTAATACACCATCTATAATAAACCTCCTATAATACACCACCTATAATACACCACCTGTAATACGTCACCTGTAATACGTCACCTATAATACACCACCTGTAATACACCTCCTAATATACACCACCTATAATACACCTCCTATAATACACCTCCTATAATACACCACCTATAATACACCTCCTGTAATACACCTCCTATAATACACCACCTATAATACACCTTCTATAATACACCACCTATAATACACCACCTGTAATACACCACCTATAATACACCTCCTATCATACACCACCCATAATACACCACCTGTAATACACCACCTATAATACACCTCCTGTAATACACCTCCTATAATACACCTCCTATAATACACCACCTATAATACACCACTTATAATACACTGCCTATAATACTCCACCTATAATATACCACTTATAATACATCACCTATAATACACCACCTGTAATACACCTCCTATAATACAACTCCTATGATACACCTCCTATAATACACCTCCTATAATACACCTACTATAATACACCACCTGTAATACACCACCTGTAGTACACCACCTATAATACACCTCCTATAATACACCTCCTATAATACACCACCTATAATACACCTCCTATAATACATCTTCTATGATACACCTCCTATATTACACCACCTATGATACACCTCCTATAATACACCTCCTATAATACACCACCTGTAATACACCATCTATAATAAACCTCCTATAATACACCACCTATAATACACCACCTGTAATACGTCACCTGTAATACGTCACCTATAATACACCACCTGTAATACACCTCCTAATATACACCTCCTATGATACACTTCCTATAATACACCACCTATAATACACCACCTGTAATACACCTCCTATAATACACCTCCTATGATACACCACCTATAATACACCACCTATGATACACCTCCTATAATATACCTCCTGTAATACACCACCTGTAATACACCATCTATAATACACCACCTGTAATACACCTCCTGTAATACACCTCTTATCATACACCTCCTATAATACACCACCTATAATACACCTCCTGTAATACAACTCTTATAATATACCTCCTATAATACACCACCTATAATACACCTCCTATAACACACCACCTATAATACTCCACCTATAATACACCACCTATAATACACCACCTGTTATACACCACCTGTAATACACCACCTGTAATACACCTTCTAATATACACCTCCTATAATACACCTCCTATAATACACCACCGATAATACTCCACCTAGAATACACCACTTGTAATACAACACCTATAATACACCTCCTATAATACTCCACCTATAATACACCACCAGTAATACACCACCTGTAATACATCACCTATAATACACCACCTATAATAGACCACCTATAATACACCTCCTAATATACACCTCCTATAATACACCACCTGTAATACACCACCTGTAATACTCCTCCTATAATACACCTCCTAATATACACCTCCTATAATACACCTCCTATAATACACCACCTATAATACTCCACCTATAATACACCACCTGTAATACAACACCTATAATACACCTCCTATAATACACCTCCTATAATACTCCACCTATAATACACCACCAGTAATACACCACCTATAATACACCAACTATAATCCTCCACCTATAATACACCACCTGTAATACACCACCTATAATACACCACCAGTAATACACCACCTGTAATACACCATCTATAATAGACCACCTATAACTTTATGGATTACTGTTAATTTATTATGCTGATATGTTCTGTACGACATCTATTGCACGTCTGTCCGTCCTGGAAGAGGGATCCCTCCTCAGTTGCTCTTCCTGAGGTTTCTACTGTTTTTTCCCCATTAAAGGGTTTTTTGGGGAGTTTTTCCTGATCAGCTGTGAGGGTCATAAGGACAGAGGGATGTTGTATGCTGTAAAGCCCTGTGAGGCAAATTGTGATAATAGCTGGAGGGAAACACAGCCACACAGTAACTGCATAAAGTCCTCAGACAGAGATCACCTGACTCACCTGAGACAGGGAAGGTAAATCAAACACTCCTCCCTGCTCCTCTCAGGTGACCTCGCCTTCACTTAATAACAGAGTATACATGCTGCCCCCCTCTGGTCATTCACCTGAACAGCAGCCAACATGGTGTGTGTGTGTGTGTGTGTGTGTGTGAGTGTGTGACACACTTCTCCTTCTCCCTGACACATCATACACAAAGCTAATATGATGTCATCACTGCCATGTTCTCCAGAGACTGAATGGGGTCTCGATCAGGTGACCTGCGACCTGTCACGTGTGTGTGTGTGGAACATTTCCTTCAGTAAAACCACACACACACACACACACACACACACACACAACATGGATCAGAAATAACTGATCAATCAGTGGTCAGTTCCGATCAGGGGCGGAGTCTGTTTATTCTTCTGTGTGTTTGAATGTTGACTCGTGTGTATGAAGGACTGTCTGGGGACTGGTCAGGAGAAACAATCACTGGTTATACTGGTTATACTGGTCAGAGACATGAACCTGTTCACAGGTGTTTATATTCAGCTTCAGTGGAGCTGCTGCCCCCTGCTGGACATAACACGTCATCACAGCTGTCAGTGAGTGAGAGCTGGTCTCAGGTCAGTTTGTATTACAGCAGGCAGGGGGCGGGATCAGCTCCACTGACCAATAAGAGCGGAGCAGGAGCGTTACCAAGGAAACGGCGTACAGGTCTGAGAGACGGTGGAGGCTGCTGCAAAAATGCTAACAGGCTAACTAGCTCGTTAGCTCACAGTTGAATAATCAGCGGCTGATTAATATTTAAAATAATTCTCCTCGTTAAACATTAAAGTTGTCGCCGGAGTTTGGTCTGTTTCCCGCGGTCACCGCCCCGCAGTGTGTCGGAGTTAGCCAGTTAGCATGGCAGCAGCTAACTACCGAGGCTAACGGCAGGTGATTAGCTTAGCACGCTAACCGAAGCAAATTTAAATATTATCCGGATAATAGTGACTGAAGGTCCGCGGGCTCAGCGGAGTGTAGCCCGTTAGCAGGGAGATACCTGCTGGGTGTGACCCGGGATGCATGTGAGTTAACGGGCGGACTGGGCCGGTGTGACCCGGGTCTGAGCTTCTCTGGACGGAACCCGTGTGTCGAGTCGAGCCGAGGGGTTCCCCCCCAGCAGCAGCCCGGTCCTCCGGGGCCGGGGGACGGCAGAGCTCCACACCGCCTGTCAGGCCCCGAGTCTGGGATGAGATGAGCTGCAGCGGACCGGAGGGCCCGTTAACCCGTGTTAAACAGGTAGGCTGGCCGGTATACCGGGATGGTTCAGGTGTGAACACCCTCCGGTTCTGTTAAACACTGAGTCCAGATGTTCTGCTGCTGCAGTATCAAAGTAATAATGAAATGATTGACCCTGTGATGTCAGGTCCGCGTGGACAGGTAGGGCTGCAGGAGTTTGAGCTGATTAAGGCACTGTTCGTTTCTTCTGAGGGGAGCAGGTGCTGCTGAACTGGGGAGGCATATCAGGTGACTGTTCAAGCTTTGTGGAGGGACTGTTTGTTTAATGGAGGGACACACAACTTTAAAGGTTGTAATTTGTATTTGTAAAATACCTTCTGAACCCTAAAGCCTGTTTAAAAGACACGTGTTCTTTAAAAAGTTGACAAGATTGTTACATTTATAAAAGTCAGGATCTGTAAAACATGGTCCTGTTGTCACATGACACCGTGCTGCAGGTCCTGCAGGAGTTCACACACAGATTGTGTAATGGTGTGATCAGTCAGGAGTAATTACAGTTAGCGGGGTGCTGCTCGGTGCTTTTGGCGTGAATATTAAAAATACCTGGTTATATATTGTGGAGTGTCTGAGGGAGGCTCAAGGAAAATATTTGTAGCTCTTTAGAGGATGAGATGTATATCTGTTTATATATTCTGTCAAATGACAGAAAATAACAATAATAATAATAACTGTTACAGTCAGGGCTGTAACTAACTGACTAATAGGGATGCATGATATTAGTTTTTTGCTGATATATGTTGATATATAACAATTCATTTGGCTGATAATCGATACAGATGTGTTCATATTTTATGGAAACTCTTGCATCTTTCTTCTGACTGAATACACATCTTCATCAGTGTGCTCGTACCCCGGGTTTATCTTTATATGTGTTTTCATGTTTGTAGGTGAACTGATGTCACACCCTGCTGTAAGATCATGTATTTGTATTGTGTACTACTCTTTGTTCATTGTCTTAATTATAAAGAACATTTTTTCTTTCAAGTTTGAAAACAGCCCTGAGTACAGTAATACCTCACAGCCTTCTGTTTTCTCATCGAGTTTTACTTTGTGTTGGTTTAAGACATTTGTCAAACAGACAAAAACACACAAAAACTCGTGTTTAAATCCCAGATGAAGACCTGCAGCGGTCCAAACGTGTCGGCTCTTTGAATGATTTAGCCATTACGATTAAGGCTTTTTAATACTTTCTTCCTGGTCTCCTATATTGATCGCTTTCTTGTGTATCCTGTTGTTTCCTGCTCTCCATCAGCACCTGACACAATGTTCTGATCTACATTTGATTACGCAGAGCAGCCAGTCATCTCTGTTTCTAAAAAATGTATCTGTCATATTGGCAGAAATCTGCACGTTGGCCAATTCCGATATTTGATTTCAAAGCTGATACCATCTGACAACAATGACGTATTGATATTATCGTGCAACCCGAGTAACTGAGCTACTCCTTATTAAATCTGCAGATGAGTTACTCAGTCAGCTGATTAATGAATTGGTCCATGAAATGACAAAATACTGAGAAGTTTTGATCAGTTTCCAGAGAGATTTGTCTGTTCTGGGCTAATGTAGAAACATGTGACATGATGATCTCTGTAGACGAGGACCTTCTCCCTATATAGATATAAACGTCTCATTCTGAGGGAACAAGAACACAAGCATAAGATTATATTTAAATCCTTCACACTGGAGCTTTAACTCAACATAATGAGGTGAATATTGATCGGACAGTGTCTACAGATGATTAGACTGGTTGAGCAGCACCCTGTGAGCAGTTCTGTGTTCTGCTCACCTGCTTCAGTCTCCTCACAAAATGAATTAGCAGCACAAAGGGCATGCGTCATTAAACAGGTAGAAGGTAGGTAGGTACTTTATTAATCCCGAAGGAAACGGCAGAAAGACAGAGCTTTGTTTTCTCTGGTAGCTGTTGGCAGCCGTCTCCAGTTAGCAGAGTATCAGTGTAAGTTCTCTGCAGTTATGATCCCTGCAGAGGAACTCCTGAAGGACAGGTGGAAGACACTATGTCCTCTGCTGTCCCGAGGACAACTGAAAGATCCAGGTGTCTCTGAGACGGAGACGCCAACAATTAAAAGACCACTCAAAGACGCTGCAGGAGACAAGTTGTCTGTTTTCACTTTAAATGATTCATCATTAACATATTTACAGATTTATTTTCAGAAGGTGAATGAGTGAACAGTGTGATGGTTACAGCTGCTCTGGGAAACACATTTACACATTTGTATTTTTATCTTTAAATAGAATCTCTAGATATTCTGACTTTATCTCTTAATATTATCTCTAAATATTCAGACTGTATCTCTTAATATTGTCTCTAAATATTCTGACTTTATCTCTTAATATTGTCTCTAAATATTCTGACTGTATCTCTTAATATTATCTCTAGATATTCTGACTTTATCTCTTAATATTATCTCTAAATATTCAGACTGTATCTCTTAATATTGTCTCTAGATATTCTGACTTTATCTCTAACATGAGATGATATGATTTAAAAACATTTTGTTGAGAGCGTTCTGATGATGCTCTCTGTGACTCAGTGACCATGAGCTCCGTCGTTATGTAGTAATGACATGAAATTTAAGTGAAGCTCTCTGATTGGTCTGTGATGATGACTCTGTGCAGGATGGACCTCTGCAGTAGGAACCCGAACCGCACGGCGCCGGTCGGTGATGACGGCCTGCAGGGAGGTGATGTGCCGCTCTGCTCCCGGACCAATGGGTGGAGCTGGCCCCCCCACCCCTTCCAGCTGCTGGCCTGGCTGCTTTACGTCTACTTTGCCGTCACCGGCTTCGGCGTGTTCGTCCCTCTGCTGCCCACCCACTGGATCCCTGCAGGCTACATCGTATCCTTTAACTGGTGGTGACGGAGCCTCAGGGCCGCTGTCAGCAGAAACAAAAAATAACCTGAGGTTCAAGAATAAAATCACGAAGACACTAAACTGTTGTAATATTACAGGATGTTAATATGTCCAGGCGGTCGGTCTGCTGTCAGAGGTTCACTACTAAAAACGTATCAGATTTTAGGACATCGACGTAAAAATGAAAACAGATGAACATGGTTGGAAGAGCTCCGCTCACCAACAGAGTCAAACATTTCTTTTCATAGCTTTAGGAAAGCTTTATAGATATAAAATCTCCATGGATAAAAAAATTCAGAATAACTGAGCGTGTTGTCAGGAGGACGCGTCCTGTTTACAGTTTGCAGACGTCTCTCCTATAACGGAGGTGTGAGGGGAAAATGATTTTTGGGCCGCAGGAGATTTTTTGTCGCTGCAGTACCACGAGAGGCCACTGGGAAAAATAGAAGGAAGGCTGAGCAGCATTCCCGGAGGTCTGATTCACATTGGTTCCACTCTTATATGTGCACATCAGCTGGTTAGCTTAGCTTAGCATTTAGAGTGTAAACAGGTGGAAACAGTCAGCCTGGCTCCTCTACGGCTTATCAACATGTTTACATTTGTTTCCAGTCTTTATGCTAAGCTAAGCTAACGAGCTGCAGACTAGGGCTGGGCGATAAATCGATTTTATCGATTAATTCGAATTTGTAGTTTAGGTCGATTTGTTTTAATGAAAATCGAGTTTCTCTTGAACATCCACCACCGACGCTCCCCGCTGGGCTCCCATAGTTCAGAGTGGGCTCACCCCTCACCCCCGCGTGCTTGATACACAAACATCACGGCAGAGAGCGGGGAGGAACTCGTTCCCAAGAAAGTGAACGAGTTCGGTTTTGTGACGTCAGACACAGAACAAACAGCACCCCGCTGCAAAGTGTGTTTGAAGGCTGTTGCTACCCAAGGTAGCAGTACTACCAATTTACTGCAGCACCTCAAACAGAGGCATGGTGCCGAGTGGGAGAGGTGTTGCTCCCTATGAAAATATCCCTATTCAAGGACTTGAATTTGTTATTTACGTGACAGCGCCTGAACGCAACACAGGCTCCTCTCCATAGACTGTGTGTTCGGTGCCGTGCTGCAGGTTCGGGCCAGGCTCGGTTATAATTGTCTCAGACTCGGGAAAATGCGTCCCGAGCCGCGCTCTAGTGTGGTCACCTGTGTATGTGTGTGCGCGCACGTGTCTGTGTGTGTGCGCATTGGGACCGAACTCTGCCGTGCGCGACACAGAGCAGAGGAGGATTGTAAACGTGTACCGTGTAGAGACAGAACGACATGCTGTTGTTTAAACAAGATAAATAACATAAGGCTCTTTAGTTAGTTTAATGAAAGGACAGGGTTTAGACCTGTTCTATAGGAAAGGTGACCTTAGATGACTTCTGTTGTGATCTGGAGCTAGAAAATAAAATGAAATAAAACTAACTTGATCTTCAAAGGTCGGGGGTGGGGGGGGGGGCAATATAATGGTAGGGGAAACACTGCCGTATAATGAGAAAGGGGTCCGGTGGAAAGCAATCACGGATGCAGTTGCGATGTATCTTGCAAGAGATACGGTGCCCATATTTACCGTGGAAAAGCCGGCGTTTATTCACATGCTGAAAGTTTTGGAGCCCATGTACGTGCTACCAGGCCTTAAATATTTTTCTGAAATTTGATTTTAAGTAGAGGAAAAATCAATTAAAATCGTGAATCGGATTTGTTGTTTTTTAGGCCATATCGCCCAGCCCTACTGCAGACTGAAGCTTCCTGAGAGCATGAACTCTCAGAGAGGGGGAGGAGACTAAATGTTGGACTCTTCTTTTAAACCCTGAGCTACAGTTTGCAGTTTGCAGTTTGCAGTGCGGCGGCATATCTCTAAAAATGACACCTTTTGATTTTAAATATTGTGACTTTATCTCTGAATATCTGATTACAACTTGAACTGTAAATATTAGAGCTGAGATAGGATGGTGTCACACTGTCTTTGAGCTACAGGTGGCGCTGACACACCAACAAACAGTGAAGAAGAAACAGCAGGATTTGAAGCAGATGTTTTATGGGGGAGGAGACACGTTCAGTGTGTTGGTTTGATTCACACAAAAACTGAACTTGTGATGTTTCAATAAAAAACTCTAAAGGGAGCTTTAATTCTTTAAATCTGGGATTTGAACAGTTCTCCTCCTCCGTCCTTTTATTTATTGATCATGTTTAGTCGTTTATTTCACAGAGACGCTGTTGGTGAGTCAGATTTTGTCGGAGTGTCTGATGTCACCTCCCAGCTGACAGCTGATGTCTCCAAACAGCTGATGTCTCAGTCTGACTGACGGGTCATTGCCTGGTTTTTGTTTTCAGTAGGAACAGATTGACAGACATTTTTAATGAGTGAGTGAATGAATGAATGAGCTGTGAGCGTTTAGTTTCCTGATCTGTGCGTCAGTGTACGGGCGTCATGTTCGTGTGTCACCTGTGTGTCCATGTGATGGCCGTGTCCATCGACCCGGCCGACTACAACGTCAGGACGAAGAGCGATAAAGGTCCTGTCCCCGTGTTCGACCGCTCCAAACACGCCCACGTCATCGAGAACTGTCACTGCTACCTCTGTCAGGTGGATGTGTGAGTACCAGTTGCACACACATACACACACACTCACTGTTTCCTGTGTGTTGTGTGGTGTTCTGAAGTGTCACAGGTTTGATCCTCAGGGGACCACGAGCATCTGAACATTAAATGAGGATTTATAAAAATATATATATATATATATATATATATATATATATATTTCAGTGTGAACCAAAGTGCTGCTTCCTGCTGATGATTGAGGTGTGTTTACCTGAGCAGGTGAGTGTGTGTCCTCCAGAGTGTTGGACAGACGTCATGTCCCAGCTGGGTGTCTCAGTGGAGGACACAGTGTCTGTTTGTTCCAGTTAAAGGGGTCCAACAGAGACTCCGTCAGTGAGCCTGAGGTCGTACTGTAATGATGTAACCATGAATCTAAACACAGACTGTGCCAATCACAGCGTCCACAGTCACATCAGCCTCATCCTCACCCAAACCACTCACTGTATCCATGGTAACCATAGGTGAGGAGTTGGGTGTTTGTCCACAGTGTGAGACCCTGAGCGCCCCTGCAGCAGAGGGAAGAGACTCTGTAAGGAGGCGTGGCGGTCTTCAGGTAGAGCGCTCTGAGCTGCTTCCTCCTGGCTCACAGCAGCCGCCATGTTTAATGCAGCACGCTGTAAATAATCCAGCAGCTCAGTGAAGGTCTGATGTGAATCCTCCTGATGGATCTGATCCTGAGCTGCATGATAAAACCAGGTCAGTGGTCTGGATCCTCCCAGAGGAGCAGAGAAGTGGGTCAGACCTGCAGACGTGTAGTTGTGGTTCACAACTACACAACCACGGGGTGGGCTGATGGGCGGAGCCATACAACAATGGTGTGGGCTGATGGGCGGAGCCATACAACAATGGTGTGGGCTGATGGGCGGAGTCATACAACAATCTTGGGGGCTGGGGGGCGGAGCCACACAACCACAGGGTGGTGATTCTAGTTTAATATTTTGAAGTTGGGACTACCTGTCTAGGACGAGGCTGTTTTCTGACAGAAGTTTAAAAATGAAAACAGAAAATACTTTTATAAATCATATTCATTTCATGCATATAAATAAACAAATAAATAAATGAATAAATAAATAAAGTTTCATGAAACTCAGATTTCTGTTCAGAAAACTTTTCTCTGTCATCGAACATATAAAGATCTGTTTTTGTGGTTGTTTAGTAATTATTGTTTTTGTTGTGAGATTATAAATGAACACATGAAATCACAGAAAACATTTTTTCCTCATTATTGTCTTGATTTTTCATGGTGAACAGAAATTAAAAAATGAATATATGTAGTTCTGCAACAAAAAAAACTATTAATATTTTTTCAGTTTCTGTGTGTGTGTGTGTGTGTGTGTGTGTGTGTGCTGTGTGTACCTGACAATGTGTGTGTTGTGTGTTGTTTCAGGGGTCCCAAGTCGAAGCATTGCAGCGCCTGTAACAAATGTGTGTCTAACTTCGACCATCACTGTCGCTGGCTCAACAACTGTGTGGGGAGCAGAAACTACAAGTGAGTCTTCTTCTTCTGTGGTCCTCCAGCAGCTCAGCAGGCCTCATGAAAAAGAATTGATATAACCTCTGACCTCTCCTTATGAGACGTGTGGAAATATTTAAAACTGGGGCTGTGAAATGATTCATGTTTATGTGTCTTCATGTGATGTCAGTGTTTGAATCAGGACTTTATGATTTTGACTTTATGTCTTTAAAACAGTGAGGTCTGAAACATGAACCACTTCACAGAGCTCAGTCTGTCAGATACACTGTTTGTTTGTTTGTTTGTTTGTTTGTTTGAAAAGATGATCCTGTTCTGACTTGACCAGCTGAATGTCAGGTGACACCATCAGCCAGCTTGAGTCGAGCTCAGACCAGCCAGTTCACACCGCTGACACTTTTCTCTGCAATGTTCTAAAACCATTTCATCTCATCGTGAATGTTTGGTCTGACCTGGACTTTACTTTTAAATCTCCAGCAATGGGTCGCACACAGGACACGTCGTCAAGATGTCCCACCCGCACTGCCAGCTGTCCTGTTTATACACAGTTTCGATGCTGTCACTTCCTCCCGTGGCGGGCTAAAGGCGAGGCAACTCTGTCCCCATCCTGTGATCATACCTTTTAAACAGATCGTTGAGGCAGTATGACGGCAGTGTAAAAGGGTTAATGAGGTCATCATCAAAGCTGAAATTCAATTCAGTTCAATTCAGTTTTATTTATAAAGCCCAATATCACAAATCACAATTTGCCTCACAGGGCTTTACAGCATACGACATCCCTCTGTCCTTATGACCCTCACAGCTGATCAGGAAAAACTCCCCAAAAAAACCCTTTAACGGGGAAAAAAAATATAATTAAAACAGGAGTGAAACCAGACAGTTGTCACAGTGAAACTCCTCCTCCTGTCACTCAGACTGATCACATGACTCCCAGTCAGTATGTTGGGATGAATCGTAGGCGTATTTGATTTGTTCTCATGAACAGCTGAACGGAGCGTCACTTTGAATAATGCTGCCTCAATACATTTTGAGATGTTATTATTTCCTTTGGTAAAGGATGGTCCGTTGTATCCAAGGTAGGGGTGGGCGGTGTGATGATATTAGATCATGAACAATTAAGAGGGATGGTTAGTATCATGCTACAGTTCGCATTCTATGAGTTACAGTTCTATGGCTCATACACACATCCTGTAGCCCCTCCCCCTTTGTATTCAGGAACGTAGCAACACGGCTGACATCACAGAGGAGTTGGTCCCTAGAAAAAACTCAAACATTGGTGATATGGAATTGATTGGATTTTCCAAAACTGACACAGTGCGAACAGCGATTACTTGTAAAGTTTGCTAAGATGAGGGGCTCTAGTTTCACAGACCGGGCGAGGCGGGGGCGCAGCGCACTTGCGCTTCGCCAACTGGGTGTGGCCAGGCGGATTTTGTAAGTTTGGCACACCGTGCGCCCTGGCTCGGCTACTCCTCTATCCCACCTCCGTCCCTCCTACCGGCGCAAGTTGGAAAGAGGGAGGAGAGAAGGCGTGGAGTGGGTTTTACACAGCCCATTCACATCACACCAATCAAATAAGCCCCTCTCCTCGCCCTTAAATGTGCCGCGCGAAGGCGTAATGAGAGTTTACTCAATTCGCCATGGCAGAAGAGAGCAGCAGCGTCAGACGACCAAACTTCTCCCAGGAGGAAACTGATGATTTGGTCCGGGAGGTCCAAGCTCGCAGTGTACGAATATACGGAACTGTGAGCAGACCTCCACGGGCTGATGATGCAAAGGTAGCCTGGGAGGAGGTCACCACAACTGTAAATCAATGCTGCGTTTCTCTCGTGCGTGCGTGCGCGCTCTCTCTTTCTCTCTCGCAGTCTCTGTCTCTGTTTCTTTTCTTTTGACTTTTCTAAGATGACAGATGCTGAATATATACTCCCTATCTGATGCTGTGGCTGTTTGTGGTTGGCTGAGAGGGATGTGAACTCATTAGTTTGCAGCTGTTTAATCAAATCAGGTTGGGTTTCCATTACGCGTGCCAAACGTGCCAAACGGTGCCAATCCCCTTTGATCTGACATCAGATGTGACGGGACAGTCGATATAGAGATACATTTATGTGCTGATTGCAGATAGTTGCATTGAATTGTGTTTTTTGGGTATTTATTGCATCGTTAATGTGCCTGATATTCTGGAAACCTGCCTGTGAGGTTTTGGTGACGTGTGTGCACTGTCCGCCGGTCAGCCAACCTTCGGCTTATACCGGCTGCGCTCCTCCTGCGCTGACAGTAGACCTGGTTTCAGTTGGCAAGCTTTTAGCGCACCTTTGCCGAAGCCTTTTGGCACGAAACTGTCACTGCGCCAAGCTGGATCTGTCGACACCTCCCCCTGCTGTGCCGCCACACCCATCTCAGCGCACCTCGGTCTGCCAAACTACCAAACTGAGTGCGCCTCGGGTTGCGCTGCTCGAAACTAGCTCTGCGCGGGGTTTGCCACCCTGTGCCACCCTGCGCTGTGCCGGGAAACTAGAGCCCGAGGTTTCAAACGTCTCACGGCAACACGACGAACCTTTTTAACCACCTCAGAAGAAAGCAATCACCAGTGAGGTCATCAGCAGCTGTTGTTTTTATTTTTATTCTACTTTTCATGTTTATTAGAATGTTACTTACCTCACAAACAGCCTGAACAGACTTGTCTCTCTGAGCATCTGAGTCCAGTAAGATAACTGACTGTTACTGGTCCTACCAAATGTGGAAGTCTAAACTATGTCAGAATTACTCTGTGTGCTCAGTAGTACAGTGTGTGCTCAGTAGTACAGTGTGTGCTCAGTGGTACTGTGTGTACTCAGTAGTACAGTGTGTGCTCAGTAGTACAGTGTGTGCTCAGTGGTACTGTGTGTACTCAGTAGTACTGTGTGTGCTCAGTAGTACTGTGTGTGTGCTCAGTAGTACTGTTTGTACTCAGTAGTACAGTGTGTGCTCAGTAGTACTGTGTGTGTGCTCAGTAGTACTGTTTGTACTCAGTAGTACTGTGTGTACTCAGTGGTACAGTGTGTGCTCAGTAGTACTGTGTGTGTGCTCAGTAGTACTGTTTGTACTCAGTAGTACTGTGTGTGCTCAGTAGTACTGTGTGTACTCAGTGGTACAGTGTGTGCTCAGTAGTACTGTGTGTGTGCTCAGTAGTACTGTTTGTACTCAGTAGTACAGTGTGTGCTCAGTAGTACTGTGTGTACTCAGTGGTACAGTGTGTGCTCAGTAGTACTGTGTGTGTGCTCAGTAGTACTGTTTGTACTCAGTAGTACAGTGTGTGCTCAGTAGTACAGTGTGTGCTCAGTAGTACTGTTTGTACTCAGTAGTACAGTGTGTGCTCAGTAGTACTGTGTGTGTACTCAGTAGTACTGTGTGTGCTCAGTAGTACTGTGTGTACTCAGTAGTACTGTGTGTGCTCAGTAGTACAGTGTGTGCTCAGTAGTACAGTGTGTGCTCAGTAGTACTGTGTGTGTACTCAGTAGTACTGTGTGTGCTCAGTAGTACAGTGTGTGCTCAGTAGTACTGTGTGTGTACTCTGCAGGTTGTTCCTTCACAGCGTGGTCTCGGCTCTTCTCGGGGTCTGTCTGGTTCTGGTTGTTGCCTCCTACGTCTTCATCGAGTTCTTTCTGGACCCGTCCAAACTCCGCACTGACAAACACTTCCTGGGTAAGAGCTGACCTTTAACCCCTGACATCTGACCCCTGACCCTAACTCAGGTTGAAACCCTATCCTGTGACTCTTCCAGTGTGTAGTGGAAGTGTCCTTTGGCAAGACACTGAACCCCAAACCCCATACCTTGTATGGTGGCCTCGACCACCAGTGTGTGACTCTATGTAGAAGTGTAAAAGTGCTCAGACTGGTAAGAAGACTGTAAGGTGATGTACAAGTCCATTTACTAGTTGGCCTTGAAATTGGAAGTGAGAATCTTGAATTTTTTTTTTAAATTCCCTGACACATTGAGGGCTTGAAGTTAGGTCATGGTCATCTAACCTTTGCCCTATCCCCCTAACCCGTGCATCAAGATACTTAACGGGACTCTGGAGGTGCTGTTGAGAAGCGTTCACGTAAAACTGGAGAAAGATCACTTTTGACGGACTAATGACCTCCCTCAGTTTGCGGGACCAATTCTGACCAGTCCTGTCCAATTTCAGTGAAAACTTTACTGCCTCAAACATTGACAGGCTCCTCTTGGTCCTGTCCATCTGCTGAACTCCAGTCCTGGTGTACAGGAGGCCTGTTCTGGTGGCCTTTGCAAACAGAGAAAGGGGCAGCATGAGCGGAGGCCTTCAGCATGCCTGACACCTCAACCAGCACCAACAGATTGCGGCCATCAGGGTCCATCAGAAGTTATCATCCACGGCCACACACAGACTGTAATCCTGTGATAACACTGGAGCAGGTGAGAGGAGAGCTGTACAGGTTCCGCCCAGACAGGCTGCAGGTCCTGACAGTGTCAGCCTGAGGGTGTTCAGAGCATGTGTCACCTAGCTGAGAGTTCTCCAACACATCTTAAACATGAGCCTAGAGATGGTCCCTGTGCTGTGGAGGACATCTGGTTTGGTTCCTAGAGGGCTCCCCATCGACCGGAGGCGCTGACTTCCTGTCTAATGACATCACTCTCATACCTTCAGCCCCATGTTAAACCATCACTGGACCCCTTCAGTTTGTCTACATGTGGTACCTTTACGTTCAACTGGATGAGACAGAGAGCACTGTGACAGTCATGACCTTTGACCTCTCCATCACCACCTATCCTATCCTGCTGAGGAAGTAGCTGATGGTGACGCAGGCAGACGCTCCCCTGGCATCATCTGATTGGTCGGCCGAAGCGTGTTAGACTACAGGGCTGCATGTCCGCCACTGTGGTGAGCGACACAGGATGTTCCTGTCACTGTTCCTGTCAGCCCTTTACACCTCAGCGTTCAAGTCAAAGTCAAGTCAAAATTTATTTATATAGCACATTTAAAAACAACCTCGGTTGACCAAAGTGCTGTACAGTTCATCTAAAGAATGAATGAATAGCAAAAACCACAAAAATTATCAATAAGATCAACAATAGGTTTAGACAATAAAACATCAACACTAGAATACAGGTAAAATACAAATAAAAGCTGTAAAAGACATGTCTGTCTCAACTAGAGGTGAAAGCAAGCGAAAAGAGGTAGGTTTTTAAAAGAGATTTAAAGTGTTCCAAAGTTTGGGCTGCCCTTATATGGAATTGTAAAGTATTCCATAAATTTGGCGCCACAACAGAAAAGGCTCTGTCACCTATGCTTTTAAGTTTAGTTCTGGGACAGGCCAGTAGCAGCTGGTTGCTTGATCTCAGTGCTCTGGCTGTCGTGTGAAGCTGAATAAGCTCAGATAGATCGGCTGGAGCTAAGTCATTCAGACTTTTAAAAACAAATAATAAGATTTTAAACTGAACTCTAAACTGGACAGGGAGCCAGTGCAAGGAGGCCAGTATTGGGGTGATATGATCACGTCTTTTCTTTCCTGTCAGCAGTCTGGCTGCTGCATTCTGGACAGCCTGCAGGCGTTTCAGTGACTGCTGGTCCAATCCAGCATAAAGAGAATTACAATAATCCAGACGACAGGTAATGAAAGCGTGAATTGCCCTCTCAAAATCAAGTGGAGGGAGGTAGGGCTTTGCCTTACTAAGTAGCCTTAACTGAAAGAAGCTTGATTTGACTACTGAACTAATCTGTTTTTTAAATTTAAAGGCACAGTCAAAAATTACTCCTAGGTTCCTTGCAGCAGGGTGACAGTAGGAAGCCAATGGGCCAATGGCACTGTTATAGCCATCTAAAAGGTCAGAATGGCCAAATAAAATAATTTCAGTTTTGGATTTGTTTAGGTTCAAGAAATTTGAAGCCATCCATGTATGAAAATCATTGAGACAGTTCAGCAGAGCTTGAATGGAGGCAGAGCTGTTTGTTTGAAGAGGAAGGTAGATCTGTAAGTCATCTGCAAAGCAATGAAATGTTATATTGTACTTTCTAAATATAGCGCCCAGGAGCAGCATATAAATGGAGAAGAGAATGGGGCCCAAGATGGAACCTTGAGGCACCCCGCAATTGAGTGAGGATGCAGCAGATGTATACTGGCCCATGTGAACAGAAAAACTCCTTTCTGATAAATAGGATTCAAACCATTTGAGCGCTGTACCTTTAAAACCTACACACAGGTCAAGACGTGATAAGAGAATCTTGTACTCTTGATCTACTGTGTCGAAAGCTGCAGTCAAGTCTAAGAGCACCAGAACAGCAGTGTTACCAGAATCAACAATTAAAAGCAGATCATTAAAGACTCTTAAAAGTGCTGTTTCTGTGCTATGGCGTGCTTTAAAGCCCGACTGAAACTTTTCAGAAATGCCATTTAAGTCCAGATGGGACTGCAGTTATTCATACACTACCTTTTCTAAGACACCTACACCTCCCCGTCCTGCCACCTGCAGACGTTCTCCGATGGCGCCGATGTAACTGTTGGCTGTATCAGAAGATGGAGGCGGAGCACTGTGGTGGCGAGGACCTCTTCGTGAAGAGGTGTGAGCCGAGACACCTGCAGCTTCACACTGACACCAGGAAGGAGTCTGAAAACACTCACTACACCTGTCTCCACCCAGAGTGTGGACACTGTTCAGGACTACAGGGACCTGGGAGGACATTTGGACATCAAACTGCAGTCTGATACCAACACGATGCACCACAGAACGCCACAGGAAGTCCTTTTTCGGTTTGCCGTCAGAATGTTCAGCTCACTCCCCTCAGACTGGGACAGCAGAGACATGAGGACCAGAGGGGACTACAGCCCTGATTTCCTGTCTCTGTCTCTGAAGCACAGATGTGATGTCAGTATCAACTGTATGATTATATCGTGTGTGTGTGTGTGTGTGTGTGTGTGTGTGTTTGCGCGCACGCACAGTGAGGAATGAGACAGGTGTGTGGTTCGTCTTCCTGCCGGTGGCTCCTCTCAGGTCAGCGGCAGCAGTAATTCCTGCTCTGGCTGCCGTCACCATCGCTCTGGGTCTGCTGTCATCTGTGCTGCTTTGTCACCTGCTCTGCTTCCACATCTACCTGAGTAAGAACACACACACACTCACACACACACACACACACACACAAACTCTATACATCATCAGTATTAACATATCAGTGTTTCCCTCATATTGATTTATGTGTAAAGGTCTGGACACTCCAAACTGACTTCAGAGAAGTAGCGGTAACAAAAACCGACTGCTGCGTGCTCCTAAAGACATCATAAAGACTCCAGCCGACGGCCAATCAGCACGTCCGTTCTGCTCCTGCTGAGAGGAAATGACTCTCCACAGCAGCAGACGGCGGTCGTCTGTATTCATCGTTGAAAAAGGGAAACAGGAAGAGCGTCTTGATGCTAGTTAGCCAGTTAGCACTTTAACAACACAATCGGAGCATATTTAACGTGCGCCAGTGAACAATAACACAAACCACCAGGAAACGTTTCTGCTGCTCCTTTACGCACTGATGCTTCTCTGTTCTCTGATTCAACACGCTGATTCAGCTGAGAAAAAGCCAATCAGGGCTGACGATGTGGGACACATGGCAAAGACAAGGGCGACAGACTAGCCAGACACGGACTGATGGCTGACAGTTGGCTCAGTGTGTCAGGGCCTTAACAGCCAACTGATAACAGATCTTTTTTTGTTACTGTTGTATTTAAAAGGGGTGAAATCTTATTTGAATGTAGAGCAGCGTGCAGCGTCTCCTCTCCTTGCCCTGCTCTGTCTGTTTATCAGAACACATATGAGACGAGCTAAATGAGATCACTTAACATCCTCTAGTCAGCTCCACCTCACTCCCCGCCAAGGAGACCACGTCACTTTGGCTGATCCACAGATGTTTTTTATCTGTGTGTGTGTGTGTGTGTGTGTGTGTGTGTGCGCGCAGTGTGGAACAGACTCAGTACGTATGAATACATCGTGCGGCAGCGTCACCGCCAGGACAACAGAGACTCGAGGAAACCAGGACCAGTGAAGGAGACAGCGACGGCGGCTCCGTCTGTTCACCTTATCAAGGTAACTATCGGAAGGAAACAAACTCAGTGACACAGTTTAAAAGGAGGGATGATGTGAAGGGCCAATCAGCAGCGACACTCTGCAGGTTGCAGCCAGTCAGAGAGAGAGTCCAAACAAACAAACAGAGAACATGTTTTCTTGTGGTGGTCCTGTTAAAATGAGCAGTGGGTGAAGTTTCTATATTATGTTATGATCGGGGAGTTGATACTCAGACATTAACTAGCACTAGCATAGCTAGCTGAGTTTTTGACTGACAGGATTGTGAGCCCCTGATTGGACACATTAAAAATGATTGACAGATACCTGCCCTCTCTCCGGCTCTGCAGGAGGAAGATATTTAAAAGACAGAACATAAAATGATTCATGTCTGAACTCATCAGTGTGTAAAATAAATCCTTAAGTATTCAACAGCAGTGTGTGTGTGTGTGTGTGTGTGTGTGACCTCACAGTGGAAACATGAGCTGTAGTAGCTGTACTATTTGACTGTGTGTGGTCTAGTCTAATTCCTGGACTGAGTGTCTGTCCTTTGCTGTCCCCCCTCAGGACGTGAACTATCCAGGCAGTCTGGGTTACACCAACCCACAGCTGGACGTAGAGGAAGCTACCACTGTGGCAGTGCGGGGGGAGTCAGAGTGAGTCTCTGTTAACACACCTCATTAAAACAGAATTAAGTCACTGCAGACCGCACCTCTCTGCGGCGGGCTGGGCTCGGCCCACGACCTGCTGCCATTGGCTGAGGCCGGCTGACCTGGTCCCGACATGTTTCAGTAAACAGTCATTTCATAACACAATGAGGCTCCAGCCACTGCGGTCGCCATGGACACTGTTTTCTTTACAGAAAACAAAGTGTGCAAAATGAAATTCTTTGGCCATGACTTCCAGGAAGCAAACAAAGTGTGTATTGTATGTGTGTGTGAGCTGAGGGAGGAGGGAGCTGTGTGTGTGTGTGTGTGTGTGTGTGTGTGAGCGTCTAACAGAAGGTCTTCATAAATAACTTGACTCAGAGCTCGTCTGCTGGGACTCTCTTTATTTATCCTGCAGCTCTCACAGTGGACAGAGGACAGCCTCTCTGATGACATTAACACACACGTTTCAGACCAAACTCTCGTCCTGTCATCTTTATTACAGCAGCACTTATTTCTTTTTCTGTTTAGATCTGAAAAACGAAATTTGTGATGTTCCCCCTAAGAGCAAGAAAACATCATGTGATACTCAATAAACACCTCCTATTCTCAAAACTCCTTTAACTACTAAAATACTTAACTTCTAAAAAAACTACTGTTACAATAAAGTAAATTAAAAACAGTTACATAAAGTTAATGTTATAATAAAGTTAAAAGAAGTATTGTTATGGTGAAATAAGTGGACTCACTGATCCACATGGTGGTGCAGTGGTTCACATGGTCACCTCACAGCCAGAGGGTTCCTGGTGTGAAACCCCGGGGTGGGGAGCCCATCTCTGTCAGCGTGGGTTTCCTCCAGGTGCTCCGATGTGTTCTCCCCGTGTCAGCATGGGTTTCCTCTGGGTGCTCTGACATGTTCTCCCCGTGTCAGCGTGGGTTTCCTCCAGGTGCTCTGACATGTTCTCCCTGTGTCAGCGTGGGTTTCCTCCAGGTGCTCTGACATGTTCTCCCCGTCTCAGCGTGGGTTTCCTCCAGGTGCTCTGACATGTTCTCCCCGTGTCAGCGTGGGTTTCCTCCAGGTGCTCTGACATGTTCTCCCTGTGTCAGCGTGGGTTTCCTCCAGGTGCTCTGACATGTTCTCCCTGTGTCAGTGTGGGTTTCCTCTGGGTGCTCTGACATGTTCTCCCTGTGTCAGCGTGGGTTTCCTCCAGGTGCTCTGACATGTTCTCCCTGTGTCAGTGTGGGTTTCCTCCAGGTGCTCTGACATGTTCTCCCTGTGTCAGCGTGGGTTTCCTCCAGGTGCTCTGACATGTTCTCCCTGTGTCAGCGTGGGTTTCCTCCGGGTGCTCTGACATGTTCTCCCCGTGTCAGCGTGGGTTTCCTCCAGGTGCTCTGACGTGTTCTCCCCGTGTCAGCGTGGGTTTCCTCCAGGTGCTCTGACATGTTCTCCCCGTGTCAGCGTGGGTTTCCTCTGGGTGCTCTGACATGTTCTCCCCGTGTCAGCGTGGGTTTCCTCCAGTTGCTCTGACATGTTCTCCCCGTGTCAGCGTGGGTTTCCTCCAGGTGCTCTGACATGTTCTCCCCGTGTCAGCGTGGGTTTCCTCTGGGTGCTCTGACATGTTCTCCCTGTGTCAGCGTGGGTTTCCTCCAGGTGCTCTGACATGTTCTCCCCGTGTCAGCGTGGGTTTCCTCTGGGTGCTCTGACGTGTTCTCCCCGTGTCAGCGTGGGTTTCCTCCAGGTGCTCTGACATGTTCTCCCCGTGTCAGCGTGGGTTTCCTCCAGGTGCTCTGACATGTTCTCCCTGTGTCAGCGTGGGTTTCCTCCAGGTGCTCTGACATGTTCTCCCCGTGTCAGCGTGGGTTTCCTCCAGTTGCTCTGACATGTTCTCCCCGTGTCAGCGTGGGTTTCCTCCAGGTGCTCTGACATGTTCTCCCCGTGTCAGCGTGGGTTTCCTCTGGGTGCAGCTTTTTTACCGTCAACACCAGCTTCATGCTAAACAGCATGATGTCACTTTGAGTTTACTGATCAATAATCAGTTTAATCACCGCAACTGCAACAACCTGTGTGCTATGCGTGTGTGTGTGTGTGTGTCAGGTTCCTGTCTAACAGCAGAGTGAGGACCGTGACCAGTCCTGTTGTGGAGGAAGACGCTCAGCTTGCTGTGTCTACAGAGCTGAAAACAGCAGCACACACACACCGACGCACACAGGTAACACACACAGACACAGACACACACACACACACACACACACACACACACAGAGGGAGCACTGCCTTGTGATCAATCAATCAATCAATCAATCAATTAATTTTATTTATAAAGCCCAATATCACAAATCACAATTTGCCTCACAGGGCTTTACAGCATACGACATCCCTCTGTCCTTATGACCCTCGCAGCTGATCAGGAAAAACTCCCCAAAAAAACCCTTTAACGGGGAAAAAACAGTAGAAACCTCAGGAAGAGCAACTGAGGAGGGATCCCTCTTCCAGGACGGACAGACGTGCAATAGATGTCGTACAGAACAGATCAGCATAATAAATTAACAGTAACCCTTATGACACAATGAGACAGAGAGACAGAGACAGAGAGAGAGAGAGAGAGAGATGCAGGTAATAACAGTAGCTTACAACAACATTAATGAAAGTAATAATATTATAGTTATAGTTCTGGCTACTGTGGTACAATATGTTGAAAGTATGTATTAATATCTGGCAGTATACATGTGTGACAGTAATCATATGTGGTGTATTATAGGGGGTCCTCCGGCAGACTAGGCCTAAGTCAGCCTAACTAGGGGCTGGTACAGGACAAGCCTGAGCCAGCCCTAACTATAAGCTTTATCAAAGAGGAAAGTCTTAAGTCTAGTCTTAAATGTGGAGACGGTGTCTGCCTCCCGGACCGTAACAGGAAGATGATTCCACAGGAGAGGAGCCTGATAGCTGAAGGCTCTGGCTCCTGATCTACTTTTGGAGACTTTAGGGACCACGAGTAACCCTGCGTTCTCAGAGCGCAGTGTTCTGGTGGGATAATATGGCACTATGAGCTCTCTAAGATATATTGGATGGTGAGTGTGTTTTTGTGTTTTGACAGAAAAAGAAGAAGGTTCGTAAAGTTCCAGCAGAGGTCACTAGAGAGCGCTGCCCGAGTACAGCTCCGCCCCCTGGTACACACACACACACACACACACACACACACACAAAGTTTAAATTGATCAACATGATGATTGATCAGCAGCTCCTGATGATTTTGGAGGAAAATGTTTGATCATGTTAAAGGAATGAAAACAGAAAAGTTAATGTTGGTTCAACAAATGTTTTATTACTAAAACTGAAACATGAAACATTTAGTCAGTGAAAATGTTTAAAAAGTTTCCTCATAGAAAATAAGTCAAAGGAGAGAAGAAACGTCCAGTTGGACTTTTTGTTTTTCAGTGTTGTAGATAACAAATGTATACTGAGTAATAACTGTCAGCTTTTATAATACAGTGCACTTTAAAACCAGTACATCACTGCAGTCCTACTACCAACACTCCCAGTTAGAGAAAAAGTAAAAAGCAAAGCAGGACAGTTGGTCTGAGGCCCGACCCTGATCTGCCCCTCAGAAACACATCAGTACACCTGTCACAGCTCCTCCAGGTGAGAATCATCTCCAGGAAATACACTGAGCCGTGGTTTCATTTCCAAATATTAGTTTGTTGCTTTAGTCACAGCAGTTACGACGTAGAGCGTTGATATAATTAGCAGCTGTATTTTTGTGGCTGTAATGTTTTTAGAAGTTAGTCTGGCAAACTTAAACACTTTGAGTTACGGAGTCCTGCCGCTCCTGTCGACTCTCTGCTCACGCTCAGTGGCTCCAGGGAAGTGAAGAAGACTTTGGTGACAGCATCAGTGAGCTGCAGCTGGACACTGGCTCACTGCTGATGACATCTGTCATTTACACTATGTGTGGGGAAAATCGATACAGCATAGTGTGCCGATATTTGACATGGTGATATTGTATTTTTGTACGGATGTTAGGAATCAATTTATTATTATAAACATTATTATTTTTTGTAAATACACATTTTAATTTTACTTTTGGTCCTCGAATACTAAAATCAGGAAGTTCATCAAAACAAAGTTCTCCAGAATGAGTGAAAGCGTGTATGGTTCATATGTTGTGTGTCGTTCTCCAGCAGAGCCTGGCGGTGTGTCCACTGTGTCCCTGGGTCAGCGCCTTCCCTTCCCAGCGTTCCCTCTGAGGGCCTCCCTGCCCCCCCTGGCCCCCACCACGGGCCCCGTCCAGGCCGCCGCCCCTCCTGCTGAATATCACTCGGACTCTGCCGAGTCTCTGGAGGAGATCCCGGTGGCGTTGGCCAAACTGGGCTCTTCGTCCTCTGCTGCCACTGGAGATGCCTCCACGTCCTCGCACAGAGTCGTCCCAGCGTTCCCCCTCCCCTCCCCCCAGCCCAGGACTAAGAGGAAGGCCGCCTCCTCCCGCCCCAATAAGAACGCTGCGGAGCTGAGGTTTGAGATGGCCTCCACCCAGCCCCCAATGGTGTTTGTCAGCCGGGCCAGCGGAGAGGCCGCTGAGCCCCGAGAGGATGGACTCAGCGTGGGCAGGAGGCCACCCAGCTCCAGGCCGGTGTCTCGGGCGTCTCTGGGCTCAGGTGTGGGCTCCTGGATAGAGCTGTGATCTGGAACAGTCTGATCACCTGCGCTCTGTGACGCCTCGCACAACGATCTGACAGATGGGTTTTATATCAGACACTATTTATTGTTTTTAATCATGAACGCCAAAGGTGACTTCCTATCTGTGCACAATCTTTATAACTGAAGGAACCTTCACTTTGTACGCCCCCCCTCACCACCCTGACACGCCATCTCTTCCTGTTGTTTTACTGTTTGCTGACTGGTCTCCATGGTAACCCGGAGCCAGAGGGGCGGAGTGGTGTCTCCACCTTATTCTTGAGAGTACAGGTGATTATGGGTGTATCCTCAGGTGAGACAGGAAGCTCGTTAGTCCTGCTGACTGTCTGTGGTGAGTCCCAGCTGGTCATCACAGTGGCTAACAGCTAACAGCTAACTGGAAATTATCTTTTCTTCAGTTTAATTGGTTTGTTTCAGATATTTAATTAATGTTAAATTAGCACGTTTTGTTTATTTTGTTGCGGGAAGAAGGATCAGAGTACTGTTAGCCAAACTGGAAAACACTGGTCCCATTTCTGCGCCAGAGGTCACGCCTATAATTCACACAAGGTATCATGAAGGCTCAGAACAACGTGGATACAGAACTGAAGTCCTGACATCACTTCCTGTTTATTTCTGCAGCTACAACCCAAACATGCTGCTAAAATAGTCGTACATATGCTGCGGATTTAACGCCCTCAAATTCATTGTTTTCGGTGTTGATTCCAGAGCGGCTGTTTTTCAGGGTGTGACGGCTCTGAGATAAACAGAGTTCAGCTTTTAGAACGCAGCAGCTAATGTCATGTGACGAGGACCAACCAATCACAGCCCATGGAGGAGAAGTTGATCATGTTAGTGCAGAGCTGTCAGAGCGTCACATCTGTCCCCCAGACAGACAGGAAGTAGATCAGCTCTGACCTCAGGACTTCCTGTCAGTACGCTGTGACACGGCACTGGTTATGGTTGCTTAGCAAATTCAGATGCAACCTGCCGCTGCGTCCTTGAGTTGGCACAGAGTAGCGCCCAGCACCCGACCTCGCGTTTCTCAGGTGGTTAAAGACGCAGCATGTGTACGGCCCCTGATGCTAATGCTAACTCCCAGCATGCATTCTGACACATGATGGCTGACAGCCATGGAGCTCTGACGGATGATCACATGGCTGATCACATGAACTCTCACAGTTTCATCTTTGTTTACATGAAGATATTTTATTTCACAAATCTTGTTTACAGCACTTTTATTTGATGTCACTTTTCAGCCAATCACACGCCTCCAGCTTGTTGTTGTTGTTGTTGTTGTTGTGTAGCGCCGCCGCACTGTTGAGCTGCGAACTGCAGCCCAGGATTTAAAGGTCAACATTTAGTCTCCTCCTCCTCTTGAGAGTTCACTCTCTCAGGAAGCTACAGTCAGCAGCTGCTTAGCTTAGCTTAGCTTAGCATAAAGACTGGAAACAAAGGGAAACCGTTAGCTTGCACCTGGCCAACAAACAGTCTGACACGTGACCCAGTGAGATGTTGGTACACTTCAGGAAACACGATCAGCTGTAGAGCAGCTGGGCTAACTGTTTCCACCTGTTTTCACTCTTAATGCTAAGCTACACTAACCAGCTGCTTAATGCTAATGCTAAGCTAAGCAGCTGCTGTACAGATGTGAGAGTGGAATCAGTCTGAATCAGGTCCTCATGAACGCTGCTCAGCCTTGCAGCCCGGTTTCCCCAGTGGCCTCTCGTGGTACTGCAGAATGAACTGACTGATATGATCTATGATGTGAAGATGTGACTGTCAGAGAGGAAGAGGAGCGGGAGGATGAAGAATGTAAATGTTGGACTGTTCCTTTAACAGTGCTCCTTTGAGATGTTTGTTATTTTTACACCTGTCAGCTGATTTTATCAATAAATGATTCCAAGTGACTGCTGCTGGTCCGTCTGCAGGGTGAGGTCATCACAGAGTCTTCATCAGGAGCTCAGGATCCATCTGTTAGAGACCACACCACAACACATCCTCAGCCCTTCACATTAAAACCACTGACAACACCAAAACTATGGAAACTGAAGTTTATTTTGAAAAGACGATGCAGTTAACAAGTGTATATTGACACGTTTCATGAACGTGTGAGACTGACGCAGGAGGGAACCTCGAGCATCGTAGTGTGATGTGGAGATCCACTGACGGAGCATCAGGATGTGAGTTGGGGGTTTGGGAGCGAGGATGTGTTGGTTTCTTTGTTCAGGTGGAGACAGAGACGTGACAGCAGATAAATACTGAGCAGGATGTTGCTGCTGCAGGAAGGTTAAAGTGAAATGTGATTGATGGAGGAAGTTTGCTGGAAGCAGCAGAGGTCTGAGTGCAGAACCCTGAGGAACCCCACAGGACACAACGTGGTTCTCCACCCAGCGACTGTGAGCAGAAACATCAGACTTCAGAGGAGGCAGTCTGACTGTCAGAGGGTTAAATAGCAGGAGAAGAACCAAGGAGAGGCCGGGGTCAGAGGTCAGAGCTCAGCAGCTGGCTCAGTGACAGGAAGTTGTACTGGAGCATCTTAGGAGAGCTGTCCATCATTCAGTCTGTGTCTCCATCAGCTGTGTTAATGTGAACCATGTGGAGGGTTAATGAGTTCCTTACTGTTCCTATCAGCTGGATCACCACACACACACACACACACACACACAAAAGTAACACACACACACACACACAAAAGTAACACACACACACACACACACACACAAAAGTAACACACACACACACACACACACACACAAAAGTAACACACACACACATAAAAGTAACACAAACACACGAAAGTAACACACACACACACACACACACACACACAAAAGTAACACACACACACACACCAGTAACACACACACACACACCACACACACACAAAAGTAACACACACACACACAAGTAACACACAAACACACGAAAGTAATGCACACACACAAACACACACACAAAAGTAACACACACACAAAAGTAACACACACACAAACACACGAAAGTAACACACACACACACAAGTAACACAAACACACGAAAGTAATGCACACACACAAACACACACACAAAAGTAACACACACACAAAAGTAACACAAACACACAAACACACGAAAGTAACACACACACACAAGTAACACACAAACACACACACAAAAGTAACACACACACATAAAAGTAACACAAACACACAAAAGTAACACAAACACAAACAGACACACACACACACACACACACAGAAGTAACACACACACACACACACACACAAGTAACACACACACACACACACAAGTAACACACACACACACACACACACACACAAGTAACACACACACACACACACACACACAAGTAACACACACACACATAAAAGTAACACAAACACACGAAAGTAACACACACACACACACAAAAGTAACACACACACACACACCAGTAACACACACACACACACACACACACACACGAAAGTAACACACACACACACACCAGTAACACACACACACACACACACACACACACACCACACACACACAAAAGTAACACAAACACACGAAAGTAACACACACAAAAGTAACACACACACATAAAAGTAACACAAACACAAACACACACACATACAAAAGTAACACAAACACACACACAAAAGTAACACAAACACACAAAAGTAACACAAATACAAAAGTAACACACACACACACAAAAGTAACACACACACACACACACCAGTAACACACACACACACAAAAGTAACACACACACACACACACACACACAAAAGTAACACACACACACACAAAAGTAACACAAACACATACAAACACACACAAACACACGAAAGTAACACACAAACACACACGAAAGTAACACACAAACACACACAAAAGTAACACACACACACAAAAGTAACACAAAACACACACACACAAAAGTAACACACACACACACAAAAGTAACACAAACACACACACACACAAAAGTAACACACACACACACAAAAGTAACACAAACACACGAAAGTAACACACACACACAAGTAACACACAAACACACGAAAGTAACGCACACACACAAACACACACACAAAAGTAACACAAACACACAAACACACGAAAGTAACACACACACACACAAGTAACACACAAACACACGAAAGTAATGCACACACACAAACACACACACAAAAGTAACACACACACAAAAGTAACACAAACACACAAACACACGAAAGTAACACACACACAAGTAACACACAAACACACACACAAAAGTAACACACACACATAAAAGTAACACAAACACACAAAAGTAACACAAACACAAACAGACACACACACACACACACACACACAGAAGTAACACACACACACACACACACAAGTAACACACACACACACACACACACAAGTAACACACACACACACACACACACACACAAGTAACACACACACACACACACACACACACAAGTAACACACACACACACACACACAAGTAACACAAACACACACACACACAAGTAACACAAACACACACACACACAAAAGTAACACAAACACACATACACACACAAAAGTAACACAAACACACACACACACACACACACATCAGTAACACACACACACTGGGATCAGTCCAGAACTTCACACTTTGATAGATCAGAGATCAGGAGGCTTTTATTTTGTTGTCTGATGAGAAGTCTGATAATGTGTGTGTGTGTGTGTGTGTGTGTGTGTGTGTGTGCTGCATGTCATCATCCCTCTGCGATGTTAGGAGGGGTTGCCTTGGCAACAAACCACGACAACATCAAAACAACGTCAATCAGAAAGGAGCGGCACTGAGACGTATGTCTCACACACATACACACACAGCCTGGTACTGGTCTCATACTGGTTTCCAGTTCAGCGTTGAGGTCGTCAGGATGTGGGGAGAGGTTTTTAATTTCCTGTTCTGGGTTTAAATGAAGAAAAACATCTCTGTCACAGAGTTTCATTAACAAAGTTTTTCATTTTTCAATTCACCTTTTTTTATAAAGCCTAAAATGATGGATCACAACCTGCGTCAGAGCATCAACGTGACCTTTGACCCTCACAGCCCGTCATAACGAGAGCAGTTCATGGATGGCGGTCAGTGATCGCAGCTTCCTCAGTCTTTGAAGCGCCTGCAGGCGGTGCCTCGATCTGACCTCCCTTGGTGAGGTTCTCCTGAGAGATCAGTCTCTGGGCAGCGATCTCTCCATCCTCGCAGCGTGCTCCGCCCATCGTAGCTTGTGTTTTCTGATGCTCTGTGGAGTCTCATGTCTCATGTCAGTATGAAGGTGCTGAACATGGTGAGCTCTGTCAGGTTCTCTACAGGTCATTTCACAGAGCAGAGTTTCATTCTGTCACATTTACTGTCGTGGTGAACAAGAGACATGAAGAGGAAGTGGTGACTGAAGGAATCCTCAAGTCTCAGCTCTGTTCCTTCAGGCCGCACACGTCCACCACTCAGAGAGCCAGAAGAGTTTTTCAGTTCAAATTGAATCCAAGTTGTGAATGTTGTTGTTTGTCAAACAGATCGCAGTTCTCCCGACATATTCTCTGGTCTTCCTGCTGCGTGTTGTGAGGAACGCTTGTGTTTGTTACTTTGTTGACGACAAAATTAAATGATCCCAGAGCTCCTCAGAGAACCGTGGGCTCAGTGGGCTCTGTCACCGTCACATGAAGGTCAGCACTGTAATAATCAGATTAATGATGAACACATGAATGTTTCTGTTTTATCACATTGATCCAAAAACAAAACTCTCATCGACAGTTTTCATGAACACAGTTTTTAGCTGCTTGCAACATGTGATGTCATACTGACAGCTGCTTCCTGCTGACACCACTGACATGAGGTCACATCCTGCTGTGTCCTCTGAGACTGTGTGTGTGTGTGTGTGTGTGTGTGTGTCTGTGTGAACGTTCACATCTGTCGTCATGGAGACGGGTTTAGACATCAGGACTGTTTGTTCTTTGAAGAGGAAACACATTAAATTATTTTAGTCCTGTAACATGATCTCACAGAGAAGGGATAGTGCGCCCAAAAATGAAAATTCAGCCATTATCTACTCACCCATATGCCGACGGAGGCCCTGGTGAAGTTTTAGAGTCCTCACATCACTTGCGGAGATCGGGGGGGAGCGGCTAGCACACCTAATGGCAGACGGCGCCCCAGACTAACGTCCAAGAACACAAAACTGAATCCACAGAGTATCTCCAACATGCTCATCCATAGTGATCCAAGTGTGCTGCAGCCCCGACATAAAAAGTTGTTTGGAAAAACGTCATTTGAACTCTGTTTTTAGCCTCACTGTAGCCTGTAGCTCTGACTGCTTCTCTGTGCTCCACGTTCACGTGTGCGCGCTCAGGGTGATCGGTGATGCACGGTCTCTGAAGAGCAGCAGTCTCGTCAGTACTGATGTCAAGATTCTCAAGTGCAGGCATCGCCAATTCCCAGTCTGAGCAGCAAAGACTTTCCTCACCCGTTGGCATTGCTTTGCATTTGAAACAACTACACCACCAGGTTTCCAGTGCTCGACTCCGGTATTCTGTGGCTGGCTGAGGGTCAGGCTCATGAGCTGCGGCGGCTGCTTCGTCCAGTAGCCTGAGTTCTGCGTCTGTATACTTGGGCTCAAACAAATACGGCTCAACAAAGAAATGCTGTTCCTCCTCAATTTCAAAGTCTTCAGACATGTTGGGCTGTCCTTTGCTAAACCAAACTGGAAGAATCTCGTTTAATCTGGACAGACAGTCTCAAAACTTATAAGAGGGGCCTCCGCAATGCCAGAGCAAACTATTACTCAGCATTAATATAAGAAAACAAGAATAACCCCAGGTTTCTTTTCAGCACTGTAGCCAGGCTGACTGAGGGGCTGTCCGCACCAACCCGGGTATTTATAAAACCGTGACTCTTTGCTCACGGTTTGGCCTTTCATCCACACGTAACCGCAGTTTTGGGCTTCTGTAACCGGAGTTATTTGTAACTGGAGTCCAGGGTGAACTTTTTGGAAAGGTCCAGTGTCAGCAGTCATGTGTGGACAGGATAACCGCAGTTATTTTGTCTCGTCTCCATTGTATGACGTCACAGTGTGCAACGTAAACAGAAAACAGCTGTTATTACCCGATCCAGTGTGTGCGAGAGACGATTTGAGGATGGACCTAAACAAAATACTGCTGCTATTTAGCAGCATATCAGCACTTTGTGGCTGTATCATACAACTAACGCTACTCAACCACATCCAGCAACAGAGGCACAAGAGTGTGCTATTACGGAGACTGCTCCTGCTGCATAATAGTACGCTTGTTGTTGTTTTTCCGGTAATGACATTTTACTGCCTTCTGATTGGCTACAATGGCCTTACAGTTAGGAGTTATATCGCCACCTACTGCTTTGGCATGTGTATTACATTGCTTGATAGTGGAATTTGCGGTGTCATGTGGACGGAGGTATTTTTATTATACCGCTTGTATGGACGCAGATTTTTTAAAAACTGGAGGCCAAAAAAGTTCAGTTTTAAAAATACCCGCGCTCGTGTGGACTAGGCCTGAGAGTCAAAGCTCTATTGAGCCTTGTATTTCTTTAGCCCTTAGCAGTAATGATTTTATGAGCTTTTTTAATGACAAAATTCTAACTATTAGAGGCAAAATTCATGACCTCCTGTCCTCAGATAGTACCTATCTAACCTCAAACACAGTTGTAAGACCTAATATATATTTAGATTGCTTCTCCCCAATTTCTCTTCAAGAATTGACCGCAGTGATTTCTTCATCTAAATCATCAACGTGTCTCTTAGACCCCATCCCAACTAGGCTACTTAAGGAGGTCTTTCCTTTAGTTAACACTCATATATTAGATATGATCAATATATCCTTATTAACAGGCTATGTACCACAGTCTTTTAAGGTAGCTGTAATTAAACCTCTACTAAAAAAGCCCACCCTGGATCCAGAGGTGTTAGCCAACTATAGACCAATATCTAATCTTCCCTTTATGTCAAAGATCCTTGAGAAAGTAGTCGCAGACCAGCTGTGTGATTTTCTCCATGATAATAATTTATTTGAGGAATTTCAGTCAGGATTTAGAGTGCATCATAGCACTGAGACAGCACTAGTTAAAATTACAAATGACCTTCTGATTGCTTCAGACAAAGGACTCGTCTCTGTTCTTGTTTTATTAGATTTTAGTGCAGCGTTTGACACAATTGACCATCAAATTCTACTGCAGAGACTGGATCACTTAATTGGCCTAAAAGGTTCTGCACTAAGCTGGTTTAAATCTTATTTATCTGATCGTTTTCAGTTTGTTGACGTTCATAATGAATCATCCTTATGTACTAAAGTTTGTTTTGGAGTTCCGCAAGGTTCTGTGCTCGGACCAATTCTATTTACTCTATATATGCTTCCTTTAGGTAACATCATTAGAAATCACTCTATAAATTTCCATTGTTATGCGGATGATACTCAGTTGTATTTATCGATGAAGCCAGAAGAAAGTAATTAATTAACTAAACTCCATAACTGCCTTAAAGACATAAAAACTTGGATGAGCACCAATTTCCTGATGTTAAATTCAGACAAAACTGAAGTTATTGTTCTTGGCCCCAAACAACTCAGAGACTCTTTATCTGATGACATAGTTTCTCTGGATGGCATTGCTCTGGCCTCTAGCACTACCGTAAGAAACCTCGGAGTAATATTTGATCAAGATTTGTCTTTTAATTCTCATTTAAAACACACCTCACGGACTGCATTTTTTCATCTGCGTAATATTGCGAAAATTAGGCCTATCCTGACCCGAAAAGATGCATAAAAATTGGTCCACGCTTTTGTTACCTCAAGGCTGGATTACTGTAACTCTCTATTATCAGGTAGCTCTAGTAAGTCCTTAAAAACTCTCCAGCTAATTCAGAATGCAGCAGCACGTGTACTAACAGGAACTAAGAAACGAGATCATATTTCTCCTGTTTTAGCTTCTCTGCACTGGCTCCCTGTAAAATCCAGAATTGAATTTAAAATCCTACTGTTAACTTATAAAGCTCTAAATGGTCAAGCTCCGTCATATCTTAGAGAGCTCATAGTGCCATATTATCCCACCAGAACACTGCGCTCTGAGAACGCAGGGTTACTCGTGGTCCCTAAAGTCTCCAAAAGTAGATCAGGAGCCAGAGCCTTCAGCTATCAGGCTCCTCTCCTGTGGAATCATCTTCCTGTTACGGTCCGGGAGGCAGACACCGTCTCCACATTTAAGACTAGACTTAAGACTTTCCTCTTTGATAAAGCTTATAGTTAGGACTGGCTCAGGCTTGCCCTGTACCAGCCCCTAGTTAGGCTGACTTAGGCCTAGTCTGCCGGAGGACCCCCCTATAATACACCGGGCACCTTCTCATCTTCTCACCTTCTCTCTCTCTCTCTCTCTCTCTCTCTCTCTCTCTCTCTCTCTCTCTCTCATCCTATTACTGCATCTTGCTAACTCGGCCATTCTGGATGTCACTAACTCGGCTTCTTCTCCGGAGCCTTTGTGCTCCACTGTCTCTCAGATTAACTCATATCACAGCGGTGCCTGGACAGTGTGACGTGTGTGGTTGTGCTGCTGCCGTGGTCCTGCCAGATGCCTCCTGCTGCTGCTGTTATCATTAGTCATACTTAGTAGACGTAGGTGGTGACAGCATCACACTGTCAGAATTTGATCCCAGGCTGTCTACGACCATCCTTGAACCTCTCTGACTGTGTGACGTAGGACCACTGTGTTGCCATGCCAAAGATATCAACACGTTTCGTTACTGCTAGTCGTCTTCAGTCTGGGACAGACCAGAGTCACACTGTGGGTACTGCCCAGGCTTTAGACAGTGGAGACACCAAAACAACAAATGTGATTTTACGTAAGTCAGATCTGATCCATCTGTGGCGGCAGTTTGAAATGTGATTCTAGAAGTTTACAGAAGTTTTTTTCTTCATGTGACACGTTCATCAAATCTAAAGGGCTCAAAGCAGTGAGAAGAATTCAGGCTGCTGCTGTACTTCCTTTCTCACTGAACAAAAAACCTGCTAACATGACAGCTTTGCTGTAGTCACGGGTACTTATTAGTGCTGGCTCCTCTTGGCAGCGATGGAAATACAACACCTAGCTGGATGTGCTAATTTAACTTCCTAACCAGCGAGATGCAACAACAGGTCATCACAAAATACCGTCTATCTCCATCCAGGCAACACATGGATCCAGATGAGTCTGCACCCAGTCTGACAGACTGAATCAGTCAGAGATATAAAAGAAGTGACCTCTGTAACATTTCCTCAGACCTCCATGCTGCTTTCTGCAGTCTACTCACCTGTTTTCAGGCCTGTCTCTTTTTAAACAGGAGTTGTGCAAATTTGCAGGAAAGCCCAATCAGTGTTTTTTCAGCATTGGCAGTATAAAAACAAAATCGAGGAGTGCAGCAAAATGCCGCCTACCTACTTTTGTTTATACAGAATGTGCCTTTTTCGGGGCAATGGGGGGCGTGAGCAAGTAACAAAACGTGTAGCTCAGCGTGTGACGTAAACAGTGACGTGGGAGGGAAGCCGCGGCTGGTCAGTCCTTCGGCGATTCTCTCGTAAGTCGGCCCGTTCTTCACCGTCCCCGTCATCTGACGGTTAATGGCCTCTTCGTTTGCGAGGACAAGGAGGGCGCGCAATTCCTTGTCTCCCCAGTTGCTCATCTTTACAGTGTCTGTCAGGTTTGTGTTTCCCTCTTGCTACTAGCTGCTCGCTAATTCCTGCTATCAGCTGTTTCCTGTTTATCCACCGCCAGTGGCTCGCACGTGCGGCATCATCAACAGCTCCTCCTACAAGTCATCAACAGCCCCTCCCACAAGTCATCAACAGCCCCTCCCACAAGTCATCAATAGCCCCTCCCGTTGTGGAAGGCCGCCTTGTCCTTTTTAAACCAAAAAGATTCCCCCAATATGTCTACCCTACGAGGTGGAAAATTGGGCTCCTCGAATCAACTCGCCAATCCGGCTCTGTGTGTCTAAACGCCTGCAGCTTGCTGGCAAATCGGCCCAACATTCGTTGAAAATCTGGCAGTGTAAAAGGAGCTTATGACATTGAATGTGACACACCAGGAAAAATAAAAATAAAAAGATGTCCCTGTCTGCTGTAGAGCTGTGCACACCGCTCTGAACTACTGATGTTTTCCTGGCAGGTTTCCTCGTGTTTAAAAACCCACGTACACATGCTGGAGATGTTAAGCAAGGCGCTCGTCACAGCAGTCATCAGGATGTTTAACAGCCTCCTCCATCACTGGGTCTGTCTGCTGTGATGGAGGAGTTCTGCCCCAAAGTCTGATGGTGCGACTGTTTGGAGGGTGAAGTGATGCACCTCCTTGTTGGACAGCTGCAGAAGCTGAGATGACAGAGAGCTGCAGAAGTGACGGCTGGTTGTCACTTCTGCAGTTAGCTGACCTGGAAATCAGTGCTGATTTTCACACTGAAGACAAACACCACATATTGGTGGGGTTTTCTGTGCAGTGTGAGACAATCTGAAGACAGAATCATCACACAGTTTGTGTTCTTCAGGTTCAGTCAGAGCAGCAGCTTCATTTCTAACAATCGAGGCCTGAAACAGACGAACAGCAGCTGCCACTCAGAGGGCGGAGTCTATAACAGAGGTGAGAAGAGACTCTGAGCCGCACGAACAAACATGACTCACAGGCAGTCAGGAGGTGACCTGAAGACTGACTGGAGACATTAAAGGAAAACTCTGCTCACAAAAAGGATATCTGTGTATCGGTTACTCACTCTGTGTACTGTGTGAAGTTAACTTAGTGTTTCTGTTGTGTCTCCATGGTGAACAGAGAATCCAAAAACAGGAGAACATTATTGATGAATTGAATTTAACAGGATCCAAATTTAAGAACAGCAGAACTACATCAGAACATCAGTATTACAGACCGTCACACAGCTGGTCAGGATAATCACAGTCTCACTGGTCCAGTCAGACGAGCAGGACTCACCAGCCAGAGAAACAGTGGTGATCAGCCGCAGTGGCAGGTAGATCAAGGACTCCATCAGCCACAGTGGCGGGTAGATCACGGAGTCCATCAGCCACAGTGGCAGGTAGATCAAGGACTCCATCAGCCACAGTGGCGGGTAGATCACGGAGTCCATCGGCCACAGTGGCAGGTAGATCAAGGACTCCATCAGCCACAGTGGCAGGTAGATCAAGGACTCCATCAGCCACAGTGGCGGGTAGATCACGGAGTCCATCAGCTGCAGTGACAGGTAGATCAAGGAGTCCATCAGCCACAGTGGCAGGTAGATCAAGAACTCCATCAGCCACAGTGGCAGGTAGATCAAGGACTCCATCAGCCACAGTGGCGGGTAGATCACGGAGTCCATCAGCTGCAGTGACAGGTAGATCAAGGAGTCCATCAGCCACAGTGGCAGGTAGATCAAGGACTCCATCAGCCACAGTGGCGGGTAGATCACGGAGTCCATCAGCCACAGTGGCAGGTAGATCAAGGAGTCCATCAGCTGCAGTGACAGGTAGATCAAGGAGTCCATCAGCCACAGTGGCAGGTAGATCAAGGAGTCCATCATCCGCAGTGACAGGTAGATCAAGGAGTCCATCAGCCACAGTGGCAGGTAGATCAAGGAGTCCATCAGCCGCAGTGACAGGTAGATCAAGGAGTCCATCAGCCACAGTGGCAGGTAGATCAAGGAGTCCATCAGCCACAGTGGCAGGTAGATCAAGGACTCCATCGGCCACAGTGGCAGGTAGATCAAGGACTCCATCAGCCACAGTGGCGGGTAGATCAAAGAGTCCATCAGCCACAGTGGCGGGTAGATCAAGGAGTCCATCAGCCACAGTGGCGGGTAGATCAAGGAGTCCATCAGCCACAGTGGCAGGTAGATCAAGGAGTCCATCAGCCACAGTGACAGGTAGATCAAGGAGTCCATCAGCCACAGTGGCAGGTAGATCAAGGAGTCCATCTGCCACAGTGACAGGTAGATCAAGGAGTCCATCAGCCACAGTGGCAGATAGATCAAGGAGTCCATCAGCCACAGTGGCAGGTAGATCAAGGAGTCCATCAGCCACAGTGACAGGTAGATCAAGGAGTCCATCTGCCACAGTGGCAGATAGATCAAGGAGTCCATCAGCCACAGTGTCAGGTGGAGTTTATGTCCAACCCTGTCTCTGTAGTAGTTTCTTATGTCTCATTAGTTTTTTTGTTTGTTTATTTTTTGGTTTCTGTAGTTTGTCACTCGGGGCTCCTGGTGTTATTAAACCTGAAATCACTTATCGTGACATTAATTAAACTTAGTTATAAACTTCATTAAATGAAGGACTTTTTACTTTGTATGTTTACTTTTCTTTAATCAGTTTGTTTGTATTTGCAGAATATGTAACTATTAATAACACTGAAATGAACCCATCTGACCTCTGACCTTTGAGCTCTGACCTGCTGCTGTGGGAGCAGCCTGTGTGGACACCGTCCTGCTAGAGGACCAACACTCCTTCACTCCTGTCCTCCCTTCTTCTCCTCTCCTCGCCTCCTCTCCTCCCTCCTTTTTATTACCCTCCCCTGATGTGGGACAGGATGTCGTCATGGTGACAGGGTAAACAGACGATAACAAGCCCTGAGCGCTGCAGAGCTCATTTGGATCCTGAGATCGCTGCTGAGGGCCAGAAGAGACAGAGGAGAGACCGAGGAGACAGACAGAGGACAGAGGACAGACAGGTAAGACAGAGTGTGTGAGTCTGAATCTGAAGCTGAATTTAAACAGGAAGCAAAGTGAAGTGTGAAGGTTCAGCCTGAGTTACTGTCAGACAAATAATCAGCTGATGTTTGGAGACAAAAAATTTGTCAGCAAAAAACAGGCTGAAACAGGGACAAAAGACCAGAGGATGAAGACTGAGAGACAAATGAGACAGCTGCAGGTCAGAGGTCAGATCACCTCTGGACAGGTCGGTCTGCAGAGAGACGCTCATTCACCAGTTCAATAAATGGACTGATAGATTCATCTGCAGCTGGTTCACTGTTCTTCACACTGATCTGTAATAAACACTGTGTGTGTTTAATATGATGATGATGATGATGATGAAGACAAGCTTCTCCGCACCAATATAAATATGTTTTAAAATATTTAATGTACAGAAACATGTTCATGTTCTATGAGGTTATATTTGGATCAACAGTCAGAAACCTCTTTGTTTGTGACTGTGTGTGTGTGTGTGTGTGTGTGTGTGTGCGCATGCATGTGTGTGCATACCAACACACACACTGACACACCCATACAGTACACACAGTCACTGAAACTACACACAGACTGCACACAGTAGAAATACAACCTGCAGATTCATTTTTATTCAAATTTAAAAAGTTCATCTTTCAGCTTTTAGAATCCAGAACAGTGAGATTCATATTCTCTGTTCATTCTGACAGATGTTCAGATTTAGTCCTAATGTTAATTAGTTTAAAAATTAAACTTAAAATTAAGTTTAAAATGAAATTTTTTCTCCTTGATAGTTTCAGTTCTGATGTTTCTGTTTTTTACTAATTGATGGATGATAAATTAGACTCAGGGTAACAGGTTGTATAAGATAATGTGTGTGTGTCATGTCTCCAGCAGTGTGTGACAGGTTTAAGGGCTGATTTACGAGCACACGCTTACTGATCGTCATCTGAAAAGCTCAACATCTCTCTATTTATGCTCTCAACAAATAACTAATGTGAGCCAACTAGGATTTGTCCCCAGGTTCATTGTAAACTCTGACTTATCCATGTGACTGTTAAGAAGCAGAAACATAACTTGTTTCTTCATGTGCAACATGTTAGTCTGGAGGTTTAAACTGGTGTCCTCTCACAGAGTTGGTGATTCAAACTAAACTTTCATCTCTGTCAGAGAAAACTGATCTGAGTTCAGACTGTTTACTTACAACACAGCTACACTCACAGATAACTGAGCCTCCTACCTGCCTGTCAAACACCATCAACCCACAAACCTTCTCCAGTCCGGACTGAGTGGAGTCCTGCGGGGTGAAGCTGTGAAGGCTGCGAGCGGAGCTAGCTGCTAACAGCCACCACTGCAACTAACAAACTCCACAGATCCATTCAGCAGCTCCACCATCCACAGTCAGACACACACGGCTGATTATTTACTGCTGAATTACAGCTCACAACTTGCACCAACCCAAACATCCTGGTGCAGACTATTTACTGGAGTTTACCAGCCTGTCGCTCATCAGGCATCTGAAGATCATTACAAGCTGTCAGTGTCCGACAGTCCACCACCAACATTTACATCACGTCTCGTCAGCGACAATTAAATGTAGACTTCATCTTAGTTTTTATTTTCAGCTCATCATCATCTTGTTTTTGTCGTGGAAAAAATTTCATCATGTTTTTGTTGCTGAAATTAACGCTACATATTTAAACCTTCTATAAATCCACAGCTCAGGTCTGAAGGTCATTCAGAGCATTTAACTTCATTATTGCTGGTTAAACAGGGGCGTGGTCTGTGTGTGTGTGTGTGTGTGGTCACAGGGACACCTGCTGAAACAGGAAAGAACAGAAGCTATTCGGAGTTCTTTGCCGGCATTAATTTGTCCTGGTGGTTATCTGTATGTGAGCGGCAGAGATGGTGACAGGATGAAGTCTGCTTCAGTCTGTGGTTGATCTGGAGTTAAATTAATGATGTGATGAGGTCATCATTAACCAGCTGACATCATCAGACCAAATCAACACAAACCAGCAGCTGATCACTCATATTGATGATTCTGATTGTCACTGTCACAGTCACTGATGACATCATTGCTTAATGAGGTCGACTAAAACTGTCTCGACCGTCAGGAATCTGACAGCTGGGTGTAAACACACACACACACACGTGCGCGCACGCGCGCGCGCACACACACGCACACTCATTGTAACACAAACAGGACCTGTCTTAACATCACTGACTTGAGCCCCGCCCACCACAGCTCATGCCCTCTCTGATTGGTTTGTTTGTCTGTCACATGTCAGCAAACAGAAACTCAGTAACCATGACAACCGCTGTGTATGGGATTGCATCAACGTGTGTAATCACACAAGTCTGAGAAGCCAGAATGAGGTCATGTCTCACACCCCGACACACACACACACACACACACACACACTGCTGTCCAACAGATGATCAGAATCTTTTCAACCTTTGCTGTAAATCAAGATGGCCGTCTCTGTGTGGTTGTTTGTCCCCCATGCTGAGACACCTGATCAGCTGATCAGTGTCTCCAGTGTCCACAGACATCTTGGTGACACGTGGCATGGCCTGTCCTCCTGTGGCGTGGCCTGTCCTCCTGTGGCGTGGCCTGTCCTCCTGTGGCGTGGCCTGTCCTCCTGTGGCGTGGCCTGTCCTCCTGTGGCGTGGACTGAACAGCTATAGATCTGTCATCCTGACCTCTGTCCTTCTGTCCCACATCAGAACCATCTCTGTCCCCGTCCTGCTCTGTGGATGACACCGTCAACATGGACCTACACAGGATCCTGTCTGTGACATCATCACCATCATCCCAGCTCTGCCACCTACAGGTGGATCATAGACTTCCTGTCTGACAGGAAGGTGCAGGTGGAAACCATCAGTACCAGGTCAGACCTCCAGAGATGCCGCTCCATCTTTCAGACAGTCCCTCCTGATGTGTTTCATCCAGCACAGACACAAACTATCTGAAACATAATGAAGGAGACAGATTTATGATCAAAGAGAAAAAAACCTGAAGATAGAAACTTTATTTGTCGTATGCACCAGGTGAGCAGCTCCACTGGACTGACTCAGGCACCATCTTGGCTTCCACTATCCAGGTGTTATAAATCTGTGCTCCACGCTTCACCCTCCTCCCTCCTCCCTCCTCCCTGAACACAAACAGCTGCTCCTCCACCCACCGCTCTGTCCAGCTCCTGTCCTTCAGGGACGACACCGCCCTCACCGGACTCGTCTCGGGGGGATGACTCCGCCTATATCGGGTGGGGCTGACCATCTGATGACAAGAGACGGGCATGGACTTTAAGAAGAATGCAGCCCCGCCCACCTCCATCACACATCATCATCATGTCAGATCTGACTGCTCTGAGCTTTGCTTTATTTCAGCAGGTTTTTAGTTTGTTCTGTTTTGTCTCTCTCGTTCTAACCCTGTTTCCACGTCACTTTATTTTATTGATCTTATTTTATTGTGCAGCACTGCGGTCACTCATTAGACATACATGTGATTTGATTTAACATGAAGACAGCTGAGCGGAGGACGTACTTCCTGTCGCAGCTGAAGGAGTTCAACCTGCTAAAGACAAAGATGGAGCACCTCTACAACTCCATCATGGCGTCCGTGCTCTGTCTCCTGTCTCACAGCTCAGTGGTGTCGTGGAACAGCGATGAGACGCTCTGAGCTGAGCCAGTGAACGTCATTTCTCTTCTTCAGCAGATTTTCTACTGAAGCTTTTCTTTAAAAATAAAAAAAAGAATCTCTGTGGTCAGATTGATTCCATGAAATCTAAATTAGTTTCTGTTCTGGATCGTTTTCATCAGATGTTTCAAAAACAAGACGAGACTTCATCAGTTTCCTTTGAGGCGTTTTAGACATGTTGTTGTGTGAGCACTGCGTGAAGTCATGTCCTCCACACTGCGTCATCATCTGTGTTCTTCTGTTTCTTGTTGATCTTGTTTCTCAGATATTTTCCCGTCATGGCAGAGAGTGCAGACATGGAGCAGCTCCTGACGTCTTTTAAGAAGTTTGCTGTCCACGGAGACATGAAGGCCACAGGGAAGGAGCTGAACGGGAAGAACTGGGCCAAACTCTGCAAAGACTGCAAGATCATCGACGGCAAGAACGTCACCGGCACCGACGTCGACATCGTCTTCTCCAAAGTCAAGTAAGTCTGAGGACCAGTGCCCAGCGTTAGATCTGTGGAGGTCTCAGTACGTCATCTCTCATTGTGTCTTATTTCAGGCCTTCTACACTTTAGGGTTCTTGAGCCAACAAAAGATTTATTTGAAAAAAATTAAGTAAAATTGAAACTGATTAATGATAAATTTCTAAAATGATTTCTGGTAGAAATAATCCACAGACAAGCCGTCTGTCCTCAGCTGTGTCTCACAGTGTGAAGTTCACAGTAACTCCAGTTTGGTGTCTTTGTGTCTGTGTGTGAAGACAGAAGACGTCTCGGGTCATCACCTACGAGGAGTTTCAGAGAGCTCTGGAGGAGCTGGCCTCAAAAAGGTTCAAAGGTCAAAGTACAGAGAAGGCACGGGACTCCATCTTCAAACTTGTGGAGGGCAAAGAGCCCACCAACGTCGGCGTGACGGTGAGACGACACTGACACAGTTTTTCTCGGTCATGTGACCATCAGGCAAACTGTTTATAATCTGTTTAACTTCAGTCTAAAGTGTGAAGAGTGTTTTTGCATTAAAGACAAACTGATAAAGTTCACTGACATAAAACTGCAGAGTTTACGACCCGTCCTCCCTCCTGAGCTGCAGACGCCCTGATGCGACTCTTTATAATCAGTTTATCAGTTTAATGTTGAACTCATGTCTCTGAATCTGCTCTGTAAACCCTCCTGTGGGCGGAGCAGAGCGCGGCGCATTAAAGCACTATCATCTGCATCAAAACAGACGTTAAAGAGACGTTAGAGAGGACATGCCCACCCCCCCCACCCCGCCCACCAGGGGGGGAGGAGGTTAAACTGTGAAGTTTGAGAGAGACAGACTGAGATGAAAGACGAGACGTTCGAGTGTCTGCTGGTGAAACGTGGTGAAACATGAAGTGTAGTTTTTGTCTTTAATGTCGGGCACATGTTTCATGGTTGAGCTGCAGGAAACAAGTCGAGAGCTGCTGCTGAGACACCGACACGCCTCTGACTCCGCTCTGATGTCTCCCATCATCAGACACTTTCATTACTGCCATGATGAAGTCATCAGAGTCTGAGCCAACATCACGCTCAGTTCATTAAACTCTCCTCAGTCAAGAGCCACACAGCGTCCAATCAGCACTGAGCCACACAGCGTCCAATCAGCACTGAGCCACACAGCGTCCAATCAGCACTGAGCCACACAGCGTCCAATCAGCACTGAGCCACACAGCAACTTGTCTAAAATACCTCAGCCAGGGTTCTTACAGGACCTGAAACATATGAACACGTCTCCCATGTTCTCAGTGAGAGATCTTAGAGTGTCAGACAGCAGCATGTTCTCACCTGCAGGGGGCAGTATGGAGCTTTGAGCTGATTTATTTCCTCTCCTCTGTGTTTCCATCAGAAAGTGGCAAAGGCGGGGGCCGTGGACCGCTTGACCGATGCATCCCGTTACACCGGGTCACACAAGGAGCGCTTTGACGAGAGCGGCAGGGGCAAAGGTCGAGAGGGCCGCGAGGAGATCGTTGAGAACACAGGCTACGTGGGAGCGTACAAGAACGCCGGGACCTATGACAGCAAGATAAAGGCCGAGAAATAACGAGGTAGCGCCGCTTCATATGAGCTGACAGGAAGTTTAGCTCCTCGACAGCACTTAGTATGGACCAAACCTTGAACTCTGACCCCTCTGTGTGAGTGTGACGAACTGTTTTCAGATCAGAACCACAGAGTCTGAGACACAAAGGATGTTTGTAAGTAATGAAACCTGACCAGCTGTCAGCAGCCCCACCCCCTCTCTCAGGCTCATCATTAAGTTCCACCCTCGGACTGTAAGGTTCATGTCCCACCATCTCTTTATTAGTCCATGACTGTAGCTTCATTCAGACTGGACTGGTCTGTTGCGGAGGTGACTTGAGCTAATGATGCTAACATGCTAACACCAACATACAGGCCTTACTGGGAACCAGTGTGACAACAGAGACGATGTCATGTGATGTGATGTCAGCTGCAGGAAGGGGCTGCTGTTGTCTTCAGAGACATGTCTCCCAGTGTCTTCCCAGTGAGCTGAACGATGAGTGAACAGCTCCTGTTAGCATCGTCCTCACGGACGGTCAGGTAACCATCACTGGATCCCTGTGATAGATGATTTATGGACATTTAAGACTCAGATGTCCTCAGGAAGTGTAAATCCAGTTTTACACTTTCCACGTCCACATGTCCCCGGGGGTCCCTGTGGACTCGTGTGGACATTTGCGTGCAGGCAGTTTTTGTGACCATGCAGATCAACTGCACATGCTCAGTTACAGAATATGATCTGTGGTTCCACACTGCGGCCCAGGTGGTGGTGGCGTCTGCACCTCGGGATGGTTTCACAAGAAGAAGAAGAAGAAAACAAAACAGATGCTTGTTCTGAAGACAGATTGTGTCAGGAGACATTTATGTCATTTGTCTTCACACAAATGTTTTTCAGCCAAAACCATCAAACTCAGGAGCTCTTCTGTTGTGAGGTCACCATTTTCTTTTCTTCTTCTTCTTGGTTTTTCTGGTGGTTGGCAAACTGGTATGGAGCATTACTGCCACCATCTGGACTGGAGTGTGGATCAGGGAGAGTGCACACATGGGACCAAGCAGCAACCTCTGAGGCTGAAACATGAATCCAACCCTGCAGTTCCTCTGATGACCACTAGAGTGCGTCCCCACAGAGCTCCATGTTCACATGTAGAAATCACCATGTTTACAGCCTGTCTGGTCTCTGGAGATCATTTCAACCTTTTATAGAACTCACCTGTTTACACTTTATTAAAGTTACACATCATTGAGGGGGCGGGGCCTCTTTGAGGGACAAGCTGTCTGATGATAGATCCACCCCTCACTCCTCCACAGCTCCGCCCTCTGGCCCAAATATGGTCACTTCTGGCTCCAAAAAACCAAGATGGTGAAGCTGAGATGCTGAACTCAAAGCTTCAAAACAGAAGTTCACAAACTGCTAGGTGACATCACGGGTGTTACATCCATTATTTTTACAGTCTGTGCGTGGCACACCAGACTGACTCAAACCTTAGTTGTTGTGTGATGGAACCTCGTGTGTTGAGCACCACAGGGACGTTTAACACAGACATGATGTCGGAGCCTGACGTCCCACTGAATGATGTCAGTATGTGTTTTAACACCTCCTCACACACGTCTGATCAGACACAGCAGCTCAGTCAGCGCCTCCTGCTTCAGACTGTGACACGTTACCAACCCCTCAGCGTCAGCTTTACAGGCACATGACGTCTTTTTAAAATTACCTTCACAGAAAACAAATGAATCAGGAACAATAAAACCAGCAGGCTGTGAGTCACCACACTTTGTAAAGTTCTCATATACATAACCTTAAGTAAGTAGATTTTCACACGGGACACAGACCGCCGTCTCCTGGGTCAAAGTCCTGTGTTTGTTCGACACATTCGTCCACCCTGACCTCGTCCCTACACAGACTCTGTCACTCTTCATACTACGTCAGCTGACGTCCACCTCTGATTGGATCATCATTACATCACCACTGCAGCCACGCAGAGCGTCACAGTTTGAAGTTCCAACTGGAGAGGGAAGTTTTTCAGTCTGATTAACCTCCTGCAGAGTCTCAGCTCTCTGGCTCCCCCCTGTGGAGACGTTAGTCTCTGTCCTGCTGAATGTCTCTACAGCCCAGTTCAGACTGAAGATCTGTGATGATGAGTTTTACTAATAAAACCAGACGCCAGCAATTTGACCAGATGACATCATCAGCCGGCTTGAGTCATGCTCAGATCGGCCAGTTCACACCGCTGACACTTTTCTCTGTGACGTTCTGAAACAGTTTCGTCTTGTCATGAATCTTTGGTCTGAACTGGGCTTCACACACCATAATATCCTGTCATGTCACCATGGTTACAGGTTTCATTCCCACCTCCTGTGACGTTGGTCCAGTCTGAATGAAGCTTCTGTCTCTGTTAACCCTTTACAGTCATGGACTTCATCTGAAAGATTAAAGGGCAGAAATATAATAACTCTGTTTCCTTTAATAAGCTGAAAATCAGAACTGATGTGGTCTTGTTACCTTAGAATGAGATGTTTATATTTACACAGGGAGCAGGTCCTCGTGTTGTACTGCCATGTTTCTACGGTAGCCCAGAGTGGACAAACCCAACACTGACTCTAGACAGAGACATTCAGGTAGTTCTCAGTGGAGAGGTGTCAGCGCCAGATTAACAGCTTTGATGTCGTTACTGTGTCTCAGCTGTGCAGAGGACGACAAAGTCCTTCAGTAATACACCAAAGTAAATACTCTGTTACTCTATTAACAGTACCAAAGTATCAACGTCATAATACACTTAAAGTACCAACAGTAAGAGTATCATTCTGCAGAATAATATATGTGACTGTGTTATAATACTGTAAAACTTCTATTAATAGTCCAGCTGTTATTTACTTAAATCACTGAACTCCACAGACCTGTATATTTGGGACGGGTGTATGGATTAATGTGTCGATCGGTTTGATGTGGATCAGCTGGTGAAGGTGGGTTAATGACTTTAAATCCTGCTGCGTCGTTTCATCATCTTTTATTATTGATTCTGTTTTCTATCAATAATCTGAATCTGTAATCATCACATTCTCATTCCAGCCTCATCACATGTCCACATTTGGTCATGGACGTTCCACGTCCACGTATGACGTGTGTTACGAGTTACATGCTTTGTCTGTTTTCAAAGTACACTTCTGTTTTGTCAGGAAATGTATAGTTTGCATACAGTCTCTTTCAAACTAAAAGCACTGTGTCAGTGTTATTCAAAAGGAATAAATGAAATGAGTACAACACCACCAACTGATGTTTTTTCTTTCAACAACACACGAGTGGTTACGTTTAGCCGACACACACACGTGGTTACGTTTAGCCAACACACACAAGTGGTTACGTTTAGCCAACACACACAAGTGGTTACGTTTAGCCGACACACACACGTGGTTACGTTTAGCCGACACACACACGTGGTTACGTTTAGCCAACACACACACGTGGTTACGTTTAGCCGACACACACAAGTGGTTACGTTTAGCCAACACACACACACACACGTGGTTACGTTTAGCCGACACACACACGTGATTACGTTTAGCCGACACACACGTGGTTACGTTTAGCCAACACACACAAGTGGTTACGTTTAGCCAACACACACAAGTGGTTACGTTTAGCCGACACACACACGTGGTTACGTTTAGCCGACACACACAAGTGGTTACGTTTAGCCGACACACACAAGTGGTTACGTTTAGCCGACACACACACGTGATTACGTTTAGCCGACACACACACGTGGTTACGTTTAGCCAACACACACACGTGGTTACGTTTAGCCAACACACACACACACACGGTTACGTTTAGCCGACTCACACACATGGTTACGTTTAGCCAAGACACACACGTGGTTACGTTTAGCCGACACACACAGGTGGTTACGTTTAGCCAACACACACACGTGATTACGTTTAGCCGACACACACACGTGGTTACGTTTAGCCAACACACACACGTGGTTACGTTTAGCCAACACACACACACACGGTTACGTTTAGCCAACTCACACACATGGTTACGTTTAGCCAAGACACACACGTGGTTACATTTAGCCAACACACACACGTGGTTACATTTAGCGAACACACACACGTGGTTATGTTTAGCCGACGCACACAAGTGGTTACATTTAGCTGACATACACACGTGGTTACATTTAGCTGACACACACAAGTGGTTACGTTTAGCCGACACACACACATGGTTATGTTTAGCCAAGACACACACGTGGTTACATTTAGCCAACACACACACGTGGTTACATTTAGCGAACACACACACGTGGTTATGTTTAGCCGACGCACACAAGTGGTTACATTTAGCTGACACACACACGTGGTTACATTTAGCTGACACACACAAGTGGTTACGTTTAGCCGACACACACAGGTGGTTACATTTAGCCAACACACACACGTGGTTACATTTAGCCAACACACACACGTGGTTACATTTAGCCAACACACACACGTGGTTACATTTAGCGAACGCACACACGTGGTTATGTTTAGTCGACACACACACACATAGTTGGGTTTAGGAAATAATAATATTAATAATAATAAACTGACCGGCTGTGTGCCAATGCCAATATGAAACAAAGGCTTTTCTTGTTGGTGTCTGACACCAGAAGTCTCTGACCAAGCGCTGGTATTCGACGACTTCGGAGTGAGACTGTGTTGTAAAGTAACTAAGGCTGTCAGATAAATGCAGAGCAGTAAAAAGTTCATCATCTCCCAGAGAGATGTGGTGGAGGAGAAAGGTGATGTTATGATGTAATGATGATACGTACAATCGGGTCACATGATGCTCATCTCCTCAGGTCGAACAAACACCTCTCAGCTGATATCACGTTGGCCTGCTGACGATGATTCCACCTGTAAACTTTTCTCCTCAGAGCTGAGGAACATTTTACAACTTGTTTTTCTTCTGATGATTCAGTCACACTTTACAAAAATAACGTTCTTAACACAGAAAAGAAAAACAAAAAGAGAAAACGCAGAAAGAAAACACTAAAGAAAGAATTATTAAAAAAGTTCTGACTGCTGAGTTTTTCTGATATTTTTGATGTTGTATGTTATAATAATATTTCACTAACACTTCACTAACACTAAAATCATTTTCTGATCAGATGTATTTTTTGTACTGACTCTTGGAAGGGTATTGAACTTGTATTTTGTTGAATATGTTGTGAATTAATTTTGGATACGTTTATTTTTTAAGGTATTTGTTGGAAATTTTACTTTATAGATAACTAACTGAAACTTATCAAATTTTTAGAACTGTTTGGTCACACAGCTGATTCAACGGTTAACACTGTCGCCTCACAGAAGGAGGGTTCCCGGTTTGAGCCCTTGTGTGGCGTCAGCATGTTCTCTCTGTGTCAGCGTGGGTTTCCTCCAGGTGCTCTGACATGTTCTCCCTGTGTCAGCGTGGGTTTCCTCCAGGTGCTCTGACATGTTCTCCCCGTGTCAGCGTGGGTTTCCTCCAGGTGCTCTGACATGTTCTCCCTGTGTCAGTGTGGGTTTCCTCCAGGTGCTCTGACATGTTCTCCCCGTGTCAGCGTGGGTTTCCTCCAGGTGCTCTGACATGTTCTCTCTGTGTCAGCGTGGGTTTCCTCCAGGTGCTCTGACATGTTCTCCCTGTGTCAGCGTGGGTTTCCTCCAGGTGCTCCGACATGTTCTCCCTGTGTCAGCGTGGGTTTCCTCCAGGTGCTCTGACATGTTCTCCCTGTGTCAGTGTGGGTTTCCTCCAGGTGCTCTGACATGTTCTCCCTGTGTCAGCGTGGGTTTCCTCCAGGTGCTCTGACATGTTCTCCCCGTGTCAGCGTGGGTTTCCTCCAGGTGCTCTGACATGTTCTCCCTGTGTCAGTGTGGGTTTCCTCCAGGTGCTCTGACATGTTCTCCCCGTGTCAGCGTGGGTTTCCTCCAGGTGCTCTGACATGTTCTCTCTGTGTCAGCGTGGGTTTCCTCCAGGTGCTCTGACATGTTCTCCCTGTGTCAGCGTGGGTTTCCTCCAGGTGCTCTGACATGTTCTCCCTGTGTCAGCGTGGGTTTCCTCCAGGTGCTCTGACATGTTCTCCCTGTGTCAGCGTGGGTTTCCTCCAGGTGCTCCGACATGTTCTCCCTGTGTCAGCGTGGGTTTCCTCCAGGTGCTCTGACATGTTCTCCCTGTGTCAGCGTGGGTTTCCTCCAGGTGCTCTGACATGTTCTCCCTGTGTCAGCGTGGGTTTCCTCCAGGTGCTCTGACATGTTCTCCCTGTGTCAGCGTGGGTTTCCTCCAGGTGCTCTGACATGTTCTCCCTGTGTCAGTGTGGGTTTCCTCCAGGTGCTCTGACATGTTCTCCCTGTGTCAGCGTGGGTTTCCTCCAGGTGCTCTGACATGTTCTCCCTGTGTCAGCGTGGGTTTCCTCCAGGTGCTCCGACATGTTCTCCCTGTGTCAGCGTGGGTTTCCTCCAGGTGCTCCAGCTTCCTCCCACAGTCCAAAGACATGCAGGTTAATTGGTGACTCTAAATTGTCCGTAGGTGTGAATGTGAGTGTGAATAGTGTGTCTGTCTCTATGTGTCAGCCCTGTGAACCTGTCCAGGGTGAACCCACCTCTCACCCAATGTCAGCTGAGATAAGCTCCACCCCCCCACCCCCCATGACCACCAACAGGATAAGTGGTTTCTGAAAATGAATACTGACCAGATATTTTACGTAAGAACATGGCTTACTACTGAAACATTCAAATGTTACAACTGGCATCAATATTATTAAATTGCTGGCAGAGTGTGTTTAATGCGAATGCATGTTGCTATGGCGTCCCTAGCAACGGAGCAGCAGAGCAGCGGTTATACCTCAAAAAATAAACACTGCAGAATTTTGTTGATTGACCAGTCCGAATCAAGTATTTAAGAGTGCCATGTTCTAAATATAATTTATATATATTACTAATTTTCACTGTATATGTTGCTCATATGTTTTTTTTTATGCTGACACATTTTCGCAGTTTTTTAAATAATATCTTTTGGATAATTTATAATTTTTTTTGTCAGATATTTGACTGATCTTTAACCAACTCAGATGAGGAGAAGACAGGACTGAAGGAGACGTGGGGACGGATCAGGAGGTGATGAGTTAGTCTTTAATCTTTAGAAGACATGATTGTTTGCAGAGGTAGATTTTATTCCCTTTAATACACATCAGAGTTTTACTGAATGACTGAGATCTGTGAAGTGACTCTCAGATCAGGCAGCTGATTGGTTACTGCTGATAACGCTAAAAACACACAACACACAACATTGAAACGTGAAAATTAAAAAACAGAAACCAAATAATAAAATGGAAATAAGTCATCAGGTCAAACAGGCAGAATCCTGACACACACAAATATGATTTAACATTTTCATCAGCTGTTCTCCAACAGTAGCTTTCATTCTGCTGGATGTGACAGTGATGTCACGTTTCTGCTTCATGTATTTTACAAGACGTTCTTCAAAGTTCTCAACAAAGAGTCTGAACCAGATCAACACCATCCTGCAGACTGTGAGTCTCTGATGTTGTTCATAAAACCAGAGTGAACATCAAACAGTAAACATAGGATGTCACATACAGAATAAAACATGCAGACTCCTTGCTGCTCTGCAGTAATAAACTATGTCACCACTTTGATGTCTTCGTTTGTCTCTTTGTGGTCATTTGCCGTCTCTTTGTAGTTTGTGTCCTGAGCTGTGAGCTGAGCTGATTGGACGGTGCAGAGTCACCTCAGTCCTTCAGGATCAACAGTCGGAGTCTCTGGACCTGGTCCTGGATCGTGTCCGTCCCCCCGTCCCGCTGAACGCTGACACCAGATCTTTGACGCTGCCGGCTGAGCGAGGCATCTCATCGCCGTCCTTCTTCTTCATCCTCGTCTTCCTCGGGTTGGTGTTCAGACTCTTGGAGCGTAGTGTCGGATACATCCTTTCCTCCCCCAACAGCAGCTCCTCCTCGTCTCTGTTACCATGGTTACTGTCTGTTGTCTCACCCTCCAGTTCCCCATGAGACAGCACAGATACTCTTTCCTCTACTTCCTGTTTGGTTTCGTCACCTCCACCCTTCTCCAGCGTCACTGTGGAAGATCTGGACGCCTGCTGGGTCGCACTGGTCGGCCCCTCCTGGTGGTGATGGGCGGGGCTGTAGATGATGCTGCTGATGGACTTCCTGTTGGGAGAGGGGGAGTTGCTGAGGGTCGGAGAGGGTAAATACTGAGTGACCTTTGACCTGTCCAGAGGGAAGGACTGAGCCGCCTCCAGTCGGGTTTTCTCTGCTGGTTTCTCCATGTCAGCGTCAGTGGCGTCAGCCTGAGGTGAAGCAGCACGGGTGTGGGCGGGTCCACGGTCGGTGTCGCAGGGGGAGATCAGGATGTCGACGTTGGACAGAGACTGAGTCCTCTCTCTCATTCCTCTCACCTCCAGGGTCGACCCGAACTCCTTCACCTCACCTGTAAACAGGAAGCATGACTTCATCAGCTCACATCATCATCATTTACCTGCAGGTATCTTCAGTCTGTTAGAGGATCAAACCTCAGACCTGACAGCCGGCTGCTACACCAGCGCCCCCCTGAGGCTGAAATCTTCATCACACACACCAGAAAACTGATCAGAATATGATTCATCATCACAGCGACTCTTCATTGTGTTTTTATCACATTTCTCTCAAATATGACATTTTTAAATTCGACTTAATGTGCTGGTCGTAGGGCGAGTCTGAGAAACTCAAGTTTACTTCTGTGAGTCTGTTTCACCCCAGCATCACTTTGCCTAACATCATAAACACGATGTCACCTTCATGAACCAACTGTCAGAGTCTAAACAGAACATCTGTTCCAGTTGTGACCCGATCAGGTGACTCTCTGTTCTTTGATCCCAGAGCTGAACATTTCTGTTGCTCACTGTTGTTCTGCATCAGATGTGACTGATGTCAAATATTCTGAACATTATCAGAGGATAACAAAGATGAGATCAATTCATGACCCGAGGCAGAGGGCTTGTGTCTGACAGTCTGTAAACTACGAACAAGTTAACTGTGTGTTGGTTCTTTTGTTTCTCTGTCTGTGCAGCTGATTGTTCATGTTTGAATGTTAATAAATCATGTCAGGTCATGTTTGTCTTGTAAAGGCTCAACATCAGATACGTGTACAGACAGGACGGAGGTTCGGTCCGCACTCTGTGTTCATTTCATCTGTATTTGTGCATGTTGTCTGAAAGCTTACAGATGTGGATCAAACAGACCAGAGTTGCTGGACATGGTGGAGGCAGCGTAGCGTAGTTCAAGCAAGATACGACTGTAGGACGCGACAGAGACATTTCAATATGGCAGAACGAAATAAATTGATAACAGAATGAAAAACGTCCACATGTTGAGATGTATTCAATAGCCACACAATCTGTCGCTGTCTACAACACTGCCTCACATTAAAGGTAAAATATTACGACATCCTCCACCGTCACCTTGTTTGTAGTTGTGTAAAACTTTTGACACATGACTCATCTGTTTCAAACAGTGTAAACCACACAGTCCTCATACCTCCATGTGTCCTTTATGTTAGCGTAGATACAGCCAATAGATGGCACTAGAGGGCGGAGTCAGAAGTTTCATACAACAACAAAATTCTTTCACTCTATTACTGATCCGTGACGTTCTGACATTTAATAAATGTCTTGGTCGTCTCCTACAGACGTGTCTCACTTGAACTGTGCTTCACTTCATCGATCTCCGTTGGCTCTGCTTCAGTTTGTCTGTAAGTTTTCAGAAAACGTGCACAGATATGGACAAACTGAACGCAGACTACAGACCGAAGGCTTTGTCCGTCTCTATCTGATGCTGAGCATGAACGAGCCTTAATGTGTCATGAGTCTGGTCGTGCCTGTTGTGTTTCCTCCCTTGGTGTTTCCTCCTCGTCTCTCTGGACTCTGCTGGACCCTCCCGTCGTTTCCCTCCATGTCTCCGGACACAGAGATCCTGTCCTCATGCTCCAGCTGGTAACGGTACAGACTGTAACCATCGGCGCTGTTGACACTACTGTGTCGCAACAGGGCAGCCGGCTCACAGACCGACGATCCTCTGGAGTGAGAACGGACGAGCTCGGCCCGGTCAACGCCCGCCAGCTTCTCCAAAGCGTTCATCATGCGACCAGACAACTCCTCCATCTGAGCCAGGCGGAGGTCCACTGTCTGCAGGGACGCCTTCATGGAGTGCTCCCTCTCATTCACCTCCTCCAGACGCATGAACATGTTCTCCACCCTGACGACACACAGCAGAACATGATCCAATGTTTGGTTTGTCTCACTGCTCTGAAACTAACTTCATCATCACTGAACTCTATCTGCTCTTTAATGTGAATAATCTTTGTTATTCATTGTCTCAAAAAATCTGCCCCCTGCAGGCAGAGAGAAGGAACTGCAGAGACAAAACAGGCTTCAAAATTCTCATCTGCTTACCAAAGTCAATAAAGAGAAATATAAACTAACACAATCTTGTCAATCATACTTATTTCTATTATTATTGACGACATACTATACTATGACTTTTTTCACGATTATGATGACATACTATACTATTACTTTTTTCACGATTATGACGACATACTATACTATGACTTTTTTCACGATTTTTGACGACATGCTATACTATGACTTTTTTTCATGATTTTTGACAACATACTATACTATGACTTTTTTTCATGATTTTTGACGACATACTATACTATGACTTTTTTTCATAATTTTTGATGACATACTATACTATGACTTTTTTTTCACGATTTTTGACGACATGCTATACTATGACTTTTTTTCATGATTTTTGACGACATACTATACTTTGACTTTTTTCATGATTTTTGACGATATGCTATACTATGACTTTTTTTCATGATTTTTGACGACATACTATACTATGACTTTTTTTCATGATTTTTGACGACATGCTATACTATGACTTTTTTTCATAATTTTTGATGACATACTATACTATGACTTTTTTTCATGATTTTTGACGACATGCTATACTATGACTTTTTTTCATAATTTTTGATGACATACTATACTATGACTTTTTTTCATGATTTTTGACGACATGCTATACTATGACTTTTTTTCATAATTTTTGATGACATACTATACTATGACTTTTTTTCATGATTTTTGACGACATACTATACTATGACTTTTTTTCATAATTTTTGATGACATACTATACTATGACTTTTTTTCATGATTTTTGATGACATACTATACTATGACTTTTTTTCATGATTTTTGACGACATACAGTACAGGCCAAAAGTTTGGACACACCTTCTCATTCAATGCGTTTTCTTTATTTTCATGACTATTTACATTGTAGATTCTCACTGAAGGCATCAAAACTATGAATGAACACGTGGAGTTATGTACTTAACAAAAAAAGGTGAAATAACTGAAAACATGTTTTATATTCTAGTTTCTTCAAAATAGCCACCCTTTGCTCTGATTACTGCTTTGCACACTCTTGGCATTCTCTTGATGAGCTTCAAGAGGTAGTCACCTGAAATGGTTTCCACTTCACAGGTGTGCCATATCAGGGTTAATTAGTGGAATTTCTTGCTTTATCAATGGGGTTGGGACCATCAGTTGTGTTGTGCAGAAGTCAGGTTAATACACAGCCGACAGCCCTATTGGACAACTGTTAAAATTCATATTATGGCAAGAACCAATCAGCTAACTAAAGAAAAACCAGTGGCCATCATTACTTTAAGAAATGAAGGTCAGTCAGTCCGGAAAACTGCAAAAACTTTAAATGTGTCTCCAAGTGGAGTCGCAAAAACCATCAAGCGCTACAACGAAACTGGCACACATGAGGACCGACCCAGGAAAGGAAGACCAAGACCAAGAGTCACCTCTGCTTCTGAGGATAAGTTCATCCGAGTCACCAGCCTCAGAAATGGCAAGTTAACAGCAGCTCAGATCACAGACCAGATGAATGCCACACAGAGTTCTAGCAGCAGACCCATCTCTAGAACAACTGTTAAGAGGAGACTGCGCCAATCAGGCCTTCATGGTCAAATAGCTGCTAGGAAACCACTGCTAAGGAGAGGCAACAAGCAGAAGAGATTTGTTTGGGCCAAGAAACACAAGGAATGGACATTAGACCAGTGGAAATCTGTGCTTTGGTCTGATGAGTCCAAATTTGAGATCTTTGGTTCCAACCGCCGTGTCTTTGTGAGACGCAGAAAAGGTGAACGGATGGATTCCACATGCCTGGTTCCCACTGTGAAGCATGGAGGAGGAGGTGTGATGGTGTGGGGGTGTTTTGCTGGTGACACTGTTGGGGATTTATTCAAAATTGAAGGCACACTGAACCAGCATGGCTACCACAGCATCCTGCAGCGACATGCCATCCCATCCGGTTTGCGTTTAGTTGGACGATCATTTATTTTTCAACAGGACAATGACCCCAAACACACCTCCAGGCTGTGTAAGGGCTATTTGACCAAGAAGGAGAGTGATGGAGTGCTGCGGCAGATGACCTGGCCTCCACAGTCACCGGACCTGAACCCAATCCAGATGGTTTGGGGTGAGCTGGACCGCAGAGTGAAGGCAAAGGGGCCAACAAGTGCTAAACACCTCTGGGAACTCCTTCAAGACTGTTGGAAAACCATTTCAGGTGACTACCTCTTGAAGCTCATGGAGAGAATGCCAAGAGTGTGCAAAGCAGTAATCAGAGCAAAGGGTGGCTATTTTGAAGAAACTAGAATATAAAACATGTTTTCAGTTATTTCACCTTTTTTTGTTAAGTACATAACTCCACATGTGTTCATTCATAGTTTTGATGCCTTCAGTGAGAATCTACAATGTAAATAGTCATGAAAATAAAGAAAACGCATTGAATGAGAAGGTGTGTCCAAACTTTTGGCCTGTACTGTACTATACTTTGACTTTTTTCATGATTTTTGACGACATACTATACTTTGACTTTTTTCATGATTTTTGACGACATACTATACTATGACTTTTTCATGATTTTTGACGACATGCTATACTATGACTTTTTCCATTATTTTTGACGACATGCTATACTATGACTTTTTTGCATAATTTTTGACGACATACTATACTATGACTTTTTTCATGATTTTTGATGACATACTATACTATGACTGTTTTCATGATTTTTGACGACATACTATACTATGACTTTTTTTCATGATTTTGGACGACATACTATACTATGACTTTTTTTCATGATTTTTGACGACATGCTATACTTTGACTTTTTTCATGATTTTTGACGACATACTATACTTTGACTTTTTTCATGATTTTTGACGACATGCTATACTATGACTTTTTCATGATTTTTGACGACATGCTATACTATGACTTTTTCCATTATTTTTGACGACATGCTATACTATGACTTTTTTGCATAATTTTTGACGACATACTATACTATGACTTTTTTCATGATTTTTGATGACATACTATACTATGACTGTTTTCATGATTTTTGACGACATACTATACTATGACTTTTTTTCATGATTTTGGACGACATGCTATACTATGACTTTTTTTCATGATTTTTGACGACATGCTATACTTTGACTTTTTTCATGATTTTTGACGACATACTATACTATGACTGTTTTCATGATTTTTGACGACATACTATACTATGACTGTTTTCATGATTTTTGACGACATACTATACTATAACTTTTTTTCATGATTTTGGACAACATGCTATACTATGACTTTTTTCATGATTTTTGACGACATACTATATTATGACTTTTTTTCATGATTTTTGACGACATACTATACTATGACTTTTTTTCATGATTTTTGATGACATACTATACTTTGACTTTTTTCATGATTTTTGATGACATACTATACTTTGACTTTTTTTCATGATTTTTGACGACATGCTATACTATGACATTTTTTCATAATTTTTGACGACATGCTACACTATGACTTTTTTTCATGATTTTTGACGACATACTATACTTTGACTTTTTTCATGATTTTTGACGACATGCTATACTATGACTTTTTTCATTATTTTTGACGACATGCTATACTATGACTTTTTTTCATTTTTTTTGACGACATACTATTCTATGACTTTTTTCATTAGTTTTGACGACATTCTATACTATGTTTTTTCATTATTTTTGACGACATACTATACTATGACTTTTTCCATTATTTTTGACGACATACTATACTATGATGTTTTTTCATTATTTTGGACGACATGCTATACTATGACTTTTTCCATTATTTTGGACAACATGCTATACTATGACTTTTTTGCATAATTTTTGACGACATTCTATACTATGTTTTTTCATGATTTTTGACATGTTATACTATGACTTTTTCCATTATTTTTGACGACATACTATACTATGACGTTTTTTCATTATTTTTGACGACATTCTATACTGTTTTTTCATTATTTTTGACGACATGTTATACTATGATTTTTTCCATTATTTTTGACGACATACTATACTATGACGTTTTTTCATTATTTTTGACGACATGCTATACTATGACGTTTTTTAATTAGTTTTTTCATTATTTTTGACGACATTCTATACTATGACTTTTTCCATTATTTTTGACGACATACTATACTATGACTTTTTCCATTATTTTTGACGACATACTATACTATGACTTTTTCCATTACTTTTGACGACATACTATACTATGACGTTTTTTCATTATTTTTGACGACATGCTATACTATGACTTTTTTTCATTATTTTGGACGACATGCTATACTATGACGTTTTTTCATTATTTTTGAGGACATACTATACTATGACTTTTTTTCATGATTTTTGACGACATGCTATACTTTGACATTTTTTCATTATTTTTGACGACATGCTATACTATGACTTTTTTTCATTTTTTTTGACGACATACTATTCTATGACTTTTTTCATTATTTTTGACGACATTCTATACTATGTTTTTTCATTATTTTGGACGACATGCTATACTATGACTTTTTCCATTATTTTGGACGACATGCTATACTATGACTTTTTTGCATAATTTTTGACGACATACTATACTATGACTTTTTTTCATAATTTTTGATGACATACTATACTATGACTTTTTTTCATGATTTTTGACGACATGCTATACTATGACTTTTTTTCATGATTTTTGACGACATTCTATACTATGTTTTTCATGATTTTTGACGACATGTTATACTATGACTTTTTCCATTATTTTTGACGACATACTATACTATGACGTTTTTTCATTATTTTTGACGACATACTATACTATGACTTTTTTTCATGATTTTTGACGACATGCTATACTATGACTTTTTTCATGATTTTTGACGACATACTATACTTTGACTTTTTTCATGATTTTTGACGACATGCTATACTATGACTTTTTCATGATTTTTGACGACATGCTATACTATGACTTTTTCCATTATTTTTGACGACATGCTATACTATGACTTTTTTGCATAATTTTTGACGACATACTATACTATGACTTTTTTCATGATTTTTGATGACATACTATACTATGACTGTTTTCATGATTTTTGACGACATACTATACTATGACTTTTTTTCATGATTTTGGACGACATGCTATACTATGACTTTTTTTCATGATTTTTGACGACATGCTATACTTTGACTTTTTTCATGATTTTTGACGACATACTATACTATGACTGTTTTCATGATTTTTGACGACATACTATACTATGACTGTTTTCATGATTTTTGACGACATACTATACTATAACTTTTTTTCATGATTTTGGACAACATGCTATACTATGACTTTTTTCATGATTTTTGACGACATACTATATTATGACTTTTTTTCATGATTTTTGACGACATACTATACTATGACTTTTTTTCATGATTTTTGATGACATACTATACTTTGACTTTTTTCATGATTTTTGATGACATACTATACTTTGACTTTTTTTCATGATTTTTGACGACATGCTATACTATGACATTTTTTCATAATTTTTGACGACATGCTACACTATGACTTTTTTTCATGATTTTTGACGACATACTATACTTTGACTTTTTTCATGATTTTTGACGACATGCTATACTATGACTTTTTTCATTATTTTTGACGACATGCTATACTATGACTTTTTTTCATTTTTTTTGACGACATACTATTCTATGACTTTTTTCATTAGTTTTGACGACATTCTATACTATGTTTTTTCATTATTTTTGACGACATACTATACTATGACTTTTTCCATTATTTTTGACGACATACTATACTATGATGTTTTTTCATTATTTTGGACGACATGCTATACTATGACTTTTTCCATTATTTTGGACAACATGCTATACTATGACTTTTTTGCATAATTTTTGACGACATTCTATACTATGTTTTTTCATGATTTTTGACATGTTATACTATGACTTTTTCCATTATTTTTGACGACATACTATACTATGACGTTTTTTCATTATTTTTGACGACATTCTATACTATGTTTTTTCATTATTTTTGACGACATGTTATACTATGATTTTTTCCATTATTTTTGACGACATACTATACTATGACGTTTTTTCATTATTTTTGACGACATGCTATACTATGACGTTTTTTAATTAGTTTTTTCATTATTTTTGACGACATTCTATACTATGACTTTTTCCATTATTTTTGACGACATACTATACTATGACTTTTTCCATTATTTTTGACGACATACTATACTATGACTTTTTCCATTACTTTTGACGACATACTATACTATGACGTTTTTTCATTATTTTTGACGACATGCTATACTATGACTTTTTTTCATTATTTTGGACGACATGCTATACTATGACGTTTTTTCATTATTTTTGAGGACATACTATACTATGACTTTTTTTCATGATTTTTGACGACATGCTATACTTTGACATTTTTTCATTATTTTTGACGACATGCTATACTATGACTTTTTTTCATTTTTTTTGACGACATACTATTCTATGACTTTTTTCATTATTTTTGACGACATTCTATACTATGTTTTTTCATTATTTTGGACGACATGCTATACTATGACTTTTTCCATTATTTTGGACGACATGCTATACTATGACTTTTTTGCATAATTTTTGACGACATACTATACTATGACTTTTTTTCATAATTTTTGATGACATACTATACTATGACTTTTTTTCATGATTTTTGACGACATGCTATACTATGACTTTTTTTCATGATTTTTGACGACATTCTATACTATGTTTTTCATGATTTTTGACGACATGTTATACTATGACTTTTTCCATTATTTTTGACGACATACTATACTATGACGTTTTTTCATTATTTTTGACGACATGCTATACTATGACTTTTTTTCATTTTTTTTGACGACATACTATTCTATGACTTTTTTCATTAGTTTTGACGACATTCTATACTATGTTTTTTCATTATTTTTGACGACATACTATACTATGACTTTTTCCATTATTTTTGACGACATACTATACTATGACGTTTTTTCATTATTTTGGACGACATACTATACTATGACTTTTTTTCATGATTTTTGACGACATGCTATACTATGACGTTTTTTCATTATTTTTGACGACATACTATACTATGACTTTTTTTCATGATTTTTGACGACATGCTATACTATGACTTTTTCCATTATTTTTGACGACATGCTATACTATGATGTTTTTTCATTATTTTTGACGACATGCTATACTATGACTTTTTCCATTATTTTTGACGACATGCTATACTATGATGTTTTTTCATTATTTTTGACGACATACTATACTATGACTTTTTTTCATGATTTTTGACGACATGATATACTATGATGTTTTTTCATTATTTTTGACGACATACTATACTATGACTTTTTTTCATGATTTTTGACGACATGCTATACTATGACGTTTTTTTATTATTTTTGACGACATACTATACTATGACTTTTTCCATTATTTTTGACGACATGCTATACTATGATGTTTTTTCATTATTTTTGACGACATGCTATACTATGACTTTTTTTCATTATTTTTGACGACATGTTATACTATGACTTTTTTCATTATTTTTGACGACATGCTATACTATGACTTTTTTAATGATTTTTGACGACATGCTATACTATGAGTTTTTTGCATAATTTTTGACGACATGCTATACTATGACTTTTTCCATTATTTTTGACAACATACTATACTATGATGTTTTTTGCATAATTTTTGACGACATACTATACTATGACTTTTTCCATTATTTTTGACAACATACTATACTATGATGTTTTTTGCATAATTTTTGACGACATACTATACTATGACGTTTTTTCATTATTTTTGATGACATGCTATACTATGACGTTTTTTAATTAGTTTTTTCATTATTTTTGACGACATTCTATACTATGACTTTTTTGCATAATTTTTGACGACATACTATACTATGACTTTTTCCATTATTTTTGACGACATGCTATACTATGACGTTTTTTCATGATTTTTGAGGACATACTATACTATGACTTTTTCCATTATTTTTGACGACATGCTATACTATGTTTTTTCATTATTTTTGACGACATGCTATACTATGACTTTTTTTCATTATTTTTGACGACATGTTATACTATGACTTTTTTCATTATTTTTGACAACATGCTATACTATGACTTTTTTAATGATTTTTGACGACATGCTATACTATGAGTTTTTTGCATAATTTTTGACGACATGCTATACTATGACTTTTTCCATTATTTTTGACAACATACTATACTATGACGTTTTTTCATGATTTTTGAGGACATGCTATACTATGACTTTTTTTCATTATTTTGGACGACATGCTATACTATGACGTTTTTTCATTATTTTTGACGACATACTATACTATGACTTTTTTTCATGATTTTTGACGACATGCTATACTATGACGTTTTTTCATTATTTTTGACGACATACTATACTATGACGTTTTTTCATTATTTTTGACGACATGCTATACTATGACTTTTTCCATTATTTTTGACGACATGCTATACTATGACTTTTTTCATTATTTTGGACGACATGCTATACTATGACGTTTTTTCATAATTTTTGACGACATACTATACTATGACTTTTTTTCATGATTTTTGACAACATGCTATACTATGACGTTTTTTCATTATTTTTGACGACATACTATACTATGACTTTTTTTCATGATTTTTGACGACATGCTATACTATGACTTTTTCCATTATTTTTGACGACATGCTATACTATGATGTTTTTTCATTATTTTTGACGACATGCTATACTATGACTTTTTTTCATTATTTTTGACGACATGCTATACTATGACTTTTTTTCATTATTTTTGACAACATGCTATACTATGACGTTTTTTCATGATTTTTGACGACATGCTATACTATGAGTTTTTTGCATAATTTTTGACGACATGCTATACTATGACTTTTTCCATTATTTTTGACAACATACTATACTATGACGTTTTTTAATTAGTTTTTTCATTATTTTTGACGACATACTATACTATGACTTTTTTTCATGATTTTTGACGACATACTATACTATGACGTTTTTTCATGATTTTTGAGGACATGCTATACTATGACTTTTTTTCATTATTTTGGACGACATGCTATACTATGACGTTTTTTCATTATTTTTGACGACATACTATACTATGACTTTTTTTCATGATTTTTGACGACATGCTATACTATGACTTTTTCCATTATTTTTGACGACATGCTATACTATGACTTTTTCCATTATTTTTGACGACATGCTATACTATGATGTTTTTTCATTATTTTTGACGACATGCTATACTATGACTTTTTTTCATTATTTTTGACGACATGCTATACTATGACTTTTTTTCATTATTTTTGACAACATGCTATACTATGACGTTTTTTCATGATTTTTGACGACATGCTATACTATGACTTTTTCCATTATTTTTGACAACATACTATACTATGATGTTGTTTGCATAATTTTTGACGACATACTATACTATGACGTTTTTTCATGATTTCTGACGACATACTATACTATACATGATTGTCATGCCACATTATGAGTTTTTTCAACATAGTTTACTATGACTTAATTTTATAATTTCCTTGGAATCTTGTAATGTGACATTTAAATTATATTCTTTTTTACGTGCTTTAGTATGACTTTTTCTAACTCACTGTAGACTGACTTTATTTACAGTTTTGTCTGCGACATAATATTCTATGACTTATTTAGGTTTTTTCATGCTATACAAAAAGCCCATGAGACGTAGGTTTATAAAAACAAATATATGAAGTACAATGTACTTTATTAATATTCTTAAGACAAACTGAAGTTCATACAGATAAACAGTTCGGTTTAGACAGTATGTGAATCACACTGATACACCTATCTGTTCCTGACCTCTCGGATGTGACTCTGATCCTCTCGTTGTTGGACGACTGTTTCTCATCGTCTTTCTCTCTGAAATATTCCTCCACACACTGCTCCTCAAACTCATACAGACTCTTAAGCTCCTCAGGACTCAGCACCAGCTCTGAGGAAACACACAAATACAAATTCAAATACAAATACAAATACAAATACAAATACATTTCACAGTAACTCAAACACACTCTCCAGCACCAGGTCTGACAGACAGACACACAGACACACAGACACACAGAGAGACAGACACAACGACCCACAGACAGACACACACACAGACAGACACACAGACAGACAGACAGACACACACACAGACAGACACACAGACAGACACACACACAGACAGACAGACACACAGACACACAGACACACACACAGACAGACAGACAGACACACAGACACACACACAGACACACACACACACAGACACACAGACACACAGACACACACACAGACAGACAGACACACAGACAGACACACACACAGACACACACACACACAGACAGACACACAGACACACAGACAGACAGACACACACACAGACACACACACAGACAGACAGACACACAGACACACAGACACACAGAGAGACAGACACAACGACCCACAGACAGACAGACACACAGACACACAGACAGACAGACACACAGACACACAGACACACAGACAGACACACAGACACACAGACAGACAGACACACAGACAGACAGACAGACAGACACACAGACAGACACACAGACACACAGACAGACACACAGACACACAGACACACAGACAGACAGACACACAGACACACAGACAGACACACAGACACACAGACACACAGACAGACAGACACACAGACACACAGACAGACACACAGACACACAGACACACAGACAGACACACAGACACACAGACACACAGACACACAGACAGACAGACAGACACACACACAGACAGACACACAGACAGACACACACAGACACACAGACACACAGACAGACAGACACACAGACACACAGACACACAGACAGACACACAGACACACAGACAGACAGACACACAGACACACAGACAGACACACAGACAGACAGACAGACAGACACACAGACAGACACACAGACACACAGACAGACACACAGACACACAGACACACAGACAGACAGACACACAGACACACAGACAGACACACAGACACACAGACACACAGACAGACAGACAGACACACAGACACACAGACAGACACACAGACACACAGACACACAGACAGACACACAGACACACAGACACACAGACACACAGACAGACAGACAGACACACACACAGACAGACACACAGACAGACACACACACAGACAGACAGACACACAGACAGACATACACACAGACAGACACACAGACACACAGACACACACACAGACAGACAGACAGACACACAGACAGACACACAGACACACACACAGACAGACAGACACACAGACACACAGACAGACAGACACACACACAGACACACACAGGCACACAGACAGACACACACACAGACACACACACACACAGACAGACACACAGACACACAGACAGACAGACACACACACAGACACACACACAGACAGACAGACACACAGACACACAGACACACAGAGAGACAGACACAACGACCCACAGACAGACAGACACACAGACACACAGACACACACACAGACACACAGACAGACACACAGACACACAGAGAGACAGACACAACGACCCACAGACAGACAGACACACAGACACACAGACACACAGACAGACACAGACACACAGGCAGACAGACACACAGACACACAGACAGACACACAGACAGACAGACAGACAGAACCAGATCTTACGGAGTCGTCTCTCCCGTTCGTCGTGGTCTCCTTCCGTCCTCCGTCTGCAGCGGCAGCACAGCCTTCTCAGGACGATGTAAATGTGGGGGAAGATGATGAGGGGGGGGGGCAGGATGGGACGGTCGTGGAAGGTCATGATCAACTGATACCGCTGGAACTTCCACACCTGGTTGGAGATGGACTTCACCTCAAAGAAGGTGTTGCTGTGCAGAGGAAGAGGAGGAAGGTGTGATGTTGCTCAGGTCATGTTTCTCAAGAACTAAACACAGGTCACTAAATATTTACAGCCACTGACTGCAGGTGGCGCTGTTCTGTATCTAACTGACATAGCTAACATTAGCATGCTAGCATCTGAGCATATTAGAGTAAAAGAGGTCACGTGGAGTACCGTCAACACGTCTGACCTGAAACTTATTGATGACGTTTATTATTGAGGTTTAAAACTACATTTGACAAACACATTTTGCTGATGATGTCATGACTAGAGTTGGGATCCGGTTCTTTTTTGGAACCGGTTCCATCACATTTGGAGTAATAGTTCCTGCAAACGGTTCCTAGATTGTAAAAAAAAAAAAAAAAAAACGTCACGTGCATTTCCATTAGAGTGCGGCACGGCTGCATATTTCTCTCCGAACCCGACCGAGCCCGACATTATCCAATTACTAAAGCACTGAGTTTGTGTCACACAGTTGTCATGGTTACAGGCTATTTAACAGGCCGGGTGTGCGCCATGGGTGCTCAGCGGAGAGTGAGACCTCCGTGTTTGAGACGGGAGCGGGCGGCGGGAGGTCCGATGCTTCCAGCGAGGGGGAGAGGGAGAAATATAACAAAATAAGATAAAATAGGAGACACCTGTCTCCCTCTTTTATTTTATTTTCAGCGTTTAATCAAGGCGGAGGTGGGCGGCGGGAGGTCCGAGACTTCCAGCGAGGGGAGAGGTAGAAACAAACAGCCAATATGTATCTGTGTGTGTGTTATGTTCAGGTGTTGTCACGTAAATAACAGTGCCCAAGCATGAATGCATAAGTATTTTTTATTACATTGCTGTGGTTAATTTGAGGTAATAGTGTTACTGTAGAAATCAGAGAATCACTTTTTGTTGTTATATATTCTCAGGGAGATGATACAAGCTCTAAATCTGAAATACACACCACACACAAATGTGTATTTTCATCTAATTGTACTGCGCAACAGTTAGAAGAAAGTTTTTGTATTTGTATGATTGCATTTGTGTTTATTATATTATTGTTTAAGTACAGCAAGTATAATGAATATAATGTAGGAATCGGTAAGGAATTGGAATCGTTAAAATCCTAATGAGTCCCAACCCTAATCATGACTGAGTTACTAAATAGCAGCAGTTAGCTTAGCACAATCTGATTGTTCCCACTTATTACAAGCTCTATTAATATTACTAATTCTACTGTAATAAAGTAATATGTTTTCCTTTCTTTGCTTTTCATTTTGTTACTTAATTGCTTATGAACTCATGAAACCTAGAGAGCTGAACTGAATCTAAACTATCAGGGCTTTTATTTTGAAAAAGGTTTTCCTTCAGATGTATTATGTGTGCTGCAGTCAGTGTGTTTAAACAGTAACTGATCTGAGGTCAGTGAGTGTGGCCTCAGCAGCAGGATCAGGAGGCAGACACTGACTTGAAGACGGCGATGAGCAGGTTGACCAGCAGGATGTTGGCGACCAGCAGGTAACATGCCATGATGGCCGGAGTGAGCCAGGCTCCGGGGATACAGGGAGGAAGCTTCTTCCCATCTTCATCATACATGTTGTCTCCACATGGAGCTGAGACACAAACAAGACACACTGTCTCACTCATGCCTACTTCACACAGAAGACATCGACACTATATAATGAACGTGGATTAACTTATTTTTAAACTCAACATGTTTGTGACGTTTGGAAGACACTGGATTTTTGTAATTCACATTAAAACCAATAGATTATCAGTGTCGTCTGTCAACAGTGTTCCACACCAAGCTGATGTTGGAATTAGACGTTGTCCTGACATTAAGGTTCGGTCACCACAACATAACTTCAACCAAATATCAACCCCTAACAACACTGGTGGCTGCACAGTTTTATTTCTCTGTGTCAGATTCCACTGCTCTGTTTTCAAATGACCCTCAAACACAACACAAGGCATCAACAGGAAAGAGTTCGGCATCAACAGGGAACAGTTTGGCATCAACAGGAAACAGTTCAGCATCAACAGGAAACAGTTCAGCATCAACAGGAAACAGTTTTGTATCAACAGGAAACAGTTCGGCATCAACAGGAAACAGTTTTGTATCAACAGGAAACAGTTCGGCATCAACAGGAAACAGTTCGGCTTCAACAGGGAACAGTTCGGCATCAACAGGAAACAGTTTTGTATCAACAGGAAACAGTTCGGCATCAACAGGAAACAGTTCGGCTTCAACAGGGAACAGTTCGGCATCAACAGGAAACAGTTCGGCTTCAACAGGGAACAGTTCGGCATCAACAGGAAACAGTTCGGCTTCAACAGGGAACAGTTTGGCATCAACAGGAAACAGTTCGGCATCAACAGGAAACAGTTCAGCATCAACAGGAAACAGTTTTGTATCAACAGGAAACAGTTCGGCATCAACAGGAAACAGTTTTGTATCAACAGGAAACAGTTCGGCGTCAACAGGAAACAGTTCGGCGTCAACAGGAAACAGTTCGGCAGGTGATCCAGTGTTTCTGCTTCACATTAAAATATTTCAGCTCAACAAACTCACTGTATTTGTCTGTGTATATAACTGAACTTCCTGTCTGCAGCTACAGGGAAAAATAAATAATGAGCTGTTACTGATTTACATCCACAGGAAGTTGTGTCAGATACTTACGATTTATTTCCATCGCATAAACTGTCCGTCAGCAGTTGGAGGGAAACAGAGAGGAGACAGAAAGAAATCAATAACAGTCAGTGAGAGGGAAACACAGGACATGTCTCACACACAGGATTACCATTTATTATTGAGACTCAGCCGTGACTTTGAACAGCTGTACATGAAACGTGTCAAAATGTGTCCGGATTAAGATTATTTAATGATGAAGTGGTGAATTCATCAAAAAACTCATCAACTGTTTATTAATCTGTGTGAAAACCATCATTGCTCCTGCTGTATGAGGACACAGGACAGAGGGTGAGGACACAGGACAGAGGGTGAGGACACAGGACAGAGGGTGAGGACAGTGGGTGAGGACAAAGGGCAGTGGGTGAGGACAGTGGGTGAGGGCAGTGGACAGAGGGTGGGGACAGAGGACAGTGGCTGAGGACAGAGGACAGAGGGTGAGGACAGTGGGTGGGGACAGAGGACAGTGGGTGAGGACAGAGGACAGAGGGTGAGGACAGTGGACAGTGGGTGAGGACAGAGGGTGAGGACAGAGGGTGAGAACAGAAGACAGAGAGTGAGGACAGTGGGTGAGGACAGAGGACAGAGGGTGAGGACAGAGGACAGTGGCTGAGGACAGAGGACAGAGGGTGAGGACAGTGGGTGGGGACAGTGGACAGAGGGTGAGGACAGAGGACAGAGGGTGAGGACAGAGGGTGGGGACAGTGGGTGAGGACAGAGGACAGAGGGTGAGGACAGAGAGTGGGTGACAGAGGGTGAAGACAGAGGGTGAGGACAGAGGGTGACGACAGTTGGTGAGGACAGAGGGTGAGGACAGAGGGTGACGACAGTTGGTGAGGACAGAGGGTGAGGACAGTTGATGAGAACATAGGACAGTGTCTGAGGACAAAGGGTGAGGACAGTGGCTGAGGACAGAGGACAGAGGGTGAGGACAGAGGGTGAGGACAGTGGGTGAGGACAGAGGGTGAGGACGGAGGACAGTGGGTGAGGACAGAGGGTGAGGACAGAGGACAGAGGGTGAGGACAGAGGGTGGGTGACAGAGGGTGAAGACAGAGGGTGAGGACAGTTGGTGAGGACAGTTGATGAGGACATAGGACAGTGGCTGAGGACAAAGGGTGAGGACAGAGGCTGAGGACAGAGGACAGAGGGTGAGGACAGAGGGTGAGGACAGTGGGTGAGGACAAAGGGTGAGGACAGTGGCTGAGGACAGAGGACAGGGAGCGAATACAGATGACAAAGGGTGAGGACAAAGGGTGAGGACAGAGAGTGGGTGACAGAGGGTGAAGACAGAGGGTGAGGACAGAGGGTGAGGACAGAGGGTGACGACAGTTGGTGAGGACAGAAGGTGAGGACAGAGGGTGAGGACAGTTGATGAGGACAGAGGACAGAGGGTGAGGACAGAGGGTGAGGACAGTGGGTGAGGACAGAGGGTGAGGACGGAGGACAGTGGGTGAGGACAGAGGGTGAGGACAGAGGACAGAGGGTGAGGACAGAGGGTGGGTGACAGAGGGTGAAGACAGAGGGTGAGGACAGTGGGTGAGGACAGTTGGTGAGGACAGAGGGTGAGGACAGTTGATGAGGACATAGGACAGTGGCTGAGGACAAAGGGTGAGGACAGAGGGTGAGGACAGAGGACAGAGGGTGAGGACAGAGGGTGAGGACAGAGAGTGGGTGACAGAGGGTGAAGACAGAGGGTGAGGACAGAGGGTGACGACAGTTGGTGAGGACAGAAGGTGAGGACAAAGGGTGAGGACAGTGGCTGAGGACAGAGGACAGAGGGTGAGGACAGAGGGTGAGGACAGTGGGTGAGGACAGAGGGTGAGGACGGAGGACAGTGGGTGAGGACAGAGAGTGAGGACAGAGGACAGAGGGTGAGGACAGAGGGTGGGTGACAGAGGGTGAAGACAGAGGGTGAGGACAGAGGGTGAGGACAGTTGGTGAGGACAGAGGGTGAGGACAGTTGATGAGGACATAGGACAGTGGCTGAGGACAAAGGGTGAGGACAGAGGCTGAGGACAGAGGACAGAGGGTGAGGACAGAGGGTGAGGACAGTGGGTGAGGACATAGGACAGTGGCTGAGGACAAAGGACAGTGGGTGAGGACAGAGGACAGTGGGTGAGGACAGAGGACAGAGGGTGAGGACAGTGGACAGAGGGTGAGGACAGAGGACAGAGGGTGAGGACACAGGACAGTGGGTGAGGACAGAGGGTGAGGACAGAGGGTGAGAACAGAAGACAGAGGGTGGGGACAGAGGGTGAGGACAGAGGGTGGGGACAGAGGGTGAGGACAGTGGACAGAGGGTGAGGACAGAGGGTGGGGACAGTGGGTGAGGACAGAGGGTGGGGACAGAGGGTGAGGACAGAGGTTGTGGACAGAGGGTGAGGACAGAGGGTGAGGACAGAGGACAGAGGGTGAGGACAGTGGGTGAGGACATAAGACAGTGGGTGAGGACAGAGGGTGAGGACAGTGGGTGAGGACAGAGGACAGAGAGCGAATACAGATGACAAAGGGTGAGGACAAAGGGTGAGGACAGAGGGTAAGGACAGAGGACAGAGGGTAAGGACAGTGAGTGAGGACAGAGGGTGAGGACAGTGGACAGAGGGTGAGGACAGTGAGTGAGGACAGAGGGCAGCGGGTGAGGACAGTGGGTGAGGACAGAGGACAGAGGGTGAGGACAGTGGACAGTGGGTGGGGACAGAGGACAGTGGCTGAGGACAGAGGACAGAGGGTGAGGACAGTGTGTGAGGACAGAGGACAGTGGGTGAGGACAGAGGACAGAGGGTGAGAACAGAAGACAGAGGGTGGGGACAGTGGGTGAAGACAGAGGGTGAGGACAGTTGGTGAGGACAGAGGACAGAGGGTGAGGACAGAGGGTGTGTACAGAGGGTGAGGACAGAGGACAGAGGGTGTGGACAGAAGGTGAGGACAGAGGACAGAGGGTGGGGACAGAGGACAGGGGGCGAATACAGATGACAGAGGGTGAGGACAGAGGACAGAGGGTGAGGACAGAGGGTGTGGACAGAGGGTGAGGACAGAGGGTGAGGACAAAGGGTGAGGACAGTGGGTGAGGACAGAGGACAGGGAGCGAATACAGATGACAGAGGGTGAGGACAGAGGATGAGGACAGAGGACAGAGGGTGAGGACAGTGGATGAGGACAGAGGACAGGGGGCAAATACAGATGACAGAGGGTGAGGACAGTGGATGAGGACAGAGGACAGGGGGCAAATACAGATGACAGAGGGTGAGGACAGAGGACAGTGGGTGAGGACAGTAGGTGAGGACAGAGGACAGAGGACAGAGGGTGAGGACAGTGGGTGAGGACAGAGTACAGAGGACAGAGGGTGAGGACAGTGGGTGAGGACAGTGGACAGAGGACAGAGGACAGTGGCTGAGGACAGAGGACAGTGGCTGAGGACAAAGGGTGAGGACAGTGGGTGAGGACAGAGGACAGGGAGTGAATACAGATGACAGAGGGTGAGGACAGAGGGTGAGGACAGAGGACAGAGGGTGAGGACAGTGGGTGAGGACAGAGGACAGAGGGTGAGGACAGTGGGTGAGGACAGAGGACAGAGGGTGAGGACAGTGGATGAGGACAGAGGACAGGGGGCAAATACAGATGACAGAGGGTGAGGACTGAGGACAGTAGGAGGGGACAAAGACTGAGGACAGAGGACAGAGGGCAAATACAGATGACAGAGAGTGAGGACAGTGGACAGAGGACAGTGGGTGAGGACAGAGGACAGTGGCTGAGGACAGAGGGTGAGGACAGTGGGTGAGGACAGAGGACAGGGAGCGAATACAGATGACAGAGGGTGAGGACAAAGAGTGAGGACAGAGGGTGAGGACAGAGGACAGTGGGTGAGGACAGAGGACAGAGGGTGAGGACAGTGGATGAGGACAGAGGACAGGGGGCAAATACAGATGACAGAGGGTGAGGACTGAGGACAGTAGGTGGGGACAAAGGCTGAGGACAGAGGACAGGGGGCAAATACAGATGACAGAGGGTGAGGACAGAGGACAGAGGGTGAGGACAGAGGACAGTGGGTGAGGACAGAGGACAGAGGGTGAGGACAGTGGGTGAGGACAGAGGACAGTGGGTGAGTACAAAGGACAGAGGGTGAGGACAGAGGGCAAATACAGATGACAGAGAGTGAGGACAGTGGACAGAGGACAGAGGACAGTGGGTGAGGACAGAGGACAGAGGACAGTGGGTGAGGACAATGGACAGTGGGTGAGGACAGAGGACAGACAGCTGACGGACTGACTGAAGTCTTACTATGAACTCTAGTCTTACGGTCTATGGAGTCTGCAAACACCTCTCCGTAGATCATCCAGTACGGCATGTAGAAGATGTTTCGAGCCAGACGCCACGTCGGCTCCTCGTCCGGGTGGAGGATGGCCTGCCGAGCTACGCCGAAACTCATCAGCACCACCAGCATGATGACCACGAAGTACAGCATGTCGATCATCTGGAGGACAATCAGACCACAGACCTTCATGTTTTAGTCTCCTTCATCATCATCAGTGATATTTTTGTCACTTAAACAGAAACAACAAACGTCATGAAATCCATCTGACGTTATTGTATTTCTAAAACAAACGTATTCATTTAAATCAATTAAACAGAGGAGTTCTCTAAATATTAATGTCAAATCAAGACCTACATGGTGAGGACAGTTCTACCTTTTGAGGACTTAGTATATTGAGAGCAGTTCTACACTATGGAGACATTTCTGCTTAGTGAGGACATTTTTGTATAAGGACAGTTCTGCCTTGTGAGGACATTTCTGCTGTGATAGATTTTGTTAACGTGTCCCTGAATAATGAATTTAAAGTGATGTCATACCATCTTGCCGATCATCATGATGTACGGCCCCAGGTACTTGTTGTATTATGAGGACAGTTGTACATTATGAGGACAATTGTGCATTATGAGGACAGTTGTACATTATGAGGACAGTTGTACATTATAAGGGGATCTCTGTACTTGTTTTATTAGATCTTAGTGCGGCGTTTGACACAATTGACCATCAAATTCTGCTACAAAGACTGGATCACTTAATTGGCCTAAAAGGTTCTGCACTAAGCTGGTTTAAATCTTATTTATCTGATCGTTTTCAGTTTGTTGACGTTCATAATGAATCATCCTTACGTACCAAAGTTTGTTTTGGAGTTCCGCAAGGTTCTGTGCTCGGACCAATCCTATTTACTCTATATATGCTTCCTTTAGGTAACATCATTAGAAATCACTCTATAAATTTCCATTGTTATGCGGATGATACTCAGTTGTATTTATTGATGAAACCAGAAGAAAGTAATCAATTAACTAAACTCCATAACTGCCTTAAAGACATAAAAACTTGGATGAGCACCAATTTCCTGATGTTAAATTCAGACAAAACTGAAGTTATTGTTCTTGGCCCCAAACAACTCAGAGACTCTTTATCTGATGACATAGTTTCTCTAGATGGCATTGCTCTGGCCTCTAGCACTACCGTAAGAAACCTCGGAGTAACATTTGATCAAGATTTGTCTTTTAATTCTCATTTAAAACAAACCTCACGGACTGCATTTTTTCATCTGCGTAATATTGTGAAAATTAGGCCTATCCTGACCTGAAAAGATGCATAAAAATTGGTCCACGCTTTTGTTACCTCTAGGCTGGATTACTGTAACTCTCTATTATCAGGTAGCTCTAGTAAGTCCTTAAAAACTCTCCAGCTAATTCAGAATGCAGCAGCACGTGTACTAACAGGAACTAAGAAACGAGATCATATTTCTCCTGTTTTAGCTTCTCTGCACTGGCTCCCTGTAAAATCCAGAATTGAATTTAAAATCCTACTGTTAACTTATAAAGCTCTAAATGGTCAAGCTCCGTCATATCTTAGAGAGCTCATAGTGCCATATTATCCCACCAGAACACTGCGCTCTGAGAACGCAGGGTTACTCGTGGTCCCTAAAGTCTCCAAAAGTAGATCAGGAGCCAGAGCCTTCAGCTATCAGGCTCCTCTCCTGTGGAATCATCTTCCTGTTACGGTCCGGGAGGCAGACACCGTCTCCACATTTAAGACTAGACTTAAGACTTTCCTCTTTGATAAAGCTTATAGTTAGGGCTGGCTCAGGCTTGCCCTGTACCAGCCCCTAGTTAGGCTGACTTAGGCCTAGTCTGCCGGAGGACCCCCTATAATACACCGGGCACTTTCTCTCCTTCTCTCTCTCTCGTATTCTATTACTGCATCTTGCTAACTCGGCCATTCTGGATGTCACTAACTCGGCTTCTTCTCCGGAGCCTTTGTGCTCCACTGTCTCTCAGATTAACTCATATCACAGCGGTGCCTGGACAGCGTGACGTGTGTGGTTGTGCTGCTGCCGTGGTCCTGCCAGATGCCTCCTGCTGCTGCTGCCATCATTAGTCATTAGTCATACTTCTACTGTTATTATACACATATGACTATTGTCACACATGTATACTGCCAGATATTAATACATACTTTCAACATATTGTACCACAGTAGCCAGAACTATAACTATAATATTATTACTTTCAATAATGTTGTTGTAAGCTACTGTTATTACCTGCATCTCTCTCTCTCTCTCTCTCTGTCTCTGTCTCTCTCTCTCTCTCTCTCTGTCTCATTGTGTCATACGGATTACTGTTAATTTATTATGTTGATCTGTTCTGTACGACATCTATTGCACGTCTGTCCGTCCTGGAAGAGGGATCCCTCCTCAGTTGCTCTTCCTGAGGTTTCTACCGTTTTTTTTCCCCGTTAAAGGGTTTTTTTGGGGAGTTTTTCCTGATCAGCTGTGAGGGTCATAAGGACAGAGGGATGTCGTATGCTGTAAAGCCCTGTGAGGCAAATTGTGATTTGTGATATTGGGCTTTATAAATAAAATTGATTGATTGATTGATTGATTGATTGATGAGGACAGTTGTACATTATGAGGACAGTTATGAGGACATTTCTTCAGTGGTTAGATGATGTCATACCATCTTCCCAATCATCATGACGTAGGGCCCCAGGTACTTGTTGACCCCGAAGATGTCGAGGACGCGGATGTACCAGAAGATGATGTCGACGCAGTAGATGACGCGGCCGTAGCCCATGGACGGTTCGCTCTGCAGACGCAGCAGGAGACCGAACAGGAAGACGGAGATGGCGACCAGGTCTGTGATGTTCCAGTAGTCCTCCAACCACACATTGATCTTCTGCTTCAGCTTCCCCGGCTCTGACATCAGGATCTGGTGTGTGTGTGTGTGTGTGTGTGTGTGGGGGGGGTCAGAGGTCAAAGGTCAGAGGTCATCAGTAACGTGTCAGTGTGATGTTAGGTGTGTCTCCATGGTTACCTGTCGGACCTTCTCCAGGCCCAGAGTGATGATGTAAGAGATGACGATCCACTCCTGGAGAGTCGGCCAGCGCTCCATCTTCACCAGAATGATGTAATTATACAACATCAGGTACACCAGGTACGAGATCTGAGACACACACACACACACACACACACACACACACACACACAAACAGTGTTACAGTGTCATCGTTTCAGAGCCTCATTAACTGTAAGCTAAGCTAACAGGAGTTAGCACATCTGTGGTGAAGCTAACGTAATAATAAAACATTATGACATCACTACTGCAGCAGCAGCTGCAGTAGCTGCAAATATATGAACATGTCAGAGGTCAGAGGTCAGACAGAATAGAGCCTCTAGTATCAAAACGAAGTCATATTTCTATTAAACGGTACAGGTACTAATATAACTGTAGTTCTGTGTGTTCTCTGATTTTAGTTTGGAGGCTTTATCAAACTGCTCTCAGAGCTCTAACTGATCTTTTAAAGAAGAAGAACAATAAAAGAAATGATTTTGAGATGATAAATACTTTTTGTTTGATGGAAGAGTCTCAGTTGTTGTATTTTCATTCTAATGTTATTTTAAGACGTTAAATGTTGAAATTATATTCTTTAACTTCTGTTTTTTTTTTTAACTCTATTTTTTAAATCAAAATATGAGATGTCCCATTTGACCACCAGTGTCTGTAGGAAGGTGATTTTAGGACAACATGTGTTTGAGAGTCATCAGTTCTGTGTTTGGTTAGTCTTTGTTTTTGCTCTGTAAGCTGCAGTCGGGCTGAGTGTTCATAGATCTGTGTTTTGGCAGTCAGGACGTTGACCATGATGATCCAGTTAAACTGTTCCAGAATACAAACCCAGTTTAAACTCACTGTCCCTGAATGTTAACGAACGTTCAGTGTTTGTGTCTTTAGCCCTTTTTTTAAAAATAGGAGTTGTGCAAATTTGCAGGAAAGCCCAATCAGTCTTTTTTCAGCATTGGCAGTATAAAAACAAAATCGGGGAGTGCAGCAAAATGCCGCCTACCTACTTTTGTTTATACAGAATGTGCCTTTTTCGGGGCAATGGGGGGCGTGAGCAAGTAACAAAACGTGTAGCTCAGCATGTGACGTAAACAGTGACGTGGGAGGGAAGCCGCGGCTGGTCAGTCCTTCGGCGATTCTCTCGTAAGTCGGCCCGTTCTTCACCGTCCCCGTCATCTGACGGTTAATGGCCTCTTCGTTTGCGAGGACAAGGGGGGCGCGCAATTCCTTGTCTCCCCAGTTGCTCATCTTTACAGTGTCTGTCAGGTTTGTGTTTCCCTCTTGCTACTAGCTGCTCGCTAATTCCTGCTATCAGCTGTTTCCTGTTTATCCACCGCCAGTGGCTCGCACGTGCGGCATCATCAACAGCTCCTCCCACAAGTCATCAACAGCCCCTCCCGTGGCAGAAGGGCACCTCGCTCTGTTTAAACTAAAAAGGCTCCGCCAATATGTCTACCCTATGAGGCCGAAAATTGGGCGGCTCTGAACAGCTCGCCAATCCGGCTCTGTGTGTCTAAACACTCGCAGCTTGCCGGCAAAACGGCCCAACATTCGTGGAAAATCTGGCAGTGTGAAAGGGGTGATGTCACGCTGCAGTCAGAATGAAAACCTGACCTCTGACCTCTGACCTGTCTGTTAATATAAACCTTCTGAACATTCTGGAGTTGAATATGTGAAACTTGCCGTGTTGAACCAGAACTTGGTGAAAGGAGCGTTGTAGAACTCGTAGATTTTCCTCATGACCGGAGTCTTTCTCCTGTGTTTCTTCTGCTCTTCTTCTTCATCTCCTTTTTTTGACATGGCGTCCACATTGGAGACAGCATCCTAAAACAAACTTATATCACTTACACTGCTGATGAAGACAAAGTCTCTGAAAGCTGCTGTCAGCAGCGGCAGTGGTTTGGTACCTTGCTGGATTTGTTGTCGTCATCCTTGATTCTCTCCTCTGTCTCTTTGGACAAATGAAATGAAGCTTCATCTCCAAGACGGAAGTCCATGAGGAGGATGGCAGGAGGGAACACGATCCCTAAAATCACCTGGAGACAGAACACTCATTATCACATCAGCCTGCTGTCTGTCTGTCTGTAATATTATTATACTGTGTTGTGTTCCTTTAATACACTCCAGTCAGGTGGAGGCAGTAGAGAACAGGTGGAGGCAGTTGAGAACAGGTGGAGGCAGTTGAGAACAGGTGGAGGCAGTAGAGAACAGGTGAGGGCAGTAGAGAACAGGTAGATGCAGTAGAGAACAGGTGGGGGCAGTAGAGAACAGGTGGAGGCAGTAGAGAACAGGCGGGGGCAGTAGAGAACAGGTGGAGGCAGTAGAGAACAGGTGGGGGCAGTAGAGAACAGGTGGGGGCATTAGAGATCAGGTGGAGGCAGTAGAGAACAGGTGGAGGCAGTAGAGAACAGGTAGAGGTAGTAGAGAACAGGCGGAGGCAGTAGAAAACAGGTGGAGGCAGTTGAGAACAGGTGGAGGCAGTAGAGAACAGGTGGAGGCAGTAGAGAACAGGCGGGGGCAGTAGAGAACAGGTGGAGGCAGTAGAGAACAGGTAGAGGCAGTAGAGAACAGGTGGGGGCAGTAGAGAACAGGCGGGGGCAGTAGAGAACAGGTGGAGGCAGTAGAGAACAGGTAGAGGCAGTAGAGAACAGGCAGAGGCAGTAGAAAACAGGTGGAGGCAGTTGAGAACAGGTGGGGGCAGTAGAGAACAGGTGGGGGCAGTTGAGAACAGGTGGGGGCAGTAGAGAACAGGTGGAGGCAGTTGAGAACAGGTGGGGGCAGTAGAGAACAGGTGGATGCAGTAGAGAACAGGTGGAGGCAGTAGAGATCAGGCGTGGGCAGTAGAGAACAGGTGGAGGCAGTTGAGAAAAGGTGGAGGCAGTAGAGAACAGGTGAGGGCAGTAGAGAACAGGTAGACGCAGTAGAGAACAGGTGGGGGCAGTAGAGAACAGGTAGACACAGTAGAGAACAGGTGGAGGCAGTAGAGAACAGGCGGGGGCAGTAGAGAACAGGTGAGGCAGTAGAGAACAGGTGGAGGCAGTAGAGAACAAGTGGGGGCATTAGAGATCAGGCGGGGGCAGTAGAGAACAGGTAGACGCAGTAGAGAACAGGTGGGGGCAGTAGAGAACAGGCGGAGGCAGTAGAAAACAGGTGGAGGCAGTTGAGAACAGGTGGGGGCAGTAGAGAACAGGTGGAGGCAGTTGAGAACAGGTGGAGGCAGTAGAGAACAGGTGGAGGCAGTTGAGAACAGGTGGGGGCAGTAGAGAACAGGTGAGGGCAGTAGAGAACAGGTAGATGCAGTAGAGAACAGGTGGGGGCAGTAGAGAACAGGTAGACACAGTAGAGAACAGGTGGAGGCAGTAGAGAACAGGCGGGGGCAGTAGAGAACAGGTGGAGGCAGTAGAGAACAGGTGGGGGCAGTAGAGAACAGGCGGAGGCAGTAGAAAACAGGTGGAGGCAGTTGAGAACAGATGGGGGCAGTAGAGAACAGGTGGAGGCAGTAGAGAACAGGTGGATGCAGTAGAGAACAGGTGGAGGCAGTAGAGAACAGGCATGGGCAGTAGAGAACAGGTGGAGGTAGTTGAGAACAGGTGGGGGCAGTAGAGAACAGGCGGAGGCAGTAGAAAACAGGTGGAGGCAGTTGAGAACAGATGGGGGCAGTAGAGAACAGGTGGGGGCAGTAGAGAACAGGTGGATGCAGTAGAGAACAGGTGGAGGCAGTAGAGAACAGGCGTGGGCAGTAGAGAACAGGTGGAGGTAGTTGAGAACAGGTGGGGGCAGTAGAGAACAGGTGGAGGCAGTAGAGAACAGGTGGAGGCAGTATAGAACAGGCGGGGGCAGTAGAGAACAGGTGGGGCAGTTGAGAACAGGTGGAGGCAGTAGAGAACAGTTGGAGGCAATAGAGAAGAGGTGGGGGCAGTAGAGATCAGGCGGGGGCAGTAGAGAACAGGTGGGGCAGTAGAGAACAGGTGGACGGAGTAGAGAACAGGTGGGGCAGTAGAGAACAGGTGGAGATAGTAGAGAACAGGTGGAGGCAGTAGAGAATCGGTGGGGGCAGTAGAGAACAGGTGGAGGCAGTAGAGATAAGGTGGAGGCAGTAGAGAACAGGTGGGGGCAGTAGAGAACAGGTGGAGGCAGTAGAGAATCGGTGGGGGCAGTAGAGAACAGGTGGAGGCAGTAGAGATAAGGTGGAGGCAGTAGAGAACAGGTGGAGGCAGTAGAGAACAGGCGGGGCAGTAGAGAACAGGTGGAGGCAGTAGAGAACAGGTGGGTGCAGTAGAGAACAGGTGGAGGCAGTAGAGAATAGGTGGGGCAGTAGAGAATAGGTGGGGCAGTAGAGAACAGGTGGAGGTAGTTGAGAACAGGTGGAGGCAGTAGAGAATCGGTGGGGGCAGTAGAGAACAGGTGGAGGCAGTAGAGATCAGGTGGAGGCTGTAGAGAACAGGTGGGGGCAGTAGAGAACAGGCGGGGGCAGTAGAGAACAGGTGGAGGCAGTTGAGAACAGGCGGGAGCAGTAGAGAACAGGTGGAGGCAGTAGACAACAGGTGGAGGCAGTAGAGAACAGGCGGGGGCAGTTGAGAACAGGTGGAGGCAGTAGAGAACAGGTGGGGGCAGTAGAGAACAGGTGGGGCAGTAGAGAATAGGTCGCGGCAGTAGAGAACAAGCAGGGCAGTAGATAACAGGTGGATGCAGTAGAGAACAGGTGGGGGCAGTAGAGAACAGGTAGACATAGTAGAGAACAGGTGGGGACAGTAGAGAACAGGTGGAGGCAGTAGAGAACAGGTGGGGGCAGTAGAGAACAGGCGGGACAGTAGAGAACAGGCGGGGGCAGTAGAGAACAGGCGGGGGCAGTAGAGAACAGGTGGGGGCAGTTGAGAACAGGCGGGGGCAGTAGAAAACAGGTAGACATAGTAGAGAACAGGTGGGGGCAGTAGAGAACAGGTGGGGGCAGTAGAGAACAGGTAGACATAGTAGAGAACAGGTGGGGGCAGTAGAGAACAGGTGGAGGCAGTAGAGAACAGGTAGACATAGTAGAGAACAGGTAGAGGCAGTAGAGAACAGGTGGAGGCAGTAGAGAACAGGTAGAGGCAGTAGAGAACAGGTGGAGGCAGTAGAGAACAGGTAGAGGCAGTAGAGAACAGGTGGGGGCAGTAGAGAACAGGTAGAGGCAGTAGAGAACAGGTAGAGGCAGTAGAGAACAGGTGGGGGCAGTAGAGAACAGGTTACTGTGATGTTTCCTGTGTCTCTGATCAGCTGATTGAATCATTCATGTTCACTCTCAGTTCATTTTTGGTCCAAACACATTCAGACACATTCACAGTCACAGGAAGTTGTCACTGTGACCTCACTGACCTCAAGTCTGGACTGGACCCTGGTCTAGATCAGACCCTGCAGGGCCTGGACTGGACCCTGCAGCGCCTGAACTGGACTCTACAGGACCCGGATCAGAGTCCCTGTCTGGTTGTGGAGGTGCTGGGACCTTGCAAGACCTGGATCATACCTTGCAGGACCTGGATCAGACCCTTCAGGACCTGCACCAGAACCTGCAGCACCTGGATCAGACTTTTCAGAATGTGGATCAAGGTCGTTGTCTGGGTGTGGAGGTGCTGGTACCCTGCAGGACCTGAATCAGACCCTGCAGGGTCTGATCCAGACACTTCAGGACCTGGGTGTGTGGTGGTGTGGGTACCTTACAGGGTCTGGATCAGACCCTCAAGGATGTGTGGAGGTGCAGGTACCTTGCAGGACCTGGACTGGAGGGTCTGGTCCAGACCCTTCAGGACGTGGTTGTGTGCTGCTGCTGGTACCTTACAGGGTCTGGATAAGACTCTTCTGGACCTGAATGTGTGCTGTTGCAGGTACCTTACAGGGTCTGATCCAGACCCTTCATTCCTGGACTGGAGGGTCTGGTCCAGACTCTGCAGGACCTGTATCAGGGTCCCTGTTTGGGTCCAGCTGTGCAGGTACCTTGAGGCTGTTGCTCTTGCCCATCCTCAGACAGCCCATCCACATGTCGGTGAGCAACATCTGGCTGCAGGTGTGGGCGATGAAGTCTCGGTGTTTGGCGGCGACTGCGAGTTTCAGACAGGTGGAGTTACTCCAGTTCTTCAGCTCATACGTCAGCAACTTCATCGCCACCTGCTCGTCATGTTTGTACGACTGGTCCAACAACTCGTAGGCCAGCTGACCGAACTCCCTGCGCAGAGGAGACACAGCAGCACCCCCACAGGATGTGACATCACTACACACCAGAACACTTCCTGTCAATACATCAGTATTTCTCCTGTCATGTTATGTTTCCATCGTTCTCTTTGCTGACTCAGAAACTCTTAAAGTCCTCCTCCCTGTTTCTGACAGAGTTTCACCGCAGCAGCTCTCTGAAGATGCTCTGAGAATAACCCTTATCTTAACCAGGACCTGGTCTATCTTTCAGGGGAAATGTCACTCTAATGATTTTCTTTTTGTTGCTATAGGATGCTCTGTGAATACAGGCCCTGGTATGTAGTCTGTGGTCTGTGGTCTACTGGGCCCTGGTCTGTCTCTGGTCTCTGGTTTATAGGCTCTGGTCTCTGATCTCTGGTCTCTGGTCTTTTGTCCCTGGTTTCGAGTCCCTGGTACCTGGTCCCTAGTCTCTGATTTCTGGTCTCTGTGGGACTCACTTGGAGTTGTTCTCCAGGTCCTGGTAGATGTCATCCACCAGCTCGCTCTGGGACGACTCGTGGGCCATGGCCTTGTAGAGTTTACAGGCCACCAGCGCCTTGGCCATGGCCTCCTCCCCCCGCTGCCACAGGAAGAGCGCCATCTTCTGACGCTTCATCAGCACTGCCCACACCATCAGCTCATGGAATGGGTACTGAAACCTGCTGACCTCGGGGTCGTCCACGTCGATGTCCACTTCCTCCTCCTTCTTCTTGTTTTTCTTTCCTTTGCCCTTTGGGCGGGGCTCGTCATCCTGCAGGAAGTGACCTCACAAGTCACATGTCAGTCCACCATCAGCTGATCTTATATGTACAACAGAAAGTACTGAAAACAACAAACCTCCATTCCCAGAAGTTTCAGAGCCTTTGGCTGCGAGAGAAGAGACAAAGACATCAGTTTATTATTCCAGAAATACGTCATCATCACAGTCCCGTCAGCTTTATACTCAACGAGTCTCATTCATGAAACATTTGTTAATCTGTGAGCAGATCTGCACATGTAAAACCTCGGTACTAAAAACTTGCACCAGTCATGAACGCTGCGGTGAACTCTGGTTTGATAGTAGGCAACATGTGTTTGTTCATATATGCCAAGCAGTTGTAAATTGACAGTGCGCTAATGCTAGTTGGTAATTAGCATACAGCCCCACCCATGAATGTCCAGTGACATCATATATGGAGGTGATAACTACTATGATAGGTGTATCCTGTCAACCTGTGGACACATGGATCAAACACAGACAGAGAGAAGAAAAGGTTTCTGATGCTGAGGCTGATATTATTTCAGAGAGAAGAATATTTTGTTTCCTCCTGTCAGTAGAGGTGTGACAGTGACAGGTAAATCAGAGGCTGTTAACTCTGTGTCCTCTGCTGTGAAAACTATCTGGGCCCCGTTTCCCAGAGCCTTTGTAGCACTACATGCATGCTAAGTTGTGTCTTAAGGTCTCCCTTAAGCTTAGGGGCTGTTTCCCAGAGTCTCCTTAGTGAAGATCTATCTTCTAAAGGGTAGATCTTAAGAAGGGTGGACTGAACCACTCGTAAGCTGTCCCTGATGACGGAGGAGCTGTTACACGTTGGGGCCCAGTGTGGCAATACCCACCTGTGACCTCAGCTAGATAGATCGTCGGAAATCTACATTCAACTGAAAACTGGATTCTGGATCTACAGCAGGTTATGAATGAATGAACAGTATACACATGTATTATGAATGAATGAACAGTATATACATGTATTATGAATGAATGAACAGTATATACAGTGTTATACTGTATATACTGTTCATTCATTCTAAATCTATCTATATCGATATATATATATATATATATATATATACATATATATGTATATATATATATATATATATATATGTATATATATATGAATGAATGACAGAGTTTGTTATGGTCTTTGGCAGAGGCATGCTCACTCGTTTGAGGCCGTACAGGTTGTTGTACAGCGTCCTGAAGCTCTTCCTGGTGTAGTTGCAGCGATAAGCTCCGCCCATCAGCAACTCCAGCACCAGGCCGATATCGATGAGTGTGATCTGATAGTCTGGAGGAAGGTTCCCCTGAAACAGAATGAGGTTTCACTCATGTCACGATTAGAGTTCAGAAGACAAAATATTGATGTATATTAATAAATAATAACTAACAGATCAATGAATAATTGGTAATCAGCTTTGTTCTTTGAAGATACAAAAAAACACACACTGACCTTTTTGACGTCTCTGACCACAAAATGCAGCGTGTTGGTCGGCCCCAACTTCTACAGGAAGAAAAACAATTGAAAAAAAAATTGAAAAAAAAAAGGAAGAAAACCAACCAAACAAACAAACAGGAAGCTGATGAAAAGTACAAGTATGGGCGGCTGTGGCTCAGAGGTAGAGTGGGTCGTCCACCAATTGAAAGATCAGCGGTTCGATCCCGGGCTCCTCCAGGCTGCATGTCGAAGTACCCTTGAGCAAGATACTGAACCCCAAATTGCTCCGGATGGCTGTTCCATGTGTGAGTGTGTTAAAACTGAGTAGCAGGTGGCACCTTGTAGGGTAGCCTCGGCCACCAGTGTATGATGTGTGTGTGAATGGGTGAACGTGACTCGTAGTGTAAAAAGTGCTTTGAGTGGTCACTAGATGACAAGAAAGGCGCTATACAAATGCAGGTCCATTTAACATTTACCATTTACAACAACAAATCTAGAGTTTCTCTTGTCATGGAAAAAAAACAGGCCTGAGAACATCTGTGAAAAATGTGACATCAGAGGGACTCTGGTTCTGACATCAGACAGCAACAAAGATGCCAGAACCCTAAATCCATAATTGTGTTGTTGACCAGAGAAATAAAATAATATCCATATGTATGACTCATGGATTCATGTTCATGTAAAATAATAACACTGAACAGGCCACTGTTTTATAACACACCACACATATCTTATTTTTTTATTTTTTAAAAATACATTACTCATAGTTTTAATTCATATCAATTCATTATTTATAAAAATCAGTGTGGTTAATTAATGATATGATAATATTGTCGACAGTTAATCTGTGATATGATGTAATGATGTCAGGAGCTGTGATATGATGTAATGATGTCAGGAGCTGTGATATGATGTAATGATGTCAAGACCTGTGACATGATGTAATGATGTCAGGAGCTGTGATATGATGTAATGATGTCAGGAGTTGTGACATGATGTAATGATGTCAGGAGCTGCGATATGATGTAATGATGTCAGGAGCTGTGATATGAACATGATACATGAACACATGAACACATGAACACACTGACAAATGAACACAATGACACATGAACACACTGACACATGAACACAATGACACACGAACACAATGACACACTGACACATGAACACACTGACACATGAACACATGAACACACTGACACATGAACACACTGACACATGAACACATGAACACACTGACACATGAACACAATGACACATGAACACACTGACACATGAACACAATGACACATGAACACACTGACACATGAACACATGAACACAATGACACATGAACACACTGACACATGAACACAGTGACACATGAACACATGAACACACTGACACATGAACACATGAACACAATGACACATGAACACACTGACACATGAACACAATGACACATGAACACACTGACACATGAACACATGAACACAATGACACATGAACACACTGACACATGAACACAGTGACACATGAACAAATGAACACAGTGACACATGAACACAATGACACATGAACACACTGACACATGAACACAATGACACATGAACACAATGACACATGAACACACTGACACATGAACACAATGACACATGAACACAGTGACACATGAACACATGAACACACTGACACATGAACACAATGACACATGAACACACTGACACATGAACACAATGACACATGAACACATGAACACACTGACACATGAACACACTGACACATGAACACATTGACACATGAACACATGAACACACTGACACATGAACACAGTGACACATGAACACACTGACACATGAACACATTGACACATGAACACAATGACACATGAACACAATGACACATGAACACACTGACACATGAACACAATGACACATGAACACACTGACACACGAACACATGAACACACTGACACATGAACACAATGACACATGAACACATGAACACACTGACACATGAACACATGAACACAATGACACATGAACACACTGACACATGAACACAATGACACATGAACACACTGACACATGAACACATGAACACACTGACACATGAACACAATGACACATGAACACAATGACACATGAACACACTGACACATGAACACATGAACACACTGACACATGAACACAATAACACATGAACACAATGACACATGAACACATGAACACAATGACACATGAACACACTGACACATGAACACACTGACACATGAACACATGAACACACTGACACATGAACAAACTGACACATGAACACACTGACACATGAACACATGAACACACTGACACATGAACACACTGACACATGAACACATGAACACACTGACACATTAACAAACTGACACATTAACAAACTGACACATGAACACATGAATACACTGACACATTAACAAACTGACACATGAACAAACTGACACATGAACAAACTGACACATGAATACACGACAGTCAGCAGGTTTAATCAACTGTAACTGTGTTTCCTGTCAGCTGTAACATCAGTGGACAGATAGGTGTGTATAAGATGAGGATGGCATGTCACACGTGTCCACAGCTGTTGGAGCTGACACACACACACACACACACACACACACACACGTGCACACACACACACACACACGTGCACACACACACACACACACGTGCACACACACACACACACATGCGTCCATTCAACAAACATGATCAGTAAGTTCATCCTTACACATCTGTTTATTATTTCCTGCTGAATGACCTCATGTCGAACCGTAAACTCTGATGAACATACAGAACATGTAAACATGTTTCTCTCTGCATGTTGATACGTGTCACGTGTCACATGACGTCTGTCGAAGTCTGAATGTCTCTCACACACTGTTTGTTTATGTTCATGTTCTGACAGCTGCGACTGCGACGTGTGACATCACTCATCATACAGCTGATTTAATGGTTACACTGAGGACACTGAGGATAGAGAGGACACTGAAGATACAGAGAACACTGAGGACACAGAGGTCACTGAGGACACAGAGGTCACTGAGGACACTGAGGACACTGAAGATACTGAGGACACAGAGGACACTGAGGATACAGAGGACACTGAGGACACAGAGGTCACTGAGGACACTGAGGACACTGAGGACACAGAGGATACAGAGGACACTGAGGACACAGAGGACACTGAAGATACTGAGGACACAGAGGACACTGAGGATACAGAGGACACTGAGGACACAGAGGACACTGAGGATACAGAGGACACTGATGACACAGAGGACACTGAGGATACAGAGGACACTGAGGACACAGAGGATACAGAGGACACTGAGGACACAGAGGATACTGAGGACACAGAGGACACTGAGGACACAGAGGACACTGAGGATACAGAGGACACTGAGGATACTGAGGACACAGAGGACACTGAGGATACAGAGGACACTGAGGACACAGAGGACACTGACGATACAGAGGACACTGAGGACACAGAGGACACTGACTGCTGTGTGGCGTCCTCGGATGCGTCTCACCGTGTTGTAGAGCTCCTCCAGGCGGGGGATGGTCAGGAAGTGATGGATGTTGACGCCGTTCTCGATCAGCAGTTTGACAAAATCCACTCTGTCCAACACCAGAGCGTCCATCATGGCCTGCTCCAGAGAGTTCACCTGGGATGACATCACATCTTAGTCACCTCACTAACCTGTGACATCACTGACAGACTCAGATCTTTAAAGTCCAGCTCAGACTGAAGATTCTCGACAGCTAAGTGTCAGAGTGATGAAGAGGAGTCAGAGTGATGAGGAGGAGTCATAGTGATGAGGAGGAGTCAGAGTGATGAAGAGGAGTCAGAGTGATGGGGAGGAGACAGAGTGATGAGGAGGAGTCAGAGTGATGAAGAGGAGTCAGAGTGATGAGGAGGAGTCAGAGTGATGAAGAGGAGTCATAGTGATGGGGAGGAGACAGAGTGATGAGGAGGAGTCAGAGTGATGAAGAGGAGTCAGAGTGATGAGGAGGAGTCAGAGTGATGAAGAGGAGTCAGAGTGATGAAGAGGAGTCAGAGTGATGGGGAGGAGTCAGAGTGATGAAGAGGAGTCAGAGTGATGGGGAGGAGTCAGAGTGATGAAGTGAGTTTGTCTTTGGTCTGAACTGGACTTAATGAACCGATTCATCCTTTCACATGTGGGAGACGTGTTGTTGTGAATAAAGACTGAGTGTTACGGTTTGTCTCTGACGCCCTGACGGCAGGTGGTTGGTTCAGGTTCAAACGGTGATGCTGGTGTCTTAACGTGTTAGTTAATAACTGTCGCCAGCTCTGTGAGTTCTGACAGAACCTTATGGATCAGAACTCTTGATCCCAGTGTGTCAGACTGACCCAGTTTGATCCCAGTGTGTCACACTGACCCAGTTGAGCAGCTCCAGTTTTCGGGGGTCGGTCTCTTCGGGTGGTTCAGGTTTGGTTTTGCCTGCTTTTCCTTTCTTGCCTCGAGCCTTCCCTTTTCCTCCTGCTCCTCCTGTTCCTCCTGCTCCTCCTCCTGCTGCTCGCTGGGCTGGTGGACTTTTGGGGCGGTCGGAGGACAACGAGCTGACAGGCTGCAGAGACACAGATAATGATCCAATCACAGGGTTTAACTGGAAGACAAACTGTTCACTTCTTATTAGGAGGAAGAGGAGACGTGAGGAAGAGGAGGTCGGTCACAACAAAAACTCACAGGTTCAAGATAAATTCACAGAAATCTTTCTGATTTGTCTAAAGTTTAACTTTAGAGAGGACATAAACATGTCTCCATGTGTCCCACCAGAGGGACAGAGACAGAGACAGAGACAGAGACAGGAGGACAGAGACAGAGACAGAAGGACAGAGACAAAGACAGAGGAACAGATACAGAGACAGGAGGAAGGAGACAGAGACAGAAGGGCAAAGACAGAGACAGGAAAACAGAGACAGGAGGACAGAGACAGAGACAGGAGGACAGAGACAGAGACAGAGACAGGAGGACAGAGACAGAGACAGAGACAGAAGGACAGAGACAGAGACAGGAGGACAGAGACAGAGACAGAGACAGGAGGACAGAGACAGAGACAGAGACAGGAGGACAGAGACAGAGACAGAGACAGAAGGACAGAGACAGAGACAGGAGGACAGAGACAGACACAGAGACAGGAGGACAGAGACAGAGACAGAGACAGGAGGACAGAGACAGATAGAATCAGACTAACAGGCCAGTGGAGTCCATAGACGAAGATCTGACTGTGAGCGATGTCCACTCTGTTCCACGCCAACGCCAAACTCAGTTGATCAGACGCCGACGCATTTGTCCCTGAAACCAAAGGGACAGACATCAACACACGCTGGGTTCATCCATTCATTCATTAACACAGCCTATTATAACATTCATTATAGATTATATATCATTATAAAGACCGCGATGAAACTGACTTTTCAGGAGCAGAGTACCTTGCCCGGGAATGGGACACCGGGGCCTCCTCCTGGAGCCAGAACCGGGGGTAGAGCTCACCAGCGAGCTCAGCCCGAAGAGACAACATGGAGCCGTCGCCCTGTGGGCCCACCACCCGCAGGGACAGAAATTGGGGTCAGGTGCATTGTGTGCCCCTGGCGTGCCGATCCCTGGTGTCACGGACTGGCTTTTGGAACGTGGAATGACACCTCTCTGGTGGGGAAGGAGCCGGAGCTGGTGTGGGAGGTGGAGCAGTACCGACTAGATATAGTTGGGCCCACCTCCATGCACAGCACTGGTTTTGGAACCAAACTCTTGGAGAGGGGCTGGACTCTTGCTTTTGCTTAGGGTGAGAGGCACCAGACAGGTGTGGGGATAATCACAAGCCCCCGGCTGAGCGCCGCCATGTTGGGGTTCTCCCCAGAGACTGAGAGGGTTGTTTCAATGCGCCTGCGGGTCACAAAGAGAAGGTCTCTGACTGTTGTTTGTGCATATGCACCACGGCAGTGCAGAGTACTTGGCCTTCTTGGAGTCTCTCTTGGAATCTCTCATCCTGCAAGGGGTGCCAGCTGGGGACTCCATAGTTCTCCTGGGGGACTTCCACGCTCATGTGGGCAATGACGGAGAAACCTGGAGGGGGGGCAATTGGGAGGAACAGCCTGCCTGATCTGAACCCGAGTGGTGCTTTGTTATTGGACTTGAACACCATGTTTGAGCACAGGGAGGTTCATAAGTGTACTTGGTACCAGAACACCCTAGGCCAAAGATCAATGATCAATCTTGTGGTCATATTAGCAGATCTGCGGCCGTGTGTCTTGGACACTCGGGTGAAGAGAGGAGCAGAGCTGTCAACTGATCACCTGGTGGTGAGTTGGATCAGATGGTGGGGGAGGCTGCCGGACAGACCTGGTAAACCCAAATGTCTAGTGAGGGTGAACTGGAAACATCTGGCTGAGGACCCTGTCCATGGGGTATTCCAATCCCACCTCCGGGAGAATTTCTCGTGCATCCTGGGATAGGTTGGGGACATGGAGTCTGAGTGGGCCATGTCCAAAGCCTCCATTGTGGAGGCAGCTTCTAGGAGCTGTGGTCAGAAGGTTGTTGGTGCCTGTTGGGGCGGCAACCGAAGAACCCGCTGATGGAGGGAGGCCGTCAGGCTGAAGAAGGAGGCCTTTCAGCACTATTGGGCTGTCATGGCTGACACACCTTTTCAGTGTCACGTGGAGGTCGGGTACAGTGCCTGCAGAGTGGCAGACCGTGAAGTGAAAATAAAAACAAAATGCAAGAAAAAATATAGAGGGGACCGGAGGGTGTGCTCCAGATATCAGGGCATCACACTGCTCAGCCTCCCGGGTAAAGTTTACTCCAGGGTGCTGGAAAGGACGCTCTGAGCGACTGTCAAACCTCAGATTCAGGAGGAGCAATGCGTATTTCGTCCTGGCCGTGGAACAGTGAACCAGTGGAGCAGCTCTTTACCCTTGCGAGGCTGCTGGAGGGGTCGTGGGAGTTTGTCCATCCAGTATACATGTGCTTTGTGGACCTGGAGAAGGCTTACGACCGTGTCCCTTGAGGGTCTTGTGGAGGGTACTATGGGAGTACGGGGTGCCAGACTCACTGCTACGAGCCATCCGGTCCCTGTATGACCAAATTGAGAGCTGTGTCCGCATACTTGGTTTAAAGTCGAACGCATTCTCGGTGGGTGTTGGCCTCCACCAAGGTTGTCCCTTGTCATCAATCCTGTTTGTGATCTTCATGGACAGGATCTTGAGGCACAGCCGGGGGGAGGAAGGGGTCCTGTTTGGGGACCTGAGAATTGTATCTCTGCTTTTCGCAGATGATGTGGTTCTGTTGGCTCCATCACACCGTGACCTCCAGCATGCACTGGGGCGTTTTGCAGCTGAGTGTGAAGCAGTTGGAATGAGAGTCAGCACCTCCAACTCTGAGGCCATGGTTCTCTGTCAGAAACTGGTGGATTGCTCTCTTGGGGTTGGGGGAGAGTTACTGCCTCGTGCAAAGGAGTTCAAGTATCTTGGGGTCTTGTTCACGAGTGAGGGTAGAATGGAGCGTGAGGGATGTCTGGGGTGCTTTGCTCGGCCTGCTGCCCCCGTGACCCGGTCCCAGATAAGCAGATGAAAGTAGATGGATGGATGGATAAATAGATAGAAAGACTTCAGAGTCACAGGGAGGTCGGCTGAAGGTCATACTCATGATCAGTTTTCAACATCACTCAGTCCGTCTCCATGATAACAGTGAAGTGGAGCTACAGTCCCAGCTGGACGAGGTCATCTAACTGGCCTACTGTCCTTGTCCCAGTATACAAGCACGGGAGGGGAATCCATTTATTGAGCCAAGTATGTGCGACTCCTCTACGATAGGTGGAGATATGCCCCCTTTCAGCTTGTTAGTATTGGACCTTTTTCCTGTTGACCTATTACGTCACAGACCAAACAATGGACAAACAAGTTAGCTACGGTTAGCTAGCAGCTAACTGCTACCATGGTGGACAACTTTACAGCTCTGTACATTTGGTCCGTCCAAAAAGTCACGGCTCTGGATGTAGATTTCTCCATGTTGTTACCGGCTTCTTCTTCTCTTACACATTTAATGCTATTGGACTTCCGGGTCAAAGCCCGGGGCGGAAACTGTGGAGCATGCTCAGAGCGCCTCGGCCAGTTTGGGTCTGATTGACTGTATACATGCAGGAGTCACATGATCTGGGTGTGTTAGTCCCACTGTGACACATTCACTGCAGGAACATTTCACTCACACTGACATGTTTACAGGGTTAGATCTGTTGTCATGGTAAAAGACTGAGTGATGTCATGTGACCTGTATAAATCTGTTGTGTTACCTTTGAGCAGTGCCGTTAGGATGGACATCTCAATGTCCTGCTGTCCCTCTGAGCCCATCCTGAACACTGTGATCTACACACACAACACACAACACTGTCAACTACACACAAAATACACAACATCTGCACACTGTGAGGAGACAGGAAGTGTCTGAGGGAAGTAAAGGAGGATGTGGACAGACAGAGCAGAGGTATAGAAGAGCAGAGTCCATAGGAGGCTGTCCTACAGCAGGTCCAACACCTTTATCTGCACACGTTTACACCTGGAGACATGTCTGTCCTCAACCACAACCCGCCTACACCACATCTCGTCTTGTCTCGTCACATCTCATGACAAACATGTTGAAATAACAGCTCTGTCCTGACTGATATAACGTCTCGTCTCATCTCGTCTTGACTCAACTCTTCTCGTCCCCTGATATAAACCAGAGAGACACTCGTCTGTCCTGTCAGCAGCTCTGTGAGTCTGTCTTCAATCACCATGGTCAGTTTAGCTGAATGTTTTTATCCAAAGATAGACTGAAGACAGACTGAGGACAGGCTGAGGACAGGCTGAGGACAGACTGAGGACAGGCTGAGGACAGACAAGCTGAGGACAGACTGAGGACAGGCTGAGGACAGACTGAGGACAGACAGGCTGAGGACAGACTGAGGACAGACAAGCTGAGGACAGACTGAGGACAGACTGAGGACAGGCTGAGGACAGACTGAGGACAGACAGGCTGAGGACAGACTGAGGACAGACAAGCTGAGGACAGACTGAGGACAGGCAGGCTGAGGACAGACATTAGGACAGAGAGGCTGAGGACAGACAGGCTGAGGACAGACTGAGGACAGACAGGCTGAGGGCAGACTGAGGACAGATAGGCTGAGGACAGACTGAGGACAGACAGGCTGAGGACAGACTGAGGACAGACTGAGGACAGACTGAGGACAGACTGAGGACAGACTGAGGACAGACAAGCCGAGGACAGGCTGAGGACAGACTGAGGACAGACTGAGGACAGACAAGCCGAGGACAGGCTGAGGACAGACTGAGGACAGATAGGCTGAGGACAGGCTGAGGACAGGCTGAGGACAGACTGAGGACAGACAGGCTGAGGACAGACTGAGGACAGACTGAGGACTCATCAGAGACGGTTCAAACTACTGAACAGATTCATTTGAATCTCCAGGTGAGCTGTGAACAGGTGGGTTTAAACTCTTAAAGAGACAGTACTGCTTTATTGTGTCAGCAGCAGGTTAATCTGACTCTGAATCAGTTGAAGTGAATTGAAGTGATTTTATTTGACTTTGTGAGTGGCGTGCTGCTGCAGCTGTTCTCAGGAAGAAGCAGAGGATTGTGGGATTAAATAAATGCTGCAGGGTCACAGAACAATCTCCATTAAACGCTGTAGTTTGGGGTCGAAGGTCAAACCTTTGTCATTATGTTAATGTCACAGTCAGCAGGTTCCTCTGTTTTTTACTGTTTTACATCAGCAGAGCTGAGACCACGTTACCCACAATCCACTGTGACCATCAGTGATGACACTGATACATGAACATCAGATTGTACAGCAGGTCTGCAGCAGGTTTAACTGAAGCATTATAAATCCATTTGTACTCTGTAGTCATGGAAACAGACGAGTGATGGTATAAAAAGGGAAAGTCAGTCTTTAACCCTTGAGGGTCTTGGGCTAATTTTGGCGGTTTTGTATACTTGTGATTTTTGCCTTTATATACCACATAAAAAAATGTTTGTCAACAAAATGCCAACAGATGGACTCAAATATTCTGTTAATACAGAAATTAATTAATTAAATATGATTCAGTGTTAACGACTCACAGCCTCTGATGATCAACTGAAAACTCATCAAAGTCTAAACTACAAGACATCAACTACAACTCCCAGGGTGCATTTCACCAGCAAACAGCCAATCACAGAGCTTCATTTCAACAAAGAGTCAATCACAGAGCTTCAGGTGAGTCAGTTGGTTTTAACAGCTGCAGTGACTTAATGAACACAAACGTTATTAATGAACGTGTCAGTAAAATGATTCAGACGCTCTGATACAGACTGAGCAGAGGCCACATGTTGATGAACTGTAGAAGAAGAGTGAAGGCTGGAGGAGGAAACAGACCTATGGAGTGAGTTTGATGATGATGATGATGATGATGATGATGATGACGGTCACAGGCTGAAACAGTCTAATAGTAACGTTTTATATTACAAGATGCTGCAGAGTTTTGACCTGCGTTAACACTGAAGAGCTAACCCCACCCTCCATCCACCCAGTGACATCACTGTGACATCACTGTGTGGCTTTCTTCAGTCAGACAAACATCATCCAGATTCTGTCACCTCATCACTGGGAAAACATACATGTTGAAGTTGTTACCGGGCAACAGGGCAGGTTGATGATGATGATGATGATGATGATGATGGTGATGATGATGATGATGGTGACTGCGACACACTGACGGCAGCTGGATGTGAATGAGGACTGAACTCATCACAACGTACCAGCGCTCTCTTCTTCATGCACTCCATCACCATGATGAAGATCTGCTGCGCCTGGCTACGGCTGTAGTTGAAGGTTTTCTGGATGGTGACCATCAGCTGATCTTTGACGCTGTCAGTCAGCAACCTGAGCAGGAAAAACAGTACACAGTCATGTGACGTTCTCCAGGGGGACGACTGAGAGCAGCAGGAGAAGAAACAGTCAGGTGTCCATCAAAAGACTGACAAACCTGTCTGAAGACTGGTCCCTGAACACATCCTTTACATTTACAGAAACCTGAAGAGGACTGACAAACTACAGTGACCTATCTGTCCAACAGTCGATCTGTCCAACGGTCAATATTTCCAACAGTTGATCTGTCCAACAGTCGATCTGTTAAACACTCGATTAGTCCAACAGTCAATCCGTCCAATGGTCAATCCGTCAAACGGTCGATCTGACCAACAGTCAATCCATCAAATGGTTGATATGTCCAAAGGTCGATCTGTCCAATGGTCAATCTGTCCAACGGTCGATCTGTCAAACGGTCAATCCGTCAAACGGTCAATACGTCCAACAGTCGATCCATCAAATTGTCTATCCGTCCAATGGTCAATCCGTCCAACAGTCAATCCGTCCAACAGTCGATCTGTCCAACAGTCAGTCCATCAAATGGTCAATCTGTCCAACAGTCGATCTGTCCAACAGTCAATCCATCAAATGGTCAATCTGTCCAATGGTCCATCTGTCAAACAGTCAATCCATCAAACAGTCGTTTCGTCCAACAGTCGATCCATCAAACGGTTGATCTGTCAAACGGTCCATCTGTCCAGCTGTTGATCTGTGATGGTTCATGTTTCTAACTGTCCGAGTTTTAAAGTCAAACTGAATCAAGTCTGTCCTGCAGCAGATGTCTCATCTGGCTGAGAACCAAACTGAGTTTAATGTACGAATGTCACTCACCCGTCTTCGCCACAGTATCTGTGTGCAAAGGAAATGATGTCAGAGGCACGACCGCTGCCATCACAGACAACAACAGGGACCGGGGGCTCCTCCCTGAGACTCTCCAACACGATGGAGATGACATTAGGCCCGCCCTCCAGGATCAGACACACCACTGGGACGCCCTGACCCAAACCTGACACACACAACACACACAGAACACACAATATACAACACACACAACACACGTCATGCTGCTTCACATCTTCACGTTGTTTCTCAGGATCTTTGATTTCACACTAACTGAATAATTTCATAATAAAGTTTTACATTGTTCTGCTCCCAGTCTTTGTGCTAAGCTAGACTAACAGTTTCCCTCTGCCCCCAGGCTTTGTGCTCAGCTAGGCTAACAGATGAAAGAAGATAAAACAGACACACAGTCCTCAGTTTTTCATGTTTTCCTGTCCCTGTGAGGACGTCTGATTGTCCACAGCTGAGTCATGTTGGTGTTTTCGGTTAGCGGTGGATGAAGTGACGTCTGAGCCTCCCTCTGGTGTCCCTGCCTCACACACAGCTCCAGGCATAGGATGACAAAGGGAAACCCACAGGTCACATGATGTGTCTCATGTTTACTCCAGCAGGGTTTCATCTGAGGACAGCACCTGATTGGTGATGATACTCAGTTGTATTTATCGATGAAGCCAGAAGAAAGCAATCAATTAACTAAACTCCATAACTGCCTTAAAGACATAAAAACCTGGATGAGCACCAATTTCCTGATGTTAAATTCATACAAAACTGAAGTTATTGTTCTTGGCCCCAAACAACTCAGAGACTCTTTATCTGATGACATAGTTTCTCTAGATGGCATTGCTCTGGCCTCTAGCACTACCGTAAGAAACCTCGGAGTAATATTTGATCAAGATTTGTCTTTTAATTCTCATTTAAAACAAACCTCACGGACTGCATTTTTTCATCTGCGTAATATTGTGAAAATTAGGCCTATCCTGACCCGAAAAGATGCAGAAAAATTGGTCCACGCTTTTGTTACCTCTAGGCTGGATTACTGTAACTCTCTATTATCAGGTAGCTCTAGTAAGTCCTTAAAAACTCTCCAGCTAATTCAGAATGCAGCAGCACGTGTACTAACAGGAACTAAGAAACGAGATCATATTTCTCCTGTTTTAGCTTCTCTGCACTGGCTCCCTGTAAAATCCAGAATTGAATTTAAAATCCTACTGTTAACTTATAAAGCTCTAAATGGTCAAGCTCCGTCATATCTTAGAGAGCTCATAGTGCCATATTATCCCACCAGAACACTGCGCTCTGAGAACGCAGGGTTACTCGTGGTCCCTAAAGTCTCCAAAAGTAGATCAGGAGCCAGAGCCTTCAGCTATCAGGCTCCTCTCCTGTGGAATCATCTTCCTGTTACGGTCCGGGAGGCAGACACCGTCTCCACATTTAAGACTAGACTTAAGACTTTCCTCTTTGATAAAGCTTATAGTTAGGGCTGGCTCAGGCTTGCCCTGTACCAGCCCCTAGTTAGGCTGACTTAGGCCTAGTCTGCCGGAGGACCCCCCTATAATACACCGGGCTCCTTCTCTCCTTCTCTCTCTCTCTCTCTCTCTCTCTCTCTCTCTCGTATTCTATTACTGCATCTTGCTAACTCGGCCATTCTGGATGTCACTAACTCGGCTTCTTCTCCGGAGCCTTTGTGCTCCACTGTCTCTCAGATTAACTCATATCACAGCGGTGCCTGGACAGCGTGACGTGTGTGGTTGTGCTGCTGCCGTGGTCCTGCCAGATGCCTCCTGCTGCTGCTGCCATCATTAGTCATTAGTCATACTTCTACTGTTATTATACACATATGACTATTGTCACACATGTATACTGCCAGATATTAATACATACTTTCAACATATTGTACCACAGTAGCCAGAACTATAACTATAATATTATTACTTTCATTAATGTTGTTGTAAGCTACTGTTATTACCTGCATCTCTCTCTCTCTCTCTCTCTCTCTCTCTCTCTCTCTCTCTCTCTCTGTCTCATTGTGTCATACGGATTACTGTTAATTTATTATGCTGATCTGTTCTGTACGACATCTATTGCACGTCTGTCCGTCCTGGAAGAGGGATCCCTCCTCAGTTGCTCTTCCTGAGGTTTCTACCGTTTTTTTTCCCCGTTAAAGGGTTTTTTTGGGGAGTTTTTCCTGATCAGCTGTGAGGGTCATAAGGACAGAGGGATGTCGTATGCTGTAAAGCCCTTCGAGGCAAATTGTGATTTGTGATATTGGGCTTTATAAATAAAATTGATTGATTGATTGATTGGCTGACAGGTGACCAGGTGGCTAGTGAAGAGTTCTGATTTGTTTGTTGGCTGATTGAGTCCTGATCAACCAGCACAGTCGCCAGAATAAAGTGTTTATGTGTAGGTTTATGTTACATTTATATGTTTTATATGTGACATCAGAACAAATGAAACACGTGTCTGAGATCGGACTGAACACATCACATGTATCTGAGGAGAGAACGTGTTTTCATTAGTTTGGGTGAACTGGCCCTTTAACAAACTGAGGCTACTCTACACTTCCTGTTTGTTCTCAGGACAGCAGTGATTGGCTGTTTGAGTGTGTCACATGGTGTCACAGGTGCGTGACTCACGTGTGTTGATCTTCTGCAGGGCAATGTGTTTCTCCAGCTGACGGCGGAGCCGCACCTCGGCGCCGTACTTCCCGCTGGTCCCGTTATCAGACAGTATGAAGTGAGAGTGGCTGCTGTTCAGGACGGACAGCTTGCTGAGAGGGTTAGACATGGTCTGATAGGGGTGACTCACCTGGAAGGAACACATGTGACTGGTCTGATCAGAGGTGGGAGGAGCCACACATCAGTCTCAGGTCATTACGGGAAGGTGTTTAGTCTTTATAGAGCGGCTCTGTTTGTCAGTCTGTAGTTTCCTGTTCTGTTCCTTATTCCAACTGAAAAGTTCAAACTCTGTGTGTTTGAGTATAAAATAAAAGTTTCCCAAACCCTTCTAAAGTCATTTACCCATGTGACTTTTCTTCATATAAACATGTGTGATATCAATCTCAAACCTCTAGTCTGGAGAAGCAGACAGCAGACATGACACAGTAAAGTCCTGCTGTAGACGCCATGTTAGTTTGGTTCTGTAAATTCACAGTGAAACAAACGAGCTGAGTGAGTCGATCAGCAGCTCCTGAGTTCTGTCAGCTTATATTACTGCTCATGTAAATGTCTGGTGTCTTCACAGAGAGCCATATAATGACCTCAGCTCCCCGTCTGAGAGGCCGTTGAACGGACGGTAAGGTACAGAGGTCACTCAAACTGAAACTGAAGTTTCCTTTTAAGGAGGCTGAAATATGTTTTACTGTTGTTCCTGTTCACTCTCACCAACATCAGTCGTTTTACCTCACAGAACAAACTTGTCTACATATGACGTCCAAGGTACCCTGGGTGTGTTGGTTGTTGACGTTCTGGGACGCCGTGTCAACTTCAGCCTGTTACATGCATTGTCTGTTTTCAAAATACACTTCTGTTTTCACAGGAAATGTACAGTTTGCATACAGTCTCTTTCAAAATAAAAGCACTACATTGGTACAACACCAACAACTGATGTTTTTTCCTTCAACAACCAAAACACGTGGTTACGTTTAGCCAACACACACACACACACGGTTACGTTTAGCCAACACACACACGTGGTTACGTTTAGCCAACACACACACACATGGTTACGTATATCCAACACACACACGTGGTTACGTTTAGCCAACACACACACGTGGTTACGTTTAGCCAACACACACACGTGGTTACGTTTTGCCAACACACACACACACGTGGTTACGTTTAGCCAACACACACGTGGTTACGTTTAGCCAACACACACACATGGTTACGTTTAGCCAACACACACGTGGTTACGTTTAGCCAACACACACACATGGTTACGTTTAGCCAACACACATACGTGGTTATGTTTAGCCAACACACACACACACGTGGTTACGTTTATCCAACACACACACGTGGTTATGTTTAGCCAACACACACACATGGTTACATTTAGCCAACACACACACGTGGTTACGTTTAGCCAACACACACATGTGGTTACGTTTTGCCAACACACACACACGTGGTTTCGTTTAGCCAACACACACACGTGGTTACGTTTAGCCAACACACACACACATGGTTACGTTTAGCCAACACACACACGTGGTTACGTTTAGCCAACACACACACGTGGTTACGTTTAGCCAACACACACACGTGGTTACAGTTAGCCAACACACACACGTGGTTATGTTTAGCCAACACACACGTGGTTATATTTAGCCAACACACACACATGGTTACGTTTAGCCAACACACACGTGGTTACATTTAGCCAACACACACACGGTTACGTCCTTCAGCAGTAACAACCACAGTGTCAGCTCACAGCTGCTGTGTCTCATAAAAATCAGAAATGTTTTTGAAGACAAGTGAATGATGATGATGTTTTTATTTAATCTTACGTCTCTCCCAATGAGGTCCTCTTTGTTCTCCACGATGCCCCATGGTGCGATGCCAATTGCGCAGACTTTCCCTCTGGACTTTGACGAATGATCTTTGAGAGCATCTCCGACATGACGTATCACTCCTGAAACACCACAGAGATCAGGATCCTGTTAGAGGACGAGCGCTACGATGTCATGTGATGACTAAACAAAACATCATCCATCAGTTACAGCGGTGGAGCTGCTGACATGGGTCCTGTTTCAGGTTTGAATCACAGTCTGGATGATGTCAGTCGTCCTGTTGACTTTAAGAAGTTCATCATTTCCTGTCTCTATATCAGACAGTGAGATGTTCAGGAGGTGGTTATCTTAGCTTAGCTTAGCTTAGCATAAAGACTGTAAACAATCAGCCTGTCTCTGTCAACACATCACGTCTCATTTGTTCCACATAATAACCAGTAAGTTACTGGGACGGTACCAGTGCTGACTCCTCCGGTGAAGATCCAGGCTCCCGTGGTCACCGCTGCTTTGATCAGTCCTTTTCCAAAAACCTGCTTCAGTTTTGGCGGCAGGTCGAAGTTCTGAAGTCCTCCGTGCACCGAGATCAGCAGCGTGGGGAGCTCCAACTGCCACTCCTTCACCATCAGGTGGAGCAGGTGGTCCGGTTTGGAGTCATACGAGACCCGGATGTACTGGAGGAAGAGGAGGAGGAGGAGGAGGAGGAGGAGAAGGAGAAGGAGGAGGAGGAGGAGGAGGAGAAGGAGGAGGAGGAGGAGGAGGAGGAGAGGTATGACATTGATCCAGTGGTCCAGCAGCAGTTTGAAACCATAATAATAATAATAATAATAATAATAATAAATATTAAATAGCAAATCACCATGTCCTTGTTGATATGATGATAATGATGATGATGATGATGATGGTTATAAATTAAATATAAGTATAATATTAGAGCATATATTAACGTACCATGGCCTTGTTGACGTGTCCTCCTCCCTGGAACTCGATGACTCCGTAGGCGTCGGTGGATGAGGTCTGGGTGTGTTTCAGAGGACTCCACCTCTCTGCAGGCTGGACCTCCACCTGAACCACAGGGGCCCCCTCCTCTTTGGCCCCTGGAGGGACCAAGGTGTGCTGCGCCACCAACTGACCACAACCACACCTAAACAACAACAACAACAACAACAACATGACAGTAGAAACAGGAAATTAGATCTTTCAATCAGTCAGTCAATTTTATTTGTAAAGCCCAATATCAGAAATCACAATTTGCCTCAGAGGGCTTTACAGCATATGACATATGACATCCCTCTGTCGTGACTGGCTGCAGCTGCAGAAGGAAACACTCATGGAGCTTCAGACTGATGTCATGTGATGTCATGTGACGTCATGTGACGTGTGGTGACCTGTAGAATCACATCATGTTCATGTGTCGACCATTAGAGAAAGAAGAAGCTGTGTCAGTGTTTGTTTCTGAGAGGAAGAGACCGCTGAGGATAATTCAGCTCCTCAACAATCAGCACTGAAGGAATTCTAACCAGGAGAAGTTTCAGATGGTTGTAATCTGTAACCTGTAATCCGTAATGTGTGAAGTGTGATCTGTAGTCTGTAATCTGCGATCTGTAATCCGCGATCTGTGATCTGCAATCTGTAATCTGTAATCTGTGATCTGTGATCTGTAATCTGTAATGTGTGAAGCGTAATCTGTAATCTGTAATCTGAGATCTGAGATCTGAGATCTGTAATCTGTAATGTGTGAAGTGTGATCTGTAATCTGTAATCTGCAATCTGTAATCTGTAATCTGTGATCGGTAATCTGTAATCTGTGATTCTGTGATCGGTAATCTGTAATCCTCACTGATAGACGTCACTAACGTTGCTTTTCTGTGTCAGAAACATGTTTACGTGGGTGGTGCAGTGACACATGTGAGGCGGTCCAGGTGTGTTTGTACCTGCTGGTGTCTTTGCCGGGAATAATCTGGATACATTCTCTCTTCTGGAAAGTTCTCTCGATCCACACTCTCTGAGTCTGAGGACAAACAGGAAGTAAACAAACAAACAAACATTTATCATGTAGGACAGGAAGTAAACAAACAAACATTTATCATGTGCAACCTGTAGGAATGAAGCAGGTTGGATAACGACCTGTCAAAGATCCAGTTAAACAACTAAACTTCAGCAGGTCTGATGAAGTCACCTGTCAGGTCAGACGATGACATCATGCAAAGAGCAAACACGACATCATCAGTGTTCCTCATGTTAAAAAAGGGAGAAGTTGTTTGTTATTGAGTTCTCTGTCTGAGCAGATTAAACGAAGCCAAATAGAGGTGAGTTTAAAACCAGAGGAAAGGAGAAGCTGTGAGGTGTTGGTACTTTAAGGTGTCCCCCAAGGTTCAGTTCTTGGCCCCCTCCTCTACATCCTGTAACCCTACTCCTCCCTCCTCTCCTCATGTCTGTAACCTTCATCTTGGATCAAACCCTCTCCTCTGACCAACACATCACGACACAGCATCTTCCATCTCAGAAACATCGCCCACCCCAGCCCGGTCCCTCTGCTCCTCAGCTGCGCCTCCCTCGACCTCCCTCTGCTCCTCATCTGCACCTCCCTCGACCTCCCTCTGCTCCTCATCTGCACCTCCCTCGACCTCCCTCTGCTCCTCATCTGCACCTCCCTCGACCTCCCTCTGCTCTTCAGTTGAACCTCCCTCGACCTCCCTCTGCACCTCAGCTGCACAGACTCTCATTCACTCATTCATCACCTCCAGACTGAGACAGTCTCCTCCATGGTTCATCATCCAGAACTCAGCTGCTTGTCTTCTCACACACTCCTGTGACCTCATCACCCCCGTCCTCCATAACCTCCACTGGCTCCCCATCCCTCATCGTATCCTCTTCAGACTCCTCATTGTCGCCTATCGTTGTCTCCACAACCTGCTCCCTGTTTGTTTGGGGTTTTTTTTTGTTTTGTTTTGTTTTCCGTTGTCTTGTTCAGCATCTATATTCCTAAAATCTGCAGGAGATCTGCAGTGTTCTGTGTGTGGAAGCAGATTCAGTACGGACCAGATTGTTACTGATGTCACTTTGACGATGGACATTTCAGATGAAGATAAATAGACGATGCGACAGGAGAAATTAGGAGGCAGATTAATGATGAAAACACAGAGGCAACATATTTGAAACCTGCTGTCTGATTGATCACAATATTAAAATCTGCTCTGTCTCCTCCCGATCAGTTTGATTGATCCACAAAGAATCTAATTATTGACGGATATTCTCAGAAGTTTTTAACCAGATCTAAGCTGACGACACACGGCTTTCTCTCTGTCTCAAACCTAACGACGAGTCTGATTCTGTCTTATGAACTGTCCAAAGGACATCACGAACTTCCTTCAGCTGAATGAGGACAGATCAGAAGTCGTCCTCTTTGTCTTCTAATGGAGCGACACTTTGTTCATGTTTAATGTCGACATGTTTCACAGCACACTCGTCTCATGTCCATTGTAGATGAAGACCTGTGGTAACGTCCTGTTTCAATCACTGAACACTGATGAAACATCAGAGTGATGAACTGAAGCTCCTCAGTAGTTTACATCTGTCATACATTGTGTGTGGGGGGTGTACTCATGTACATTAAGCTGCAGCTCCACATTAAACCATCACTAACGGCTCATGTCTGAATGTATCCGGCTAATTACTGGGACAGAAGAGCTTTCCATTTCTTTATGCATCAAATCCTCTTAACGTCCTGATCCTGCTGCTGCTCAGAAAATACACGGAACGACGCTTTAAACTGCATCAATCCACGCTAATGGCTCTGTTACTGTCATCACTGTAATGATAGTAATAATGATAATAATAATAGTAATAATAACAATAATAATAATAATAATAGTAATAAGAGCTTCAGTGTTTTTCAGGAACATTGAATGAACCCAGACTATGTAATTACAACCTGGACGCTGTGTAAAACATAAATAAAAACAGAATGCAGCGATCTGTAAATTCTTTTTGACCCATATTCACCTGAACACAGTCCAGAAATATCTAATGTTCAAACTGGTCACCTTTATTGTTCTCTGACAATCTGCAGTAGGTTGAAATAAAGTTGTGATGGGAGCAACAACAAAATGTTCTGACCGCAGCGCCCTCTAAAGGCTCAGCTGCTCAGGACGGACACTTTGATACAAACTGTGAGGACAAACAGATTTCACATCTACATCCCATAATATCATCAACAGATTCAGAGACTGCAGAAATCTCTGCATGTAAGGGACAAGGCTGAATGTGGGTGATCTTTGACCCCTCAGACGTCACTGCATTACAAACCAACATGACTGTATATAGGATATCACTACATGGGCTCAGGAACACTTGTCAGAAACCACTGTCAGTAAACACGTCGCTGCATCAACCAATGACAGTTCAGACTCTACCAGGCTCCGCCCACTTCTCTGTGCTCGAGCTCATCTGACATGGACTCTGACCAGTCCATCATGGACGTCCTGTCCTCCAGGACCAGCAGCTGTGATGGATGGAGGTGCATCATGGGTAACTTCCTGTCTGTGATGGATGGAGGTGCATCATGGGTAACTTCCTGTCTGCGATGGATGGAGGTGCATCATGGGTCACTTCCTGTCTGCAATGGATGGAGGTGCATCATGGGTCACTTCCTGTCTGCGATGGATGGAGGTGCATCATGGGTCACTTCCTGTCTGCGATGGATGGAGGTGCATCATGGGTAACTTCCTGTCTGCGATGGATGGAGGTGCATCATGGGTCACTTCCTGTCTGCGATGCATGGAGGTGCATCATGGGTCACTTCCTGTCTGCGATGGATGGAGGTGCATCATGGGTCACTTCCTGTCTGCGATGGATGGAGGTGCATCATGGGTAACTTCCTGTCTGCGATGGATGGATGGAGGTGCATCATGGGTAACTTCCTGTCTGCGATGGATGGAGGTGCATCATGGGTCACTTCCTGTCTGTGATGGATGGAGGTGCATCATGGGTCACTTCCTGTCTGTGATGGATGGAGGTGCATCATGGGTAACTTCCTGTCTGCGATGGATGGAGGTGCATCATAGGTCACTTCCTGTCTGCGATGCATGGAGGTGCATCATGGGTAACTTCCTGTCTGCGATGGATGGAAGTGCATCATGGGTAACTTCCTGTCTGCGATGGATGGAGGTGCATCATGGGTAACTTCCTGTCTGCGATGGATGGAGGTGCATCATGGGTAACTTCCTGTCTGCGATGGATGGATGGAGGTGCATCATGGGTAACTTCCTGTCTGCGATGGATGGATGGAGGTGCATCATGGGTAACTTCCTGTCTGTGATGGATGGAGGTGCATCATGGGTCACTTCCTGTCTGTGATGGATGGAGGTGCATCATGGGTAACTTCCTGTCCGCGATGGATGAAGGTGTTTTGTGCAGTGGGCCTCAGATCACTAAAAAACAGTGTTTCTATGATTTTGTCCTCCCTGTTTACAAGCATGAGGTGGTCAGAATATTAGGAACCCCTCTGAACACATTTTGAAGGTGGAACTTATCTGTTTTTCATTGTGGTGCTGGATGTAAATGAAGTTTATTACAAAGCTGCTCACACACACACTGAAGTGAAGTGTGTGTGTGTGTGTGTGTGTGTGTGTGTGTGTGTGTGTGTGTGTGTTGTGAACAGATTACAGTGAGCAGTGAACAGAGTGTGACCAGCAGCAGGATTATCAGTGTTTTAAATGAGATTAATGTTGTTCAGACCAACAACTCATTTGCATAATGACTTGTTATATCAGGGACAGGAAGTGGACCTGCAGCTCATAGAGAGTTTGTTTCGCTAAGAGTTTGTTTTTAATGATCAGTACAGTTTAAATTAACATTCTGATCATTAATCCATCAGGTCCTTTTTAAGTCACAGTGTCAAAGTTCAGCTCATCAAATTTCATCTGAAAAATTCACACTGAAACTTTTAAACCTGATTCAGATGGTTGTTTCAAACACTCGCTGCCTGACAGAACCTTCACGTGACCGACCCTGACGTCAAAGAGGAAATATACATTAACATACTGTACTGTAGCTGGTATGCTAACATTACCTGTTGGTCACTGAATGGGGTTAGCAACAACAGCTAACGTTAGCATCAGATCTGGGTTCTGATGAGTCTGTGTACTGTGTAGTTAGCGTTAGCTCTGTTAGACGGTCTCTGAGTGGACATGGTTTTGTTTTCTGGTTAGGACACAGACACTTCAGGAGGAAACTCTTTTCTTATTTTTATTTATTTATTCATTGGATGGAAATGGAACATGGCAGCGCGGAAAATTCACATCGAACCTGGCGTGTTAAGTTTTAATGCAGAGGATTTCACACAGGTGAGAAGCAGCTTGGCCTCTGGTTGGCTCATCTAACCAGTCTCAGTTCTCTTACCAAAACAAGCCAATCAACGAGGGAAACAAGTACGTGTTGACGTTCTGGGACGCCGTGTCAACTTCAGCCTATTACATGCATTGTCTGTTTTCAAAAAACACTTCTGTTTTCACAGGAAATGTACAGTTTGCACACAGTCTCTTTCAAAAGAAAAGCACTACGTCAGTACAACACCACCTACTGATGTTGGCACATGGTTATATTTAGCCAACACACACACGTGGTTACGTTTAGCTGACACACACACGTGGATACGTTTAGCCGACACACACACACACGTGGTTATGTTTAGCCAACACACACGTGGTTACGTTTAGCCGACACACACACGTGGATACGTTTAGCCAACACACACACACGTGGTTACGTTTAGCTGACAAACACAGGTGGTTACGTTTAGCCGACACGCACACGTGGATACGTTTAGCCAACACACACACACACACGTGGTTATGTTTAGCCAACACACACGTGGTTACGTTTAGCCGACACACACACACGTTGTTACGTTTAGCCGACACACACACGTGGTTACGTTTAGCCGACACACACACGTGGATACGTTTAGCCAACACACACACACATGGTTACGTTTAGCCGACACACACACGTGGATACGTTCAGCCAACACACACACACGTGGTTATGTTTAGCCGACACACACGTGGTTACGTTTAGCCAACACACACACGTGGTTATGTTTAGCCGACACACACACACACACATGGTTACGTTTAGCCAACACACACATGTGGTTACGTTTAGCCGACACACACACGTGGTTACGTTTAGCTGACACACACACACGTGGTCATGTTTAGCCGACACACACACACACGTGGTTATGTTAAGCCAACATACACGTGGTTACGTTTAGCCAACACACACACATGTGGTTACGTTTAGCCGACACACACACGTGGTTACGTTTACCCGACACACACACGTGGTTATGTTTAGCCAACACACACACACATGGTTATGTTTAGCCGACACACACACGTGGATACGTTTAGCCAACACACACACAGGTGGTTACGTTTAGCTGACACACACACGTGGTTACGTTTAGCCGACACACACACACGTGGTTATGTTTAGCTGACACACACACGTGGTTATGTTTAGCCGACACACACACACACACACACACGCACACACACACGGTTACGTTTAGCCGACACACACGTAGTTACGTTTAGCCAACACACACACGTGGTTATGTTTAGCCGACACACACACACACACACACACACACACACGTGGTTACGTTTAGCCAACACACACACACACGTGGTTACGTTTAGCCAACACACACACGTGGTTACGTTTAGCCAACACACACACACACATGGTTACGTTTAGCCAACACACACACACACGTGGTTACGTGTAGCTGACACACACACGTGGTTACGTTTAGCCAACACACACACGTGGTTACGTTTAGCCACCACATACACGTGGTTACGTTTAGCCAACACACACACACACATGGTTACGTTTAGCCAACACATACACACACGTGGTTACGTGTAGCTGACACACACACGTGGTTACGTTTAGCCAACACACACACGTGGTTACGTTTAGCCAACACACACACACACACGTGGTTATTTTTAGCCAACACACACACGTTGTTACGTTTAGCCAACGCACACACGTGGTTACGTTTAGCCAACACACACACACGTGGTTACGTTTAGCCAACACACACACGTGATTACGTTTAGCCAACACACACACGTGGTTACGTTTAGCCAACACACACACGTGGTTACGTTTAGCCAACACACACACACACACACGTGGTTACGTTTAGCCAACACATACACACACACACGTGGTTACGTTTAGCCAACACACACACACACACACACATGTGGTTACGTTTAGCCAACACACATACATGGTTGGGTTTAGGAAAAAAGAACAGGGTTTGGCTTTACAATCTTACAGGAAGTGAACCCCGGCCTCCTGGGTGAAAGTCAGTGGTTGTGGTGTGTGTGTCTAAACTCTGCCACCTTGACATTTGTTGTTGACCTGCGGTGTTTCCCCCCGACACCACTGAGTGCCGTTCCACAATAACAGTGACCAGTTGTGTGTCATGCTGATGTGAAAGTACATCTTTTTTGTTTGTGCCTGACGCCAGAAGTCTCGAGCTGAAGGCCAGTATTCAACAACTTCCTGGAGGCTCAGATCAGATAACTGCAGCTTTACAGATGATGTTGTGTTTGTGTGTTCTGTATATTCTGAGGTGTGTGATGCATTCAGTGTCCTCAGGTCTTCACAGAGTGAATGACTTGTGATGAGTCAGCTGGTTGATTTACTTTAGGCTGATCTTCCGATTTAACGACTGATGTTTCATGAAGAGGCAGTTTCTCAAAGTCACTTTGTCTTGTTTAACGTCTCTGTTATCCATCAGGTGGAAATATTCAACACTTATTTTCACATGATTTCAGAGTTTAGGCCATGTGTCCACCTATCAGATAAAATTCAGATGAGGTTTCAGACTCCTTCATGAGTCCACAGACTGCTGGATGTGTCTTAAAGAGAAGGAAACATTTGCTTTGTTTAACATCTGGACCGAGTCTCAGACCTCCTCCTGACATGGTTCAACAATCAGGCTGTAAAAAACAGTTTTCACCTGACTGAGACACACGAGATGGACACTGTGGACACTCTTTGATCTGTGGACACCCTGTGATCTGTGGACACCCTGTGTGTGAACTTAAAGTTGTGTGAGTTTGAAGAGGTCTTACCTTCTGTGATCCAGATGACGCGCTGCGTTTGATGGACGAACGTTTGAACGATCCGTTAGTTCCTCTCCTCCCTCTGCTGTCCATGTTGATAGAGTTCAGCTGTCCTCCACATTCATCGCTCTGTCCTCCTGTCTCTGCTCCTGTCTGTCCTCCTGTATGTCGTCCTGTATGTCGTTCTGTCTCTGCTCCTGTCTGTCCTCCTGTATGTCCTCCTGTCTGTCCTCCTGTATGTCCTCCTGTCTGTCCTCCTGTACGTCCTCCTGTCTCTGCTCCTGTCTCGTCCCTGTGGTCCAGCTGTCAGTAGTGATGTGTTCAGGCGGAGACCCTGTCCTCTCTGCCCCTCTGTAATCAGGATTAGTGGACGCGGCTGAGGACGGGTGGAGGGTGGGTGGTGCTCTTTAATGGATGGAGATTTAATAAATGGTGATTGGAGATAAATCTACTTTAGGACAACACGCAGCTCAGAGACAGAGAATTATTTTTTTATGATTCATTGAAATAAAATATCATGATTATAATAAAAGGTCTGATGTGATGTCACAGTGAGAGGTCACAGGAACATCACTGAGTTTATCTCAACACAGATGAAAATATCACAGAGACAAGATTCATGCTTCAAAGAGATGAGACGAAAGTATCAGAGAGACGAACTGAAGACATTCGAGAAGAAACAAAGTTAAGAGACAGACGAGACGTAGATATCAGAGACAGGAGACAAAGATGTCTCACTCTGAGACTCACAGATTAAATACCTGCTTCACGCAGACGTCCTGATTCCTGATGTTCCGTCTCCGACCAGAGACGTCTCCAACAGAACCTGAATACCTCAGAACTAAACTGCTGAAACTGGACCTGGAGGTCAAATGTAAGAAAACCCAAATCATGATCTTTGATGTCTCAAAAACATATAAAATGTTACTCTGAGTAAACACACAAAAACTGATCCTAACTTCGGCCTGATCAAAAGATTTCAGTATGGAAATAAAAACATGTAAAAAAAAAAAAAATTATGTGCACATGAAAAACCAAATGACTGCTTTTATATTCCAGTCAGAATCTGAACTGAAAATCTGAAAATGAAATGTTACCAAAACTTTGAGAGAGGAGACAAAGATATCAGAGAAGAGACGCCTCACAGTTAAAACAAAGACATTAACAATCTCAAACGAATATAAAACTTCAGTGTTTTTTGTTGGTGCACCAGTTTAATGATAATGAAGTTGAGTTGAATGAATCCCTCTCAGTCATATGACTGATGTGACTGATGTGAGGTCAGCGTGTGTTTGATTTTATGTGAATTTAATGTGAAATAAATGTGATTGAATGTGTGAGTGAGGATCATTAATGCAGCTGCAGGATTACAGAGATAATCTAAGAGTTAAAGCTTGTTACTCAGATCATACAGACTGAAGGATTATTGCTCTGATCAGCAGATGAAGGGTTAATGTTTCATCTCACAAAGACAATAAAATATGATCAAGTCAGGACAGACACAGAGCTGCTGATGGAGATCCAACTGCATCATGTTTAAAGACAGTCAGTTTGAGAGACATCAGGAGGACATCATGTTAATGTGAAGACGAAGAGATGAAGACGTCAGACGTGATGTCACTCTGAAGCAGTGCAAGGTCGTTATGTTTCTCTACAGTCTGATGACGGTGAGATTTAAACTCAAACAGCAGGAAACAGGACAGCAGGACTTCCTGTCTCTGAGTCTTTTAAAAGTAAAAGCAGCCGCTCACCGTCACTCAGCTGATAACCTGAGTGAACGCCGTCCTCCATCTTGGCTCAGGTGTCACAGTCCCAGTGTGAACATTAAAGACGTCTCAGCAGCTTCCCTCTGATGTCGGCCGTCCGTCTGTCTGTCCGTCCATCTGCTGCAGGAACCACCTGACCTCTGTCCTCTGTCACATCCTGTTTGATTTCCGTGTTTCCTGTTGATCTTCTGATGACACCTGTTGTGATTGGTGGGTGGAGTCTCTCCTCCATCCTGCTGCACCTTCTCTGTCATTAGGTCTATTTTCATTCATTCATTCATCCATTCATTCATCTCAGTAGGTTTACATGACAGGACATATTTTATCTGACAGGAAGTGGATGTGTCTTCTCTGGGTTTATTCGTGTGTAACTCTCTGTTCTCTCATTCAATCAATCAATCAATCAATCAATTTTATTTATAAAGCCCAATATCACAAATCACAATTTGCCTCACAGGGCTTTACAGCATACGACATCCCTCTGTCCTTATGACCCTCACAGCTGATCAGGAAAAACTCCCCAAAAAAACCCTTTAACGGGGAAAAAATGGTAGAAACCTCAGGAAGAGCAACTGAGGAGGGATCCCTCTTCCAGGACGGACAGACGTGCAATAGATGTCGTACAGAACAGATCAGCATAATAAATTAACAGTAATCCGTATGACACAATGAGACAGAGAGAGAGAGAGAGAGAGAGAGAGAGAGAGAGAGAGAGAGAGAGAGAGAGAGACAGGACAGATGGTACTGACAGTAGCTTACAACAACATTATCCTCTGAAAGAGTGTCACAGCTCGTCTTCTGTCCACACTGTCGTCAGTCCTCTGACACAGTCTGACATGTGTTCATTCAGAGACACTAATGTGTCTTCAACATCAAACAGTCTGCAGATCATTAGAGAACATGTAGAAGTTCATGTGTTCACAGTCAGGAAAATACAGTTTACTGCTGACGCACTCAAACTGTCAGTGACAGTGAACACATGAACTTCTACATGTTCTTTGGACTGAGAACCAAAACTGTTGTTGAACAGATGAAGGTTTGACAACAACAACAACAACAACAACAACAACAACAAACAACACCTGTGATGGAGTCTCTTTGCTGTGTTGGTAAAGTTACTTTTCAGGATCTGACATGTGTCTGACAGACAATCAGAGCTTCAGATGGTTTGTTTATCAGGAAGGTTCCTCGGGGCTATTTGACGTGACATCACTCCAGGATGATTACAGCCAGAATGAGGAAGAGGAGGAGGAGGAGGAGGAGGAGGAGGAGGAGGGCACATCATCGTCAGCACACACTGCGACGTAAAGGCCAAGAAAATACGTTCATTTTGAATGACAACAACCGTGATATGATACAACACAGGTTCATTGAAGTAAGTAGATAATTAGTGGGCAGAGGCAGTGGACAGATGTTGGTGATGACGCTCCACCACCTGTTTGCAGATCGTAGTTTATAAAGAAGCAGAGGCTGTCAAAAACAAAAAGCTGCTGTCACTTCCAGTCAATGCAAAACTGCAGTGTGAGATGTGAGACAACACGTTGCTGCTGATATGATTACGTAATGTCCACAGTGAAGTTCTAGCAGAGGTCAGTGTCTTTCATCATCTTCAGACAGTGAAAAGCTGCTGGTGCAGTTTGTCTGTGACAGCAGTTCATTTGATCTGAATCCAGGATCGACTGAATCTGAGACCAACCATGCGACCAGATCAACAGAGTCTGAGCTCAACGAACCTGCAGCCTCAGGCCGAGAGAACAGGAACCATCAGCTGTCTCTGTTCACCTTCTGCTTCAGACTCTGAGAGCGTTCACGTTAAACCAGTCAAAAGACACCTTCAGCCCCTCATGTGACTCTTAAACACTATTCGGACGGGATTAGTTTTACATGGGCACATGGGGTAATGTCACTTTACCACAGGGCGTCAGTATTATTAATGGCCAATTCGCATGGGATAAGAAATATCAGTACAATTACCACAAGTGGGAGGGGTAAATCCATTCACGCACTGCCGTCCCCTCCTGTCGTCACGTGCGTATGACGTTGCTTCCTTTTTTTGATAAAGAGGAAGAATGCATCTACATTAGGTTACCATAATTTAACACTGATAAGAATGTGCTCTGCTTTCCCTCTCTAATAGAGGTTACCCCCTCTATTGGAAGTTACCCCCTCTATTGGAGGTTACCTTCTCTAATGGAAGTTACCCCCTCTATTGGAAGTTACCCCCTCTATTGGAGGTTACCTTCTCTAATGGAAGTTACCCCCTCTATTGGAAGTTACCCCCTCTATTGGAGGTTACCCTCTCTAATAGAGGTTACCCCCTCTATTGGAAGTTACCCCCTCTATTGGAGGTTACCTTCTCTAATGGAAGTTACCCCCTCTATTGGAAGTTACCCCCTCTATTGGAGGTTACCCTCTCTAATAGAGGTTACCCCCTCTATTGGAAGTTACCCTCTCTATTGGAGGTTACCCCCTCTATTGGAAGTTACCCCCTCTATTGGAGGTTACCCTCTCTATTGGAGGTTACCCTCTCTATTGGAGGTTACCTTCTCTAATGGAAGTTACCCTCTCTATTGGAGGTTACCCTCTCTATTGGAGGTTACCTTCTCTAATGGAAGTTACCCCCTCTATTGGAGGTTACCTTCTCTAATGGAAGTTACCCCCTCTATTGGAGGTTACCTTCTCTAATGGAAGTTACCCTCTCTATTGGAGGTTACCCCCTCTATTGGAAGTTACCCCCTCTATTGGAGGTTACCCTCTCTATTGGAGGTTACCCTCTCTATTGGAGGTTACCCTCTCTATTGGAGGTTACCCTCTCTATTGGAGGTTACCTTCTCTAATGGAAGTTACCCCCTCTATTGGAGGTTACCTTCTCTAATGGAAGTTACCCCCTCTATTGGAAGTTACCCCCTCTATTGGAGGTTACCTTCTCTAATGGAAGTTACCCCCTCTATTGGAGGTTACCTTCTCTAATGGAAGTTACCCCCTCTATTGGAAGTTACCCCCTCTATTGGAGGTTACCCTCTCTAATAGAGGTTACCCCCTCTATTGGAAGTTACCCCCTCTATTGGAAGTTACCCCCTCTATTGGAGGTTACCCTCTCTAATGGAAGTTACCCTCTCTATTGGAGGTTACCCTCTCTAATGGAAGTTACCCTCTCTATTGGAGGTTACCCTCTCTATTGGAGGTTACCCTCTCTAATGGAAGTTACCCTCTCTAATGGAGGTTACCCTCTCTATTGGAGGTTACCCTCTCTAATGGAAGTTACCCTCTCTATTGGAAGTTACCCTCTCTAATGGAGGTTACCCTCTCTATTGGAGGTTACCCTCTCTAATGGAAGTTACCCTCTCTATTGGAGGTTACCCTCTCTATTGGAGGTTACCCTCTCTAATGGAAGTTACCCTCTCTAATGGAGGTTACCCTCTCTATTGGAGGTTACCCTCTCTAATGGAGGTTACCCTCTCTATTGGAGGTTACCCTCTCTAATGGAGGTTACCCTCTCTATTGGAGTACCATTTTGTGTTACAATCTCATAATCAGGAGAACGTGAGCGTGTAAAAACCATGGATTTTGTTTTATTAGCATTGAATACCAACTTTAAACCTATAAGGGATTTTTGCACCTGATTAAAGACAGACTGTAAGTAGTTTATTGCCTCTTGCAATGATGTTGCAGAGGTGTACAATATTGTGTCATCTGCATAAAGATGAGCTTTTGTTGGATCTAAATCCATACCTAAATTATTCATATAAATAGAAAATACCAAAATAGAAATAGAAAATAGAAAAACAAGATGTTTTATTATCTAAGGCAGTAATACTGTCAGTTCTGATGAACGATACAGTGAAGTACTGATGTTATTCTAGAGTCAGTGTGGACAGACAGATTACAGGACATCTGAGGACACTGGAGGACACCAGAAACACATCCAGCAGTTCATCCAGAGAAACAATGAACTTTAACATCAGATTTTACTGTGTTTCAGATGAACATCTGAACCTGAAGCTCCATCTGATGGAACCTGACCTGAGGTCCAGCAGGTCGTCTGTTCAGACCACTTCACCTCCTGGACTCTGCCGAGGAGAGTCCAGTACTTTTTACTGATCAGCAGCCTCTGAGGCCGAAACATCCAAAACCTGCAGTTCCTCTGATGACCACTTCAACATTTTTATAGAACTCACCTGTTTATGATTTATTAAGGCTACACATCATTAAGGGGGCAGGGCCTCTTTGAGTGACAAGCTGCCTGATGATAGATCTATCCCTCACTCCTCCACAGCTCCACCCTCTGGCCCAAATATGGTCACCACTGGCTCCAAAAAAACAAGATGGTGACGACAGAACTCGAGGCTTCTAAACAGGAGTCAACAAACTAACGTGTGACATCACAGTGGCTCCGCCCATTATCTCTACAGTCTGATCACGTGGTTGTTATTGTTATCAGAGTGAACCAGGTGATAGGAGGACAGCGGTCAGACGTAATGTCCCTCTGTTGGACTCTGACAGGTGATTCTGCTGTTTTCCAGTCTTTACAGAGACAAACACCTGGATCAGGTCTGACCAGGTGTCTACTGACGGATCAGACCTGGAGTCAGACTGTGATCCTCACAAATGACCATGAACTCATCACAGGTTAAAAATAAATCAGTTTAATACAGAAACAGATAAAAACTCTTCATCACATCAGACACACTCAGTTATTATATCACCAACGTAACAATAAAACAATAAAAAATATTCATGTTGAAACAAACTGAACTACAGTCACTCATCAGACTGCTCTTATTGGTCAGAGTACTCTGAGGTCACTGCGCTGTGTTTGAGGACGTCATGACACCACAGTGTTGGAGGCAGCCAGCAGGGACGAGAACAGTGAGTGTGGTCTGTGTTTCAACACGTCTGGCTGATCGAACTCTACAGCCTGAGGGACGACACAGAGACAAAAACACCTGTGAAACACCTGTGAAACACCCAGGTTGCAACACTGTAGCACCTGAACCAGCTGTGTGACACATGTATTACACCTGTATAACACCTGTGTGATACCTGTATAACACCTGTGTGACACCTGTATTATACCTGTGTGACACCTGTATAACACCTGTGTGACACCTGTATAACACCTGTGTTACACATGTATTACACCTGTGTGACACCTGTATTACACCTGTGTGACACCTGTATAACACCTGTGTGACACCTGTATAACACCTGTATTACACCTGTGTGACAACTGTATTACACCTGTATAACACTTGTGTGACAACTGTATTACACCTGTATAACACCTGTATGACACCTGTATAACACCTGTATTACACCTGTGTGACAACTGTATTACACCTGTATAACACCTGTGTGACACCTGTATAACACCTGTATTACACCTGTATAACACCTGTGTGACACCTGTATAACACCTGTATTACACCTGTATAACACCTGTGTGACACCTGTATAACACCTGTATTACACCTGTATAACACCTGTGTGACACCTGTATTACACCTGTATAACACCTGTGTGACACCTGTATTACACCTGTGTGATACCTGTATAACACCTGTATTACACGTGTATTACACCTGTGTGACACCTGTATAACACCTGTGTGACACCTGTATAACACCTGTGTTACACCTGTATTACACCTGTGTGACACCTGTATAACACCTGTGTGACACCTGTATTACACCTGTGTGACACCTGTATGACACCTGTATTACACCTGTGTGACACCTGTATTACACTTGTATAACACCTGTGTGACACCTGTATAACACCTGTATTACACCTGTATAACACCTGTGTGACACCTGTATGACGCCTGTATAACACCTGTATAACACCTGTGTGACACCTGTGTGACACCTGTATTACACCTGTGTGATACCTGTATAACACCTGTGTGACACCTGTATTACACGTGTATTACACCTGTGTGACATCTGTATAACACCTGTGTGACACCTGTGTGATACCTGTATAACACCTGTGTGATACCTGTATTACACGTATATTACACCTGTGTGACATCTGTATAACACCTGTGTGACACCTCTATAACACCTGTGTGATACCTGTATAACACCTGTGTGATACCTGTATTACACGTATATTACACCTGTGTGACATCTGTATAACACCTGTGTGACACCTGTATTACACGTATATTACACCTGTGTGATACCTGTATAACACCTGTGTGACACCTGTATTACACGTATATTACACCTGTGTGACATCTGTGTAACACCTGTGTGACACCTGTATAACACCTGTGTGATACCTGTATAACACCTGTGTGACACCTGTATTACACGTATATTACACCTGTGTGACATCTGTATAACACCTGTGTGACACCTCTATAACACCTGTGTGATACCTGTATAACACCTGTGTGATACCTGTATAACACCTGTGTGACACCTGTATTACACGTATATTACACCTGTGTGACATTTGTATAACACCTGTGTGACACCTGTATAACACCTGTGTTTGTAACACCTGTATTACACCTGTGTTACACCTGTATTACATCTGTGTTTGTAACACCTGTGTTACAAATGAGCTGAACGACAGTCTTACCTCTCCCTGGTTGAGGACGAGGATGCGGTCGGCCTGCATCACAGTGTTGATGCGGTGAGCGATGGTGAGGACGGTGCAGGACTTAAATCCCTCCCTGATGGTGATCTGCAGCAGAGCATCTGTCTCTGCATCGATGGACGCTGTGGCCTCGTCCAACAGGACAATCTGAGGGACAGACAGAAAGACAGACAGATGGACAAAGTGTTTTTTTAATTTTTATTTTGTTTTGTTTTAAGATATGTTTTTTGGGCATTTTTGCTTTTATTGGACAGGACAGCCAAGTGTGAAAGGGGGGGAGAGAGGGGGGATGAGATGCAGCAAAGGGCCACGGGCTGGACTCGAACCTGGGCCGCTGCAGCAACAGCCTTGTACATGGGGCGCCTGCTCTACCGCTAAGCCACCAACACCCCGGACAAAGTGTTTTTAATCTGAAAAGAACTGCCCAGTGGACACTCTGAGAAAGAGACACACACAGAGCTTCTCTCTGGGACACAAACTGTTTCCTGCAGACAGACACACAGACAGACACACAGACAGACACACAGACAGACACACACAGACACACACACACACACACACAGACACACACACACATACAGACAGACCTTGGAGTTCCGTAGCAGTGCTCTGCTCAGACACAGCAGCTGTCTCTGTCCTACAGAGAACTTCCCTCCGTTGTCCGTCAGCTCGGCCTGCAGCTTCCTGTCCAGACTGGAGATCTGAGCAAACACCACGGAAGAAGAAATTGTTCAACCAATCAGAGACAAACACCACACCGCTGATGTCCAGTCACCACAGCTGGACCTGATTAGAGTCAAACATGTCCTGAGGAGAAACTTTGACTGACAATAAACAACAACAATAATAAAGTGATGATGATGATGATGATGTAACGTACTGTGTCCTTCATGAAGGTCTTGTCCAACGCTGTCCAGATCTCTTCATCAGTGTATCTGTTGAAAGGATCCAGGTTGTATCTGCACACACACACACACACACACACACACACACACCTGTCTGTGAGGATGATGACAATGATGATGATGATGGACACTCTTCAGGAGGATCTGATTATTAAACATCTCTGAGTCGTGTCCAGAACCTCCTCCTCTGTCTCAGTAAAGACAAATGGGTAGGGTGACAGGAAGCAGAGGGTGACAGGAAGCAGAGGGTGACAGGAAGCGGAGGGTGACAGGAAGTGGAGGGTGACAGGAAGCGAAGGTTACCTGACAGTCCCAGTGAACAGCACAGGGTCCTGGGGGATGATGGACAGTTTGGTGCGCAGAGCAGAAAGACTGATGGACGTGATGTCCACACCGTCTATCAAGATGCTTCCTGCAGCTGGTTCTACCAGCCGGAACAGAGCCACCGCCAGAGACGACTTCCCTGGACACACAGAGACACGTGTCATTACAACATGAACCACACCTCCATCATCTCTCTGGTCCTGATCCAGGTCCAGGTCCAGGTGGACGGGGCAGCAGTAAACCTCTCCCTAACCTTGACCTCCTGAAGGGTCCTGAGGAGGGACATAAATCCTCCCCAGTGTTCTGGTCTCCTTTCAGGGAGACAGACCTGGAGTCTTTCTCCAATCTTTCTCAGCAGGTGCCTGATCACAGGAGCCAGACCCCTCAGAGAGCCCAGGTTACACAGGTAACCAAACTGTTTACCTGCACTGTAAAGACCTGGAGTCGTTTTACAAAGCTTCCTCGTACACAGAGTCGCTCCACGGGACGAAACTCTGAGATTATCGAAGTTTTCCCCTCTGAGTTAAGACGAGGTTCTGGTTAAGATAAAACTTATTCACAGAGCGTCTGAGCCCTGCAGAGATCTGCTGAGGTGAAATGCTGTGAGGAGGACTTCAAGAGTTTCTGAACCACAGGAGAAACCAGCAGAAACACATCACCTGTACATTTATTATAAATGTTCTCCAGTGGAGTGACACAGCTGCACTAACGGTTCCTACCTGAGCCGGTTCTTCCCACGATGCCGATCTTCTCCCCAGCTCTGATGTGGAGCTGCAGCCCGTTGAGGACAACCGGTGAGTTTGGTCTGTACCTCATCTTATAGTCCACAAAGGTGATGGCTCCGTGTTGAGGCCAGTCCTCCGACACCTGATCCACCTGCAGCTGCTGCAACTCCTCAGATTCAGAGCCCTGAACACAACCAACAGTCATCAGAGAGCAGACCAGCAGGCAGCAGGGTTCATCTCAGTCTGGAAGGTAGGCTGGGAGTCTGAAGGAGTCTGGAGGAGTCTGGAGCAGTCTGAAGGAGTCTGGAGGAGTCTGAAGGAGTCTGGAGGAGTCTGGAGGAGTCTAAAGCAGTTTGAAGGAGTCTGAAGGAGTCTGAAGCAGTCTGAAGGAATCTGAAGGAGTCTGAAGCAGTTTGAAGGAGTCTGAAGGAGTCTGGAGGAGCCTGAAGGAGTCTGGAGGAGTCTGGAGGAGTCTGGAGGAGTTTGAAGGAGTCTGAAGGAGTCTGGAGGAGTCTAAAGGAGTCTGAAGGAGTCTGAAGGAGTCTGAAGGAGTCTGGAGGAGTCTGAAGGAGTCTGAAGTAGTCTGAAAGAGTCTGAAGGAGTCTGAAGGAGTCTGGAGGTTTCTGGAGGAGTCTTTGTGAGTTTTAATGAGTTTTGTGAGTATTTGGGAATTTTTCAAAATCTATGTTGATGGAGAATCTGTTGTTACTGTTATCTGTTGTCATTGTTAGTTGTAATCATAACCTTTATAATCTGGTGAAGCAGTCGTGTAGAGTTTCATCAGCACTGCCTATATTTACACAAAACATGTTTAGATGTGCATTTATATATTTTATTGATATTCTGGTCCTGTTTCTCTTCACTTTGTATTTTATTTGACTGGTGGAAGTTGAAGCCTGAAGCCTCAGACATTCACTTCACTATCTGAGCAGGTCGAGGGCAGTCACTATGAGGACAGTGAAGTTGTAGTTGGACAGATAAACAATGAGCTGAAAGTATAAATGTCTGTAGAGCTGAGAGGAGCAGCAGGTTCAGCTGATGATTGTCTGGAGGTTCATCACCACCAGAGGTGCAAACTGACCGTGATGTACTCCAGCAGTCGCTCCACTGAGATGAATCTGGCCTGAACCTCGATCATGGCCTGGATCAAGTACTGAGAGTTCACCGTCAGCTGGAAACACAAAGGTTCAGATTATTATCAATCAAATACACACTTTATATCGATGTTAGACTCATCAGCTGAATCAGATATATGATGTGTTCACTGATATCAGCTGAGGGTTATATTTATTTTAACATGTGCAGACCTCAGGCCGTCTGAACTGATCCATCATCAGTATGAAGCTCTTCCTGTCCTCAGTGAAACCTGCCGCTGTCTGTCATTATGGATCATCCTCTCTCTGAATCTTATAATAAAATCATCATCATCTAATAATAATAATAATAATAATAATAATAATAATAATAATAATAATAATAATAATGTGTTTTTAATGTGGGCCAACACAACTCAGTTTAAATTATCTTTGGCACTGATGATCTTATTTTCCCCAGTATTTTTAATGATGTACTTGAGTGTGTTTGTTACAGTGTGTGTGTGTGTGTCAGGTGACAGTCTCACCTGTATGATGTAGCACAGAGCGAGGGCTTTCATGGGGGCGCTGCAGAAGTTGTTGGAGGTCAGGACGACGAGCAGAGAGACGATGAGCGTCATGACGACACACAGAGAGTCCACCAGGTAACACAGCCAACGCATCGAGTAGTTAAACAGTAAGAAGTGATTCGCGTTGATGTCCGACAGTTTTTTAAACCTGAAACAAAAACAGGATGAGACGAGTCAGGACACAGACGTCACCTCTGTCTGACTCTGTAACAGCCAATCAGAGCTCAGCTCTGTTAAACTGCTGAGATCAACATGTTCACAACAAATAATCAATGACATGAGTTGCATCTGAAAACAGAACAATAGAGGCTTTATCTGAGAGATGAAGAGGAGGAGTGATGAAGGACCCTCTTACAGCTGGATGTAGTCGTGCGTCTTGTTGTAGGCGTGAATGGTGCTGAGGCCTTTAACCACGGAGGTGCACAGAGAGATGCACGGAGAACGACTCATGTTCTCCATCTTCTTTAAAACACAGACGTTTCTCAGGAACATCCTGCAGGAAACAGACCGTTGTTACAGTCACTCACCACAGAAGAAGAACTGACACAACTAATATCAACAAATATTATTGAATATTGACACTGTGAGACATCGTCAATGTTTCCATCTGAGTTCAGAGGCATTTCAGTGGCTGCTGCATCATGATTCCTACAAAAATACTTTTTATTATATGTGATTTCTTTGATGAACCAAACATGTCTGTGATTTAACCAATCAAACGTCATTACTGACGAACTAAGTTACAGTTTTACTAAACAGACTGAAACCTTAAATCAGTGTGACTTCATGTCAGCTGAACAAAACCACAGATTAAAACCAACACTATGGTCACTGAGCTCGAGTCAAGATATCTGTGACTTCAGAGCAGAGACTAAATAGAATAATGAGCTATCATCCAGAGGGCGGAACCTCGAGGTCGGTTTAATGTTAAAGTCTGTGATTTAATATGAACTGAACTGATCATAAGTTAAATGTGATGACTCTGCTTCAGCTTGTGTAAGAGTTCATGTGTTCACAGTTTGAGATTCAGTATTCATCGTTACATGGTTTATTTTACAGTAATTAATACTTCATGTATAACCTCCATCTTTATGCAGATGACTCAGCCCTGTCTGTTTGTGTTTCCTCTTTTACTCACATGAAGTCAGGATCATGACGTGCACTTGTTTTCCCTCGTGACTGTTTTCAGGTCAGCAACATCACCTCAGTAATTAAAGGTCATGTTCATGTTTGTCTCAGATGAAAAGCGCCGACTCACTTGAGGATGAAAATGAAGAACAGGATGGCGATCAACACAGGCAGCAGCATGACGGGGAAGATAAGTGCATTGATGATGCAGATGCAGAGCCCCATCAGAGAGAACATGAGCAGGATGTTGAGGTTATGAGGCACCAACGTGTCCACCTCCACCTGGTACCTGGAGAAACAGTTCAGGATGCGACCTGACGGAGTTGTGTCAAAGAAGCTCATTGCATTGGCCATGACCTGTGGGAGACAGTGACTAATCAGCTGAGACCGCTCATCAGTGACAGCTGTCAGAGCAATAACAGGAGGATTCATGTGACACTTTACATGACTCACATCATATAAAACATCACAGAGTACAGGAAGCACTATCAGGGGACAGATTTAGAGAGGAGGAACACACCAGGACTCACTGAGTCATCAGGTCAGTGTGAAAATGACATGAATGAAACTCTGCAGCCGTCACAGTCACTACATCTCAACAAGGTCATGGACCAACATGTCAGACCATGTTCACCAACACCACGAAATAAAAACTGTCATCTTCAAATCTATCCAGTGATATCTGCAACTCTCTCTCTAATCATTTGTCCTTCTGCTGTGTCTGCCTGCTTGCTTTTCTGCGTCTCTGCTTTACTTTGATGTACTCTGTTGTCTTCGATGTACTCTGTTGTCTCTGTTGTCTCCTCTGTATTCTGTTATTTCTACAGTATTCTGCTGTCTCTGCTGTCTCCTCTGTATTCTGTTATTACCTCCGCCAAGGAGGTTATGTTTTCACCGGCATTGGTCGGTTTGTCTTCAAAATAACTTGAAAAGTTCTGAACGGATTTTGATGAAGGAACAGATGATAAAAATTTGGTGGTGATCGGTTGAAGCAAAGTGGATAAAATAATAAAATGGCGGGAAATCCGTGCTGCTTGGCGGAGGTCTGCACTCTCCGAGTGCTCTAGTTTATACAGTATTCTGTTGTCTCTACTGTATTCTGTTACTTCTAGAGTATTCTGTTGTCTCTGCTGTACTCTGTTATTTCTACAGTATTCTGTTGTCTCTGCTGTGTTCTGTTATTTCTAGAGTATTCTGTTGTCTCTGCTGTGTTCTGTTATTTCTAGAGTATTCTGTTGTCTCTGCTGTACTCTGTTATTTCTACAGTATTCTGTGGTCTCTGCTGTACTCTGTTATTTATACAGTATTCTGTTGTCTCTGCTGTATTCTGTTATTTCTACAGTATTCTGTTGTCTCTGCTACACTCTGGTGTAGGGTAAACCCTTCATCTGAACATCGCTGTCACACCTTGACAACACAACATGTTGAGTTGTCTGACCTTCTCCAGCAGGTTGTTATGCAGCGTGGTGGAGGCATGGAACGATACTTTGTCGTAGGCGACGCATTTGATGACGCAGATGGCAAGCAGGATGAGGATCATCCCGCCAAACATCTCCTGGTAGTAGTGGAGCTCTGGGTTCAGAGTCACATCTCCTTGCTGTGATGACGTCACATTGGAGCCCTGAGGAACAACACGACAACAACAAGAACAACCTTAGTCCAGCTGTGATCAACATCTGCTGCTGCTGCTGAACAGTGTTTATATGCGTTCACAACTTCAGTCAGTCCTCACATTAAAAACTAACAGTTATTTTTTCTGTCAGTGAATCAGCTGATAGTTTGGTTTATAAATGATCAGATGTCTCAAAGTGAGACTTCCTGTCTTTGATCGTCTGTCACATTAAAGATCTCCTCTGCAGGTTCTCATACAGCTGTGACTCCTCTCAGTCATCATTGTGGCCCCACCCACAGGCGATGGAGGTGTGTCTATCTGCAGAGACCCCGCCCCTTGACTGGAGTTCATTATATTTACTGTGTTCAGCATGTTCCTGGTCACAGCACGCTGGTGAGGGTGGGGCATTATAAGAAGGTAGTGATCCGACCGTGAGCAGCACACATCCAACAGGATGCTACAAAAAACAGGAACGTGGTGCCAAAAAAACACCAAAGAAGAGAGGAGGAACATCGAGCAGATAAAACCAGAGGATCAGAGGTGTACTTTCACTGAAGGAGAGGATGAAGATGTTTCCTGTCCGACAGGAAGCTGCTGGTGACAGTGGGGTAAATTAGTTATGATGGTCCCTAGTGCTCACACACACACACACACACACAGAGCTGGTAACTGTTTATAAAAAATCTAAATGAATCTAATTCAGGAGCTTTGCTGCGTCCACGTGGATGTTTGTGCCAAAGAAATCTCCTCCAGGTGTTTTTGAAACATTGTGTTCACACAGATGTGACAGACGACCTGAAAACATAACTCAGCTCCACGTCTCTCTACCTGATGACATCACAGGTGTGACACTTCCTCCTCTGGTTCCTGTCTCTGACAGACAGGAACTGATGTCCCCTGACAATAACTGAACTTCCTGTAAAGCATGATCGGAAGTGTAGTGCAGTGTGTCTCACCCCGTGTCCCTGATGTAACCAGTAACTGAGCCACCAGTAACTCAGAGCTGCATTTGTCATCAGCACGATGAAGAGGAGGAGGATGAGGAGGCACACACAGTATCCTGCAGGAAGAATCCACACACAGGCTTTTATTTTGAAGGGCCACTCTGTGTGTGTGTGTGTGTGTGTGTGTGTGTGTGTGTGTGTGTGTGTCCTGACCTCCAGCAGCCTTACAGTACTGATGAAACGTTCTCCAGGAGATCAGTCCGTCTCTGCTGTTCTCCTGATTGATCAGCTGATCGGCAGCTTCATACAACAAACAGCTGGTTATTGATCATGTTATTGATCCATTATTGATGACTGATTGTGTGTAAACATGACAGCTGTGTGGAATGAAGCTGGCCTCAGCAGGTTTAGAAACTCACGTTTGCTGTCAGCTGACGGAGCATCCAGGTTCTCGTCCGACGCATCAAAGGCTGAAAGGTAAAAAACAGGAAGTCACAGTCACACACTGCTTCCTGTTTATTGATTATCAGGACCTGAGTCCACACAGAGTCTTTACTTTTAATTGTTCCCAGTGAGGACAGAGTGTATCAGGCTGCATACAGACGCCTGGAGCGCCACTCTCAACATCTGTTCTCAGAGCGCTCCGCCATTTGTCTGCGGCTGCTCTAAACGCTTTAAGCTTAAGGTCTCTGAACGTTTCAGGAAGGCGCCGGTGATGTCACTGCTGCTTCTTCAGCTCAGCTGCCATCACAGCAGAGAAAGAACAGCTCATGTGTCAGGAGTAGATCGGCCGGAGGACTCTGATTGTTGGGCTTTAATCACAGTAAGCTCAGAACTGTGTCAGCACTCATCACATTAGCTGCCTAGTGAACGTCTAGTGGTGGAGAAAAAAATCCATACAGCAAAGTATCATGATAATTTAGTGTGGCAGCATCGTATCATCACACAATGCCAAGTATTGATTTTTTTATTATTTAAGTTATCAATATGACAAATTCAAATTAAACCTCAGGTAGCGTAATAGAATAATATAATCAATTACTTTTTCAGTCCAACAGATGAACATTTAGTTGCTAATAAAAACAGACTGAAAACTTTATCTGATTACATAAAAACGAATGTTGAAAAAAGGTAATAAATATTAATAATATATTTGATTATATTTTCATGTTTATTGAGCAACAGTTTTGTGTGACAGGAATTAAAGGCCTGTCTCAATTAAAGGCCTGTCTCAAATAAAGGCCTGTTTCAATTAAAGGCCTGTCTCAATTAAAGGCCTGCTGAGTTCACTCATTTAATCAAATAATAACCTGGGCTATAAATTGAAGCTTTATGGGATTAAAAATCACAGCGATATTATATCATGACAATATCATGTTGAATCCCAGCCTACCTAACGTCAATAACTGGCTTTCCATCCAAATGTATCGCAAATTTTAAGCGAATTTTGTGAAAATGCGCAAAAGAAAACGCAAATTTATGCACGTTTCCATTCATTATTGTTTTGTGAGTATTGGGAGTCAACAGGTCGAGCAGAAGGTGGCGCTTCTCATGAAAAATAAAAATGCAAAAGAACACCCGTAGAAGAAGAGGGTGCCGTGAGATGACGTCATTGAGAGCGTCTCATGGTACACCAGGCAGTGCACATGATGCAGCGGTATTCAACACGTCCAGTTTATTCAGGTAAGTTGCGAAATACACTCACCTGACGCTGGAGTGATTACCTCTCTCTAAGTTCACACAGAGGTGTGTGTGTGAAGTAGAAGTAGGATTCGGTAGCCTACGTCATTGTTTATTCGCTAAATCTGTTTCCATTGCCAAAAGTTGCATTTTCCTAATATCGATACACTGACTTTTCCACCTCCTCAAAGTGTAAAAACTTTTTTGCGATATTTCGGCCTTTTTTCAAATTTCTGGCGTTTTTTTTTTTAGCAATTGTTTAAAATGCGAATAAAAATAGGTGGATGGAAACCCGATTGTTGTCATTGAAACAAACCCATGTGGAGCACGTCACTCAAAGTGCTGGGAGGGTTTTTGTTCCTATGAAGCACTGGGATGAAGCGCTCCCTCGCACCCTGTTGTTACTGTTGAAGAAAATCCCTCTCTGATTCAACAGGACGACTCCTCTCTGACACAGAGCAACAGACACGACTGATCTGTGGTCAGTCTGATTGAATCACTGATCTGAAGTCAGTGACAGCAGATCATCATTCATCACATCATCCACTCATCAAACTGTTTGTTTCCTGTGATTATAATAAACTGTGAATATTAATATTTAACATTTCTGCTGCAAAATCCAAATAATTATTGATTCCTTTGAATGGATGAATGAACTAATGGATGAATGGATGAATGGTTTCATCTCTCCTTGCTGCACTGAGTTCATGTTGTCATAGACAGACAGCAACATGTTGATTCAGACACTGAGAGAAGATCCAAATATAACTTTAATAATCAATCCGTTATCAATCAATAACTCTGCATCTGATCGTCTGTTCATAAATCTGTTAATATCTGTTAATGATTCAGCTGTAAACATGATTCATAATGACCTCATGAATAAAAGACATTACTGACTGTCCTCAGGGGAACAACAACAACAACAACAACAACAATAATCAGCTGCTCTGTGTGTGTGTGTGTGTGTGTGTGTGTGTGTGTGTGTGTATGAGGTGTACCTGGGTTGATGATCCCTCCGTCCATGTGACATTTAATCTCCTCCTCCTTCTTCTTCTTCTCTTCTTTATGAGGCTGAAAACAGGAAACAGGAAGTCAGAGATCAGCTGACACACACTTCCTGTTTTTATTTTAACGCTGTCAGAGTTTCTGTGAGATTAAAATCAAACAGTTTAAATCTTCTCTGATGATGTCACGACAGAGGAGTGTCCACCTGCTGAGGCAAGAGGAGAGTACTGATTGGCTGGTGTCTTACTGTGACCCGCTGCTCCGTCAGGTGTGTGGTGATGAGCTCAGCGTAGTGCTGCCCCGCCCTCATCAGCTCCAAGTGACTTCCTGCTTCAAGGACCACCCCATCCTTCAGGACCAGGACCTTGTCACAGTACTCCATGTACTGATGGACAGACAGACAGACACAAGTCAGTCTGATTGGTCTTTGACATTGACGTTAAACTGGACACTCACCTGTAGCAGGTGGGTGACCAGTTTAACCTCACCTGTAGCAGGTGGGTGACCAGTTTAACCTCACCTGTAACTGGTGCGTGACCAGTATGACGGACTTTCCCAGCAGGTCCGTCTTGATACACTCTTCGAAGATGTGTTTTCCGACGTGGGCGTCGACGGCGGACAGTGGGTCGTCCAGCAGGTACAGGTCTTTGTTGGAGTAAATGGCTCTGGCCAGACTGATCCTCTGTTTCTGCCCCCCCGACAGGTTCACGCCCTGCTCCCCCAGCTGGGACATAAACACACACAGTTATGCTGTATCTGTGAGGACCATCAGCTCAGGGCCGTTACATCTGCTACTGATGACACACTGTGTGTGTGTCCATGTTGTTCAGACACACATTGTGAGTGTGAATATGTTAGACTGGGTTTGGAGGAGATTTTAAGTATTTTCCAATATTTTATAAGAAAATAACTTTAATAAAGTGGTCAATTAAAAATAATGAAAATTATTATCTTTTGCAGTCATTCTTAAAAATGCGAAGAAAAAAAAAAGTGTTTATACGACCAAATCACAGGAAATCAGTTCAGATGCTTAAAACCAGAAGATGTTTCACATTTTGAGTGAAAAAAGATGATCGAATAATAATTTACACACCTGCAGCTTTTATGTTCTTATCTTTATTTTATTGTATGATATTTTCTTTTTTACATTATTGCTCATATTCATCAGAATGTTTCAGCTTGCATCAGATCATTTAGTTGTTCTGGTTGCTGTGTTCGCACTATAACGTTTATATAATGTTTTATTGTTTGCATTTCAAAAACTGTTTCCTGTTAGCACCTTGTACCTCGACTTTGACATTACCATGTTTCAGTGAGGTCATGTCATTAAAACCTCTTTGAACTGAACTGATAATTGATCATCTCAGTAGCCGTTGATTAGACTGATTGATTAATGATAACGGAACACTGGGCTCACACCTACACACCTGTGTGTGTGTCGTGTGTGTGTGTCGGACTCACCACTGTCTGGTCACCATGAGGCAGGATGTCCAGGTCGGCCTTCAGGCTGCAGCTGTGCAGGACTCTGTTGTACCTGCAGAACATCCGGACGTCACTACAGACGTCACCTTACACCTTCATCACAGGAGGAGGAGGAGTTTATCTACCTGGATCGGTCCATAGGTTCCCCCATCAGGATGTTGTCCTGCACCGTCCCATAGAAGATCCACGCCTGCTGGGACACATAGGCAATCGATCCGTCCACCGCCACTGAGCCCTGCTGCAGGTGGAGCTGAAATACAAACACACAGGTGAGCGTACCTGACACACAGGTGAGCGTACCTGACAAACAGATGAGCGTACCTGACACACAGGTGAGCGTACCTGACAAACAGGTGAGCGTACCTGACACACAGGTGAGCATACCTGACAGACAGATGAGCGTACCTGACACACAGGTGAGCGTACCTGACAGACAGGTGAGTGTACCTGACACACAGGTGAGCGTACCTGACAGACAGGTGAGCATACCTGACACACAGGTGGACGTACCTGACAGACAGGGGGACAAACCTGACACACAGGTGAACTCACCTGTTCTAACAGACTGCAGATCAGTGACGTCTTCCCACTGCCAACGTTTCCACACACACCCATCAACTGGCCCTGCAGAGAAAACACAAACCATCATTAACACATCAGCCAGATCACCTGGTGTGATGTCACAGCCCAGGTGAGGACTAAACTGATCTGTACTTGAATAGAAGACAGGAAGTGGGCGTGGTTTATTAAGGAAGTCATGTTAAATCATGCAGATATTGTATAACTCTGAAGTGACTTCACTTCAACAACTTGATTTAACATCGGTATATTAATAATCATAAATCTTATTTCACATCCTTTTTCTTTTAACTGAAGTGATTTTTATGACCCGTCTGAACCGTCCGCTGTGACATGCCTCTGAGGTCAGTGTTCATCAATAAAGACATATTTAACAGAGGTCGTCATCTTGTTAAATAACACCATGGAAACACTCGTCTCGTCAGTGTGACCTTGTTCAGGGTGAAGGAGATGTTCCTCAGAGTCGCCATCACGTCACAGGGTCGGTTTTTTGACACCAGGTCGTCCCTGTCCTCTGTGTCAGGGGGGTGGATTGGTTTGGTCCAGGACAGCGTGGCCTTCTCCGTGACAACCACGGCTGACTTGTCGTATATGTTCCGGACAACGTACGAGTCTGGATTCTCTGTCAGCAGTAACCTCTGAAACACACACACACACACACACGAACACAATTATACACATGATATAAACACACAGGACTTTAAATCCATCTGAATCTGTCGTCACAGTCATGTCTCCTGAAAGTGAGCCAGCTGATCATAAACAAACAAACAAACAAACAAACAGGAATTAGTTTTTACCTTCAGGATTTATGACAGAGTTGATATGGAGATGATTTCAGAACATATTCAGAAATCACTAAGATCTGTTGGTGTAATTATCTTGATTGAATTTAACTGAAAGGGTTAGCGTTTGTAGTTTTGACGGTTTATAAATCAGACCGTGGCTTTTTTTTTTTAAAGATATTTTTTGGGCATTTTGCCTTTAAGAGAGGACAGGTAAGCATGAAAGGGGGAAAGAGAGAGGGGGTGGACATGCAGCAAAGGGCCACAGGCTGGATTCAAACCCGGGCCGCTGTAGCAACAGCCTTGTACACGGGGCACCTGCTCTACCCACTAAGCAACCAACGCCCCAGACTGTGGGATTTCTAAAGACTCTGGTAACGCAATAACACAGTGATGCTGCTAAAGCTGACTGCTGATGTACATATATGGGTGGAGTTTTGTCTCTGTATGTGTGTGTGCCTGCAGTGTCCCTCAGGGCTCTGTCTCAGGTCCTATGTTATTTACTTTATATGCTTCCACTGGGTCACATTACGCAACTGTTTGTTAGCATCAGTGACTGGATGTCAAACAACTACTGATGGAGGTTCTGACAATGGCTTCAGACAGCAGAGTTTCAAAGGTTGTTCAGAGTATTGGGTCCCTGTCTTCAGCCATGTGGTCAGATTTTAGGATCCTGCTGTTATTTCTGACCAGGTATTTTGACCATCACGTTAAATCATTGATTTGAACTTGATTTATTCAGCTGATAAATACTTCAGAGCTCAGGTCTGTGGTGTCTCGGCCTGTGCTGGAGGTGATGATCAGTGTTTCTGTGTCCTCCCAACTGGACGACTGAAATTCTCTTTTTGCTAGTCTGAACAAATCTTCTCTGAACAGTCGTAAAATAATCCAGAATGCTGCTGCTCATCTGTGAACCAGCTCCAACAGGTCGACACACATCAGACCCAGGTTAGTTTCTTTACTCTGGCTTCACATCAGGTTCAGGATTCACCTCCAGATACTGGTTCTCATGTACAGAGCCCTCCACCATGTGTAGTCCTTGTCCTCTGGTCTGTGTCTGTTTGTCTCTTCTGTTCCATCTATCTGCTCTGTGTTTCTTCTTTTGTTTTGTTTTTACTGATGAATGTTTTATCCTTTGATTCATTTTATTTTGTGAATCTAAAAAGGCATTTTATTTGTTTTATAAACGTTTGTATGTGTATATCAGTCCTTCCAGGATCTCAGGGCAAAAAAACCTTTGCAGCCAATTTTGTCAGAACTTGTGATAAAAATTATGGCATTTTTATGTGATTTTTGTGGGAAATTGCAGCTAATGACAAGAGGAGAAAAAACTGTGATTTTTTTTTTAATCACTACCTCCAAAAAAATAAGTCACGTAATCACTTGCTATAATAATCATACTGAACATTACAAAAATAGCTGCAAATGTTTTTTATAGTTCTCTTCTTTAGTCTTATTTAATTAGTTTCAAAACATGGACTCCAATAATGTTGCAAAAAATCCTGGGTGAATATTGTAGCTCTCAAACCAGACAATGTGACTGTACAACAACATGTGAGCTCCATCTTCTGTACATTTTAATACTTTCAACACATATTGTCTGCATTTAAACAGTGCAAAACTGCAATGCCATTAGCGCATTTGATGACACATCTGATGATGTTTCAAATGACATCACATGCGTGACGACTTCTGGTCGGCCGGAAAATGCGGAAAAACGCAGAAATAACTTTCGTTCAATTTGTGTTAATTGCGATTGCAAGATCGCGATTTTCTGGAGGGACTGATCTAACAGTTAATCATTGACAGGTAATCTGCACACAGTGATAGAAGGTGTTGAAGGTGGGCGGAGTCATCATCAGTCACCTTGAGTCGATCCACAGACACAGTAGCTTCAGCCAGGATGTTGAAGGTCGTGGGCAACAAGGACAGAATAAACCTCATACTGTTGAAGATGGTGACGACAGGAAAGGCCTGATGAACAAACACAGAGTCAATCATCCATAAAGGACTGGGGGCGGGGCCAGCAGGGGCGGGACCACCGTGCGGCAGTGTCAGCAGGGGGCGGGGTCAGCAGGGTACGATAGTGCATATATCAGACGATTTAAATAAATGAAGGGAATCACACACACTGCTGCTGCATTCATACAGTAAGATACAAAACACCAGGTCTCCAGATGTACTGCAGACGCCAGAAGAGCTCTGCAGGTCGACCTGCAGAGCTGGCTCACGCTGCTAGCTTCAATGAGGACACAGATGTATCTGCTCTCCGGTTGTGGTAGCAACAGTGGTATCAGTAGTACTCACGGAGCTGGTATTGAGAGGAAGACCCAGCAGCGTGTGGACGATGAAGGTGACCATGATGGCGAAGATGGGGACGAGGGGGCTGATGGTCACACTGAAGTTTTGGATGACTGAAGCTTTCGCCAACATCCTCTGCTCTGTTTTCCTGATGTCTGTAAACACACCGCTGACTGTCATCATCATCACCATCATCATCATCATCATTATCATCTTCATCCGTTACACTGTCAGTCAGTTCAACATCAGAAATCACTCAGAAAAAATGATCCGTTCAGATTTTTCTGATTCATAAGCGGGCAGGACAAAACAGGTTTATTTACATTTTTATTACTCTACTTTATTATTATTCCACTCTTTTGTTATTTTACATTTTTCTGATGTTTCATCACAAAGAGCAGCAGACATATTTATTTATTTAAGTTTTCACTTTGCAGACCTGAACTGGTGCCACATTCGTACCTGTGTGACAGTGATGTTCTGTACAGGTGAACCCTGTGACTGTTCTCACCTGTGTGACGGTGATGTTCTGTACAGGTGAACCGTGTGACTGTTCTCACCTCTGTGACGGTGATGTTCTGTACAGGTGAACCCTGTGACTGTTCTCACCTGTGTGACGGTGATGTTCTGTACAGGTGAACCCTGTGACTGTTCTCACCTGTGTGACAGTGATGTTCTGTACAGGTGAACCCTGTGACTGTTCTCACCTGTGTGACGGTGATGTTCTGAACAGGTGAACCCTGTGACTGTTCTCACCTGTGTGACGGTGATGTTCTGTACAGGTGAACCCTGTGACTGTTCTCACCTGTGTGACGGTGATGTTCTGTACAGGTGAACCCTGTGACTGTTCTCACCTGTGTGACGGTGATGTTCTGTACAGGTGAACCCTGTGACTGTTCTCACCTGTGTGACGGTGATGTTCTGTACAGGTGAACCCTGTGACTGTTCTCACCTGTGTGACGGTGATGTTCTGTACAGGTGAACCCTGTGACTGTTCTCACCTGTGTGACGGTGATGTTCTGAACAGGTGAACCCTGTGACTGTTCTCACCTGTGTGACGGTGATGTTCTGAACAGGTGAACCCTGTGACTGTTCTCACCTGTGTGACGGTGATGTTCTGAACAGGTGAACCCTGTGACTGTTCTCACCTGTGTGACGGTGATGTTCTGTACAGGTGAACCCTGTGACTGTTCTCACCTGTGTGACGGTGATGTTCTGAACAGGTGAACCCTGTGACTGTTCTCACCTGTGTGACAATGATGTTCTGTACAGGTGAACTGTGTGACTGTTCTCACCCGTGTGATGGTGATGTTCTGTACAGGTGAACCGTGTGACTGTTCTCACCCGTGTGATGGTGATGTTCTGTACAGGTGAACCGTGTGACTGTTCTCACCTGTGTGACGGTGATGTTCTGTACAGGTGAACCGTGTGACTGTTCTCACCTGTGTGACGGTGATGTTCTGTACAGGTGAACCGTGTGACTGTTCTCACCTGTGTGACGGTGATGTTCTGTACAGGTGAACCCTGTGACTGTTCTCACCTGTGTGACAGTGATGTTCTGTACAGGTGAACCCTGTGACTGTTCTCACCTGTGTGATGGTGATGTTCTGTACAGGTGAACCCTGTGACTGTTCTCACCTGTGTGATGGTGATGTTCTGTACAGGTGAACCCTGTGACTGTTCTCACCTCTGTGATGGTGATGTTCTGTACAGGTGAACCGTGTGACTGTTCTCACCTGTGTGACGGTGATGTTCTGCACAAGTGAACCCTGTGACTGTTCTCACCTATGTGACAGTGATGTTCTGTACAGGTGAACCCTGTGACTGTTCTCACCTATGTGACAATGATGTTCTGTACAGGTGAACCGTGTGACTGTTCTCACCTGTGTGACAGTGATGTTCTGTACAGGTGAACCGTGTGACTGTTCTCACCTGTGTGACAATGATGTTCTGTACAGGTGAACCGTGTGACTGTTCTCACCTGTGTGACAGTGATGTTCTGTACAGGTGAACCGTGTGACTGTTCTCACCTGTGTGACAATGATGTTCTGTACAGGTGAACCGTGTGACTGTTCTCACCTGTGTGACAGTGATGTTCTGTACAGGTGAACCGTGTGACTGTTCTCACCTGTGTGACGGTGATGTTCTGCACAAGTGAACCGTGTGACTGTTCTCACCTGTGTGACAGTGATGTTCTGTACAGGTGAACCGTGTGACTGTTCTCACCTGTGTGATGGTGATGTTCTGCACAAGTGAACCCTGTGACTGTTCTCACCTGTGTGACAGTGATGTTCTGAACAGGTGAACCCTGTGACTGTTCTCACCTATGTGACAATGATGTTCTGAACAGGTGAACCCTGTGACTGTTCTCACCTATGTGACAATGATGTTCTGTACAGGTGAACCGTGTGACTGTTCTCACCTGTGTGATGGTGATGTTCTGTACAGGTGAACCGTGTGACTGTTCTCACCTGTGTGACAGTGATGTTCTGAACAGGTGAACCGTGTGACTGTTCTCACCTGTGTGACAGTGATGTTCTGTACAGGTGAACCGTGTGACTGTTCTCACCTGTGGCCTTGCCGTAGAAGGACTTCTCCCAGACGTACATCTTGATGAGTTTGATGTAGGTGAGGATCTCGTTGATGATTCGGATTCGACAGTCAGTGATCTCAACCGCCTTCTTCTGGAAGTGATTGATGAGCCTCGCAGACACTAACTGACACACACACACACACACACACATAAAAACATGTAATCAGATTACTTCTTCTGTCATTATGCTATGAGACAGCAGGACAAAAACAGTCTGTAGAGACAGACACCACATTCTCACATCACATAAACCAGACGAGGTGACTGTTGGAGGGTTTATTTTGTTTCATTATCTAACGTCAGTCTGTTTTGTTGCTGAAAGACAGAAACTTAAATTCAGGTGTTCAGTTTTATATTTTCACTTTAATAAACAAAATACATGTAACAATATTTCCTGTCTTCAGAGGTCAATGGATTCAAAGGTCGCCGTGCAGTTGGCAAGGCAATACTGTAACATGATCAATCCACATCAGACCACATCAGATCTCTACATCTGATACTGTCTGCTGCTCTCTGTGTTTTTCATCACGTCATTAAAAGGTAAAAATCTTTGATGATTACATTTTTGGTTTTGTTTTGACTGAAATATTTAAAATAACCTAAAATATATCGACACTTTTCTTTGACTGAGATCGGAGCAAAATGTTCAAACCTTTAGTCAATGACAACTTCACCAAATATAAACAAATAAAATAAATAAACATGATAAAAACTAATGAGGACGAATAAATAAAAGTATCTGACAATGAATTCACTGATGAAGTCATCATGGCTGCAGCAGCTGGAGCTGAGACTGAATGTCTGATTCAGTTTAATATGAGCAGCAGCATAAAGACACGGACAGGTTTCAGGTAAAGACACAGGTGGATCTTATTCTCTATCCTCACCTGTGTGTCAGTGCCCATTCACTGTTGTTTTATCATGCTGACCAGGGCTCCTCAGCTGAAACACATCCGTGTCTTTATGTTTTTGCCCACATTAAATACTTTTGGTGCTCCATCTGTTTTTTGATCTTCACTTTGCACATTTTTATACTGTCTAAGATTTTGGGAGGTGTGTGCACTGCTATTTTTCATCATATATATCATGTTTCCATGTTTATATAAAATCTGGACCCCTGAGAGGGGACACAGTAAAGCTGCTGTTTCCTGCCTGTATGTTAAGCTAAGCTAACTACATCCTGTCTGCAGCATCTCACTCCCTGTCACAGTGTAAAACAGTCAGCAGTGTGTCCACACACCTGGAGGAGGAAGAAGAGGAGTAAGATGACGAAGCCGATGAGGACGGTGTGGTCGAGGATGGTGCAGGTGTAGATGGCGCTGACGATGAGGAGGATGGGGAAGGGCAGCAGGAAAGGACCAAACAGGACGGCTTCGTACAGCCGGTAACTGTCGCTGGTCAAAACATTCACCATCTGACACACACAGAGACAGATTAATGGATAAATACATTGAGAGGGGAGGCAGCTGATTGATAGATCAATCGATTGATAAATCATTCAGTAACACAACGTATCTTTTCATTGCTACGCGGACAACACACAGATATACCTTCACCCAAAGCCTAGCTGCTGTTTTAGATTGTCTCAGTGATATCAACTGTTGATGGCACAAAATTTTCTTCAACTCGATAACTCAAAATCAGAAATCATATTGTTCAGTCCCCCAAACACAAAACCCACTCTCACTGAAAATAGCCTCAGTCCACCGTCTGCTAATGTAAAACCCACTGGGAGTACGATTTGACTCTGACCTCACCTTCGGACCACAGATCAAAAAACTCGTCCTGTCTTGTTTTCTCCAAATTAGAACCATCTCAAAAATCAAACCAATGCTCTCACACTCAGACCTGGAAAAAGTCGTTCATACATTCATTTTCTCAAGACTGTAACTCCCTTCTTTCTGGCATTGTCATACGGATTACTGTTAATTTATCATGCTGATCTGTTCTGTACGACATCTATTGCACGTCTGTCCGTCCTGGAAGAGGGATCCCTCCTCAGTTGCTCTTCCTGAGGTTTCGACCGTTTTTTTCCCCGTTAAAGGGTTTTTTGGGGAGTTTTTCCTGATCAGCTGTGAGGGTCATAAGGACAGAGGGATGTCGTATGCTGTAAAGCCCTGTGAGGCAAATTGTGATTTGTGATATTGGGCTTTATAAATAAAATTGAATTGAAATTGAATTGAATTAACCAAAAGTCCCTGTCCCGCTTGCACCTAGTTCAGAACACAGCAGCTGGGCTTCTTACTGGTTTTAATAGACGACATCACATCACCCCAATCCTGGCTTCTCTCCATTGGCTTCCTGTTTGTTTTAGAACTGATTTTAAGATTTTACTGATCACTTTTAAAGCTCGCCTGGGTCTGGCCCCAAGCTATATAGCAGAAATGTTGACACCATGTGAGCCAGCTCGCAGCCTTAGATCCGATCAGGGCCCCTCGGCTGTGGAACAACCTGCCTGAGGAGATACGGCTCGCAGATTCAGTGACGTCTTTTAAATCACTTCTTAAGACCCACTTTCACAGACGCCTTTATGTTATGTTGTCTATTTTAGATTTTAAACCTTACTTTTTATCTGTTAATTTATTTATCTTAATGAGTCTATCTTTTTGCCCTTATCGTAGTCATTATTTTATTTGTATTTATTTATATATTTTTTATATTTTTTATCCTTTAGGTCTCTCACTTGCCTTCACCATGACATTTGTGTGTTTAATTTTATATATATATATATATATATATATATATATATATAAATCCCCTGCTTCAGGTCTTTATGCCAAGCTAAACTAAGAGAAGCTAAGCTAAGCTAACAAGTTTCCCCCTACTTCAGGTCTTGGTGCTAAGCTAAGCTAATCACCGTCCATGTTGGACACTCAGAGGTGAAACATGTGAACTGTGAAGGAAACAGACATCATGATGTGTCTTCCTGACCTGTCCCACAGACAGTCCACAGTGTGTCCTCAGAGTGACGATCTTGTGGAAGCCCAGCATACAGAACCCTGTCTTCAGTCTGATTCCTGTCCTCAGGTTCAGAGCCCAGACCAGAGCGAGACACCCGCTCCTGGAGAAGTCCACCAGGAGGAGACAGAAACACAGACCGAGCCCCTCCCCAACTGTGGACGCCTCCGGTTTGATGATGTACTTCAGGATCTCATGGACCAGGACGCCCTGATGGGACAGACAAATATTGTGAGGACCTGAAACTGAGACACTGAGAGGACACATTGAGAGGACACAATGAGACACTGGGAGACACACTGAGAGGACACATTGAGACACTGAGAGGACACACTGAGACACTGGGAGACACACTGAGAGGACAAAGTGAGACACTGGGAGACACACTGAGAGGACACATTGAGACACTGAGAGGACACACTGAGACACGAGACTTTTCCACCAGGTGTACCTAATAAAGTCAGTCTAATAAACTGGAGGACATGTCCAACACATGAGCAGCTCTGACATTACAGTAAAAGAAACAGTAAAGACACATGTAGATGTTTCGTCCTCTTTCTAAGTCAATGATGTCATCTAATGCTGAGACTCACTGAGCCACAGAACAGAGCCAACATGAAGAAGATGGAGAGACCGACAATTGCCAGCACTCGGTTTCTCTGGAAACGGAACAGGACTCGTGTCAGAGACGCCTTTTGTAGACCAACCGCAGACACTTCCTGTTCCCACAGACGCTGCAACCTGCACATACACATACACATACACACACACACACACACACACACACACACACACATCGAAGCACACATTTCAGTTTCAAATAAGATCTGCTGCTGATGATGATGTTTTAGGTGATGATGATGATGATGGTGATGATGATGATGATGATGATGATGGCAATGATGATGATGGTCTCACCTATCTCCGTTGATGTCAGCACCGTCCAGAGGGGACAGACTGATGGAGTTGAGGTCCAGCTTTTTTTTGGACATGGACCACATCAGAGGACCCATCCAGGACATGGTGGCGTAGGACAGGAAGCTCGCTCTGTCCAGAGGACTGAAACTGGACGTCAAACAACCAGCAGAGGTTTCAGTGTCTGAGTCACAGCTCACCTACAGCTCACACTGACCTACAGCTCACACTGACCTACAGCTCACACTCACCTACAGCTCACACTGACCTACAGCTCACACTCACCTACAGCTCACACTGACCTACAGCTCACACTCACCTACAGCTCACACTCACCTACAGCTCACACTGACCTACAGCTCACACTCACCTACAGCTCACACTCACCTACAGCTCACAGCTCACAGCTCACACTGACCTACAGCTCACACTCACCTACAGCTCACACTCACCTACAGCTCACAGCTCACACTCACCTACAGCTCACACTCACCTACAGCTCACAGCTCACACTCACCTACAGCTCACAGCTCACACTCACCTACAGCTCACACTCACCTACAGCTCACACTCACCTACAGCTCACAGCTCACACTCACCTACAGCTCACAGCTCACACTCACCTACAGCTCACACTGACCCACAGCTCACACTCACCTACAGCTCACACTCACCTACAGCTCACACTCACCTACAGCTCACACTCACCTACAGCTCACAGCTCACACTCACCTACAGCTCACACTCACCTACAGCTCACAGCTCACACTCACCTACAGCTCACACTCACCTACAGCTCACACTCACCTACAGCTCACACTCACCCACAGCTCACACTCACCTACAGCTCACACTCACCTACAGCTCACACTCACCCACAGCTCACACTCACCTACAGCTCACACTCACCTACAGCTCACAGCTCACACTCACCTACAGCTCACACTCACCTACAGCTCACACTCACCTACAGCTCACACTCACCCACAGCTCACACTCACCTACAGCTCACACTCACCTACAGCTCACACTCACCCACAGCTCACACTCACCTACAGCTCACACTCACCTACAGCTCACAGCTCACACTCACCTACAGCTCACACTCACCCACAGCTCACACTCACCTACAGCTCACACTCACCTACAGCTCACACTCACCCACAGCTCACACTCACCTACAGCTCACAGCTCACACTCACCTACAGCTCACACTCACCTACAGCTCACACTCACCTACAGCTCACAGCTCACACTCACCTACAGCTCACACTCACCTACAGCTCACACTCACCTACAGCTCACAGCTCACACTCACCTACAGCTCACACTCACCTACAGCTCACACTCACCTACAGCTCACACTCACCTACAGCTCACACTCACCTACAGCTCACACTCACCCACAGCTCACACTCACCTACAGCTCACACTCACCCACAGCTCACACTCACCTACAGCTCACACTCACCTACAGCTCACACTCACCTACAGCTCACAGCTCACACTCACCTACAGCTCACACTGACCCACAGCTCACACTCACCTACAGCTCACACTCACCTACAGCTCACACTCACCTACAGCTCACACTCACCTACAGCTCACAGCTCACACTCACCTACAGCTCACACTCACCTACAGCCCACAGCTCACACTCACCTACAGCTCACACTGACCTACAGCTCACAGCTCACACTCACCTACAGCTCACACTCACCTACAGCCCACAGCTCACACTCACCTACAGCTCACACTCACCTACAGCTCACAGCTCACCTACAGCTCACAGCTCACACTCACCTACAGCTCACACTGACCTACAGCTCACAGCTCACACTCATCTACAGCTCACACTCACCTACAGCTCACACTCACCTACAGCTCACAGCTCACACTCACCTACAGCTCACACTGACCTACAGCTCACAGCTCACACTCATCTACAGCTCACACTGACCCACAGCTCACACTCACCTACAGCTCACACTCACCTACAGCTCACACTCACCTACAGCTCACACTCACCTACAGCTCACAGCTCACACTCACCTACAGCTCACACTCATCTACAGCTCACAGCTCACAGCTCACACTCATCTACAGCTCACACTCACCTACAGCTCACACTCACCTACAGCTCACACTGACCTACAGCTCACAGCTCACACTCACCTACAGCTCACACTCATCTACAGCTCACACTGACCCACAGCTCACACTCACCTACAGCTCACACTCACCTACAGCTCACACTCACCTACAGCTCACACTCACCTACAGCTCACACTCACCTACAGCTCACACTCACCTACAGCTCACACTCACCTACAGCTCACAGCTCACACTCACCTACAGCTCACACTCACCTACAGCTCACACTCACCTACAGCTCACAGCTCACACTCACCTACAGCTCACCGCTCACACATTTCATCCCTTCATCTTCCTCCTCGTCCATGTTCATGTGTTCACATAATGTTTCTCAAAGTTGAGGAAGGATCCTTAGATTGAATTACAAGTAGGCTCCATCATCAAAACCTACTGAAGGACTGTTCCAGTGTCAAGGATCCTTTGATTTCTACTGAGGACGGAGTCCTTCCTTCAGAGAATTTTAAAGATACGTGTATCCTCAGCTGAAGTACACAAAATTTTGTGCTCATGATTTACCTGAACTGAAAATGGAGCCTCTTTAATGACCTGAACACTCACCAACCTGTTTAAATGTGAGATCACTGAATGTTGGGAAGTTTCTGTTGGACCTGACATGGCAGGATCTGTCCTACTATGGAAGCATTCTTGACTTTGAGAAGCACTGTCTGTGTCTGACTCACCTTGACCCCGCCTCCATCTCTGATTGGCTGGAGGAGTTGGGGGGAGGAGTGGGGGGTTTCTTCCAATCATCTGCTATGGGTCTGTCAACACCCATCCTGCTGAGACACAAACAGACCTCAGATCAGCCTCCTGCAAAAGGTCATGTGATCAATCCGTGTTATTGATCAGCGCTAAATGGTCGGACCGCCTCTCTGTGTCTCATGTCCTGACATACAGGTACCCTGCTAACAATGCTACGCTAACATACAGGACAGTTTTTTCTAAGGGGACCTTCTCTCAGAGCTAACTATGCTACGCTAACTTACAGGACACAGCTTCAGTCCCCAAGGAGCTACGTTAGCATTAACCACAGTAGTAGTTAACTTATTGTCACAGCAAGCGGAGCTTCAGGAAGTCGAACTCTAACTCTAACTTGAGGCGTTTCTCAATACCAAGTACAGCAAGTTTGGACTTGCGCACTTGGGAGTTTGGACTTGGCAAGTTCGACTCGGGAGTACAAACTCCCAAGGATGGCTGCCATTGATGCTGGTCTGTGAAAAATGCATTCTGGGATACCTGGCTGTCAAAAGTCCACAGAAGTCACCTCCTGATGCATCCCCGATGGAACGGGCAAAGCAAGTTCATATCCGGGCATTTGGCCTGTACTTGGCTGGATGCTGACTTTGAACTGGAACAGTACTTTGGCTGCGACTAGTGACGTGTCACAAGTCCGCAAGAACGCAGATTGAGAAACGCCGGGTCGAGCTGTCCATGACATCACAACATCTCCTGTTGTTGTTCGGCCATGTTTCCAGCCTTTATATTTGACATCACACAGCGCCACCCACAGGGCAGACTGCTGTTACACATGTGTTCTGATTCCTCTCTACAGCTTGTATCTCTACATGTTTCTGTATCATGGTGTTGAATTTTATTTCAAGGTTTAATATTCTACAGTAACTGTGTCACAGAAACCTACGTTTTGTTTTTTAGTCAGCTACAAAAAAAGTACAACATCACATTTGGATTGCAATGAATTGTGGGAAATTAAATCAGTGAAGTCTGCAGACAGTCCACTTTGGGTCCTGTGGACTGGATGAGTTGAGGATCTGGAGCCCTCAGTCCTCCCAGACTTTCTGGGGACGCACACACAAAGTCTGTCAGTGTGGTGAAGTCTGAACATCTGGATTCAGCCTCAGAGTTAAATATGAGTCGGCATGAGCGTCTGTTTTAAGGGCTCATCAAACACCCAGTTATACACACAGAGCCCCTGCTGAACTGACAGTGCTCAAAGCATCGACATTTAAACCCTGTCATCAGGACTGAAGCTCTCTGCTGCCCTCCCATGTCCACACTGATCCAGTACAGCCTCAGATCATATCGTATCAGTGAGATCAGCTGTTAGTCAGAGTAAATATTGTTTCAGAGGCTGTTGGATGTTTGTGGGGAAGAGCGTGCACTGATTAACATAACAAAGGTCTCATCACTGGGAGTCAGGTCCCATCACTGGGAGTCAGGTCCCATATCTAAATCTAAAATTAAACAAAGAGGAGTTGTGCATAACAACCTCATAAAAATTAAAATCTCCTCTGTGACAGAAAGACAAAACAGGAGAATTAAATGCGGACTGTTAAATATCAGGTCTCTAAATCTTATTTATCTGATCATTTTCAGTTTGTTGACGTTCATAATGAATCATCCTTACGTACTAAAGTTTGATTTGGAGTTCCGCAAGGTTCTGTGCTCGGACCAATCCTATTTACTCTATATATGCTTCCTTTAGATAACATCATTAGAAATCACAATATAAATTTCCATTGTTATGCGGATGATACACAGTTGTATTTATCGATGAAACCAGAAGAAAGTAATCAATTAACTAAACTCCATAACTGCCTTAAAGACATAAAAACTTGGATGAGCACCAATTTCCTGATGTTAAATTCAGACAAAACTGAAGTTATTGTTCTTGGCCCCAAACAACTCAGAGACTCTTTATCTGATGACATAGTTTCTCTAGATGGCATTGCTCTGGCCTCTAGCACTACCGTAAGAAACCTCGGACTAATATTTGATCAAGATTTGTCTTTTAATTCTCATTTAAAACAAACCTCACGGACTGCATTTTTTCATCTGCGTAATATTGTGAAAATTAGGCCTATCCTGACCCGAAAAGATGCAGAAAAATTGGTCCACGCTTTTGTTACCTCAAGGCTGGATTACTGTAACTCTCTATTATCAGGTAGCTCTAGTAAGTCCTTAAAAACTCTCCAGCTAATTCAGAATGCAGCAGCACGTGTACTAACAGGAACTAAGAAACGAGATCATATTTCTCCTGTTTTAGCTTCTCTGCACTGGCTCCCTGTAAAATCCAGAATTGAATTTAAAATCCTACTGTTAACTTATAAAGCTCTAAATGGTCAAGCTCCGTCATATCTTAGAGAGCTCATAGTGCCATATTATCCCACCAGAACACTGCGCTCTGAGAACGCAGGGTTACTCGTGGTCCCTAAAGTCTCCAAAAGTAGATCAGGAGCCAGAGCCTTCAGCTATCAGGCTATCATGTCCTCCTCCATCAGGTTTATAAAGTGACCTGTCACATATGTTCCTGTCTGATGTTCCTCCGTCTCAGCATCCAACAGGCTTTAATCACCTCCTCAGGTAACGACACACACCTGTCCTGTCCTTGGCCAATCAGAGGTTCTTAGTGGGAGCCGGAGGGAAAGTCAACCGACAGGAACCTGGTTGTATTTACATGTTTCCACTGAACAAATAAACGCTGCAAACATCAACTGTCACCGCCTCAAACCCCCAACTCAGACTCCCATCGTTTACTTCAGTTACAGAGTAAAAATACTCAGTTAGTGATTAACTTGTTACAGTTAGTGATTAACTTGTGATCAGTTACAAGTTAAAGTTCTGCTTTTAAAATCTCACTGAAGTAAAAAAGTATTAACATCATCGTATCCTTAATAAAGTACTTTAAGGAAAAGTATTGTTTCTGCAGAGTAATCTAAATGATATTATAATTATTGATCATTTATGTGTTGATCAGTTTGATGTTGATCAGCTGGTGAAGGTGGAGCTGCTCAGGATGATCAGTTATTACCGATCACATGTATCAATCAGTTATTACTGATCACATGTATCAATCACCATACCACGGCACGGTGGTATAGATAGTGGATAGCACTATCGCCTCACAGCAAGAGGGTTCCCGGTTCGATCCTGGAGTTTGCATGTTCTCCCCGTGTCAGTGTGGGTTTCCTCCAGGTGCTCCAGCTTCCTCCCACAGTCCAAAGACATGCAGGTTAATTGATAACTCTAAATTGTCCGTAGGTGTGAATGTGAGTGTGAATGGTTGTCTGTCTCTATGTGTCAGTCCTGTGATAGTCTGGTGACCTGTCCAGGGTGAACCCTGCCTCTCACCCAATGTCAGCTGAGATAGGCTCCAGCCCTCCGCGACCCTCAAGAGGATGAAGCGGTAAGAAGATGGATGGATCAATCATCTGAATCTGCCCACACACGTGACGCAGTCAAAGTACAATATCTCCCTCTGAGAAAATGTAAATACTCGGGTAAAGTACAGGAACATGTAATCTGTTACTTCAGAAGGGTATTGTCGTAAATGTACTCAGTTACTTTCCACAGCTGGAACCATCTGTACAGCTCCAGTCCCTCAGCACATCATCACAGAAATAATCAGAGACAGTGAAGACATGAAGATAAGATGGAAGACAGAGACATGGAGGAAAGATGGAGGACAGAGACATGAAGACAAGATGAGGGACAGAGACATGGAGGAGAGATGGAGGACAGAGACATGGAGGAAAGATAAAGGACAGAGACATGGAGGAAAGATGGAGGACAGAGACATGAAGACAAGATGAGGGACAGAGACATGGAGGAAAGATAAAGGACAGAGACATGGAGGAAAGATGGAGGACAGAGACATGAAGACAAGATGAGGGACAGAGACATGGAGGAGAGATGGAGGACAGAGACATGGAGGAAAGATAAAGGACAGAGACAGTGACCACAGTTTACAGAGAACATCAGGTTAAAGCTGAATCAGACTCTGTAGCTCTGCACTCTGACTACACACACACACACACACACACACACACACACTCACCTCCATCAGGTTGATGCTCTCGTGTCGCAGCTCAAACAGGTGAATGGACTCACCTGCAGCTTGGCTTTTTATGAGGACTCACAGGACCTTCAGTTACTTCCTGTTTGTCTGGAAACAACAAACATGTCAGTTGGTCCTTCAGCCTCAGGCTACACCTACTCCCTGTAAGCCCCGCCCACACACGAGCCCCACCTATCTCCCACCATCTCACACACACACACACACACACACACACAGGAGCCACTTCTCAATATGCGTTCTTGTGCAGACTTGTGTTCTTGTGGACTTGTGTTCTTGTGGACTTGTGACACGTAATCAGTCACAGCCCAAGTACTGTTCCAATTCAAAGTTCACATCTGGCCAAGTTCAGTCCAAATTCCCGGATGTGTTCTCGCCATGCCCATTTCCCCATCGCATCGGAGCAGACTTGTGTGGACTTCAGACAGCCAGGTATCCCAGCATGCATTCCACAGCAATCATCGGAAATGACACATGAGTTGTCACGGAACGTAGTGTTTTCATGCATAGTTTAAACTTCAGAGCCGTGGTCGATGTATTGATACACAGCCCAGCTCAATGTGAGGTCCGCTAGATGACAGCGGTGTCAGCGCTCATAGATAATAAACGTGTGTATGAGCGCTCAGGCTGCCCCAGAGAGCAGCCTCTCTCTGGTAGTCCTTTTAAACTCGTCACTGATATCTCTGTAGTGGTTAAATATGACATGTAATCCGTGTGGGGAATGTCTAATGAGCAACATTCAGTCTCACTATATAAGATATATTATTATATTATTAAATGTTCTTTGTATTCTTTTGCTTATTTATGTGTTTTTACCATTCAATAATGATTTTAAGAATTTATTGTAATTTATTTATTGTATTTAAAGATTAATTGTATTTATTGTAGTATTTATTCAACAGCATTTTAAGTATTGTTCATCTGATATGAATTGTATACCTGATGTCTGAATAAACTTTTCCTCTTCACATCTGACCTGTTTGATCCATTTATATTGGTGAGGACAGACTAAATGAGAAACTGCTGTCAGTGTAATCCAGTACAGTTCAACAGCACCACAATCTACAACTCAACACTTCAATAAAATGTCAGACTGAATATTAAACTGCTTTTGTTTTTTCTAGGTGTACCAAGTAAACTGTCACATCTCCATAAAAATGTAGACAGAAAGCATAACTGCATGAATGTTCTTCATTTCTTCATTTATCAGAGTCACTGAGGGACTGTTCTTCATGTATCAGAGTCACTGAGGGACTGTTCTTCATTTATCAGACTCACTAAGGGACTGTTCTTCATGTATCAGAGTCACTGAGGGACTGTTCTTCATTTATCAGAGTCACTGAGGGACTGTTCTTCATTTATCCGAGTCACTAAGGCACTGTTCTTCATTTATTAGACTCACTAAGGCACTGTTCTTCATGTATCAGAGTCACTAAGGGACTGTTTTTAATTTATCAGAGTCACTAAGGGACTGTTCTTCATGTATCAGAGTCACTGAGGGACTGTTCTTCATTTATCAGAGTCACTAAGGGACTGTTTTTAATTTATCAGAGTCACTAAGGGACTGTTCTTCATGTATCAGAGTCACTGAGGGACTGTTCTTCATGTATCAGAGTCACTAAGGGACTGTTCTTAATTTATCAGAGTCACTGAGGGACTGTTCTTCATTTATCTGAGTCACTAAGGCACTGTTCTTCATTTATTAGACTCACTAAGGCACTGTTCTTCATGTATCAGAGTCACTAAGGGACTGTTCTTAATTTATCAGAGTCACTAAGGGACTGTTCTTCATTTCTTCATTTATCAGAGTCACTAAGGGACTGTTCTTCATTTCTTCATGTATCAGAGTCACTAGGGGACTGTTCTTCATGTATCAGAGTCACTGAGGGACTGTTCTTCATGTATCAGAGTCACTGAGGGACTGTTCTTCATTTATCAGAGTCACTAAGGCACTGTTCTTCATTTATCAGAGTCACTAAGGGACTGTTATTCATTTCTTCATTTATCAGAGTCACTAAGGGACTGTTCTTCATTTCTTCATGTATCAGAGTCACTAGGGGACTGTTCTTCATGTATCAGAGTCACTAGGGGACTGTTCTTCATTTATCAGAGTCACTAAGGGACTGTTCTTCATTTCTTCATTTATCAGAGTCAGTAAGGGACTGTTCTTCACTTCTTCATGTATCAGAGTCACTAGAGGACTGTTCTTCATTTATCAGAGTCACTGAGGGACTGTTCTTCATTTATCAGAGTCACTAAGGCACTGTTCTTCATTTATCAGAGTCACTAGAGGACTGTTCTTCATTTATCAGAGTCACTGAGGCACTGTTCTTCATTTATCAGAGTCACTAAGGGACTGTTCTTCATTTATCAGAGTCACTAAGGGACTGTTCTTCATTTATCAGAGTCACTGAGGCACTGTTCTTCATGTATCAGAGTCACTAAGGGACTGTTCTTCATTTATCAGAGTCACTGAGGGACTGTTCTTCATTTATCAGAGTCACTAAGGGACTGTTCTTCATGTATCAGAGTCACTAGGGGACTGTTCTTCATGTATCAGAGTCACTAGGGGACTGTTCTTCATTTATCAGAGTCACTGAGGGACTGTTCTTCATTTATCAGAGTCACTAAGGGACTGTTCTTCATTTCTTCATTTATCAAAGTCACTAAGGGACTGTTCTTCATTTATCAGAGTCACTGAGGAACTGTTCTTCATGTATCAGACTCACTAAGGGACTGTTCTTCATTTATCAGTTACTGAGGGACTGTCCTTCATTTATCAGAGTCACTGAGGGACTGTTCTTCATGTATCAGAGTCACTAGGGGACTGTTCTTCATTTATCAGTTACTGAGGGACTGTCCTTCATGTATCAGAGTCACTGAGGGACTGTTCTTCATGTATCAGACTCACTAAGGGACTGTTCTTCATTTATCAGTTACTGAGGGACTGTTCTTCATGTATCAGACTCACTAAGGGACTGTTCTTCATTTATCAGTTACTGAGGGACTGTCCTTCATGTATCAGAGCCACTGAGGGACTGTTCTTCATTTATCAGTCACTAAGGGACTGTCATTCATTTATCAGAGTCACTGAGGGACTGTTCTTCATTTATCAGAGTCACTGAGGGACTGTTCTTCATTTATCAGTCACTGAGGGACTATTCTTCATTTATCAGAGTCACTGAGGGACTGTTCTTCATTTCTTCATTTATCAAAGTCACTAAGGGACTGTTCTTCATTTATCAGAGTCACTAAGGGACTGTTCTTCATTTATCAGAGTCACTGAGGGACTGTTCTTCATTTATCAGAGTCACTGAGGGACTGTTCTTCATTCATCAGAGTCACTAAGGCACTGTTCTTCATTTATCAGAGTCACTGAGGGACTGTTCTTCATTTATCAGTCACTGAGGGACTGTTCTTCATGTATCAGAGTCACTGAGGGACTGTTCTTCATTTATCAGAGTCACTGAGGGACTGTTCTTCATGTATCAGAGTCACTGAGGGACTGTTCTTCATTTATCAGTCACTAAGGGACTGTCATTCATTTATCAGAGTCACTGAGGGGACTGTTCTTCATTTATCAGAGTCACTGAGGCACTGTTCTTCATTTATCAGAGTCACTAAGGCACTGTTCTTCATTTATCAGTCACTGAGGGACTGTTCTTCATGTATCAGAGTCACTGAGGGACTGTCATTCATTTATCAGAGTCACTAAGGGACTGTTCTTCATTTCTTCATGTATCAGAGTCACTGAGGGACTGTTCTTCATTTATCAGAGTCACTGAGGGACTGTTCTTCATTTATCAGAGTCACTAAGGGACTGTTCTTCATTTCTTCATTTATCAAAGTCACTAAGGGACTGTTCTTCATGTATCAGAGTCACTGAGGGACTGTTCTTCATTTATCAGAGTCACTAAGGCACTGTTCTTCATTTATCAGACTCACTAAGGCACTGTTCTTCATTTATCAGAGTCACTAAGGGACTGTTCTTCATTTATCAGTCACTGAGGGACTGTTCTTCATGTATCAGAGTCACTGAGGGACTGTTCTTCATTTATCAGAGTTACTGAGGGACTGTTCTTCATGTATCAGAGTCACTGAGGGACTGTTCTGCATTTATCAGAGTCACTGAGGGACTGTTCTTCATTTATCAGAGTCACTGAGGGACTGTTCTTCATTCATCAGAGTCATTAAGAGACTGTTCTTCATTTATCAGAGTCACTGAGGGACTGTTCTTCATTTATCAGAGTCACTAAGGCACTGTTCTTCATGTATCAGAGTCACTGAGGGACTGTCATTCATTTATCAGAGTCACTAAGGGACTGTTCTTCATTTCTTCATGTATCAGAGTAACTGAGGGACTGTTCTTCATTTATCAGTCACTGAGGGACTGTTCTTCATGTATCAGAGTCACTGAGGGACTGTCATTCATTTATCAGAGTCACTAAGGGACTGTTCTTCATTTCTTCATGTATCAGAGTCACTGAGGGACTGTTCTTCATTTATCAGAGTCACTGAGGGACTGTTCTTCATTTATCAGAGTCACTAAGGGACTGTTCTTCATTTCTTCATTTATCAAAGTCACTAAGGGACTGTTCTTCATTTATCAGAGTCACTGAGGGACTGTTCTTCATTTATCAGAGTCACTAAGGGACTGTTCTTCATTTATCAGTCACTGAGGGACTGTTCTTCATGTATCAGAGTCACTGAGGGACTGTTCTTCATTTATCAGTCACTGAGGGACTGTTCTTCATTTATCAGAGTCACTAAGGGACTGTTCTTCATTTATCAGAGTCACTAAGGAACTGTTCTTCATGTATCAGGGTCACTGAGGGACTGTTCTCCATGTATCAGAGTCAGTAAGGGACTGTTCTTCATTTATCACAGTCACTAAGGAACTGTTCTTCATTTATCAGTCACTGAGGGACTGTTCTTCATTTATCAGTTACTGAGGGACTGTTCTTCATTTATCAGAGTCACTGAGGGACTGTTCTTCATGTATCAGAGTCACTAAGGGACTGTTCTTCATTTATCAGTTACTGAGGGACTGTCCTTCATGTATCAGAGTCACTGAGGGACTGTTCTTCATGTATCAGACTCACTAAGGGACTGTTCTTCATTTATCAGTTACTGAGGGACTGTTCTTCATGTATCAGACTCACTAAGGGACTGTTCTTCATTTATCAGTTACTGAGGGACTGTCCTTCATGTATCAGAGCCACTGAGGGACTGTTCTTCATTTATCAGTCACTAAGGGACTGTCATTCATTTATCAGAGTCACTGAGGGACTATTCTTCATTTATCAGAGTCACTGAGGGACTGTTCTTCATTTATCAGAGTCATTAAGGGACTGTTCTTCATTTATCAGAGTCACTAAGGGACTGTTCTTCATTTATCAGTCACTGAGGGACTGTTCTTCATTTATCAGAGTCACTGAGGGACTGTTCTTCATTTATCAGAGTCACTAAGGGACTGTTCTTCATTTATCAGTCACTGAGGGACTGTTCTTCATTTATCAGAGTCACTGAGGAACTGTTCTTCATTTATCAGAGTCATTAAGGGACTGTTCTTCATTTATCAGAGTCACTAAGGGACTGTTCTTCATTTATCAGAGTCACTAAGGGACTATTCTTCATTTATCAGTCACTGAGGGACTGTTCTTCATTTATCAGAGTCACTGAGGGACTGTTCTTCATTTATCAGAGTCACTGAAGGACTGTTCTTCATTTATCAGTCACTGAGGGACTGTTCTTCATTTATCAGAGTCACTGAGGGACTATTCTTCATTTATCAGTCACTGAGGGACTGTTCTTCATTTATCAGAGTCACTGAGGGACTGTTCTTCATTTATCAGAGTCATTAAGGGACTGTTCTTCATTTATCAGAGTCACTAAGGGACTGTTCTTCATTTATCAGTCACTGAGGGACTGTTCTTCATTTATCAGAGTCACTGAGGAACTGTTCTTCATTTATCAGAGTCACTGAGGGACTGTTCTTCATTTATCAGAGTCATTAAGGGACTGTTCTTCATTTATCAGAGTCACTAAGGGACTATTCTTCATTTATCAGAGTCACTAAGGGACTATTCTTCATTTATCAGTCACTGAGGGACTGTTCTTCATTTATCAGAGTCACTGAGGGACTATTCTTCATTTATCAGTCACTGAGGGACTGTTCTTCATTTATCAGAGTCACTGAGGGACTGTTCTTCATTTATCAGTCACTGAGGGACTGTTCTTCATTTATCAGAGTCACTGAGGGACTGTTCTTCATTATTTGATTACTTTTGATTTCTTTTTACATGATTACACGCCACTCAGCAACAGTTACTATACTAGATGTTTATCAGATAGTGCTGTCGCAAAATTTAAGGAAATGATTACTCCGTTGTTAAATTCAATACCAAGTCCCTCAGTAACAGAGGTTTCCCGTGCCGACTTTAACCTCTCCCGAATTGATCATCTTGTCGATAGCGCCGTAGGCTCGCTGCGAACAACACTCGGCTCTGTAGCTCCTCTTAAAAAGAAGTTAACAAAGCAAAGAAAGTTCGCTCCTTGGTATAACTCTCAAACCCATAAGTTAAAACAAAGTTTGAAAGGAATTGGCGATTAACCAAACTGGAAGAATCTCGTTTAATCTGGACAGACAGTCTCAAAACTTCTAAGAGGGGCCTCCGCAATGCCAGAGCAAACTATTACTCAGCATTAATAGAAGACAATAAGAACAACCCCAGGTTTCTTTTCAGCACTGTAGCCAGGCTGACTGAGAGTCAAAGCTCTATTGAGCCTTGTATTCCTTTAGCCCTTAGCAGTAATGATTTTATGAGCTTTTTTAATGACAAAATTCTAACTATTAGAGGCAAAATTCATGACCTCCTGTCCTCAGATAGTACCTATCTAACCTCAAACGCAGCTGTAAGACCTAATATATATTTAGATTGCTTCTCCCCAATTTCTCTTCAAGAATTGACCGCAGTGATTTCTTCATCTAAATCATCAACGTGTCTCTTAGACCCCATCCCAACTAGGCTACTTAAGGAGGTCTTTCCTTTAGTTAACACTCATATATTAGATATGATCAATATATCCTTATTAACAGGCTATGTACCACAGTCTTTTAAGGTAGCTGTAATTAAACCTCTACTAAAAAAGCCCACCCTGGATCCAGAGGTGTTAGCCAACTATAGACCAATATCTAATCTTCCCTTTATGTCAAAGATCCTTGAGAAAGTAGTCACAGACCAGCTGTGTGATTTTCTCCATGATAATAATTTATTTGAGGAATTTCAGTCAGGATTTAGAGTGCATCATAGCACTGAGACAGCACTAGTTAAAATTACAAATGACCTTCTGATTGCTCCAGACAAAGGACTTGTCTCCGTACTTGTTTTATTAGATCTTAGTGCGGCGTTTGACACAATTGACCATCAAATTCTGCTACAGAGGCTGGAACACTTAATTGGCCTAAAAGGTTCTGCACTAAGCTGGTTTAAATCTTATTTATCTGATCGTTTTCAGTTTGTTGACGTTCATAATGAATCATCCTTACGTACCAAAGTTTGTTTTGGAGTTCCGCAAGGTTCTGTGCTCGGACCAATCCTATTTACTCTATATATGCTTCCTTTAGGTAACATCATTAGAAATCACTCTGTAAATTTCCATTGTTATGCGGATGATACACAGTTGTATTTATCGATGAAACCAGAAGAAAGTAATCAATTAACTAAACTCCATAACTGCCTTAAAAACCTGGATGAGCACCAATTTCCTGATGTTAAATTCAGACAAAACTGAAGTTATTGTTCTTGGCCCCAAACAACTCAGAGACTCTTTATCTGATGACATAGTTTCTCTAGATGGCATTGCTCTGGCCTCTAGCACTACCGTAAGAAACCTCAGAGTAACATTTAATCAAGATTTGTCTTTTAATTCTCATTTAAAACAAACCTCACGGACTGCATTTTTTCATCTGCGTAATATTGCGAAAATTAGGCCTATCCTGACCCGAAAAGATGCAGAAAAATTGGTCCACGCTTTTGTTACCTCTAGGCTGGATTACTGTAACTCTCTATTATCAGGTAGCTCTAGTAAGTCCTTAAAAACTCTCCAGCTAATTCAGAATGCAGCAGCACGTGTACTAACAGGAACTAAGAAACAAGATCATATTTCTCCTGTTTTAGCTTCTCTGCACTGGCTCCCTGTAAAATCCAGAATTGAATTTAAAATCCTACTGTTAACTTATAAAGCTCTAAATGGTCAAGCTCCGTCATATCTTAGAGAGCTCATAGTGCCATATTATCCCACCAGAACACTGCGCTCTGAGAACGCAGGGTTACTCGTGGTCCCTAAAGTCTCCAAAAGTAGATCAGGAGCCAGAGCCTTCAGCTATCAGGCTCCTCTCCTGTGGAATCATCTTCCTGTTACGGTCCGGGAGGCAGACACCGTCTCCACATTTAAGACTAGACTTAAGACTTTCCTCTTTGATAAAGCTTATAGTTAGGGCTGGCTCAGGCTTGCCCTGTACCAGCCCCTAGTTAGGCTGACTTAGGCCTAGTCTGCCAGAGGACCCCCCTGTAATACACCGGGCACCTTCTCTCCTTCTCTCTCTCTCTCTCTCTCTCTCTCTCTCTCTCTCTCTCTCTCTCTCTCGTATTCTATTACTGCATCTTGCTAACTCGGCCATTCTGGATGTCACTAACTCGGCTTCTTCTCCGGAGCCTTTGTGCTCCACTGTCTCTCAGATTAACTCATATCACAGCGGTGCCTGGACAGCGTGACGTGTGTGGTTGTGCTGCTGCCGTGGTCCTGCCAGATGCCTCCTGCTGCTGCTGCCATCATTAGTCATTAGTCATACTTCTACTGTTATTATACACATATGACTATTGTCACACATGTATACTGCCAGATATTAATACATACTTTCAACATATTGTACCACAGTAGCCAGAACTATAACTATAATATTATTACTTTCATTAATGTTGTTGTAAGCTACTGTCATTACCTGCATCTCTCTCTCTCTCTCTGTCTCTCTCTCTCTGTCTCTCTCTCTGTCTCTCTCTGTCTCTCTCTCTCTCTCTCTCTGTCTCATTGTGTCATACGGATTACTGTTAATTTATTATGCTGATCTGTTCTGTACGACATCTATTGCACGTCTGTCCGTCCTGGAAGAGGGATCCCTCCTCAGTTGCTCTTCCTGAGGTTTCTACCGTTTTTTTTCCCGTTAAAGGGTTTTTTTGGGGAGTTTTTCCTGATCAGCTGTGAGGGTCATAAGGACAGAGGGATGTCATATGCTGTAAAGCCCTGTGAGGCAAATTGTGATTTGTGATATTGGGCTTTATAAATAAAATTGAATTGAATTGAATTGAATTCTTCATGTATCAGAGTCACTAAGGGACTGTTCTTCATTTATCAGAGTCACATATTTATATTTCTGACTGTAACATGAGTTTATTCAGTCTATATTGTTATATTATTACATTATTTTTATTATATTATAATATTATATTATATTAATGTATTATCATTATATTACACTCGTACAGGCTCAGTATATTTTTATCCTTAATATCTTCAGTTTTCAAACCTGCAGCAAGATGAATATTTATATTTCATGACTCTATTTACATATCTATAATTCATATATCCTATTTCTTCTTATAATCCTATGCTCAATACGCCACACTGACTGTCTCAGACGCTCTGTTGACGATTTATTGACCCGTTGCCATGGTGATGAGGGGACTTCCTGTGTCAGCTGTGTTTTTACTTTCACTTCGTCAAAGTTTCCTCCGTGTTTCTTTGTCAGCTAGTCGATTACCGTCTGGTGCAACACACACCTACTGCCCAGAAGGAGCTGTGTTGGTTATGAGCCACGAGCTCACCGCTTCTTAGCTCTTTTTATGACGTAAAGCTCGTGTGGTCTCGTGACTGTGGAGCGGAATGAAACAGGTTCACCTTCCGGCCTGACAGTGAATCTCTCCGCTCCGCTCAGGATGCGTTCAGGTACAGTACAGAGTGTGGGTCAGCTGTGTTTTGAGTCTCAGTATCTGCAGCAGCTGCAGTTATCCTTTAATCAGTCCTGTCACACCTGTCTCATTACGTCACACCTGAACTTAGACCCTCTGGATTTTATATCTTTCCTCCATGTCTCTGTCCTCCATCTTGTCTTCATGTCTCTGTCCTCCATCTTTCCTCCATGTCTCTGTCCTCCACCTTGTCTTCATGTCTCTGTCCTCCATCTTTCCTCCATGTCTCTGTCCTCCACCTTGTCTTCATGTCTCTGTCCTCCATCTTTCCTCCATGTCTCTGTCCTCCATCTTGTCTTCATGTCTCTGTCCTCCATCTTGTCTTCATGTCTCTGTTCTCCATCTTTCCTCCATGTCTCTGTCCTCCATCTTGTCTTCATGTCTCTGTCCTCCATCTTGTCTTCATGTCTCTGTTCTCCATCTTTCCTCCATGTCTCTGTCCACCATCTTGTCTATATGTCTCTGTCCTCCATCTTGTCTATATGTCTCTGTCCTCCATCTTGTCTTCATGTTTTAGTTGGAGCTATAAGCAGAGCATCACGTGCCTCTCAGCTGATCACAGAGTTTACACTCGGAGACACAGACATGTTGTAGATGTGCAGACAGTACCTGAGCAGGAAACACACCTGAGATAAAGTCCAGAGGTTTAATCATGAATTATAATGTTTAACGTTTATACATGAAGAACGAGTCACTGAAGTGACAGAACAGACTTTATCTTTCTGTGAAGAAGCTACAAACACACGGGTCATGACATCATGTGTTGAGACGGATGTTCCTTGCTGCAGTAACAGTGCTGACATCGCTGTGTGAAGGTGACAGGTCAATGTACTGATGTCACAGCCACAGTGGGGTCAAAGGTCTCCTGTGAGGGTTGTAACATATGATGATGATGATGATGATGATGATTGTTTTTGTCTCTGAGTGTTTCTGTGAAGCTGCAGTGATTCTTTTCTTCATTGATCAACCTGCTGATCAGTTTCTCAGTCAGAACTGATCGATCAATGTGTAAAAAGACAATTGGTGTTTGCAGGGACAGTTTTTGCTATGGGCAATGTGGCTGACCGCCCAGGGCGCAATCTATTTGAGGGCACAAACAAAAAAAAAAAAACAAACTCACCAGTTTTCTAGACTACCGCTCATTTCCACGTCAAGTTAGTGGAGTGGGCGCTGGGGTGCCCCTATTATCACGTTTTAACCAGCAGCAGAAAGGAAAGGTGAATCCTGGCGGTTGTGGGTTGAACGGGGGTCACAGACAGGAATATGGCGGAGGCTCATAGTGCTCGCAAGATAACGGCTTACCGGCGACAGAGAAGTCCGACTCCAGGTCCAGTAATTTCCTCTTTCGTTGGTGTCATGACTGCCCAGTAGTACCTGGACAACCAAGCCATGGCGGCACACAGGTATGTGGCGTGTCAGAGGAGAAACGAGCCGTTCACATTTCTGTCTTTGTGGCAGGTAAAGGTCCACAAACCTCACCGCACTTTAGAGACTGTACTGTATATCTTCTTAGGGAATTTATTCCATTGAAATATCATTGATGTATTATAGAAAAGTGATTTATCTTTTCATAAATGACAAAAGGCACATCTGCCTAATTTTTGCTGTGGTATTGTGATACTACTCAGAACTGTGATACTTTCACTGGTATCGTACTGTGGGGGGTGGGGAGCGGTGGGGGGTCGGGGGGGAGCCGAGGGATGGTTCACCCAGGGTGTAAAACTAGCCAGGACCACCTCTGGGTGTTTGTGGTCAGTTAAAAGAAGCTGAAGCATCACGTCTGAATGGTATCACAGCCACAGTGGGGTCAAAGGTCTCCTGTGAGACTGAACAGTTTCAGCAAAGGGTGGATGTGATTTTAGAGGCTCCCCAGTTCAGAGTCCCTGTCCCAGCAGAAGGAGAGACGCTGTAACGCTCGCTGTTTGAAGGTCATCAATAAATTCAGAGATAGGTCATGTGTGAAAGAGAGAAAACAGATGATAGATGTTTGGTCTCAGCTCATACTCCTCCTGTTCCTGCATATTTCCCTCCACCTTCCCTTTGTTAGTTAAACCACACCCCCACCTGCAACCAGTGAGGTGTCAACCAAAATCAGCTACTCATAGCTACAAACAAACAATACAAACAATAACAAACAATATGGCCCCACCCACCCTGTGGGTGTATGGCCCCGCCCACCAGTCCACCCTGTGGTTGTATGACTCCGCCCACCAGTCTACCCTGTGGTTGTATGACTCCACCCACCAGTCCACCCTGTGGTTGTATGACTCCGCCCACCAGTCCACCCTGTGGTTGTATGACTCCGCCCACCAGTCCACTCTGTGGTTGTATGACTCCGCCCACCAGTCCACCCTGTGGTTGTATGACTCCGCCCACCAGTCCACCCTGTGGTTGTATGACTCCGCCCACCAGTCCACCCTGTGGTTGTATGACTCCCCCCACCAGTCCACCCTGTGGTTGTATGACTCCGCCCACCAGTCCACCCTGTGGTTGTATGACTCCACCCACCAGTCCACCCTGTGGTTGTATGACTCCGCCCACCAGTCCAGTGTCTCTGATAGTCTCCATCCATGTCAGTGAATTAAATAAAATAAATAAATAAATTCTAAATCATGTCATTCTTCAGTCCACGTGGACGTTTGTGACAAATCTAAAGGAATTCCATTATGTTCACGAGGACGAGATGGACAACCTGACAACATGATGCAGAGACCTGATGACATCACATCAGTCCACCAACATTGTTCACACTCACTCAGCCACTGAATAAACACATGTTTACAATATGAACAGTTCAGGATCAGTTATCAACCACTGATCAGTCAGCTGGGAACACATCACGTCCTGATCAACAACACAACACCACTCATCCTCTGTCTTTGTTTTATCAGGATGCAGCAGCAGAGACCAGGCTCTCCTGGACCTAGACCTGGATCTGGACCTGGATCTGGATCTGGACCTGGATCTGGACCTGGACCTGGACCTGGACCAAGCTGTGTGTCCATAAAGAGTGACCGGTCTATGGATGAAGTCATTAACTTTAAAGTTGGACATGGTGCTGATGGAAGGTGAGAACGTCAGACTGAATACTCGGGTGTTGGTTCAGAGCTTCACCGTCTGTTATTATGCTGACTTGAGGGTGGACACTCCTCATGATCCTCTCAGGGTCAGGGTCAGATCCTCACTGATGCTGCTGACCTTGTTTAGACATCGAACACACACTGTGTCCAGGCTTGGTTTTTACCGCCCAGATCAGGTCTTTCATGTCTTTTCACTGCCATCTTTGATCAGACCCACCACATTAATCAGTCCTGATCCATACACTGTTTCAGTTCTCAAACCCAGACTAAGTATAACCCTAACCCTCGAAAGCAGCCATTCCAGAAGTCTTAATGACAGAAATGGCTCAGTAGCTGAAGCTTACCTTAAACAACTGACGGTACGCCTCCAGAGACATCACCTCCCACACATAGTCCCTGTTACGCAGTGCATGTAGCCCACAGTCCACCCTCACACACATCGTAAGGTCCAGGATTGGATTTTAAAGGCACACAAACTCAATATAATTATAGGGACTTGAATCTGGCCAGGATCCCATCCTTTTCAGACCCCACACTCCAAATTGACAGTTTTCCAGGAGCTAGATGCCCCCATATTACACATTTGATAAAGAAAATGAACATCCAACCCCAGGTGGAAAAAGTTATCTTGTCTGTCGTCTTGAACAACTGCCTCAGAGAACAGACAATATTAAATATCTGGAAACAGATGCAACAAATGGTTGCCATAGCCACATCCATCTTTCCTTCAGCATCTATCCATGTTTCTCTCATCCATTATTCTGATCGATTAACTGCCAAACAACAATCATTAATTGAGGAATTAAACTCTAGGATCCAGACCAGATTCAAGACCCTCACCAAAATTGACAAACATTTCATATAAATCGCACCAATCCAGTGCATTGGACTAACGAAACCACGCAACATATTTTACAACATTGGCTGACCCAATTAAACATGTGAGGGGGGAACATGGCTCCAACACGCCTCCCCCACATTCTAATCATCTAGTCATCAACCTATATACAACACACAAACTAACCAACACAGAGAAAACAATTTTGGAAAAAGGCCTCACCTTCATCCCAATTCCAAAACCACTGACCCGCAGCGAGCTAAGTCTGATTGAAATTTATATCATCACCAGCCAAAACTGTTAGATTATCTCAGATATGATTGTCCAAAAATGCCTGTACCCTTTACAAAATCATCAGGATGGGAACCACACCTGCAGGCGATTTCAGAGCCTATTCAAAAGCTCATCAGGGAAGACGTTAAAGTGTTTGAAAAATTGAAAATAAAACCCCTCACCACATTTAATGTCTCACAAGATGAGCACAGGGCCCTCTCCAGATTGGCCAGAAATCCTAACATCATCTTAAAGAGTGCAGACAAAGGTGGACAAATTTGTTTCCATGACAAAACTAATTATTTAAAGGAGGAGTACCGACAATTAAAGGATACTAACCATTATATGATTCCCCTAATGCAACCGCTGCAGAAAGAAACACAAAATATAGTAAGGGATAAGGTGGAGAAATTATACAAGCACATGCGTGAAACAATTAAAGAAAGCATGATTTCTTGTAACCCCATTTGGTGTGTTGATTCTTGCTTTATTCTTTGTCCTCCTGTTCTCAAAAGGAAAATTTATTTTGATTTTGAATATGCATGTTTTGGTCCTATTAGGAAGATTCACTCTTTGAAGAAGTCCGGGACACATTGTACATGCAATTGCCCCTATAACTTCTTTATTGATTGCTGCCACCCTATAGAATAATTTGGATTACCGATCCCTTTCCAATGCCTCTCAAGTCCATTCCTACTACTTGTCCTGCTCCAGCCCAACAATAACATTGTCTTTCACTCCCTCATTCTACCACATGGTGTCCTCCTCCTCTTCAGGCTGTTCTTGGGCTGTCAGTGAGCAGCCGCCATAACAGTACTGACATCTAGTTTTCTGTGAGGGAAGAAAAAGGAGAGAAGAAAAAAAATGTTGGATCAAACTCAAAGCATGAAAACTGTCTCCAAGTGTGCTGATTGTTCATTACTCACCTGTACTGTATATCTTCTTCCTGAAGGTACTCCTGCCCGACACTGAATATAACACACCATAAGTGTACACATACATATGCTACCGTCATCACGTTTGTGAAGGACGAGCTGAAGAGAGTCCAGAAGCTTCTGAGTCCAGATTACCCAGAATGCTCAGAGAGTCAGAGTGAGGATGAGGAAGATGAAGACCAGAGGAGCAGCAGAGAGGCGTTTGTGAAGATCACACTGCACCTCCTGAGGATGAAGCAGGAGGAGCTGGCTGACTGTCTAAAGAGACGTAAGAGGAGTTAACAGATCAATAATCTGTATCAGATCTGAGGCTGTTGGTCCTCTGTGTCCTCCATGTCCTCTGTGTCCTCCGTGTCCTCCGTGTCCTCCATGTCCTCTGTGTCCTCCGTGTCCTCCGTGTCCTCCGTGTCCTCCATGTCCTCTGTGTCCTCTGTGTCCTCCATGTCCTCTGTGTCCTCCGTGTCCTCCGTGTCCTCCGTGTCCTCCGTGTCCTCCATGTCCTCTGTGTCCTCTGTGTCCTCCATGTCCTCTGTGTCCTCCGTGTCCTCCGTGTCCTCCATGTCCTCTGTGTCCTCTGTGTCCTCCATGTCCTCCATGTCCTCTGTGTCCTCCGTGTCCTCTGTGTCCTCTGTGTCCTCTGTGTCCTCCGTGTCCTCTGTGTCCACCATGTCCTCTGTGTCCTCCATGTCCTCTGTGTTCTCCGTGTCCTCTGTGTCCTCTGTGTCATCTGTGTCCTCCATGTCCTCCGTGTCCTCTGTGTCCTCCGTGTCCTCCGTGTCCTCTGTGTCCTCCGTGTCCTCTGTGTCCTCTGTGTCCTCCGTGTCCTCCGTGTCCTCCATGTCCTCTGTGTCCTCCATGTCCTCTGTGTCCTCCGTGTTCTCCGTGTCCTCTGTGTCCTCCGTGTCCTCTGTGTCCTCCGTGTCCTCCATGTTCTCTGTGTCCTCCATGTCCTCTGTGTCCTCCATGTCCTCTGTGTCCTCCATGTCCTCACTGGTTTTATTTGTTGTGTGTTAATTCAGGAACTTTTGCTGCAGCGTGTCGACATAAACTAAAGTGTAACCTGCAGGAGAAGTTCCAGTGTGTGTTTGAGGGGATCGCTAAAGCAGGAAACCCGACGCTCCTGAATCAGATCTACACAGAGCTCTACATCACAGAGGGAGGGACTGCAGAGGTCAATGATGAACATGAGGTCAGACAGATTGAAACAGCATCCAGGAAACCACACAGACCAGAAACAACCATCAGACAAGAAGACGTCTTTAAAGCCTCACCTGGAAGAGATGAACCAATCAGAACAGTGATGACAAAGGGAGTGGCTGGCATTGGGAAAACAGTCTTAACACAGAAGTTCACTCTGGACTGGGCTGAAGACAAAGCCAACCAGGACATACAGTTCACATTTCCATTCACTTTCAGAGAGCTGAATGTGCTGAAAGAGAAAAAGTACAGCTTGGTGGAACTTGTTCATCACTTCTTTACTGAAACCAAAGAAGCAGGAATCTGCAGGTTTGAAGAGTTCCAGGTTGTGTTCATCTTTGACGGTCTGGATGAGTGTCGACTTCCTCTGGACTTCCACAACAATGAGATCCTGACTGATGTTACAGAGTCCACCTCAGTGGATGTGCTGCTGACAAACCTCATCAGGGGGAAACTGCTTCCCTCTGCTCGCCTCTGGATAACCACACGACCTGCAGCAGCCAATCAGATCCCTCCTGACTGTGTTGACATGGTGACAGAGGTCAGAGGGTTCACTGACCCACAGAAGGAGGAGTACTTCAGGAAGAGATTCAGAGATGAGGAGCAGGCCAGCAGAATCATCTCCCACATCAAGACATCACGAAGCCTCCACATCATGTGCCACATCCCAGTCTTCTGCTGGATCACTGCTACAGTTCTGGAGGATGTGATGAAGACCAGAGAGGAAGGAGAGCTGCCCAAGACCCTGACTGAGATGTACATCCACTTCCTGGTGGTTCAGACCAAAGTGAAGAACATCAAGTATGATGGAGGAGCTGAGACAGATCATCACTGGAGTCCAGAGAGCAGGAAGATGATTGAGTCTCTGGGAAAACTGGCTTTTGATCAGCTGCAGAAAGGCAACCTGATCTTCTATGAATCAGACCTGACAGAGTGTGGCATCGATATCAGAGCAGCCTCAGTGTACTCAGGAGTGTTCACACAGATCTTTAAAGAGGAGAGAGGACTGTACCAGGACAAGGTGTTCTGCTTCGTCCATCTGAGTGTTCAGGAGTTTCTGGCTGCTCTTCATGTCCATCTGACCTTCATCAACTCTGGAGTCAATCTGATGGAAAAACAACAAACCTCCTGGTGGTCTGAAATGTTCAGTGGAAGATCAACACGTTTCTACCAGAGTGCAGTGGACAAGGCCTTACAGAGTCCTAACGGCCACCTGGACTTGTTCCTCTGCTTCCTCCTGGGTCTGTCTCTGGAGACCAATCACAAACACCTACGAGGCCTGCTGACACAGCCAGGAAGTGGCTCACAGACCAGTCAGACTCTCCTACAAGGCCTGCTGACATGGACAGGAAGTAGCTCATGGATCAATCTTAAAACGGTCCAGTACATCAAGAAGAAGATCAGTGAGAATCTGTCTGCTGAGAGAACCATCAACCTGTTCCACTGTCTGAATGAACTGAATGATCGTTCTCTAGTGGAGGAGATCCAACAGTACCTGAGTTCAGGACGTCTCTCTACAGATAATCTGTCTCCGTCTCAGTGGTCAGCTCTGTGCTTCATCTTACTGTCACCAGAAAATGATCTGGACGTGTTTGACCTGAAGAAATACTCTGCTTCAGAGGAGGCTCTTCTGAGGCTGCTGCCAGTGCTCAAAGCCTCCAACACAGCTCTGTACATGCATATGTATCCGTCCAGCTGAGATGTAGTTTATCTAAAAACTGTTGATTTGTAATTGACGTCGTGTGTTTTTCTGATTCATCTTCAGGCTGAGTGGCTGTAACCTGTCGGAGACCAGCTGTGAAGCTCTGTCCTCAGTTCTCAGCTCCCAGTCCTCCAGTCTGAGACACCTGGACCTGAGTAACAATGACCTGAAGGATTCAGGAGTGAAGCTGCTGTCTGTTGGACTCAAGAGTCCGAACTGTCAACTAGAAACTCTCAGGTCAGGGTTTGACTACTGTTTGAAGTTTACTTATGAAGCTTTCATCAGCATCATTTCCACCGAGCAGTCCGGTTCAGTTCAGTTCAGTTCATTTCAGTTCAGTTCATTCTTTCTGTTCCCACAGTGAAAAGTTGTGGATGGTACCAACAGAACCGTTCCTTAGCGTCCCCATGTCTGGTCCCCCCTCTGTTGGGGTACTTAGCACACAGATCTGATAGGCTACTAAAAGGTGGAGCTAGAAACCCTGCAGTCTGATTGGTCAGTAGAGAGCGTGAAGCTGAAAACACAGAGACAGTGCCGTGTCGTGGCATGTCACAAGGTCGGAATGAGAATGTGTTGTGTCTCTTTGTGATGGTGGAATCATGAACGCTGACTTTAACTGAGGCCAGCGAGGTTTGAGGTTCCTTCACTGTTCCTCTGGGTTCTTTGGGATTTCCTGGACGAGGCACGAATGTGACCTTGGAGGAATTGTGGTACTCTGGCCTCTCCTGGGAATATCCACCACTGTTCCAGGTTTTCTCCATGTCGAGCCCATGGTTCTCACTGCGGCTGGCTGGAGTCACAGAGCTTTAGAGATGTTACACCTCCAAACTGATATATTTCAGTCACTTTCTCATCTCCCTGGGGATTTCTTTGGATCTCATCGTACTGTGCTGCTTATTGAGGCCCTTTAGCCAAATTCACATTGATGGAAAGTGTGTGTGTGTGTGTGTGTGTGTTCAGACTGTCAGGCTGTCTGATCTCAGAGGACGGCTGTATGTCTCTGGCCTTGGCTCTGAAGTTGAACCCCTCCCATCTGAGAGAATTGGACCTGAGCTTCAACCATCCAGGAGACGCTGGAGTGAAGCTGCTGACTGCTGGACTGGAGGATCCTCACTGGAGACTGGACACTCTCAGGTAGAGACAGACACCTGCAGCTGTCTAACTGTCTCTCTGTGACTCTGACTGATGAACTTCCTGTTTCATTGTTGATATGAGTGCTGATGTGTCGAGTCGACTCTGACATTGTCTCTTCCTGCAGGGTGGATCATGGTGGACAGCAGAGACTGAGACCTGGTGTGAGGAAGTGTGAGTGTGTTTATCGTCCGTCACCCCCAAGGACAAAAAGCAGAAATATGACTCTGATGTTTCAGTAACTGTTAATGTTCTGACTTGATTGATGAATTAAAAGTTTGTTGAACATCGTTCACAGTTTGATTTTCTCTCAGTAACTTTCAGTGAAGTCGTTGATGAGTCAACAGATGGTGACCTGCAGCTGTTTCCTGTCTCTATCTCCCTCAGACATCTGTGAACTGGAAGTGGACACAAACACAGTACACAGTAGACTCCAACTGTCTGAAGATGAGAGGACGGTGACCCACGTCAGACAGGACCAGTCGTACCTGGATCATCCAGGCAGGTTTGACCTGGTTCCTCAGCTGTTGTGCCGGACTGGTCTGACTGGTCGCTGTTACTGGGAGGTGGAGTGGACGGGAGACATTTATGTCTCAGTGAGTTACCGAGGAGTCAGCAGGAAAGGAAACAGGAAAGGTTCCATGTTTGGATGAAACGATCAGTCCTGGTGTCTCTTCTGCTCTTACAGTGATGGTTTCTCCGCCTATCACAACAACAGAGAAACATCCATCTCCTCCTCCTCCAACTACTCCTCTGCCTTCGTCTTCTCCACCCCCTCCTTTGCCTCCTCCTTCGCCTCCTCTGGCTCTAACAGAGTGGCAGTGTATGTGGACTGTCCCGGTGGCACTCTGTCCTTCTACAGCGTCTCCTCAGACTCTCTGATCCACCTCCACACCTTCAACACCACGTTCACCGAGCCTCTGTACCTGGGATCAGGTTTGGGTTCTGGTCTGGTTCCTCAGTGTCTCTGTAGGTCTGAGAGTCTCTGCTGTGGACAGATACCCTGTCCTCTGAAGGTCACCTCTATCGACCTGAGGCTACTGTTTGCTCTGAGACTCCAGGGAACCTGGTGAGGTTTTTTTTTTTACGTGTGTCATCAGGGCCAAAAAAAAAAAACAAAAACAAAAAAAACGGATCAGTTTCAAGTACTAACTAAAATCATAATTTGATTAGGTATTTTCATGTTCTAACACGTCTCCTGTGTCACCATACGACTGTTGAGATGTCTTGATCTCAACAAGACGATGAAGATTCTTTCAACCAGAACGTCCCAGCAGGTCCTAATGTGTGGTGCTCTCATGTTTACTCTGTCTGCATTACACCACACACTGACTGCAGACAATAAATACTACACTTTACTATACTGTGCTACACTATTCTACGACTTTTCAACCCCATGTGGTGTGAAACGGAGATGTGCTCTCTTCAGTACTATTTTCCATCTTTATAAATATACTTTAATGCAGACTCAAGGTCCATACAAGAGAAACACTCATCAAAGAAATATGAAATAATCATAATATAATATTCATTCATAATTCATATTAATAATGTAAATGATTCAGAACAGAAGCAGAGTTTTGTGTCAGATTAAAAGTTTTTACAGTTGATATTTTTCTATACGCAGACGACACCATCGTCCTCACAGAGTCTGAAAATGATCCTCAGAGGATGTTGAACACTGTCAGTCATTGGTGTCGTACATGGAGATTAAAGATAAAACTCAGGTGATGATTTCAGGAAGAACACAGTCAGACAAAGTTTAAATCTTATCTGTTCTGTACTGAGCACTGTAAATAATCAGGATTGACTCCAAACGACCTTCTGACCTTTGAATCAGGATTTAAAGCCTCATCAGACTCTGCAGAGACGACTTCAGGAGCTGTCTGTAACACAGTTCAGATATAAAACCTGAGCACAGCTGTGGGATGAATGAAATGAAACAGTTCATTTGTTAAGTGTCTCAGTCAGAAGCTCCTCTCCCTGATCTGTTTCCATGTCTGATGAATGTACACATCATACAGTTTGTATCATGATGTCATCACTCTTGTTTACAATATGTTGTAGTGTCACAGCAGCCCATGTGGGCGGAGCATATTTTGGTGTGTGACCCTTAAATAAAAGATCTGAATCTGACTTCACTTTACTGACTATATGATATCATTTACTGTAGGCCTACTGATCATCGTCACAGTCAGCACACGAAGAATCAAAACACTTTACAGTTTTTAATCATACAACATGCCAGTAAATCAACATATTCTCAGTTTGAACAGTTTGTATGATATCCTACATAAAGGGCCCCATGAATGATGTCACGTCCTTAACATGCAGTTACAGTTACAATTATCATAAAGTTACAGAGGTTAGGTTTAGGAACAGAAACATGGTGAGGACGAACCTTAACATGACTCACACAGATCTGATCACGTGACTCCAGGGGAAAGTCCCATCCACCATCCCAACCTGCCTCCTTACAGGCACTCAGGACTGCTTCCTGTTTACTGCCGTCAGCTCATTGGTCACATGATCACAGCCTTTCAACATACATGACATATGTATGAATTTGGGTGAATTGATTTTCATAGGAAAACATATGAAACATTAGTGAGAACAGTCTGAATCAGGCAGTGAGCAGAACTTTGGTTTGTGACCTGCAGTTCACATCAGCTTCAGCTCTGTGACTGTGTTTACTGATCGTTAGCTAGTGTTAGCATGCTAACGTTAGCTAATGTCAGCTGAATCACACTGTTTGAACATGTCATTTCTCTCTGTCCCTGTTCTGCTGCTGTGCTCTTGACACGAAGACATTTATACTGTGACCTCACAGAGAAATACAGTCAGACAGATCAAAGTCAGGGTTTATTCATCAGCTGTGATTCATCCTGTAACAGGTGAAGATTCAGACGTCATCACAGCACTGAGTGATGACCAAACTAAAGTCAGCTCATTAAAACAGGTCACAGAGTTACTGATTCAAACTGTAAATCTTTAAAATAAACTTTAAATAAGTTAGATCAGCCTCAGATCTGTTGTTCCTGTTAATCTGTGAGTGTTTCCATCCCTGAAAAAAAGACTGAATGTAATCATTAAATATTCAGAGAAGCCCCCATTATGGAATATCAATGAATAAAATCAATGGAAATAAATGATGTTTATGTGGTGGCAGCGAGGTTATGGACCCAAAATGCAGACAGACTGAGGGAAAAGGTTTAACAGTTTTATTGTGCCAGAATAATGCAGAGAACAAAGGAGATCCGGAGTCCAGGTGCAGAGTGAGAAAACCAGGTGAGAGTGCTGGGCTGTGGGAAGCTGTGAGGCACGGAGGGAGACACTGGAAAAAAAGGTAGGAGAACGAGGGTTAAACACTCAAAGAGCAAAAAACACAATCAAACTTGCAAGATTACTCAAATCACTGGAGGATCAGAGGAGCCGAGATACCACTGCATGCAGTCGCAAATACTCTGGCACTGAGGCTAGAGTCGGTGGCAGTCTTAAAGCCCGTTGATTGCAGATGACTCTCAGGTGTGCGCACTCAGCCTCAGTGCAGGGCGGGGGAGGGGAGAAGCCTCTGGAGACAGGTAAACACAGCAGCACACAACCCACACAGGAAGTAGACTCGGAAATGTTCATAAAATAAAAGCCAAAAGTCCATGCTCACCACAGTACCCCCTTCTCAACGGACGCCTCCTGGTGTCCTACCAGGCTTGTCCGGGTTAGCAGCGTAAAAGTCTCTTAGCAGGGATGCGTCCAGAATGAGCCTCCTGGAGATCCATGAGCGCTCCTCTGGGCCATACCCCTCCCAATCAACCAAGTACTGGAAACCCCGTCCTCGGGGCCGCACATCCAGAATCTGGGACACAGAGAAGGCGGGGTGGTCATCGATGATCCGGGGGGGTGGAGGGGCGACGGCCGGAGGGCTCAGGTCACAGGAAGCGACAGGTTTCAGGAGGGACACATGGAAGGTAGGGTGGATCTTAAGGGAGTCCGGTAACGGGAGTCTGACAGCAGAGGGGTTAATGACTTTGACGACAGGGAAGGGACCAATGAAACGGGGTGACAGCTTACGTGACTCAGTCTGTAATGGGAGGTCGCGGGACGAGAGCCACACCATCTGACCGGGACGGTACTCAGGGGCTGGGGACCGGTGTTCATCCGCTATCCGCTTAGTCCGGGCTGCATTGCGGGTGAGTGCGACTCTGGCGGTCCTCCACACCTCCCGCAGGTGCCTGATGTGCTCCCTCACTGACGGGGTGGCCACTGCTAGCTCCTGGTCGGGGAATAATGGGGGTTGAAAACCATAGCAACACATGAAGGGCAACATACCTGTGGCCACGCTGGTGAGGGAGTTATGCGCGTGCTCGATCCACGGGAGGTGGGAGCTCCAGGTGACCGGATGGTGAGCCGCAACACAGCGCAGCGCAGTCTCCAAACTTTGGTTGGCCCGCTCTGTCTGGCCGTTGGTCTGAGGGTGGTAGCCAGAGGACAAGCTAGCTGTTGCGCCCAGGGACTTACAGAAATCCCTCCAAACCTGGGAGGAAAACTGTGGACCTCGGTCCGACACAATGTCACTGGGTATCCCATGAAGTCTGAAGACATGGGTAATCAGGAGATCAGAGGTCTCACGAGCTGAGGGAAGCTTGGGTAACAGCATGTAATGCACACACTTAGAAAATCTGTCAATGATGGTAAGGATAACTGTGTTACCTTCAGATGGCGGCAGTCCAGTGACGAAATCCAGAGCTATGTGAGACCAGGGACGGGATGGTATGGGTAGAGGGCGCAACAGACCAGCAGGAGGCAGATGAGAGGCTTTGCCCTGGGCACAGACTGAGCAGGCCACCACAAAATCCTGGACGTCCCGGGCCATCCCCGGCCACCAGAAACTTTGGCGGAGGAAGTGGAGCGTTCTCTGGATCCCAGGATGGCAGGTGAGTTTCAACGAATGTCCCCACTGAAAAACCTGAGAACGGGCGGATTCCGGAACGAACCTCCGGTCCGGGGGTCCAGTCTTGGGGTCTGGTTGAGTCTTCAGCGCCTCCTCGATAACTGCCTCTATCTCCCAGGTGGTGGCGCCGACAAAGCAGGTGGGAGGGAGGGTGAGGTCCGGTTCACTGGTGTCTGAAGGAGAGCTGAAGATTCGGGAGAGGGCGTCAGGCTTGGCGTTGCGGGATCTGAGTCTGTAGGACATCCTAAAGCTGAATCTGCTCAGAAAAAGTGCCCAGCGGGCTTGGCGGGAGTTGAGGCGCCGAGCAGAGCGCAGATAGGCGAGGTTCTTGTGGTCCGTCCAGATGATGAAAGGAAGGTGTGAACCCTCCAGCCAGTGCCTCCACTCCTGCAGGGCCCACACCACAGCCAGCCACTCTCAGTTTCCCACATCATAATTTCTCTCTGCAGGAGACGGGCGGCAAGAAAAAAACGCACAGGGATGCAACCTCTGCGTCTTGGGGTCCCGTTGAAACAGCATTGCTCCAGCACCGGAGTCGGAGGCGTCCACTTCCACCACGAATTGCAGCGGCGGCGGGTGACGATGTTTTAAAACAGGAGCGGAGGTGAACAGAGCTTTCAATCTAGAGAACGCAGAGGCTGCCTCCGGAGACCAGAGGAAGGGAGTGTTGGGGGATGTGAGGCGAGAGAGAGGAGCAGCCACCTTACTGTAGTCCCGTATGAATCTCCGGTAGAAGTTTGCAAAGCCGAGGAAACGCTGCAACGCCTTGCGGGTGATAGGAGTGGGCCACTCCCTCACCACCTGGATCTTCGCCGGGTCTGGCTGCAGCTGTCCCTGGGCTATCACATAACCCAGGAAACCAACCGACGAGGTGTGAAACTCGCATTTCTCGGGTTTCACATAAAGGCGATTCTCTAACAATCTCTGAAGAACCAGAGGGACGTTCTGCCGGTGCTCCTCCTCATCCCAGGAGAAATTGAGGATGTCATCCAAGTAGACGAACACGAACCGGTTCAGCATGTCCCGGAGCACGTCGTTGATCAGGGCCTGGAAGACGGCGGGGGCGTTGGTGAGTCCGAATGGCATCACTAAATACTCGAAGTGACCAAGTGGGGTGTTGAATGCTGTCTTCCACTCATCTCCCTCCTTGATTCTGATAAGGTGGTAAGCATTCCGTAGGTCGAGCTTCGTGAAGATTCTGGTGCTACACAGGGGTTCGAAGGAGGGATCTGTGAGGGGAAGAGGATACTTATTTTTAACTGTGATCTCATTCAGACCTCGGAAATCTATACAGGGGCGAAGGGAGGAATCTTTTTTTTTAACAAAAAAGAAACCAGCTCCTAGTGGGGAAGAGGACGGCCGAATGAGTCCTGAAGCTAAGGAGTCCTGGATGTAAGACTCAATGGCCTCTCTCTCAGGACGGGACAGATTGTAGAGACGGCTACTGGGAAGGGTGGTGCCAGGAAGGAGGTTGATGGCACAATCACAGGGGCGGTGAGGGGGTAGGGATAAGGCCAGTACCTTGCTGAACACAGTAGCGAGGTCATGATACTCTGAGGGAACATTGGTGAGAACAGGTTGAGCTGGGGTTGCCGTCTGTCGGCGGGAGAAGGGATTGGTGGATCTGAGGCAGTGGGAATGACAATGGACGCTCCAGTTGGTTATGGTGGCAGATCTCCAGTTAATTTGCGGATTGTGCAGTTGTAACCAGGGGAGACCAAGAACTATGGGGGATTGAGGAGAGGGAATGACATAGAGCTGGAGGTCTTCACGATGATTTCCAGAGATGATAAGAGTTAAAAGGGCAGTGCGGTGGGTGACATTGGAGATAAGGCGGCCATCTAAGGCGGTGACTTTCTTGGGAGTGGGAAGGGGCTCTAACGGGAGATTGAGTTGTTCAGCTAACTTACTGTGAATGAAGCTGTCATCGGCACCAGAATCGATGAGGGTCTGCAGGTGTAGAGAGTCTCTCTCCCAGAGGAGGCAGGAGGGCACAGAGATCCGTTTAGGAGAGCTGGAGGGGGAAGAGGTGTGGCTCACCAGTGCGCTCTCACTTACTGATGAGCCTTGTCGTTTAACTTATGAGGGCAGGTGGCAAGGAAATGGCCAGCTTGGCCGCAGTAGATGCAGAGTCTCTGAGTGATGCGTCTCTGCCGCTCATTAGGGTGAGAGAATGAATAATACACTTTCTGTCAAATTTAAAGATGATGGATGGTGACCCCCCCCCCCCCCTCCCCCCCAGCCACCCCACCCTCCCCTCCCTCCTGAGTATGACATCATCATAAGGTTTTTCCAGCTCATTTACCCCTCCCTTTTTGGAACCTTCTGTCAGCTAAGACACCGTGTGTGTGTGTGTGTGTGTGTGTTGAGATCCATCAATATTATGCTATTAGATCTCAGCCAAACACCAATCATTGTTGAGATCCATCAATATGTGTTCTTAACCTTGAGCTACGGAGCACTTTTACCCGTATCATGTTTTTCTTTGAATCAATGAATCTAATGTTCTTAATCTCTTCTTAATCGTTTGGGTATCCGCATCACTCCTTCCTCTTGGGGTGAACACCGAGGTGAATGTTTTTTTTTTTTTTATTGAAAGATAGATACAATACAATAAAAAATAAATCACACTTAAATGTTTCTAGTAAAGAAAATAATGTAAGGGCTTTCTTTTCTTTAACAAGACTGAGGGACTTGAGAGTTGTAGCTCATTCCTCCAATGAGTCTTAAAATATCCGCATTTGTGAATGAAGAACTTTCCCAATAACACACCAGGGTGAATGTTGTGGGAGCCAGGATGTAGGGAGGGGGGAAGGAGACGCGCCAGACACAATATCACGATACGGTGATGTAGTTAAAATAAATCCTCACCATCTTCTTGTTTCCCTTTCTCTTTCTCTCAGACACACACACACACACACACACACACACACAGCAATTAAATATTCAGTTTATTTAAACTCTTTTTGTTTGTGACATGAAAAAACACGTTAATTATATTAGTTACAGAGGGTGAAAAGATGAGTTCTAACTAAAAGTACAAAGTGTGAAAGTGCAAGCGATTCTCACCCAACATTCACCTCCACACATGCATGCACGCACACACGCGCACACACACACACACACACTATTCACTTTGCGTCAGTTTCTCCAAATCACCTTAGCATATGGGGTGACCATTATGGAGTGAGCTTTTAAGCACATAGGCCTACTACAATCAATAAAGCATAAGTTACCATTCGTACGGTTTTCTTTAAATACAGCTTTTTCCACCATTCGTTAGTTACTCACAGCAAAGAGTGCATTTACAGGAACACCGAGACCTATCTTGGACTTTGGTAAGAAAACTTTTACCATCTTTTTTAAAACCATTTTCTTGTCCTTTAATTTTCACAGTGATCCGTTAATTTATTATTATTTTCTATTGACAGACATCATCAATCTAACGGACGAAGGTTATCTCATGAGCCCAGAATATAACAACCTGTCCGACTGTAAGTCTTGTTCTCGTTGATGTTGTTAACGCACATCTCATACACATTTACGCATCTAATACACAATATATTCCGTTGTTTTTGTTTGTTTTACAGTCACGGTCGATGATCTGGAAGAGTTGAGCGAAATCATTCGTCAAGCAGAGGCCGAAGAAACTAAGCATTCTGCTCCGGCGCCGATTCCCTCAACAGCCGACGTGGTTAAAAGAGCTGACCCGGTCCAACCATCGTCTCAGACCGCTCCGGAGCATGCGAAGGACGCTACACGTCCTCCTGTACAAACGCTACATTCTTCTGCACCCGGGAGGAAGAGGTGGCGGACGCCCAGCAGCAGCAGCAGCAGCAGCAGCAGCAGCGACAGCAGCGACAGTGACAGTCGACCGAGTGTTTCTCGCAACGGTCATAAAACCAGTGAGTCAAAAAAAAAAAAACCCTTTATTTTCTTTTTTAAAAAAAAGTAAACACGCAGGATCTGTGTCGGCTTCACGCTGCAATGCTACAAACATGAAGTTGGACCATTATCGATATATGTCCGATGTGAAACACGCGTCGGCACATAAACGTTCCCCCATATCCAACAAACGTACATTGCATATGTGATATAGGTCCGATGTGAAACACGCGTCGGCTCGTAAACGTTCCCCCCTAACCAACAAACGTACAGTACATTTCATCTTTATTACTTGTTTTTATTTCATTAAGAATACAATTTGAATAAAATAATGACTTTTAAAATGATCACTTTGCACAAGATGCGCTCCCTTTTATCCACAGCTCATTTTCATTCACGGCTTCTCATTATTATTCTTATTATTACTATTATTATAATTGTTATTTATCGCCGTTTCTTGTATTTTGTACTTATTTGGCATGCCTAGTTTTTCAAGTTTAAATTTTGAAATCTTTAATCCGACTCTTTCCCCTTGACCGCTGTAACACCGGAATTTCTCAATTATGGGATCAATAAAGGTGTATCTTTTCTTCTCTTCTCTCTCTCTCTCTTTTTCAGCAAAAAGACCCAGAAAATGTACGCATAGTTTCAAATGTATGACCTGTCAGAGGGAGAGACAAGAAATACATCCTCTCGTCGGTCCTATGCTAAGGACCATGAGCGATATCCTCTTTGTGCTGGGCCTTGGTGTTTGAGCCTAAGTTTTGTTTTTTATTTTTATTTTTGTTTTCTGTAACCATGGATGAAAGCAACCGCTGTCCCTCAATACTTGATGATGCGTGAATTAAACCAGAATGTATTAAATGAAACTCAATCTTTAAGGAACAAGAAAGTGATATAGATATGGGATATATATCTAACCAACAAACGTATATTTCATATTTATTACTTGTTATTTAATTTAGCATACAATTTGAATAAAACAATGAATAATCTCCTCTCTCTCTCTATTTTTTTTTTTTTTCAGCAAAAAGACCCAGAAAATGTACGCACGACCTGTCAGAGGGAGAAAGAAGGAAATACATCTTCTCGTCGGTACTATGCTAAGGGCCATGAGCGAGATCCTCTTTGTGCTAGGCCTTGGTGTTTGAGTGCAAGTTTGGGTTGTTGTTGTTGTTGTTGTTTGGTTTTTTAAAATTTTGTTTTTTATTTTCTGTAACCATGGATGAAAGCAACCGCTGTCCCTCAATACTTGATGTGATGATACAAGAATTAAACCAGAATGTGTTAAATGAAACTCGAGTACCCGCTCAGTCTTTATGCGAGGCACAACAAGATGTAGAAATCACCGACCCACTCACAGACATCAATATGGCTATCGCAGATCTTGATCATTCTGAAAGCATTTTAAACACCATAAATCAATGTCAAGACTTGCTAAATCAAATACCCTCGTCCTCTTCAAACAGCATACCCACGCAGTACGACTCTTTAATTGGAGAACAAAGCCCCGTCATTTCTTTTATCCCTGACCCGTTCTCAGATATTGATGTTGCTATCGCCGAACTTAATCATACGCAAGCTGTTTTAAATACGATAAGCCAATGTCAAGATTTGTTAAATCAAATACCCGCCAATCCCTCGACCTCAAACGACACGCATTTGCAAACCGAGACCCGACTTGACAATAATCAAAGTGCCCAAAATCAAACGAGCGTCTTTAACGCCATAGACCACGCCGTAAATCGTTTAGAAAATGTCCAACTCGCAACGTCCGACCGTCAAAATCAAAAACAAGGGGGTAATGTAGAGGACGTTCGTTCGGAAAATTTAGAACATCAACACACATCGCAGCGAGAAAACTCGCCTCGAAATTCACCCTCGTCGAGGGTGGTGACGCGACCTATATTTAACAACGTTGAATCCAGCCATCCGCTCAACATCAATGTTACAGAACTACATCGAGGTATGGCTGATTTTGGTGAATTTTACGTCAGGGTGTTTACAGAGATGGCACAAGTGGTGACGAACGTCATTTCACAAGTCGAACGACAAGATGCGGTGCAGCTCGAGTTGAGAGGCGATACTCTGCCTCAAGGCGCGTTCTGCATCGTGAGCGGAGAGGAGTTTGATTTAACTCACTTACAGTCTTTCCTAGACCGAATTGTGCAATCTAACACGGCCGTTAAAACGGACGGTAATTTGGTATTCACCGGCCAACTCGTCAAAAACCCCCGAGGTGGCGGTTGAAGACTCTTGTCTAATACCTTAGACGGCGAGATTATTAAAAAAAAGCGACGGTCTCTGCGGGTCGTAATCAACGGCCACGACAACCAACTTTGTTTTGCGATTAATTTGGCTCACCTGCTTTACCCCGATATGGTCGATAGCGAAGCGTTTGCGCTCGGCAGAGACTTTCAAAGTAAGGCGGGTTTGAATGATCAGACCGCGGTAACGTTCGGCGATATAGCGAAATTTGAAAAAGTCTCAAACTGCAAAATTGTAGTGTTCTACAGAACCGACGACACTCGAACGCTCTCTAAATTTGCGACCGATTCACCGAGAAGACAAAAGACGGTGTTTATGTTTCTGTTTGAAAAACACTACTACGGCATAACGAGCCTGAAATCCTTCCTAGGCTCGCTGTACGTGTGCGAGTATTGCTACGCGGGGTACACCTCTGTCGCGTGTCACTATTGCGAGGGTCATTGCTCCGTTTGCTCGGACCCCTCCTGTAGCGAGCGAGAGCTCCGACCCGTAGTTTGCGTCGACTGTAACAGAACGTGCCCTTCCGCGTCGTGTTTAGCCAAACACAAAGAGCCCGTAAAGAGGCCCGTGGCTGAAAAATATGTCAGTAATTGCGAGCTGATTAAAAGATGCAAAAAATGCGACATGCTATACTACATCGCTATGAACGGTAACGGTAAACAACACGCGTGTCCAAAAGTCAAATGTAAAATCTGCGGAGTAACCATAGATAAAGACGAGAGCGAGGAGCACCTGTGTTACATACAGCGTTTACCCGTCGAGACAAAACATACAGAGAAATTGATTTTCTACGATTTCGAGACGTACGTAGACTCGTCGGGAGCGCACGTCCCTTTTCTGGTGTGTACGAAAACCCTCGATGGCAAAAGGTGGAATGCTCAGGGCGTAGATTGTGCCAAACAGTTTATTTTGCATTTCAGACGACCCGTGTACAGAAAATCCGTCTTTATCGCTCACAATGCTAGAGGATTTGACGGATACATTGTGCTCAACGCCATGCTGTCTCTGAACCTGAAGCCCAAGGCGCTCGTAATGCAGGGAAGCAAAGTCATACGTTTCACTGACCCCGATTATGAACACAGATACATCGACAGTCTCAGTTTCTTGACGTGCCGTCTGTCGGCTCTGCCCAAAGCCCTAGGTTTTCCCGATAAAAACAAGGGTTTTTTTCCCCATCGATTTAGCTCCGAGAATAATTTAAAGTACGTAGGCACCTACCCCGAGCCAGAGGCCTACGGCATCAAACAAATGAGTAGAGAGGGCAAGAGAGAATTTGAAGCGTGGTACGAGACGGTGCGTCACGGCACGTTCAATTTTGAGAAAGAAGCCATCCGCTACTGTCAAAACAACGTGGATATTCTCGCGCGAGCCTGCGACATTTTCAGAAAAGGTTACATCGACGAAACGGGCGTGGACCCTTTCAGCTGCGCCACCATCGCTTCGGCCTGCATGAAAGCGTTTCGCACAAATTTCCTACGTCCCGACACCCTGGCCATTCCTTCTCCCGACGACTATCGAAGACGTCGCAAAACCTACTCAAACACTGGCGTTCAGTGGTTAGAGTGGGTAGCGCATACCGAGTGCGTCTTTATTCAGCACGCGTTGAACGCGGGCGAAAAACAGATCGGTCGCTACTTTGTAGACGGTTACGCCGAGGTCCGAGGCATGAAAACGGCTTGGGAGTTTCTGGGTTGTTTTTATCACGGCTGTCCGTCCTGCTTTCAGCCCCACGACACCTGCCGTCTGACGGGCAGACCGTTTGACGAGTTGCACGCCTCCACCGTGGCACGAATACAGACGTTAGAGTCCGTCCACGGTCTCAAGGTGAACGTGATGAGAGAGCACGATTGGCTCGAGTTGAAAAAATCCCATCCGCCTCTGAGAGATTTTCTCAAGCGTGCCAAAACCCACCGACCTTTGTCACCCCGCAACGCTTTGTACGGTGGTAGGACGAGCACCGTGAGGCTGAGGTACATGGCGGCGGCGAACGAAACCATACACTACGTGGACGTGACATCCTTGTATCCCTACGTTAATTGCGCCTTTCCCTATCCTTTGGGCCCCCCCGAAATAGTTTACCAAGATTTCAAAGAGCCGCAAAACTACTTTGGGTTAATCAGGGCCGTCGTCTACCCTCCTCAAGGTTTGTTTTTCCCCCGTGTTGCCCTACAAAACACCCTCGGGTAAACTGGTGTTCACCCTCTGTCGAACATGCACTGATCTTAATTTTCAGGCCGGCTCGTGTGCCCATGACAATGAGGGCAGGGCGTTGACGGGGGTTTGGGTCACTCCCGAATTTAACAAAGCCTTGGAGTTGGGGTACCGCTTAGGTAAGATCACAGAGGTGTGGCACTTTGATAGATGCAGCGATGACGTATTTGTAGAGTACATGCACACTTTTCTCAAGGGTAAACAGGAGGCCTCGGGCTACCCCGCCGAGGCCTCGGATCCGGAGAGTAGAGAAAAGTACATTGCAGACTACAGGGCAAATCAGGGCATTTTGCTGGACGCGGACAAAATTCAACTGAACCCGGCTAAAAGACAGGTGGCTAAGCTCTGTCTAAACAGCTTATGGGGAAAGTTTGCCCAGAGAAGTAACCTGAACCAGACCGTGCTCGTCAGGGAACCGGAGGAGTTTTTCAGTTACATGTTTTCAGAAAAACACAAAGTCAAATACTTTTCCTTCCTAAACGAGACCACGGCTCTGATTCAGTGGTGTCACGGTGATCGGTATATCGCACCCCCCAACAAGACGGACAACGTGTTTATCGCATTCACCACAGCCTACGGCCGTCTAAAGTTATACGACTATTTGCATCAATTGCAAAATCGGGTACTTTACCTCGACACCGACTCTCTAATTTATGTCGCAAAAGAGGGAGAGAAGGGGCTCAAACTGGGTAATTATTTGGGAGACTTGACTGATGAGTTGGGGGGCGACACCATACAGGAATTTGCGGCGGCGGGTCCTAAAAGTTACACCTACTTGACCAGAAAAAACAAACGAGCCGTGTTGCGGGTGAAGGGCATTACTCAGACACACGAATGTTGTGAAAAAATCAATTTTGACAGTGTCAAAGAGCTGGTAGAGGGTTACCTGCAAAACCACCGTACGGGGGAGAGGGAGGAGGAGGAGGAGGAGGGGTTTATTGAGACTCTTCAACACGGTATAAAGAGGGATAAAAACGGGTTTCTGCTTAAAAACTCATCATTTTTAAAAAGGTTTCATGTGGTATTTGACAAGAGACGGCTGCTTTCCACAGGTGAAACTTTGCCGTTTGGCTATTGAAATGTTTTCCGCCACCACCGGCCGATTGACTTTGATCCTAGACTGCGAGTGCCTTTCTCATGTCAGATTGTGGGACCCAGCGGTTGTGGAAAAACTTTTTTTGTAAAAAGTGTATTGGAAAACTGTCAAGATGTTTTGTCTCAGGTGCCTGAAAATATTGTATGGATATATACTTCGTTCCAGCATATGTCCGGTGAACTGCAAAAGATGAATAAAAAGATTAAATTTGTCGAAGGCTTGCCTGATTCTTTTGATGATGAGAACCTTTTTCCCCCCGATCAAAGTCACTTGATTATCCTGGACGACCTCATTTTTCAGGCCTCCGACCATCCCGAAGTTGTCAAGATTTTTACACAATACAGACACCACAGGAACATGAGCGTCATGATGTTGACGCAGAATGTTTTTCATCGGGGCAAACACAGTCGGACCATCAGCTTAAACAGTAATTACCTGGTCTTGTTTAAAAACCCCAGAGATAGGTTACAGATAAATATATTGGCTCAGCAAATTTTTCCTTTGAGAAAAACTTTTTTTTCAGAAAGCTTTGAAGATGCCACCAGAGACAATCACGGTTATTTAATCGTAGATCTCACCCCAAATTGCCCATAACAATACAGACTGAGATTGGGGTTGTTACCGGAGCAGTGGCCCGTCGTCTGTCTACCTAAATCACGGTCTTCCTGAATCATCATCATCATCGTCGTCATGTCTGTGCGTTTAAAAAGGAACGCTCCTTTACTGCGTGCTTTGTGTCACGCCACGCCTCAGAGGCGTAAAGATATTCTTAACCACGGCTCTTCCGACTTTCTTCAGTCTTTGTGCGAACTCTCTTTAAATGTTTTGAAAGGAAACATTCCCCTGACCGGGGCTCAATATCAAAAACTCAAAAGGCAAAAGAAAATTATCAAATTGCTGGCAAATAAAAAAGCCAGCCTAAAAACCAAGCGCCGAGCTCTGATGACCCAGTCCAGACGGTTTCTAATGCCTCTGCTTTCGGCGGTTGTGCCCATCTTTGGACAGCTTCTAGGAGGACTAATTAATAGGCGCTGATCAGAAAAAAAAAAAAAAAAAAGCCTCAAAAGATGTTTCTGGTCACGCCTCAACAGCTGAGCCGTATGAGTCAGACTTTGGGCAACAACAACAACAACAACTACGACGGTGAATCTCAGGCCATGAGACGTACGGCTGAAAATGATTTAGACACAAAAATGAGGGATATATTAAACAAACAGGGGCTTAATCCTTATGAAAAAAATTAAAAAATATAACGCTCTGTTACAAAGATACCTCACCCTGGTCAAACAGGGGGAGGAGGAACGTCAACTTTACCTAAAGACGGCGAGAGGCCTACCTCGCGACTCTGACGAGCCGGAAGAAAAAAAAACGGATGAAAATGAAGAAAAGGACGAGAAAGAGGCAGGACTGGATGAGACGGCTCACGAGGTACTGCAAAATCTTCCTCAACACGACCGCAAAAATGCCGAGTATATTATGAAGAAATTAGTCAAGAGCCAGGACGGGTGGACTCCCAAGGGCGAATTTATTCACGAGGGAAAGATTGTGAGAGGTTCGCATATGATTGACTTGTTTAAAAACCTATCAGTCTCTTATAAAAAGAAATCTCCAACACCCAAGGGATGGACGGGGTTTTTGAATACTCTGACGGAGCTCAACATACCGATAAGCTCTGTGACCAATCCTCGCGCTCGCGCTCAATATCGTCGACTAAAAACCGTCGGAGGGTGGCGTGAAGGAGAGGAAGCAGAAGAAGAAGAGGAAGAAGGAGAAGAGGGGGCCGTAGCGCCAGTCGAGAGGGAGAAAGGAAAGCGGAAAAAACAAGATTTAATTCCGTTTGCGGAGGAGGAGGAGGAGGAGGAGGAGGAATGGGTTACGCCGGTAAAAAGGAGTGAAAGAAAAAAGTGGAAAACAGCCGCTCGTTGGATTAATTATACGGCGTGATAATTATTTTAATAAAAGAGTAGTACAATAACAACATTGACGTTTGTCTTGTCTTTTTTTTAATTCTTAAACAAGTTGTAACAATCTTTGAACATTTCTAGAGAACAGGCAGTGTGGTAAAAAGAATCTGCTCGTTGAATCCCCGTACAACATTGATATTTTTTCACAAACTTTGATACCATTTCATCATTTTTTACGACGTCGTCGTGATACAGAGATAGCACGCTCTCAAAAGGTAGCCCGCAGGCCCTATGACATAAATAATAAACACAATGCTGTCCGCAGGCGGTCGACGCGACGTCTTGAAGTTGTCTTTTCTGGTACAGTAATTTTTTCTTACAACGGCTTTTTAAAAATTGTAACACGGTTTTCGGGTAATAGACAAAGTCGGGCGGTAGTCCGAACGAGTCAAAAAAAGTGGCGCTCCCGTCTTGGTCCAGAGTGAGCACTAGCGCGGGTCAGTTTAATTCTCAGATCCACAGAGTTCAAGAGAAGCCTCTCGCAGAAAAGTATGTCGGCGTGGAGAGGGCCCAGCAGGTGAAGCTCGCGGAAATCAGCGGTGAACCGAGCTCTCTTCACCAGACCTTTGTTAGGTCCGTTATTTGTCTCCACAGAATCCATTGAGCCTGTCGTGTCTTTATAAAATAACCCGGCGGTAAACTGACTTTTTAGAGAATCTTCTGAAAAGTTGAGGAGGGTTTCGATCATGGCTCTGTACGGGTGAGTGGCGCTGGATTGCGATATCAATCTATCGCCGAGAATAACGTCGCAATGACTGAAAATAGTATTCAGAAGATAATTCACGAGGCCTACGGGCACGTCATTATCCAGGTCCGTACTGTCTGCTTTGGTAATTTTCAGTCGCAGGTGGAGCAAGGTGTCGTTCAAATCCAAATATTTTTCGCCCTCTCCGGGAATGAAAAACTCTATAGGCCCCGAGTCGGTAATGGCCAATAAAGGCAAAATCTCTGCGTAGAGCTTTTCGTCTATAGACAGCTGCGTCATGGGGGCCGAAAATAAATCCAGCTCCACCATGCTGCACTCGGCCAATTTGTGATGTAAAAGAGCCATGTTTTGTTTTTGTTTTTGTTTTTTTTTTTCCTAAAGAGATCGCCGGACCTTATCGCCACTGCTGAGGGGCTCCGGGTAGACTTGTTTCCCTTAGCGCCTCTCGTACCGACTGACTTGCCCTTGGCAGAGCGTCGACGTTTTTTAGATCCTCGTGAAACGCGCTCCCCCGGAGGTCTCTTTCTCGCTCTTCTGGCCAAAACCATAATACCCCCGGATCCTTCTTGAGACGTCTGATCAGAGTTTCGACCCGTTATTTTACCTATGGCGTGGCTTATGACCTCCGAGGCTATGTTTTCAGCGGCCGACCTGAAATGAGGCTTAGCGATGGCAAAACCTTTTTTCACGATAGGGGACACGAAACGGAATAATCTTGAAAATATAGACACTATCCCTCATCCGTACATGACGGGGGAGCCGTAAAAACCGGGGAGGGCTCCGCCCGCTTGGTTTTCATAGTAGCTCACAAAACGACGAGGATCGTGGTAAGGGGTCATGGTTTCAACAAGGTCTTTGCGGGTCTGAAATGGAGTTTCACGATAGTCTTGCCAAAGGTAAAGTTTACCAGCTTATTTTGATCGGTCTTAATCTCAACGTGGATTCTTTCAATGTGTTTCTTGATAACCGGTAGATACGAGGCGGGATTAAAACACTGCGTGATGACGTCTCCGTACGTCCCTTGTATAGGGACGGTCCTCAAGAGTGGAGCGTAGGCGTCGCCTATGAGCTGATGACTTACCACGTCGCTGTAGCAGTAAAGGTGGTAATTCCCCGCTTTTATATCGGCCGGGTGGGGCGCCAACCTGGCGTCGAACGTGAACCATTCTCCCGATTTCATGCCCAATATGTAAGAAGCGGGCGTAAAAACGCGCAGATGATACTGACCGTCTGCCTGAAATTCAAATCTTTTTTGGATGTTGTTAAACCCTAAAAAAATGTCGCTGTCAACGACTCTAAGATGTGTGTTTAGCTCGGCCCTGAGCTGCTCAAAGTTGGCGTAATATCCCCCTCTGAACCTTCGACGGTTGACTACGGTCTCCCCGTCGGGTGTCGCAGGTTTCTTTCTCCACTCAAAGTAGGCCGCGTCTTGAGGAATGTTATGCCACGTGTGCGGGTACGAAATCTCCGTCAAGGCCACTTGCCACGGGCCCTCCAGGTCAATATGTTGCGCCAAGTCGACGTGGAAACTGGAGCCGGTATTATTTTTAAATACGTGCGCGCTGGCGTTGGAGGTCAGGGTAATGTAAAACCCCTCGCCGCCTGAGATCTGAGACATGATGAAATGAAATGAATACGAATCTGACGTATGGCGCGTTCTTATAGATTTTTCAGCTCGCTGACTTTGACCCAGCTGTTCAATTTCTCGGGCCAGTTTTTCCAGCGTACCAATGCTTGTTTTTCTCCGCCGATGACGCGTCGGTCCAATATTTCTTCCACCGCGTAGCTCTTGTCTCGCGGTATCTTTACTTTTTGCAGCTCCGCTTCGTAAAACGTACCCCAGATAGGTTCTCCTTCATAATCTTTCAGTTTGTACACGGGGGGTACTCGAGGTACGCACTCGGCCACCGTAAACCCCTCCTCGGTATAACTCTGCTCGTATTTCTTATCAAACATGCCTCTCACTTTAGATATTCTCACGAGATCTCCCTGTTTAAAATTCATCTTTAACTTTTCTTGGAAGCTCAGAGGGATCGAGCCGTACAGGTTTTGAAAAACTTGCAGGGTGTTCTCGGACGTCACTTGCATAGGCGTCATTTTTATACTCGTGTGATAGCCGTTATTATAGCTTTTAACCAAGTCCTGCAGGACGTCTACGTACCTGCGGGTGTTTTTGACAGTAAAATATCTCCACATTCTAGTTTTCAACGTACGGTTAAATCTCTCAATCATGGAGGCCTTCAGATCACTGGCCGTGGCGAAATGTTTAATACCGCATTTATCCATCAGCGCCTTAAAAGTCCTGTTAAAGAATTCTTTACCCGCGTCCGTTTGTAACTTTTCAGGGGTCTGACTGTCGTCTAAAACAGAGTCAAACGCCCTGGCGACTTGGGACGCCGTTTTGTTTTTTAGTGCTCGCACGTACGCTTTCTTTGAAAACACATCAATGACCGTCAACAGATATTTAAAACCGTCGTTGTGCTCGGTCAAGGCTTGCATGTCACAGAGGTCCGCTTGAATTTGGTTCAGAGGTCGCGGTACAGAAACCCTATTTCTGGGAAAATGTATTCTGGCAGGTTTATGCAGAGTGTATGCATCTTGCTCGGCTAAAAATTCTATGACTTGGTCAGGGTTTACTCTTTTGCTTGTCTCATCTTGTACGGCCCTGCGGAGTCGTTCGACTCCTCCTAAACTACCCGGGTGAGACGGGTCGTAATCAACCTTTTTCATGACACGTATCTCCGACATGTTGAATCAATAATGAACACAACCGCTCGCTTACCAAAACATTTATTTTAAAAGTTATACATGATTCAAACATTTAAGATATACGAGGTATACATGATTCACACATTTAAGTTATACGAGGTATACATGATTCAAACATTTAAGTAATACGAGCTATATACATGATTCAAACATTCAAGTTATACGAGGTATACATGATTCAAACATTTAAGATACGAGGTATACATGATTCAAACATTCAAGTTATACGAGGTATACATGATTCAAAAACATTTAAGATATATGAGCTATATACATGATTCAAACATTCAAGTTATACGAGGTATACATGATTCAAACATTTTAGATACGAGGTATACATGATTCAAACATTTAAGTTATACGAGGTATACATGATTCAAAAACATTTAAGATATATGAGCTATATACATGATTCAAACATTTAAGATAAATGAGCTATACACGGTTACAAACAACAACAACAACATAGCATTAAGCTAAAGCAGACGAGAGCAAATTAATGGCAGAGGTCCCGTGGATAATGCGAATATAATAATGCAACCTTCTCAATTCTGTCAAGGTGTCCGCAGGTACGAGACAACTCACTGCGTCTACAAACAAAGCGTACAGAGTAACCAAATGGCTTACGTTTGAGGCATTCATCTCTTTAATGATTTTGTAGAATGCATCGGCCACCGAACCGTCTTTTACAAGTTGCAATGTGGACTGTACCAACACATGTCAGGGTGTATGTACAGATTGGGACCTAACTATATCCAACATGCATTCCAATCGAGTTACTTTAATGTCCCTGTTCAAACCTGCGTGATTCACAGTCATTTTGTTTTTAATAACCTGATCCAAAACACGGATTAAATGACAAATGACCGCGTGTTCCTCTACACGCGTTACGAGTTTAGTCTAGTAGTGACCCATTTTCACTCTATAAGCCAAAACTCCAGAGCTTGGTCTACAATTTCAATCTTTTCCTCGTCCCCTTCGGTCATCGTGTTGTAAATCTTGCCGATCGAGTGTTCGATGCGTGTCATCGTCTTAAAGTCATGCAGCAGGAAATCACAAGCGCCCCAGACCCGGTACTCGGACACGCAGAGACGGCGAGCATTAAGAGCTCGTTGGATGGTAGGGATAAACCGACCCGTCCAAAGTCTTTCCATCAGCTGGGAGTGGTGTACCTCGTAAAAATAGTCCGGCGTCTCTTCCAGACATTCGTGCTGACACTGACTCGGATGGTTGATTTGACACCCGTTGCAGATTTCCTTTCTGTACCAGGCCAAAACATACAGCAGCAGTTTACTCACTACGGCTCTCACCGTATTCAGAAATGCCGCAGACAGCACCGAGTCCATTTCATCGTGCATTCCTTTACAAGGAGGTCCGGTTCGCACGTCTGCGGCGGCGTCGCTGTCGGATGAATCAGGCGTTGTTGGAGTCGATGGAGGAGGACTAGGAGGAAAGCCCTGGGAGGGCTGCAGCGGCGGAGAAGGAGAGGCCCAACACCTCAGCGACGGTGGTGCCGAAGAAGGCCTGATAAGACCGGCCTCTGGCGATGAAGGAGCTGGTGAAGGCCTGATGAGGTTGGCCTCTGGCGTTGAAGGAGCTGATGAAGGCGGGAGAGACATGTTTTTCAGAGTCCGTCAGTCGTTTTTTAACTAGTCCGCCCCAGTCGTGTAGCTTTTTTAAACATATTGGTACGGAGGGAGGGAGAGAGGGAGGGGTTTTTGAAAAAAGGAGGAGTCTTGTAAAACAGCGTTTTTTTCACAAGCATAATGTCTCTAGAGCTCCGACTGCTGGCAAAGAGTTCCTTAATATTTTCCTCCATCATTTCCAACCAGTCTGTGAGAGGAATCAATCAATCAATCAATCAATCAATCAATCAATTTTATTTATAAAGCCCAATATCACAAATCACAATTTGCCTCACAGGGCTTTACAGCATACGACATCCCTCTGTCCTTAAGACCCTCACAGCTGATCAGGAAAAACTCCCCAAAAAACCCTTTAACGGGGAAAAAAAACGGTAGAAACCTCAGGAAGAGCAACTGAGGAGGGATCCCTCTTCCAGGACGGACAGACGTGCAATAGATGTCGTACAGAACAGATCAGCATAATAAATTAACAGTAATCCATATGACACAATGAGACAGAGAGAGAGAGAGAGAGAGAGAGACAGAGAGAGAGAGAGATGCAGGTAATGACAGTAGCTTACAACAACATTAATGAAAGTAATAATATTATAGTTATAGTTCTGGCTACTGTGGTACAATATGTTGAAAGTATGTATTAATATCTGACAGTATACATGTGTGACAATAGTCATATGTGTATAATAACAGTAGAAGTATGACTAATGACTAATGATGGCAGCAGCAGCAGGAGGCATCTGGAATGCGTAATGACGCCTGGAATACGCCACATTCAGAACTGAAATACTCCAAAACAAATTCGTCCGGGTGTTTGTCCTTCAGCGACACCTGACGGCTGGCTCGATAGAACCGTCTGCCTGAAGCCGAGCTTTTTGTCTCCCACACGGTGCTGGCCACAATTTTCTTCTTCTCTGTACCCGGCAGGCTTTCTTTCAGGCTGTGCGAGGAATTTGCTTCTCTCGTGTCTCTTGTCTCGGGCGCTCTAAGATCAGTCAATCCCACCATATTTAACACACTCCAGTCTATTGAGGTGAGTGTTGCTTGGGCCACAAGAGATCCAAAAGTTTCCCCTTTCTCCAACTGATAGAAACACACTTTGTTAGCTTTATAGTTGAACTTGTAACCCCACGCACCTCCGGCATCTAAACTCCATTCCTGCATAAGAGCGGAGGCCGGAGGCATCTGAATGCGTCCGATATGTCTGACACGCTTCTGGGGAGCTGGCCACGATTCACAAAAACTCGTCACAATGGTGCCGCAGATGACGTTTCTCTCATCATCGTACATCATTTTCCCTCCTCTTCCCGGCGTTTCTTTTTCATTCGCCGCAGCATTCTCGGAGGCATCCAACGCTCTCTTTACCATGTTTGTTTTCTCTTAGTTTATTGTTTTTTCTTGAATAAAAATCCCGAGTCTTTTCGCTCTCTTTTAAACACATTTGCTCAACGCAGCTTCTTAGAAGAGGGGGGTGGTGGGGGTCCGCCGCAGATCTCAACAATGATTGGTGTTTGGCTGAGATCTAATAGCATAATATTGACGGATCTCAACACACACACACACACACACACACACACACACACACACACACGGTCTCTTAGCTGACAGAAGGTTCCAGGCGGGGGGGCGGGAGTAGGTGAAAGGTCACCATCCATCATCTTCAAATTTGACAGAAAGTGTATTATTCATTCTCTCTAGGGTGCAACTTCGCCCGCCCCAACTGCATGGGCTCCTCTGGGGGCAGAACAGAGCTGGCAGGAGAGGGTGGCAAAGCAGAAGGTCTTGTCAGGCCGCCAGAGAGGAGCCATGCTACAAGGTCTGGATAATCGATGCTGAGTTCTCTCCCTGCATCTCTCCTTCAAGCGATTATCTATGCGAATCACTAGAGAAATTAACTCCTCGAGTGAGCCTGGCTCATCTCTGGAGGCTAGCTCATCCTTAAGATCGTCGGACAAGCTTCTCAAAAACACCCCCTTTAATTCTTGCTCCCCCCACCCGCTCTCTGAAGCTGCGATACGAAAATCAATGAGTTAAATCTTGAGAAAGGGAAAATAGGCGCTTAGCTGCCTCCTGGCCCTGAATAGGGTGATCAAAAACTCTGCGAAGTTCCTCAGAAAAACTAGAAAAAGAACTTAAAACAGGTGACTGCTGGTCCCAGATGGCTGTGGCCCATTTAGCGGCCTTACCCCGTAACAAATTAATGACATAAGCTATCCTGGCTCTATCAGTGGGATAACTAAAAGGCTGCTGGTCAAAAACTAAGGAGCAACGTAGCAAAAAACCCCTGCAGCTACCAATCTCCCCAGTGTAAGGCTCAGGAGGGGGAACATAGGGCTCTTTGGGGGAAGAGGGAGAGGGAGAGGTGGCTGAGGTGTTAGGAGGGGACAGTTGTACTCACAGTGGGAGTGGAGCCGGATGGCTGGGGAGGTAAGCGGGAGACGAGTTGCTCTGAGAGGTGGGAGACTTGAGCGCTGAGGTCCTGTAGAGAGTCCATGAGACCTTGCAACATGTCCTCATGCTGTCCGAGCCGAATTCCTTGTTTGGCGAGAGCTCTCCTGACGGGGTCTGAGTCTGCTGGGTCCATGTTTGGCCAGAGTATTCTGTGGTGGCAGCGAGGTTATGGACCCAAAATGCAGACAGACTGAGGGAAAAGGTTTAACAGTTTTATTGTGCCAGAATAATGCAGAGAACAAAGGAGATCCGGAGTCCAGGTGCAGAGTGGGATAACCAGGTGAGAGTGCTGGGCTGTGGGCTGCTGTGAGGCACGGAGGGAGACACTGGAAAAAAAAGGTAGGAGAACGAGGGTTAAACACTCAAAGAGCAAAAAACACAATCAAACTTGCAAGATTACTCAAATCACTGGAGGATCAGAGGAGCCGAGATACCACTGCATGCAGTCGCAAATACTCTGGCACTGAGGCTAGAGTCGGTGGCAGTCTTAAAGCCCGTTGATTGCAGATGACAATCAGGTGTGCGCACTCAGCCTCAGTGCAGGGCGGGGGAGGGGAGAAGCCTCTGGAGACAGGTAAACACAGCAGCACACAACCCACACAGGAAGTAGACTCGGAAATGTTCATAAAATAAAAGCCAAAAGTCCATGCTCACCACAGTTTATTTCCATATAAAACAAATCCTGAGCTGACAGAAAATAATTTAATGCGTCCATTTAAAACTCATCTATTTGTACTTTTTCTTTGTTTCTATCAAACATACTTAAACCGACAACCATTTATTTAATATTTATTCATCTATTTATCAGGTTTGATCTTTCACATTCACATTAAATCTGTAAATATACTCAGACTATCAAAGTTCATCAGGACGGATCAGAAACTGTCTTCAGATGCTCCAGAAAATAAGAATTCACACTGATAATAAAAAGGTTGTGCTGAGGAACATTTGTCTCTGAAACACATAACACACACATCAAATATAATAAATCATATTAAACATATAAAACATATAAAGTCAAACACATGTTAAACTCCTCACAGGTTCTGTGTTTCTGCTCAGACAGAAAAAATTCTGCTCTTTAGGCAAAATAAAGAAAAAAACCTGATATAATACTGGAATATAATTTTACATTTATCTCAGACTGTTTTATTATCAAAGATTAATTTTAATTAAATTATTAAAACTGTTGAATTTAAAAGAAAAACTGAAAACACAGTTTAGTTTTTTTCTACATTTCTAAAGTCTGTATTTTGTCCCTCTCTGAATGTGTCCTTCAGTTTCCTGTTCGGTGTCTCAGTCTGTCGTTAATAAACTCCCATAAACGAGTTCAGGTCATCCATAGATACAGTCAGCAGCCAATCACCTGCTGTCCTGTGATCATGTGACCGTCAGCCTCAGCTCTGCTTCCTGTTTCCACCTCAGTGTCCTGGTCATGTATCTGATGACGTCCCGCAGTCCCTCATATGTTGGTGGTGGAGTGTGTGGTGGAGAAGTTCTCCATGCGGAAACGAACCACCTTGCCCACTGGTGGCAGCGGGTACAGGAAGCGGCAGGCGAAGACCTGGTGGCAGGCCTTACGGAAGTTCTCAGACAGGAAAGCGTAGAGGATGGGGTTGACGCAGGAGTTTCCATAAGACAGGCAGTGGGAGACGATGCGAAAGGCGAAGGAGGCATCATTCAGGGGAAAGGTGCCGAACTCCACCCACATGGCGATGATGTGGTGAGGCATCCAGCAGATGGTGAAGGCGGTGATGACCAGGAGGACCGTCTGAGCCGTCTGCGGGAAAACAGAGAAGAGACATCAGTCTGAGTCCACAGGGCGGGTTAAAGGATGAGGGCGCTGTTTTAGATCAATATAAACCAGAAACATTTCTAAACACTCCAGAAAAATTCCTCAAACCTTCAGGGAATATTCTCCAGAGAAATGACCGGATCGATCTGATACGTGTTTCAAACTGTTGCTGTTCAACCAGCTTCACCTCAAACTGATGAAATATCTTGAACCATCATATCAAAGGTGAATAAACTCTGACAGAACGAGTCTCTGCAGCAGCTTCGGTCTTAGTGAAATAAAATCAAACCAAACATGATTTAGAGTTCATGATCTCTCACTGTTACACAGACATTAACTTTTATTCCTTCAGTTTCACTCAGGAAACAAATGAGATCTGTTCTGATGATGAAGTTTATAAACTTCCTCCGTCAGCCCTCCCCAGACACGACATCAGCGAACTCTGTGTGGCACTGATGTTCCGGTGTGAAGGTCATGACACAGCTGTTCATTAAACCTTCAGAAGTGACTTCAAATAAAAGTTTCGGAGTTCTTCAGGTCAGAAACATGTGTTTATGTATCTTTATACAAACAGATAAGTTGTGTTCAACAGCTCAGAAAGAAACACAGTAAAAATACACAAACTAAAAACTTGAAGCTTCATTGAGGTTATTCTGTCTGTCTTCACTGTGACTCATCTCCAGACTCACATCCCACTTTTACACCGTCACATTTCCACCCACGACTCTGGAGCGACTGTTGCAGTTATAAATACTGAGTCCAGATTTATAATTCATCTGTTTAAAAAGAGATTCTTCTTCCACACAAACAGCTCTGACGTCAGTCTGCAAACCTCCAGTCTGCACCACAACAAACCTCCCAGTCCTCCCAACGCTCTGCTCGTCTTACTGTGTTACTGTACAGACATGTTTTAAAACTGACCACAAAACCACCAACAAGAGACAGTTCAAAGATCGGGTTCACAGACTTGACAGTTGGAGCAGCTTCATCATCGTCACAACACATCACATCATGTCCTGCAACTTTGCCAGTCTTTATGTCGGGTATTTGTAAAGACTGAGAATACTAAATAGTGATAATAATCCTTGTCTGCCTAACATTCTGGTGTACAAAATGACATATGTTGCATCTTTAGTGGAACAAGTAATCAGCTACAGTCTTTTTGCAACTTTTTGAATTCTGTCTCTGAACATCTGAGGTTTACTATGCAGTTTGATTTGGAGAAGATTAATTTTCTTGACACATGGATCAATCGGAGAAATAACACATTGTACACTGACTTAAATACAAAACCTACTGATTGCAATAGTCTCTTAAGAGCTGACAGCTGTCACCCTCTTCCCTTGAAAAACAGTTTACCCTATAGTCAGTTTTGTAGGTTGAAACGCATTTGCAAAGATCCTTCTGATTTCTCTGAAAATATGGATATAATGAAAGGTAAATTTAAAGAGCGTGGTTACAAGGAGCTACAACTGGACTCTGCTGTTGAGAAAATAAATAAAATTTCTAGAGCTGACCTGTTTGAAGGTGCTAGAAATAAAAACAAAAAAGAAGTTCCTCTATTTATCACTATTTATTCCCGTTGTGCTGAAAGGTTCAAACCGATGTTGCATAAACACTGGCACATTTTAAAGTCTGATCCTCTTCTAACAAATGTCTTTAATGATCCTGCTAGAGTTGTCTTCTCAAGAGGTAGAAACCTGAGAGATGCACTAGTCCATTCAGACTTGCCTCCTCTAGAAATTTCGCCACAACGCACTCTTGCTCTTGTCACAGATGGTTACTATAGATGTGGTGGCTGTGCGCAATGCAACAGTACTTATAAATATAGAGATTTCAAACACCCTCATTCAGGTCAGAAGATCCCTATTAAAAGGTGTTATTTTTATTGTTTCTTGTCCTTGTGGCAAATATTATGTGGGTAAAACCAAGCGTGCACTTAAGATGTAAAAACATGACCTATCCTGTTGCAGCACACTTCATTGAGGCTGGACATCCTATATCTGCTCTGCGTTATATAGGGATTGAAAAAATATGTCTTCCTAGAAGAGGGAGTGATTTCAATACTCTTTTGTTGAAAAGAGAAGCTTTCTGGATCTACACATTAAATACTCTTGTTCCCAGTGGCCTTAATGTTGAGTTTGACCTTAAACTTTTTCTTTGACTCTAGACTGTCCTATGTCTTATAGGCATTGTGATGCATTTTCTAATCCTTTATCGTTAACTTCCTTTTATGTAGCCTAGATTGTTTTAAGTCCTTAAACATTTTTCCAAAATTCCTAAAATTTAACTTTTTTTTATTTCAATTATCTACCGTTACTATTGTAAGTAGATTTTTCCTAAATTTATTTTTTTCCTAAAAATTCTTTTTCTAAAATTATATTATAATTATTATTATTATTTATTTATTTAAGATTTTTTTTTTTTGGGTCATTTTGGCCTTTAATTGATAGGACAGACAAGTGTGAAAGGGGGAGAGAGAGAGGGAGTGACATGCAGCAAAGGGCCACAGGCTGGAGTCAAACCCAGGCCGCTGCGGCAACAGCCTTGTATGTGGGGCGTCTGCTTTACCACTAAGCCACGGACGCCCTAAATTGTATTCAAAATTTAACATTTTTCTACTTAATCATTTACAATTATGTTTCATATATTTAGATGTCTTATTTCAAAGTCCTAACAATTGTTTTGCAGTCTCTCCCTCCTATAGGAATTCATTTTTCAAGAAACAGGGGTACTCTGCTCTTTTCCATTTTAAGTGGTGTTGAAATGCATTATTCTTTTCCTGATCTGGCTGTGTTTAAGATAATGATACTTTTTATTGTCTACTACTTTTTGATAACTGAAAAGAATATAAGTGTTTTTGAATTGTACTTTTGAATTGTCTATATTCTGTCCTTTTTTTAGTCTTTAAGATTATACTTGAATGGAAATTGAGCTTTGATCATTTTGTGCTTTTTTCCTGTCTCATCTGTGTGGCAATTTGTGTTGATTGTCGGCTCCTCCCATGGCATGTGCCTGTAATTGAAGACACTCCCTCTCATCATAGAGCTCACCTGTGTGTCTTATAAAATGTTTGGTAGCTCAGTGTCTTGTAATACCCTGATGAAGACGGTCTAGTCGAAACGTTGGTACTTGAATAAAAGAAAACATTTTTGCATCAAGTCTTAGAGTGTGCGCCTGACATCTTTTTTCAAATTTGTATATTTTCGGCAATGGTCAGCACCTCTCCAACCCTGGTGTGCGCTCCTCCTCTCTTCACCTGTAAGTGTTGGCAAAACGTAACCAAATGTGTGTTGTTGCCACATTGCGGGGCAGCGTTTCATATGACACGCATCAAGTGCCGCCCAGAGCACAAACAGGACACATCACACTGCAGGGACACATCACACTGCAGGGACACATCATACTGCAGGGATACATCATACTGCAGGGACACATCACACTGCAGGGACACATCATACTGCAGGGACACATCACACTGCAGGGACACATCATACTGCAGGGACACATCACACTGCAGGGATACATCATACTGCAGGGACACATCACACTGCAGGGATACATCATACTGCAGGGACACATCATACTGCAGGGACACATCATACTGCAGGGATACATCATACTGCAGGGATACATCACACTGCAGGGATACATCATACTGCAGGGACACATCACACTGCAGGGACACATCACACTGCAGGGACACATCACACTGCAGGGATACATCATACTGCAGGGACACATCACACTGCAGGGACACATCACACTGCAGGGATACATCACACTGCAGGGATACATCACACTGCAGGGACACATCACACTGCAGGGACACATCACACTGCAGGGACACATCACACTGCAGGGATACATCATACTGCAGGGACACATCATACTGCAGGAACACATCACACTGCAGGGACACATCACACTGCAGGGATACATCACACTGCAGGGACACATCATACTGCAGGGACACATCACACTGCAGGAACACATCACACTGCAGGGACACATCACACTGCAGGGATACATCACACTGCAGGGACACATCATACTGCAGGGACACATCACACTGCAGGGATACATCATACTGCAGGGACACATCACACTGCAGGGACACATCACACTGCAGGGACACATCACACTGCAGAGATACATCATACTGCAGGGACACATCACACTGCAGGGACACATCACACTGCAGGGACACATCACACTGCAGGGACACATCATACTGCAGGGACACATCATACTGCAGGGACACATCATACTGCAGGAACACATCACACTGCAGGGACACATCATACTGCAGGAACACATCACACTGCAGGGACACATCACACTGCAGGGACACATCATACTGCAGGAACACATCACACTGCAGGGACACATCACACTGCAGGGACACATCACACTGCAGGGACACATCATACTGCAGGGACACATCACACTGCAGGGACACATCATACTGCAGGGACACATCACACTGCAGGGATACATCACACTGCAGGGACACATCATACTGCAGGGACACATCACACTGCAGGGATACATCACACTGCAGGGACACATCACACTGCAGGGATACATCACACTGCAGGGATACATCACACTGCAGGGACACATCATACTGCAGGGACACATCATACTGCAGGAACACATCACACTGCAGGGACACATCATACTGCAGGGACACATCACACTGCAGGGACACATCATACTGCAGGGACACATCACACTGCAGAGATACATCACACTGCAGGGACACATCACACTGCAGGGACACATCATACTGCAGGAACACATCATACTGCAGGGACACATCACACTGCAGGGACACATCATACTGCAGGGACACATCATACTGCAGGGACACATCACACTGCAGGGATACATCATACTGCAGGGATACATCATACTGCAGGGACACATCATACTGCAGGGACACATCACACTGCAGGGACACATCACACCGCAGGGACACATCACACTGCAGGAACACATCACACTGCAGGGACACATCACACTGCAGGGACACATCACACTGCAGGGACACATCACACTGCAGGGACACATCATACTGCAGGGACACATCACACTGCAGGGACACATCACACTGCAGGGACACATCATACTGCAGGGACACATCACACTGCAGGGACACATCACACTGCAGGGACACATCACACTGCAGGGACACATCACACTGCAGGGATACATCATACTGCAGGAACACATCACACTGCAGGGATACATCACACTGCAGGGATACATCACACTGCAGGGACACATCACACTGCAGGGACACATCATACTGCAGGAACACATCACACTGCAGGGACACATCACACTGCAGGGACACATCACACTGCAGGGACACATCACACTGCAGGAACACATCACACTGCAGGGACACATCACACTGCAGGGACACATCACACTGCAGGGATACATCACACTGCAGGGACACATCACACTGCAGGGACACATCACACTGCAGGGACACATCACACTGCAGGGACACATCACACTGCAGGGATACATCACACTGCAGGGACACATCACACTGCAGGGACACATCACACTGCAGGGACACATCACACTGCAGGGACACATCATACTGCAGGGATACATCACACTGCAGGGACACATCACACTGCAGGGATACATCATACTGCAGGGACACATCATACTGCAGGAACACATCACACTGCAGGGACACATCACACTGCAGGGACACATCACACTGCAGGGACACATCACACTGCAGGGACACATCATACTGCAGGGACACATCACACTGCAGGGACACATCACACTGCAGGGACACATCACACTGCAGGGATACATCATACTGCAGGAACACATCACACTGCAGGGACACATCACACTGCAGGGATACATCACACTGCAGGGACACATCATACTGCAGGGACACATCACACTGCAGAGATACATCACACTGCAGGGACACATCACACTGCAGGGATACATCATACTGCAGGGACACATCATACTGCAGGAACACATCACACTGCAGGGATACATCATACTGCAGGGACACATCATACTGCAGGAACACATCACACTGCAGAGATACATCACACTGCAGGGACACATCACACTGCAGGGATACATCACACTGCAGGGACACATCACACTGCAGGGACACATCACACTGCAGGGACACATCATACTGCAGGGACACATCACACTGCAGGGACACATCATACTGCAGGGACACATCACACTGCAGGGACACATCACACTGCAGGGACACATCACACTGCAGGGACACATCATACTGCAGGGACACATCACACTGCAGGGACACATCACACTGCAGGGATACATCATACTGCAGGAACACATCACACTGCAGGGACACATCATACTGCAGGGACACATCACACTGCAGGGACACATCACACTGCAGGGATACATCATACTGCAGGAACACATCACACTGCAGGAACACATCACACTGCAGAGATACATCATACTGCAGGAACACATCACACTGCAGGAACACATCACACTGCAGGGACACATCATACTGCAGGAACACATCACACTGTAGGGACACATCACACTGCAGGAACACATCACACTGCAGGGACACATCATACTGCAGGGACACATCACACTGCAGGGACACATCACACTGCAGGGACACATCACACTGCAGGAACACATCATACTGCAGGGATACATCATACTGCAGGAACACATCACACTGCAGGAACACATCACACTGCAGGGACACATCATACTGCAGGGACACATCATACTGCAGGAACACATCACACTGTAGGGACACATCACACTGCAGGGACACATCACACTGCAGGGATACATCATACTGCAGGGACACATCACACTGCAGGAACACATCACACTGCAGGGACACATCATACTGCAGGGACACATCATACTGCAGGAACACATCACACTGTAGGGACACATCACACTGCAGGGACACATCACACTGCAGGGATACATCATACTGCAGGGACACATCATACTGCAGGGATACATCACACTGCAGGGACACATCACACGGCAGGGACACATCACACTGCAGGGACACATCACACTGCAGGGACACATCACACTGCAGGGACACATCATACTGCAGGAACACATCACACTGCAGGGATACATCATACTGCAGGGATACATCACACTGCAGGGACACATCACACTGCAGGGACACATCACACTGCAGGGACACATCACACTGCAGGGATACATCACACTGCAGGAACACATCACACTGCAGGAACACATCACACTGCAGGGATACATCACACTGCAGGAACACATCACACTGCAGGGACACATCACACTGCAGGGATACATCACACTGCAGGAACACATCACACTGCAGGGACACATCATACTGCAGGGACACATCACACTGCAGGGATACATCACACTGCAGGGACACATCATACTGCAGGGACACATCACACGGCAGGGACACATCACACTGCAGGGACTCAACAAACGACCACACAAAGATATTACATTCACTAAAAGATCTGTGGACGTCTTCCATCACCGAACGTGTTCGTATCGACAGGTGTTAAGTCTCAGCCGTAACCTTCTGAGCCTCATAATGTTTTTACTCTGTATCTTGTTACTACAGGAAGTCGTTCTACTCTTGGACTGAACGCCATGTTTGGGAGAACTGTTTGAGCTCAGCCCAATGTTTGACATCATTAACCAGTTGGTAGCTGTGGCTCTGTCTGTGCTTCCTGTCTGTACTTCCTGTCCCAGGGAGCCATCATGATGAAATAATGGGTGTTTCTCAAAGTCAAGGATCCTTCCTTGGAAGGATCCTTGACTTTGAACAGTTTGTGACTGTGGAATAGTCTGTGGAACAGTCCTTCAGTGGGTCGATGACGTAGCGTCCTTCAAATTCGGCCATTTGAGGATCCTTCCTTGACTTTGAACAGTTTGTGACTGTGGAATAGTCTGTGGAACAGTCCTTCAGTGGGTCGATGACGTAGCGTCCTTCAAATTCGGCCATTTGAGGATCCTTCCTTGACTTTGAGAAACACCTAGTGACACCAACAGTCAGAGATGGACATGTTGAGGCTGCTGCACTCTGAGGCAGTTTGCAGGTGGGAGTCTTTCGCCCATCGGGGAGGATCTTCAGAGGCTGAAGTCGACCTTCAGACGAAGACGACAGACAGTTTGATGCAGGACAGACAGGACTCTGGGTCCAGGTCCCACAGGGGTTATACCAGGCTGCTGTCTCTGCTCAGTTTGACTGAGTTACAGATCATCAGAGACAACACAGGAGTTTTATTTCATCAATCACCTTCACTCGTACTGGGTGGAAACTAAAGTCTAGAAGAAACTCATCTTCAAGTTTCAAAACCAGAGAGTCCGTCCTCTTGTCCTCTCTCTATTCTGTCATAAACCTTTAAAGCTCAACATGGTTCAGTCCTTAGTTACACAGCTGAGCTTCTGATTCCCTGTGCGCCAAGTCAGGACCTGAGATCCTCGAGTCAAGGTTGCTGACTAAAGGTGAGCAGGATTTTACCATCGAGGCATTGAGGCTCTGGAATTCTCAGACTGGTTGGTACATGACCCGTTTTTAAATCATTGTTAAAAACACACTTTTATAGGAAAGTTTCTCTTTTAATGTCTGATTTATGACTTTTGTGTTTTATTTCCTTTTGTTCTGTTTTTGTCTCTGACCTCACTGTTTCTGAGGTCTTAACATTTTTTAATAATTGTCATGTTATTATCATCTTATTTCCATGCTCTTTAGAACCTTGTTAGGAAAGTGCTGTACAAATAAAGTTTAGAGCCTCAGAGGTCGTCTCAGCAGACCGAAAATGTGACGATCCACAGGAGAGCAGACATCAGTTTAGACGAGACGCTCATTCAGAGACGGAAGTGATGAAGCAGATTAAAAACAAAGAGCAGATTTAAAACGCTCCACTCTGAAGTTTCACCTTATTTCCTGTGCGAGGGCAGCAGCCGTCAGACGACTCATGCTCTGATCTGTACAGCCATCACATGGTGGAGCCGGACTCTCTGTCAGAGACGAGGATGCTGTCCAAGTTATTTGTCATGTTGGACATGTGTCCCGCCCACAACATGATGTTCTGGTCAAACACAGGACGACGTTCACAAACCGACTCATAATGCACCACAGGAAGTCATCAAACTTTTCCTCTCCTCCCTCAGAGAGTCATCAGACTGATTTATTTCACCTGTTAGCAGCTGAAAGTCTGTCTGTTATTTATTCTTTATGTCTTCTACTCGACTCCGATTCAGCTGCACACAGGAAACAACCACAGGTGAGTTTTAATGACACAAAGACAGAAGCCAGCAGGAAACTTAAGCGAGGAGCTGAACAAAAACCAAACCACAAACAATCTGAGAACAGAGGATCACAGAGGGAGCCCAACAAGAAGCATGGAGAAAAACAGATGGACGGACAGGTACAAACATATAAGTATATACTGAGAGCTCATCACAGAAACCAGACACAGTTGGAGGAGGAGACACTCCTGTCCTCAGATAGTACCTATCTAACCTCAAACACAGCTGTAAGACCTAATATAGTATATTTAGATTGCTTCTCCCCGATTTCTCTTCAAGAATTGACCGCAGTGATTTCTTCATCTAAATCATCAACGTGTCTCTTAGACCCCATCCCAACTAGGCTACTTAAGGAGGTCTTTCCTTTAGTTAACACTCATATATTAGATATGATCAATATATCCTTATTAACAGGCTATGTACCACAGTCTTTTAAGGTAGCTGTAATTAAACCTCTCCTAAAAAAGCCCACCCTGGATCCAGAGGTGTTAGCCAACTATAGACCAATATCTAATCTTCCCTTTATGTCAAAGATCCTTGAGAAAGTAGTCACAGACCAGCTGTGTGATTTTCTCCATGATAATAATTTATTTGAGGAATTTCAGTCAGGATTTAGAGCGCATCATAGCACTGAGACAGCTCTAGTTAAAATTACAAATGACCTTCTGATTGCTTCAGACAAAGGACTTGTCTCTGTACTTGTTTTATTAGATTTTAGTGCGGCGTTTGACACAATTGACCATCAAATTCTACTGCAGAGACTGGATCACTTAATTGGCCTAAAAGGTTCAGCACTAAGCTGGTTTAAATCTTATTTATCTGATCGTTTTCAGGTTGTTGACGTTCATAATGAATCATCCTTACATACCAAAGTTTGTTTTGGAGTTCCGCAAGGTTCTGTGCTCGGACCAATCCTATTTACTCTATATATGCTTCCTTTAGGTAACATCATTAGAAATCACTCTGTAAATTTGCATTGTTATGCGGATGATACTCAGTTGTATTTATCGATGAAGCCAGAAGAAAGTAATCAATTAACTAAACTCCATAACTGCCTTAAAGACATAAAAACTTGGATGAGCACCAATTTCCTGATGTTAAATTCAGACAAAACTGAAGTTACTGTTCTTGGCCCCAAACAACTCAGAGACTCTTTATCTGATGACATAGTTTCTCTAGATGGCATTGCTCTGGCCTCTAGCACTACCGTAAGAAACCTCGGAGTAATATTTGATCAAGATTTGTCTTTTAATTCTCATTTAAAACAAACCTCACGGACTGCATTTTTTCATCTGCGTAATATTGCGAAAATTAGGCCTATCCTGACCCGAAAAGATGCAGAAAAATTGGTCCACGCTTTTGTTACCTCTAGGCTGGATTACTGTAACTCTCTATTATCAGGTAGCTCTAGTAAGTCCTTAAAAACTCTCCAGCTAATTCAGAATGCAGCAGCACGTGTACTAACAGGAACTAAGAAACGAGATCATATTTCTCCTGTTTTAGCTTCTCTGCACTGGCTCCCTGTAAAATCCAGAATTGAATTTAAAATCCTACTGTTAACTTATAAAGCTCTAAATGGTCAAGCTCCGTCATATCTTAGAGAGCTCATAGTGCCATATTATCCCACCAGAACACTGCGCTCTGAGAACGCAGGGTTACTCGTGGTCCCTAAAGTCTCCAAAAGTAGATCAGGAGCCAGAGCCTTCAGCTATCAGGCTCCTCTCCTGTGGAATCATCTTCCTGTTACGGTCCGGGAGGCAGACACCGTCTCCACATTTAAGACTAGACTTAAGACCTTCCTCTTTGATAAAGCTTATAGTTAGGGCTGGCTCAGGCTTGCCCTGTACCAGCCCCTAGTTAGGCTGACTTAGGCCTAGTCTGCCAGAGGACCCCCCTATAATACACCGGGCACCTTCTCTCCTTCTCTCTCTCTCTCTCTCTCTCTCTCTCGTATTCTATTACTGCATCTTGCTAACTCGGCCATTCTGGATGTCACTAACTCGGCTTCTTCTCCGGAGCCTTTGTGCTCCACTGTCTCTCAGATTAACTCATATCACAGCGGTGCCTGGACAGCGTGACGTGTGTGGTTGTGCTGCTGCCGTGGTCCTGCCAGATGCCTCCTGCTGCTGCTGCCATCATTAGTCATTAGTCATACTTCTACTGTTATTATACACATATGACTATTGTCACACATGTATACTGCCAGATATTAATACATACTTTCAACATATTGTACCACAGTAGCCAGAACTATAACTATAATATTATTACTTTCATTAATGTTGTTGTAACCTACTGTCATTACCTGCATCTCTCTCTCTGTCTCTGTCTCTGTCTCTCTCTGTCTCTCTCTCTCTCTCTCTCTGTCTCATTGTGTCATGCGGATTACTGTTAATTTATCATGTTGATCTGTTCTGTACGACATCTATTGCACGTCTGTCCGTCCTGGAAGAGGGATCCCTCCTCAGTTGCTCTTCCTGAGGTTTCTACCGTTTTTTCCCCGTTAAAGGGTTTTTTTGGGGAGTTTTTCCTGATCAGCTGTGAGGGTCATAAGGACAGAGGGATGTCGTATGCTGTAAAGCCCTGTGAGGCAAATTGTGATTTGTGATATTGGGCTTTATAAATAAAATTGATTGATTGATTGATTGATTGACTCGAGGAGACGAGGAGGGGGAGGGAGGGAGCAGCAGGGCGGAGCCAACAAGACGAACACCAGACAGGTGTGCAGGTAAAACTGTGGAACAGGGACAAATCAACGAGACAGAAGGTTGAGGTTACAATGAACAAGGTCAAACACTGCTGGAGAAATGACACACATTGTTTTATACAACCTGTCACCTTGACTCTGATTTATGAGACATGAATTAGTTTAAAGAGAAAATACAGATGGAAACATCAGGATTGAAACTATGAAGGATAAAAATGACTTAACTGTGAATAAACTAATAAACATGTTCGTCTCAGGACTCAGACAGAATCTAAGATACCTGTCAGAATCAACACTGGTGACCTCACAACAAGCCCTCTGTATAAGGACCTGGGGTCATATTCACAAAGCTTCCTCGTGCTAGGAGTCGCTCCTAGTGACGAAATTCTAAGAAGGTTCTTAGAATTGTGACGTTTTCTTAGAAATTCCCCTTAAAGTTAAGACTTAAAGTTAAGACTTAAAGTTATGACTAAAAGTTAAGACGAGGTCCTTGTAAAGATAAAAGTTATTCACAGAGCGTCTCAGACCTGATAAGAGGAGACAAAGTGTTGGGAGCAGGAGGAGGAGTTTAAGCGTTTCTGAATCAGAGGAGAAAATGGTGGAAACACAGAGAGGTCAGAGAAACGGTCTCTAAACACAAAATGACAGTGAGTCAATGAAACGCTACAGATGAGATGGTGCAGGGAGGATATGTGTGGTTGATGTCATACACACACATTTCCCAGCTGACCAAATAACGCTATAACACCAGAAATAAAATGATCACAATATTAAGATATTTGAAAAACTGTAAAAACCCGTCAGAGCAGCAGTGATGAGTTGAGTCTGTCTCAACCTTCATCAGCAGTGACCTCACTGACACTGACACTGACACTGTCAAGCTCATATTGTGATGCAGTTCATCTCATGTCCACTGGGTGTCCTCACCATACAGGCTCGTGTCTGTGACAACCAATCACACCTGTTAAAAGAAAGCATCACACCTAACAACAGGGTCGACCACACCTCCTCACTGAGGTCACAGTTTCTGTCTCTTCCTCGCTCAGAGTCGCTCTGAGAACTTTCCTAAATCTCTCCTGAGCTCAGACTCCTTCGTTCAGAGCTCTGAGAGAGTTCTCAGGATGTTTGTGAGTACGACTCCTGGTGTGAATAACACTGTGACGGTGAACTTTATCTGAACACTGGACATCTGAGACAGATATACGGACAGACAGATAGACAGACAGGCAGATGGAAGATGGACAGACAGACAGTCGAACAGATGGACAGAGACAGATGAACAGATGGGCAGATAGAGAGACAGATGAACAAATGGACAGAGAGACAGATGAACAGATGGGCAGACAGACAGACAGACAGACAGATCCAGAAAGGTTGCAGACTCTCTGTGTGAACAGGTTTAACTGCAGCTGAGGGATGATGAGACATGACAGGACAGGAGGTGGACGACGGTCCGTCCACTTCAGATGTACAAACAGAGCTGAGACACTCGTGCTGCGTTCACTGACACCACTTCAGACATTCAGAACTTATGTTAAACAAAAGAAGCTGTTTCCTGTCAGGTGAGGACGGCATCACAGGGTCATGAACTCAGACTGTGACACTTCCTGCAGCATGAAAACGTGTGTTCCTCCCACTGTGGGACGTCTCTTTATCTGCTGTCATGTCTCAGAGCGTCTCAGTGACAGCACTTTAAAAATACATGAGATTCTTGACAGGGATTTTATAATAATACGAGTGATCAGATGCTGCTGATAGACGCAACTCTGCTTCTTTAAGAAAAACTGCTGACTCACTGTGATAGATTACTGTTACTGATCAAAGACACATTAGAGTTATTGATTGTTCTGATGATGTCATCACATCATGTTCACCATGATGATGTCACACATCAATTAATGTTCCTGAGCAGGTAGAAGACAGAGTACTTGAGCAGGTAGAGGACAGCGTACCTGTGCAGGTAGAGTACCGAGTACCTGAGCAGGTAGAGGACAGAGTACCTGAGCAGGTAGAGGACAGCGTACCTGAGCAGGTAGAAGACAGAGTACTTGAGCAGGTAGAGGACAGCGTACCTGTGCAGGTAGAGTACCGAGTACCTGAGCAGGTAGAGGACAGAGTACCTGAGCAGGTAGAGGACAGCGTACCTGAGCAGGTAGAGTACAGAGTACCTGAGCAGGTAGAGTACAGTGTACCTGAGCAGGTAGAGGACAGAGTACCTGAGCAGGTAGAGGACAGCGTACCTGAGCAGGTAGAGTACAGAGTACCTGAGCAGGTAGAGGACAGAGTACCTGAGCAGGTAGAGGACAGTGTACCTGAGCAGGTAGAGGACAGCGTACCTGAGCAGGTAGAGGACAGTGTACCTGAGCAGGTAGAGGACAGCGTACCTGAGCAGATAGAGGACAGTGTACCTGAGCAGGTAGAGGACAGAGTACCTGAGCAGATAGAGGACAGAGTACCTGAGCAGGTAGAGTACAGAGTACCTGAGCAGGTAGAGGACAGCGTACCTGAGCAGGTAGAGGACAGTGTACCTGAGCAGATAGAGGACAGAGTACCTGAGCAGGTAGAGGACAGCGTACCTGAGCAGGTAGAGGACAGTGTACCCGAGCAGGTAGAGGACAGAGTACCTGAGCAGGTAGAGGACAGTGTACCTGAGCAGGTAGAGGACAGAGTACCTGAGCAGGTAGAGTACAGTGTACCTGAGCAGATAGAGGACAGTGTACCCGAGCAGGTAGAGGACAGAGTACCCGAGCAGGTAGAGTACAGAGTACCTGAGCAGCTAGAGGACAGCGTACCTGAGCAGGTAGAGGACAGAGTACCTGAGCAGGTAGAGGAAAGAGTACCTGAGCAGGTAGAGAACAGAGTACCCGAGCAGGTAGAGTACAGAGTACCTGAGCAGGTAGAGGACAGTGTACCCGAGCAGGTAGAGGACAGAGTACCTGAGCAGGTAGAGGACAGAGTACCCGAGCAGGTAGAGTACAGAGTACCTGAGCAGGTAGAGGACAGTGTACCCGAGCAGGTAGAGGACAGAGTACCTGAGCAGGTAGAGGACAGTGTACCCGAGCAGGTAGAGGACAGAGTACCTGAGCAGGTAGAGGACAGAGTACCTGAGCAGCTAGAGGACAGCGTACCTGAGCAGGTAGAGGACAGAGTACCTGAGCAGGTAGAGGACAGTGTACCCGAGCAGGTAGAGTACAGAGTACCTGAGCAGGTAGAGGAAAGAGTACCTGAGCAGGTAGAGGACAGTGTACCTGAGCAGGTAGAGGACAGAGTACCCGAGCAGGTAGAGTACAGAGTACCTGAGCAGGTAGAGGAAAGAGTACCTGAGCAGGTAGAGGACAGAGTACCTGAGCAGGTAGAGGACAGAGTACCCGAGCAGGTAGAGGAAAGAGTACCTGAGCAGGTAGAGGACAGAGTACCTGAGCAGGTAGAGGACAGAGTACCCGAGCAGGTAGAGGACAGCGTACCTGAGCAGGTAGAGGACAGAGTACCTGAGCAGGTAGAGGAAAGAGTACCTGAGCAGGTAGAGAACAGAGTACCCGAGCAGGTAGAGTACAGAGTACCTGAGCAGGTAGAGGACAGTGTACCCGAGCAGGTAGAGGACAGAGTACCTGAGCAGGTAGAGGACAGAGTACCCGAGCAGGTAGAGTACAGAGTACCTGAGCAGGTAGAGGACAGTGTACCCGAGCAGGTAGAGGACAGAGTACCTGAGCAGGTAGAGGACAGTGTACCCGAGCAGGTAGAGGACAGAGTACCTGAGCAGGTAGAGGACAGAGTACCTGAGCAGCTAGAGGACAGCGTACCTGAGCAGGTAGAGGACAGAGTACCTGAGCAGGTAGAGGACAGTGTACCCGAGCAGGTAGAGTACAGAGTACCTGAGCAGGTAGAGGAAAGAGTACCTGAGCAGGTAGAGGACAGTGTACCTGAGCAGGTAGAGGACAGAGTACCCGAGCAGGTAGAGTACAGAGTACCTGAGCAGGTAGAGGAAAGAGTACCTGAGCAGGTAGAGGACAGAGTACCTGAGCAGGTAGAGGACAGAGTACCCGAGCAGGTAGAGGAAAGAGTACCTGAGCAGGTAGAGGACAGAGTACCTGAGCAGGTAGAGGACAGAGTACCCGAGCAGGTAGAGGACAGAGTACCTGAGCAGGTAGAGGACAGAGTACCTGAGCAGGTAGAGGACAGAGTACCCGAGCAGGTAGAGTACAGAGTACCTGAGCAGGTAGAGGAAAGAGTACCTGAGCAGGTAGAGGACAGTGTACCTGAGCAGGTAGAGGACAGAGTACCCGAGCAGGTAGAGGAAAGAGTACCTGAGCAGGTAGAGGACAGTGTACCTGAGCAGGTAGAGGACAGCGTACCTGAGCAGGTAGAGGACAGTGTACCTGAGCAGGTAGAGGACAGAGTACCCGAGCAGGTAGAGTACAGAGTACCTGAGCAGGTAGAGGACAGAGTACCTGAGCAGGTAGAGGACAGCGTACCTGAGCAGGTAGAGGAAAGAGTACCTGAGCAGGTAGAGTACAGAGTACCTGAGCAGGTAGAGGACAGAGTACCTGAGCAGGTAGAGGAAAGAGTACCTGAGCAGGTAGAGGACAGTGTACCTGAGCAGGTAGAGGACAGCGTACCTGAGCAGGTAGAGGACAGTGTACCTGAGCAGGTAGAGGACAGAGTACCCGAGCAGGTAGAGTACAGAGTACCTGAGCAGGTAGAGGAAAGAGTACCTGAGCAGGTAGAGGACAGCGTACCTGAGCAGGTAGAGGACAGAGTACCCGAGCAGGTAGAGTACAGAGTACCTGAGCAGGTAGAGGAAAGAGTACCTGAGCAGGTAGAGGACAGCGTACCTGAGCAGGTAGAGGAAAGAGTACCTGAGCAGGTAGAGTACAGAGTACCTGAGCAGGTAGAGGACAGAGTACCTGAGCAGGTAGAGTACATATGAGCAGGTAGAGGACAGAGTACCTGAGCAGGTAGAGGACAGAGTACCTGAGCAGGTAAATGACAGCGTACCTGAGCAGGTAGAGTACAGAGTACCTGAGCAGGTAGAGTACACATGAGCAGGTAGAGTACAGAGTACCTGAGCAGGTAAAGTACAGTGTACTTGAGCAGGTAGAGGACAGAGTACCTGAGCAGGTAGAGTACAGAGTACCTGAGCAGGTAGAGGACAGAGTACCTGAGCAGGTAGAGTACAGTGTACTTGAGCAGGTAGAGGACAGAGTAGCTGAGCAGGTAGAGGACAGAGTACCTGAGCAGGTAGAGTACAGAGTACCTGAGCAGGTAGAGGACAGAGTACCTGAGCAGGTAAAGTACAGTGTACTTGAGCAGGTAGAGGACAGAGTAGCTGAGCAGGTAGAGGACAGAGTACCTGAGCAGGTAGAGTACAGAGTACCTGAGCAGGTAGAGTACAGAGTACCTGAGCAGGTAGAGGACAGAGTACCTGAGCAGGTAGAGGACAGAGTACCTGAGCAGGTAGAGTACAGAGTACCTGAGCAGGTAGAGGACAGAGTACCTGAGCAGGTAGAGGACAGCGTACCTGAGCAGGTAGAGGACAGAGTACCTGAGCAGGTAGAGGACAGAGTACCTGAGCAGTTACTCATTATGAAGATGATTAACTGTTTTCAGGTTTAAATATTAAAAAAAAGAGTTATTTGATCTGACTGGACTCTGGTCTCTGACCTTCATCAGTTTGTTTTATTTGGCTGATAAATAAAAAGCCATAAAATCCTTCATCAGGAAAATTAATAACTTCACAGGTTAATAAAAACATTTCCTCCTCATGTCGATAAAATCACCCTGTCACCAGGTGACAGCATGAACATGACGACAGAGCAGTACAGTTATTAGAGTATCACAGTGTATGTTGTCTCCACAGAGCGTCCCTGCTGAACTCTCATCTGTCTCTGAGGGAATCTCCTCTATTCTTAGTCATGCTGTCTAAATATTTACCCAGCAGCCTTTGTTCCTGCTGCACTGACCCGAGGAGCTGCTGTAAACCGTCTGCTGCTGACTGATCTGTGATCTGCTGTTACTGCACGTCTGCACTCGGTCAACCAGGGTGGCCTCCAGTGCTGTCACAGACTCACCTGAGAAAGCTCACCTGCTGCCCCACAGACCTGACATCCACAGTACTACCACTCATCCAGGTCCTACCTCCAGAGTACCATCACTAACTGCAGCACCATCTGCAGAACTCCTCCATCTTTACTGTCTCTGTGTCTCAGGAGCTACATTTGATGGACAGAAGAAGAGCTGGAGGACTTCCTGTTTCTCTCACAGTCAAAATTTAATTAAACATTAATAAATGTTCTCAGAGATGTGATGATGATGATGATGATGATGGGTGTTTCCTGTGAACAGCAGCTGTCTAATCAGTAACTTCATCAATCAGCAGGACCATAACGACCCACTGACAGTCACAGTCCACACCTTCATCATCACCATCATCACCATCATCATCATCACCATCATCATTATGGGGTCAGATCAGTCTCACAATGAATGAACTCACACAGGGTTTTTCACTAATGCACACGCTCTGGTTCACAATTATTATTTTGAGGCACACTTGTAATATCAATTCACAGATCATGTGAATCGCTGAATGTGCATTTACAAACTGCTTCTCATTTGTGAACCTCTCTACATTTGTGAGAGAAATCTGTATGGTGAATTTTGAGACTCCCCTGACGTTGCAGGTCAACGAACATCACCATTACCATCTCCTTACATAGGCTGTATTCATAGTTTATGTTCATTCAAACATGTCACTTGGCGAAGCAGAACACTTCAACTCATTAGAATTCAATAACATTGCATGATTTACAAAGAGGTGATAATAAGATAAATGTGTTACTTAAAGGTTGAGATTGATCCATGTCTCTTCCACCATTTCAGTCTAGCGCGTCTTGTCTGAACACTGCAAACAGAAGCTCAGTAGCTCTGTGATTGGTTTAAAAGTGTGGAGAAATTGAAAGGAGCCATACGATTGGCTGAAAGCAAACACACCTGATTAACTGATGAATCTGTCAATCAGAATCATAAATTTGATTGACAGATTTATCAGCCAATGGTGACATTCGTTGACCTGCAACGTCAGGGGAGTCTCAAAATTCACCACACAGATTTCTCTCACAAATGTAGAGAGGTTCACAAATGAGAAGCAGTTTGTAAATGCACGTTCAGCGATTCACATGATCTGTGAATTTATATTATATTAATTTATATTTATATTAAGTGTGCCTCAAAATAATATTTGCAAAGCAGAGCATGTGCATTTGTGAAAAACCCTGCATGAGTTCATTCATTATGAGACTGATCTGACCCCATACACCATCATTACCATCACCATCATCGTCATCTGTGACGGTGTTCTGACTGAGATTAATAAACATGTTTGTTTACAGTCAGAAAACAAAGACAAAAAAAAACAGTATTAATATTAAATTATTTCAGTAAACAGAGACGTTAGATAAAAAGGTGACACCATGTGTAAACACACCGACTAAGTTAATGAAAAAGTAAATAATATATAATAAATAAATAACAAAAAAAAAAACTACCACACTAACTTGCAGGGCCGTTTCAACACACAACAGTTCTTCAGACACTTAGTCTGTGAGGTGTCCTGGTTCTGACTCGTGTTTCTGGTCCCTTTCTGCAGATCCACAGGTCTCACATGAGACAGGCAAAAGTTTAATGAGGTTCATTGAGAATCCAAAAACAGGAAAACAAAACAACAGGCCAACTCCTCCCAAAATAACACCTCATACAGTCCACTGCTGACTCACGTCCTCACTCTATATATTCTCACCGTAATCTCGTTATTAAACTTATGATGATCCAAATCAACACAAACTTCATGTCATCTTTACACAGGAAGCTGTCAACAGTCTCTGTCACGGGCACTAAACCACCTGACAGCAGCACACCTGGTGTAAATGACTGGTGCCTGTATTCAAAAGTGAATCTAAAGATAACTTCAGTACAGTCCACGACCACACACTGTTCACATTATACAGAAACTTAAATATCATCAGAACACACGTGTTCTTACTAAATATTAATATGTGGTTTTTACAGAACTAAATGAATAAATAAAAACAAAATAAACAGGCTGCACCTGTACAGGTCAATCAATCAATCAATGAATCAATCAATTTTATTTATAAAGCCCAATATCACAAATCACAATTTGCCTCACAGGGCTTTACAACATACGACATCCCTCTGTCCTTATGACCCTCACAATCCTCTCCAGGCGCCTGACCGGACAGAGCTCTTTAACACTACAAGTCACATTCGCACACTCACACACTCACACACACATGCACACACATGCACACACTCACACACACTCACTGGTGATCGAGGCTGCTGTACAAGGTGCCACCTGCTCCTCAGTAACCATTCACACACACTCACTCACACGCTAATGATCAGACAAGAGGAGCAGTTTGGGATTCAGTATCTGCCAAAGGACACTTCAACATGCACACTGGAGGAGCCGAGGATCGAACCCGCTGTACCTCTGAGCCACAGTGGCTCCACACACAACACTTGAACTAACACATTAACTAACCAACCGGCCCCTGAGGTCAGAGACCCCGAGGCCCCTGACAGACAGATGCTGACCCTCAGTGTGTTGTGTGTGTGTGTGTGTGTGTGTGTGTGTGTGTGTGTGTGTAGAGAAGCAGCTGCTGCTCATTACAGACTGATTACAGCTCATCATCACAGTCAGAGAGATCGTTACACCCTGAAGCTTCACAGCTCATCATCATCGTCATCATCATCATCACTGCAGCAGAGAGGAAGAGGACGACTGTACCTTTCTCTTGGAGCGCTCAGACTTCTTGGACATGTTCTTCATCTTTTTATGGAGGTGAAACAGAACCTGAAACACACAGTGATCAGATCTGATCATAACTGACTGTAACAGGTCACAGAGTCAGTGACTGAGAATATCTGATGATGACATAATATCTGATGATGACATAATATCTGATGATGACATAATATCTGATGATATCGGCACTGATCAGTTCTGTATAAAATCTATAATAAAATATCACTGAGCTCTTTCAGTGAGTAGACACGTTTTGTTTCTCTGTGACTCAGTTTAATCTGAACTTTAACATCTCAGTGGAAGTTTTATTTTGAAACTTGGGTGCCAACACTTCTGAGTGTGGGCGCGCGTGCCGCGGGTTTTTACGCACGGTGTTTATGATCGTGTGGCTCTGTGTGCGCCCTTTGGTCCCTGCGCTGTGACACGGATCAGTGTTTTACAGCAGGTGGCAGGCAGACAGACTCTGTCCCGGGACATGAGGCCTGTGTGAACGGACCTTGGTGTAGCAGCAGCTGATGAGCAGCAGCGGCAGCAGGTATCCGATCAGCAGGATGGTCACCCTGTAGGTGTGTCTGGAGGCTCCGGACCACTCCTCCCAGCAGAAGGTGCTGTTCGGGGCGCTGGGGTGACTGGTGAGGACCTGGTGCTGGGCCACCGGCACGGAGCACACCAGAGACAGGGTCCAGATGACGCACACCCCGGCCAGCGCGTTCCTGCGGCTCCTGACGCACGATGCGCTCTTGGAGCGCACCACGGCGATGTATCGGTCCACGGACATGGCCACGAGCGTGAAGATGCTCACGAGCATGCTGACAGTGGAGAAGTAGTGTCCGAAGGTGCAGAGGAAGGCTCCGAACACCCACTGAGGCAGGGAGTAGATGGTGGCCTGGAAGGGGACGCAGAAGAGGAGGAAGCTGAGGTCCGCCACGCTCAGGTTCAGGATGAAGATGTTGGTGGGGCTGCCGGGGCGCCCCCCCCCCCTTCCTCCTCCCCCACCGCGGCTGTACTTCACCTTCCCAACCACCACCATCACCAGAGAGTTCCCCACCACCCCCACCACGAAGATCAAGCCGAACACCACCGGCACGATCACCGACTCCGGTCCGGACCCGCCGCCCGCCGCCGGAACAGACCCGTTAGAGTCCGGGCGCTGAGCCCAGCCGGAGGACGCGTTTCCCGGCTGCAGCATGTCGGAGCTCCGCTCCGGAGGTGAGGTTAGAGCAGAAAGTGGAGGAGCTGAAGGAGACACAGCGGGTCCATGATCCAGAGTCCGGACTCCACAGAGAGCTGGAGACACACGGCACGCGCACACCAACACCGTGACCTGTTTCCTGTCAGAGGATTTCAAAGTAAAACCACTTAATAAACTCTCAGGATTGAAAGGGTTAAAAAACTTCTGCGTTCATCAAAGGATTAAAATCTATGTTGTTCCTAAATTTAAACTTTAACAACAGAAACAACTGAAAGATTATAAAAACTGATTAATAATCAATCAATCAATTTTATTTATTTATAAAGCCCAATATTTGCCTCACAGGGCTTTACAGCATACGACATCCCTCTGTCCTTAGGACCCTCACAGCTGATCAGGAAAACAATGGTAGAAAGCTGAGGAAGAGCAACTGAGGAGGGATAACTCTTGTTTTCAAAAATAAGACATCATGTTATGATCAGGTCACAGTCTGAAGATATTTTAATCTGAAACAGTCATCAGCCTCTGATCAGAACAGCAGGATGGGGCTTTATTTATTTACTTATTCATGCTTTTAATCTGAAAGACAACATTCATGTTAGATATAGAATGTGAGGAGCTGCTGATCTGAGGTCAGCTCTGCCTCTGGTCCCTCCTTTATTTACCACACTGAGGTTAAACTTGGGTCCAATCCTAAACCACTCCCTACCCACTACCACTTCACTACCAACCCTGCGTTCCAATACCCATACTACCATACTATTTAGTACGCCAGAAAAAGAATTAGTGTGTCCCAGTACATAGTATGTCAGATGCAGTATGCCAAAAGTACCAGGATGTTCTACTACATCCGGTCATATTTCGCAGTATGCATGTCAGCATGCTTCTTTGGCCATTCTGACCCACAATCCTTTGCGCAGCGGAAGTTACGTTGCACTGACTGAGCTGCGTGTACAACCAACGCCCACACTTCCTTTCATACATGGTTTATTTAATTTGAGATACTAAGACACTACATATTAGGACTGCATTGATCTGATTATATACTGTCACATATCATACAGTTTTGCAAGAACACAGTTACAACATTCAACTTTACTGTGATTACAGTATAATCAATGTTAGGGTTCAACTATGACTACAGTATAGAAGATTCTACCAGTACAGGCAGTGGTGTAAGTGTGGTATAAATAATGAATGCATATGACTAAATATGAATACACTATGGGCCAGGTATGAGCAGTATAGACTAGTAAATATATAAATAGTAAAAGTCAAACACATATTAAGTAATGTAGTAAGAATGTGCAGGTATGTTACACTACAAATAAAAGTAATGTGAATGTAAGGCTGCTTCACGTGCAGACAGAATATAGTGCCAGCAGCTGCACAGCTGTAAATATATTTAACAACACACATCTGCCAGCAACAGAGAGCTGTGTGAAGGGGTTAATGTGCCTACTGGTGACTAGTTCAATAGACAGGTCACTAATAATAGGCTTGGGACTGTTTATTAGAAACAACAACATACATGACGACATAACAGCAACAGAGCTCTCCGGCACCTCCGACGGTATGCACGACTCTGGCGAGCTCGACGAGAGGAGATTGGCTGCATCTCCGAAGTACAACAAAACAAAATATTCAAATGTGGCGCTACGGACGGCGGCGGAGGTGAGCAAGAGGGTCGGAGTTCAGGGTGGATGTGATGGCGGATGTAGTGTGTCCCAATAGTATGCATACTGCATGCATACTGCATACTACACTACATACTTTTTAAGGGCAGCTGCAGTACATACTAAAAGTATATAGTAGAAGTATGCGATTTGGAACGCAGGGCGAGTGTCACTCCAAATCAAGTTACACTCGCAGCTGCGGAGGCCACTCCTGATTGAGGGGAAGTGTATGAAAGAGAAGCCAAACCATGGGACGCCCTCGCCATTCTACCGGAAGAAGGAAGCAGATGTAACCATGGATACAGACAGATGCTTTGTGAAAGCAAAATAGAGCAACGGGCTATTAAAAAAAATTTAAATATTAATTAAAATGAGTTAAATTTAAAAAAAAAACTTTAATAAGTCAGATAAGAGATACAGTGCAGTGTAATCAAAGTAATTAACTTGTTCATATTTTATAGACACAGTTTACACATTCACAGATGAACTTTATTAATTAATCTGGGCAATCTCACCTCCATCCCTGCTTTGCAGCATTCCTCTTTTTAGTAAAGAGACTCATTTTTAATCCCTAGATCAATTAACTGCTTTGTTTTTTCTTCTGTCCCTGTGAACACATAATTATATATTTTTTAAAAATCATGAGAATTGGATGAGGAATTTTTTAGACAGTTTTAAATAGTTTATTTAAGCATATGGACGTGTAGGTTTTCATCTTTTGACACCAAACATTCTGTGAGTTTGTTTGAGACTGTAAAGTCAGTGTGAGGAAAACAAATGTGTGTGTTTGATCTAAAATATTTTACAAAGTAGAAAGACGGAACTTTTACATTTGTACGTTGTTTCCTCCATTGTGATGTTGCGCTTCCTGCTGGGCTCATCAGAAGCCTGCACTGATGCACACTAGCGATCTAAGGGCTGAGCAGTCCACTCACACTCAACGATAATTGGTTTGGGACGGACCTTAATATGGCGGAGCTCCGCGTGACCACACAAACGGAGGGGGAGTGAATAGGGCGAGGGGATAGGGGCCGGTTTGGGATTGGGCCTTGGTATCAGTTAAACTTCCTGCTCTCCGTCAGCAGGTCCGTCTCCTCCCGAAATAGATATATAAACATTATTTCACACTGTTGGTGCAACAGATACACGTCACATTGATCAGGAGGAAATCTGGATTCAGAGGAATGGAGCTGCTCATTTCAGTGACGGGGGAACACATTACAGTAATAGATTACTTTTTAGCAGTAACAAAGTAATATAACAGATTACCAACAGGATTGCAGGTGATATTATTAGATTTACAGTGTCATGTAACGCGCTAACATCTGAAATGAACTGATTATCATTTTCATGTTTCATTCATCCACCGCACCACTGCAGCCGGTGAGCCACCAGAGAAAACATCACCGGCAGGTTGATGTGTGTCGTCATGTCATCACAGATGGTATTATAGACAGTCAGTGTCAGTGATCGGCACATCTGGGTGATGTCATACTGTGTGTTATCATGTTCAGTGTGTCATAACGTCTCCACTATATCCCGTCCTGCTTCTGCGTCCTGAGGCTGCCTGACAGCAGCAGGGATCAGGAGCTGAGCTCTGGTTTGTTTGTTCCTCATCCTGGTGATCGGCACATCTGGGTGATGTCAGTATGTTGGATGTGTTGGCTTAGACGTGCTGATGTATTGCGGTAAGCGAGTTGTGTCATTTCCGGTGTTTCTGTGACAGCGTCTCTGTGCTGCTCTGGTGAATTCTACTAGCCTGCTTTCTCACTTCAGTTGCTTTAACGTCTACTCCAAGTCTTAACCCACACTGGTTCTGTTTAAGCACTTATAGCTCTCCTCCTTTCTACGACTTCCCTGCTAATCTCTTAGCTGTTGTTTGCACATTACTAGCCTTGGTAGCTACATTAGCTTTACAGTTAGCGATGGCTTCTCCTTCTGCTCTTTCTTGCTCGGTGTGCCAAATGTTCAGTTATGCCTCTGCCTCCTTTAGCGGCAGTGGTAATTGTAACAAGTGTAGCTTATTTGCTGTGTTGGAGGCAAGGCTTAGTGAATTAGAAGAGCGGCTCCGCACCATGGAAAATCACTCGGTAGCAGCGACACACCCGCTGAACTCTGGTTATTGGCAGCTCTATTCTGAGGAACGTGAAGTTAGTAAATTTTAAGAGAAAACGCACACCAAATACTCTTGAGGTGCTGATCACTGGAGGAAGATCAGTTGAAGAAAAAAAGTGTTGCACACTCTGGCTCCATATGCAGTTTATTTAAATCAACGTTTCGGCTACATGGCCTTCTTCGAGATTTGCACTGCTCACAGACAAAGAAAGGCTATATAGGTCAGTTGGACCATGCCCTGATATTGATTAGCCAATCATATTTCCCCACTTGGGTGGAGTAACAAGAGACAATTAAAACTTTTTTCAAACAGTGAAAAGAGAAAACATCAATTTCAAGCCAATCAAAGATATCATAAGATAAAGGAACATTAATATCCACATTGCTTTATCAAAATTACCTATAGACATGTAGATCAAGTTTAACATCAGTTCTAAATGAACATCATAAAGAACTTAAACTAGATATCTAAAAATCTAAAACACAGGGGGGATTACTTCAGAGAAAACATCTTAGGTCATAATCAATATTTAATCCATGAGGTGACAGGGTTTTCAGATGGTGGATCCAATAGTGTTCTCTTCTAGAAAGCAAAACATCCAAGTTTCCCCCTCTAGGGGGGGGAGATAGGCTACCTCTTCAATGCCGATATATCTTAGGGAGGAAATTGGATGATTAAACTCAACAAAATGAGCTGCTACTGGATAATTCAGGTTCTTAAATCTTATAGTACTTCTATGTTCAGCAATACGAGTTTTCAGCGCTCTGCTAGTCTGCCTCACTGCTTGCTTTTACCGAAACGTGGTTGAAGCGGGTGGACAGCAATAACAGCCTGCACATAGACGGCTTTGGGTCTCCTGTCAGGCTGGACCGAGACACTGAACTCACAGGTAAACATCATGGTGGTGGTGTCTGCCTCTATATCAATCCACGCTGGTGTAAAACTGTCGTTGTCAGGGAAGAACTGTGCAACCCTGACATTGAACTCCTGGCTGTCTCCCTGCGTCCATTCTACCTCCCAAGAGAATTTCCACAATTGTTTTTTATTTTGGTTTATATCTACCCCAGAGCTAATGCATCCGCAGCCACAGAGCATATCAAAAACACGCTAAACAAATTGGAAACTATATCCCCAGACGCCCCTAAATTTATTATGGGCAATTTTAACCACTGCTCCGTTGACAAATCACTTAAAGGTTTTTACCAGTATGTCAACTGTACCACCCGGCTGGGGAAAACTCTGGACAGATGCTGTGGTTCAGTTCATAACGCCTACAGAGCGGCCTCCCTCCCCCCTCTCGGCAACGCTGACCACAACAGCATCTGGCTTGCTCCTGCCTACTCACCTGTGGTAAAAAGGGCAGAGAAGGTCACCAAGGTCATCAAACAGTGGACTCCAGACAGCATTGCTGAGCTGCAAGGGTGCTTTGAATCAACTGACTGGAGCACCCTGACAACATCTTCCTCAGACATTTGTGAGCAGGTGGAGTCAGTCTCTGCATACATTTCTTTCTGTGTGGAAAATATTATCCCCACCAAAATGGTCACAATATTTCCAAACAACAAACCATGGGTGACTAAAGACCTTAAGGAAATTCTGAATAAGAAAAAGAGAACTTTTTTCACTGGCTCTGAAGCTGAAAAGAAGGAGGTCAATAGAGAGGTCAAACGAGCAATAAAAGCTGCCAAGCTGAAATATAAAAACAAAGTGGAGCGGTCCTTCGCTGATGGGAACCTCCGCACAGCGTGGCAGGGCATAAAGAACATGGCAGCAGTGAACTGTGTTTCTGCCAGCTATAAGCCCATCCAGATTGAAGGCAGTAGCATCACTTCACTCCCCGACGACTTCAATGCCTTCTTTACCAGGTTCGAGACAGACAACAGCACCCAGCTACAATCAATCACTTCCACACTCAGACCTGCCGACCCTGTCCTAACCATCAATTCAGCAGAGGTGGTGAGAGCCCTCAAAATGACTAAAACCAACACAGCTCCAGGTCCAGACAATATCTGTGGGCGCACACTAAGGCACTGTGCTGAGCAACTGGGGGGGGGGGGGGGGTTGTTCCAGCATCTGTTCCAGGGCTCTTTGACCAGCAGCACAGTCCCTGCAATATGGAAACACTCCACAGTGATCCCCATCCCAAAGAAGGGCACCACCAAGGCCCTGAATGATCTGCGACCTGTGGCTCTCACCTCTCTGGTTATGAAGGCCATGGAAGAAGAACCATCTCACTGGAGTAACTGACCCCCTAATGGACCCACTGCAATTTGCCTACCGGGCTGGCAGAGGTGTAGATGACGCTAAGATCTTCATCTTGAACACTATCCACAAACATCTGGAAACCCCTAACACCACTGCCAGACTCCTGTACACAGACTTCTCATCAGCATTCAACACCATGCAGCCACATATCTTAGCTGAGAGACTGACCACCCGCTTCCACATTGATCACCGACTCATTCTATGGATTACAGACTTTCTCACCAACAGGTCACAGAGAGTGAAGGTGAACAACTCTTTTTCCAACATCCTCTTCACCTCCACTGGCTCCCAACAGGGCTGCGTCCTTTCGCCTCTGCTCTTCATACTCTACAAAGATGACTGCAGATCCACCCAGCCAAACTGTCATTTTGTCAAATTCGCAGATGACACTGTTCTCCTGTCCCTGCTCTCTGGCCATACACAGCATCACAGCACAGCCCTACAGGACTTTGTGGAGTGGTGTGGAAGATCCTGTCTAGAGTTCAACATAAACAAAACCAAGGACATGATAGTGACTTTTTCTCCCAAGCAAAGACAAATGGCTGAGGCAGTCACTACCATCATAGAGAGGAAGCCAGTGGAGGTTGTCAGTGAGTACAGGTACCTGGGAACAGTGTTTGACAAGCTGCTAAAGTTTTCCTCTAACACAGAGGAAATCCTCAGAAAGTGCCATCAAAGACAGTATCTCCTCAGGAAATTAAAATCCTTTGGGGTCAACAAGGACATTCTCACCACATTCTATTACGGCTTCATCGAAAATGTCATAACCTTTTCATTTATTTGCTGGTTTCATTCCATCACTCTGCAAAACAGAAATTGCCTGTTGAATACAGTCAAAGTCTGCTCAAAGATCATTGAGCAGCCTATTTGAAGTCTCACAACCTTGTGTGATCAACTGACACTGAAATCAGCTCACCGGATTCTACAAGACCCCACCCACACTTTATTCTCTGAGTTTCAGTGGCTCCCCTCCGGACGCAGACTCTGCTGTCCTGGCTGCAGGACACAGCGGAGGAAAGCCACCTTTGTCCCCAGGGCTGTCCAGCTCCTCAACTCTGAACCCTGATGCACTTAAGCACTTTACAGTCGTACTACACTAAGCACTTTACTTGTGTGTTGTTTTTTTAATTTTGTGTTTTATCTGTGTTTGAATGAATGTCGGTGACATGTGCTGCCTGTAAAACTACCTTCATGCTTCTTTTAAATTGCCCCCCGGGGACGAATAAAGTGTTTTTGAATTGAATTGAACTGAACTGAATTGAATTGAATTGAATTTCCAACATATGACTTACAATAAGGGCAAGTGATAAGATAGACGACTGACTTTGTATGGCACGAAATAACTCCTTTTATAGGGATCTCTTTTCCTGTGTGAGGATGTTTAAAACTACTACAACAGTGCGTATAATTACACTGACTACAACAGCCACAGCGACGGTTGCCTTGAGGGATAGGTGTTAAGGTAGTTTGAGCTGGTACTGATTGGGGAGGAGGCAAATATGAGTGTATCAAGTGATCTCTCAGATTTTTACCTCTTTTATATACTATAAGGGGTTGTTTTTCAAATGCATCATTAAGTTGGTTATCAGATTCAAGTATATGCCAATATTTTGTTATTATCTCCTTTACCTGTTCTGCATCTTTAGAGTATTCTGTTGTGAACATTATACCGTCATGTGGTTTCACATTAGGTTTGTTTTTTAAGAGGTCAGATCTAGACTTGCCTTCTATTTTAGCAGTAGCATCATTTAGGACAGAGTTTTTGTGTCCTCTTTTTTGAAAGTTCTTTTTCATTTCAATCATGTTCCTGTCAAAGTCCTCTGTTTTCTGACAAACACGCTTTAATCTGCAAAAGTGACTAAAAGGGAGACTATTTTTTAATGGTAAAGGGTGATTAGAGTCTGCTCTTAGTAAGGTATTTCTAGCGGTAGATTTTCTAAACAGATCTGTATATAAGTGATTTTTTTCTCTAATAATCCACAGATCTAGAAAACTGATGCGATTTTTGTCATGATCCATAGTAAATGACAAAAATTCATAACATGAGTTGAGGCATGTAAAGAAATACTCTAACTGGGTCTTAGGCCCTTTAAACAGACAAAATATATCATCCAAATACCTCTTCCATAAGAATATATTGTCCTTGAAGTCATTAGAGTAAGGAGGATTAGAGTAAATAAATTTCTCTTCAAACAAACCCATATACAAGTTAGAGAATGAGGGTGAAAAAGAACTACCCATGGGGACTCCATGTTTTTGTGTATAGAAGGTGTTTTGGAACATCCAGTAGTTGTGTTTTAAAATTAAATTAGACAACTCTAAGAGACTTTCTTTTGAGGGACTTCCTATAAAATTGTGTTTTGAAAGGAAGTACTCCAGGGCCTCAATACTTCTCTCATGTGGTATGGATATGTACATGGCATTTACATCAAAAGACACCAAATACAGCTCTTCCTCTTCTGAGAGCGGTTCCATGGATTCTATTATGTTTACTATGTGTCCTGTGTCCTTTGTAAAGGAAGGAAGGTTCTCAGCTAACGGTGTGATAAAGTTATCTACAAAATTAGACAGATTAGAGGTAAGGGAGCCAATACTGGCAAAGGTCGGCCAGGTGGATGTTCTAGACTTTTATGTATTTTTGGTAGTGTATAAAAAGTAGGAGTAATAGAGTGTTCAACTTTAGAAACTCATATTCTTTTTTGGAGATTTTACCATTCTGAAATAAATTTTCAAGGGTTTCATGGACAATATTCTTAAAGGACTGGGTGGGATCCCCTAGAAGTCCATTATAAAAAGTCTCATCTGAAAGTTGTCACAGACACTCATTAATATTGTCAACTTTATTCATGACCACTGTAGCTCCCCCTTTATCTGCTTGTTTAATAATAATGGATTCGTCTGACTCTAAGTCCTTAAGGGCAGCCATCTCTTGTTTAGTTAGATTTTTATTAGATCTATGATGTTGTTTATTCTTTAAAAGTTTGTCAACATCTTGCTCTACTAGTCTACAATATGTCTCAATGGAGTTACTACGGTTAAAGGGAGGTACAAACATACTTTTGCCTCTAAAGCATGTATTCTTATTTTCATTAGGTAATATAGAACTAGGAGGTTGAGAACATTCATTTTCTAGTTGTTCAGAGGTGGATCTATTTTGTTTGAAAAACTCTTTTAGTCATATATTTCTGAAAAACTTAAATAGATCTACCTTGATATCAAAATCTTTGACATGATTAGTAGGCACAAATGAGAGTCCTTTGTTTAACACAGAGAGATGAGATTCATTTAAAGACTTACTAGATAGATTAAACAGTCACTTCTTCCATTGATGGGCCCAGGAGCGGGTCCATGGTTTTTCTCTTCTTTCCACGTCGTGTACGGCCTTTTCTCTGCCTTGGCCCTTTCTTCTGACTGACATGCCTGGCTGTTCTCTGGCTCGGTTGGATAAAAAACTGGAACTTGAAGCTGATGAGAGCTGGTCTGAGGAGAACTGATCAGTTTGTTGATGTCCAGCAGGTCGTCTCTTGGGGCTGCGTTCAGGATTCCTCCAGTGGTAGATGTTGCCCTCACGTGCATCTTGCTTGTCTCTGTTGAATTTTTTGATCTTCATTTCTTTAATCTCTTTAGAGAGCTTCTCCTTCATTTCTTCATTAGCTTTCAGAATATCATTGAATGGACCTGATGGCAGAAATCTTGTCATTGAAAAATTTAAGAAATTTTTCACATAGTGCAGGAGAAGATACGATGGAGGTAGAATTACAGATATTTAAAAGCAAATTAAGAGTATTAAAAAGAAACTGAGGTTTATGGCTGTTATTTGACACAAGGTTTGAGAAGAAATTAGTTTTTGCAGCTTTAACAGCTCTCTGATATTCAGATAAACTATTTCTTAAAATATCTAGAGAGATCTGAAGACGATCGACGTGCGGGTGGTGTCATTCAGCCATGGTTCAGTCAGTGGTTTAGCGCTCTAGACCTCTAGACTGGATTACTGTAACTCTCTATTATCAGGTAGCTCTAGTAAGTCCTTAAAAACTCTCCAGCTAATTCAGAATGCAGCAGCACGTGTACTAACAGGAACTAAGAAACGAGATCATATTTCTCCTGTTTTAGCTTCTCTGCACTGGCTCCCTGTAAAATCCAGAATTGAATTTAAAATCCTACTGTTAACTTATAAAGCTCTAAATGGTCAAGCTCCGTCATATCTTAGAGAGCTCATAGTGCCATATTATCCCACCAGAACACTGCGCTCTGAGAACGCAGGGTTACTCGTGGTCCCTAAAGTCTCCAAAAGTAGATCAGGAGCCAGAGCCTTCAGCTATCAGGCTCCTCTCCTGTGGAATCATCTTCCTGTTACGGTCCGGGAGGCAGACACCGTCTCCACATTTAAGACTAGACTTAAGACTTTCCTCTTTGATAAAGCTTATAGTTAGGGCTGGCTCAGGCTTGCCCTGTACCAGCCCCTAGTTAGGCTGACTTAGGCCTAGTCTGCCGGAGGACCCCCTATAATACACCGGGCACCTTCTCTCCTTCTCTCTCTCTCGTATTCTATTACTGCATCTTGCTAACTCGGCCATTCTGGATGTCACTAACTCGGCTTCTTCTCCGGAGCCTTTGTGCTCCACTGTCTCTCAGATTAACTCATATCACAGCGGTGCCTGGACAGCGTGACGTGTGTGGTTGTGCTGCTGCCGTGGTCCTGCCAGATGCCTCCTGCTGCTGCTGCCATCATTAGTCATTAGTCATACTTCTACTGTTATTATACACATATGACTATTGTCACACATGTATACTGCCAGATATTAATACATACTTTCAACATATTGTACCACAGTAGCCAGAACTATAACTATAATATTATTACTTTCAATAATGTTGTTGTAAGCTACTGTTATTACCTGCATCTCTCTCTCTGTCTCTCTGTCTCTCTCTCTCTCTCTCTCTGTCTCATTGTGTCATACGGATTACTGTTAATTTATTATGCTGATCTGTTCTGTACGACATCTATTGCACGTCTGTCCGTCCTGGAAGAGGGATCCCTCCTCAGTTGCTCTTCCTGAGGTTTCTACCGTTTTTTTTTTTCCCTGTTAAAGGGTTTTTTGGGGAGTTTTTCCTGATCAGCTGTGAGGGTCATAAGGAAAGAGGGATGTCGTATGCTGTAAAGCCCTGTGAGGCAAATTGTGATTTGTGATATTGGGCTTTATAAATAAAATTGATTGATGGATGGATGGATGGATTGATTGATTGATTGATTGATTCACATCTCCTACAGCTGGAGAACATGACTGACACACAGTCCTGGTTTTATACAGAACTCTTTTCTCACCTCCAGTGTTAACAACTGTAACAGTCACCTCTCTGTGTCTGAGGGTCAGAGTTTAAAGAGACGGCCCGTCCTCTGAGGTCTCTGCTGGACTCAGACAGCTCTGAAGAACTGTTTGTTGATAAAAGTAAAAACAGAGTCATTAAAACATTTGTATTAAAGATGAGTTTCCTTGAACAAAGAAGAAGGAATTATCTTCTCAAAGAATCTGATGCTGAGTAAAATAAAGAAAAGATGTTTCATTTCCTCCTCAGGTGAAAGAGGTCAACTTCAGGGACCAATCACTGAGCTCCTCCCCCTGCCTGTCAGGGACCAGTCACTGAGCCCCTCCCCCTGACTCTCAGGGACCAATCAGAGAGCAGCAGCAGGTTAGGCGTCCTGTCAGCTGCAGAGTTTCTCAGCAGACGTCACAGATGTTGTTTAAAGAAACTTCTAAAAACAAAACACTTTTTTACAATCAATCAAATTTTAAACTAAAATTTTAAAATATTTTTTCATATTTTAATTGTGTTTTTTGTGTTCTGTGTTTCTGTCTTTTTACAGTATTTAATCTGATTTTTAATTTCATGTTGAAACTGACGTCTGAGGTGTTTTCCATGAGAATCATTTTATATTGTCACCTGATGATAAATATATAAATATATATGTATTATTGACATGTTTGACTTTTGTTGTTTTAGTGTAGTTTAGTTTATTTCAGTAATTTTCCAACTAAACTGAAACAATTTGGTTGATAAACAATAAATAAATTTATCATTAAAAGCGAAGATAAAGAAAACAGGAGGAGCTGAAAGCTGACGTCTCATTACACCGACTCAGTATACACACAAACAAAGATATTTTATTTATTTTATCGTTCACACACACACACACACACACAGCCCGTTTAACACATGTCATCTTCACTCTGGTGAGTTTACATGTGTTGTGTGTCTCTGACTTCACTGTTTCACACATCGACTCCACTGAAACACACGTGTGTTTTTAGTTTCTTGACGTTATCTGATGTGTTTCCATAAAACTGTGTGTGTGTGTGTGTGTGTGTGTGTGTGAACAATAAAATATCTGTCATTTAATTAAAGTTCAGAAAATCTTTTGTTTATTATTGTGATGAACATTAATATGATTATGATCCAGAGTTTGTGATCAATGACATTTATTCTCACATTCTCTCTTTCAATGTGATCGACACGTCACAAACATCAGGTCCATACATCAGGTCCATACAGGACACGTCACAAACATCAGGTCCATACAGGACACGTCACAAACATCAGGTCCATACAGGACACGTCACAAACATCAGGTCCATACAGGACACGTCACAAACATCAGGTCCGTACAGGACACGTCACAAACATCAGGTCCGTACAGGACACGTCACAAACATCAGGTCCATACATCAGGTCCATACAGGACACGTTACAAACATCAGGTCCATACAGGACACGTCACAAACATCAGGTCCATACAGGACACGTCACAAACATCAGGTTCCAGGACACATCACAAACATCAGGTCCATACAGGACACGTCACAAACATCAGGTCCATACAGGACACGTCACAAACATCAGGTCCGTACAGGACACGTCACAAACATCAGGTCCGTACAGGACACGTCACAAACATCAGGTCCGTACAGCAGAGACAGTTTTGGACGCAGCACCGACCTTCTTGTGATTTCATTTTTCTGTGAACTTGTTTAAAAACCGACTGATCATTCTTCAGTTTGGGTGAAAACAACCAGGGCTGACCATTTTCTGTGTCGTGCAGGTGTCAGCAGCCAATCAGAGAGAAGGAGGTTGGGGTGTGGGACTCGTGAGAATGCTGCGTCGCCTCTGGTCTGATAACCAGCTGACGGCTGAGCTGCACAAACCTCAGAGCGCTCCGATTGGCTGAGGCCCAGCAGAGTCCAGGGATAAAAGAGCAGCTCAGTCCTTCAGCACATCATCATCATCATCGTCACCATGGCCTTCCTCTGGATCGTCTCCTGCCTCGCCTTCGTCAGCGCCGCCTACGGTGAGACTCTGACCTCAATGATGAACTGAGATTATAAACTTTAACAGAGGAAAAAATAAATTTTACAGATTCTCAGATTAAAACCTGAGCCTCCGCCGCTCCCCTCACACCTGGACAGGTGTCTGCTTCCTGAGACGTTCACAGAGTTTCAACCTTTAACATCTGTCTCCTGTCGTCCTCTCAGGCTGCGGCGTCCCTGCCATCCCCCCCCAGGTCACCGGCTACGCCCGCATCGTCAACGGTGAGGAGGCCGTTCCTCATTCCTGGCCTTGGCAGGTGTCTCTGCAGGTGAGTCACCTGACCTCAGCACCAACTTTTCCTCCTCCTCCTCCTCCTCCTCCTCCTCCTCCTCTTCCGCTCCTCCTCCCCCTCCTCAGTGACTGAGTTCAGTTTGTTTCTTGTCAGCAATCTAATGGCTTCCACTTCTGCGGAGGATCTCTGATCAATGAGAACTGGGTTGTGACCGCTGCTCACTGCAACGTCAGGTCAGTTCAACACAACATGGCTCCGCCCACTTCCTGTCTATAGTTTTACTGTAGTGAGACATAGCAACTCTGTCGGGGATGATGATCACTTCCTGTCAGCAGATCGCCTGCCTGATGCCTCAGTCTGAACGTGACGATGACATCATTAATAAACTGAAGACGTTTTGCAGTTTCAAGTTTAAAAACAGAGAAGAAGAAAAAAACAGGAAGTGTCTTTGATTTGTGTGAACTGGCCCTTTAAATCCACACTTCCTGTTTCCTGTTAGGACCTACCACCGTGTGATTGTTGGAGAGCACGATAAGGGCTATGGCTCCAACGAGGCCATCCAGGTGCTGAAACCCGCCAAGGTGAGAACCTCCCATCAGCCAATCAGCTTCCAGAACACAACCCTCTCCGCCCTCTGACCCCTCCCCCTCCTCCTCCTCCCCCCAGGTCTTCACCCACCCCGGGTGGAACCCCCGCACCATCAACAACGACATATCCCTCATCAAGCTGGCCACGCCCGCCCGCCTCGGCACCAACGTGTCCCCCGTCTGCCTCGCCGAGACCACTGACGTCTTTGCCGCCGGCATGACCTGTGTCACCTCCGGATGGGGCCTGACCCGTTACAACGGTGAGACCCCCCCCACGTCCTGCCTCTTATTCTGTGCTTTTATTGTGAAAGGGAGGAGGAAGTGGGACTAAGCTGTTGTTTGTCCCACAGCTCCCAGTACTCCCAACAAGCTGCAGCAGGCCGCTCTGCCACTGCTGTCCAACGAGCAGTGTAAGAAACACTGGGGCAGCAACATCTCCGATGTGATGATCTGCGCTGGAGGAGACGGAGCCACCTCCTGCATGGTGAGGCCCCGCCCACTCACGTGTGTTCATGGATCTTTGTTGTTGTTTACTTGTTTGTTGTTTATGACATGTGTGGTTGTTGTTTCAGGGCGACTCCGGCGGTCCCCTGGTCTGTCAGAAGGACAACGCCTGGACTCTGGTCGGTATCGTCTCCTGGGGAAGCAGCCGTTGCTCCACCTCCACTCCTGCTGTCTACGCCCGTGTCACCGAGCTGCGTGGGTGGGTTGACCAGACTCTCGCCGCCAACTAAAGAGGCAGCAAACCAACCCCTGACCCCTGACCCCTGACCCCAGCCCGGCATTCCCACCTCAGAGTGTGTCGACACTGAACGATAATAAAAACACTGAACATCACTGACTCTGTTTGTTGTTTTTATTTGTGTTAAAGTATCATTTAGATTTAATTCATGACGGCACTCAGCTGTTCATTAAACAACAACCTCTCTTTTATTAAACAGATCTGACAGAAACCTGCTGAGGCTTCAGAAAATAAACAAACTGCAATAAACATAAATGTATTAATAAGAAGTCATTAGTGTCAGAGGGGAAAAGGTAACATGCTCCACTAAAACATTATTTAAGACAAAATACAAGATTTAGTGTGTGATCAGGAAAGAAACTGTTCAGCTTCCTGGATGTGTCACAGGTGATGCTTGTCCATGACCAAATGTGGACATGTGACAAGGTCACAGTGAGGATGATGATGGTTCAGCAGTGACGCAGTAATATACCATGTGTTCAGCAGGATTTCAGGTGATATCATTACATGTAGAATGTCATGTGACACGTTTTCATTTTTCATTCATTCACACCGCACCACTTCATCAGAAAAAAAATCCCTGAAGGTCTCTGTGTCGTGTTGTGTCATTATAGAATAATAGGTGATGGTCACTTCTGGCTGATACTGTGAAGTAACTTATTACATCTGCTAACACAGAATGTGTTTGAGGTCTCTTTGGTTTCAGCTGTTTTGTCTGAGTGATGTTTGGTTAATTAAACGTGCCCTTAAAGTCTGCCGAGTCTCTTCACATGGCTGCAGTGAAGTCTCTCCACCCATGGGTGGGGCGTAACATTGACACACCAGGGGGCTGAACCAGGAAGCACCATCAGTGTGTCAGAGAGGTTTGTTGAGTCTAACGTCAGAGTTTTCAATCAATCAATCAATCAATCAATTTTATTTATGAAGCCCAATGTCACAAATCACAGTTTGCCTCACAGGGCTTTACAGCATACGACATCCCTCTGTTTTACGTCCTACGAAGGTGACGCTCTTCTAACCTGGACAGATCACCATAGTAACTGATGTTGCAGACCTCACCCGGTCAGGATCAGTTTATGTTCTGAAGATCACCTTCAAATCACTGCTTTGAGTAACTGTAGTCAGTATTCAGTCTGTGATCGATACAGATCATCAGCTGAGACAAAACATTATGAACACTCTTTATCCAGCTTTTTAGCTGTAACTTAAAAGTTAGAGAATGACACTTGTTTTATTTCTGTGGACGTAACGTTACGTACACACCTCTGCAGTTACAGTAGAGCTTACTGTCGTGTCACACGTGAACCCACCGTCCATCAGTGATGCTGAAAATCTGAGTAACATTTGACTTTATCAGTCAAGTTGTTGTTGCTCCATCTGCAGATGTGCGTGTCCTCCTGACTCTGATAGGAGATTCTACAGAATCACTTTACACACAGTAAAAAGAATCAAGTCTGAAATCAAATGTTTCCTCCATCAAACAGCTTCTCTGACCGGCTGATATAAAATGTTTTTACATTAATGACTGAATAAATATTAACATCAGGAGCAGTTTGTTTGTCTCACAGCCACATCACTTCACATCATGCTGAGTCCACTGTTTCTGTGTTTGTCACTGATTTAAATTCATTTTGATACAGTTTTCAGATCAAATCTGATGTTTGACATTTACACATAAAACTGAACCAGCTGCTGGTCACATGACGTCACCACGTCAGACTAATAAAGTTAATTAATGAGGAGATGTGACATTGACGCAGTGATAAGACTTTATGTTACTGAGTATCCAGACAGGTTTTATGTTCACGTGTTTCTCTGCAGGTCGAGTCCTGATGCAACGTGTGTGAAATGTTCAGGTCCAGCTGCTGCTGATAAACACTGCTGCTGCTGGGAAACGCACACGTGTCAACCAACTGACCTTCAACACACCAACACACCAACACACACACACACACACACACACACACACACACACACACATTCATTCCTCTACAGCATGAACACACACTTTAATCTACAACGTTTTCTCATGACTGAGTTATTTCTTTAAACTTTTGACAGAATAAAAACATCAGACGTCACGTTGGTCTCAAACTCATCTCCACCAAACCTCAGAGTATTTACACTTCATCTTATGCCATGACATGATATCAGCCTTATTACAGCCCGACGCAACGACGTACGGTGTCGGCACCGATCGTAAGCGACAGCAAGTCTCATGCGTGATAATCACTTGTTTTATCCCATGTAGTGTGTCATAGTAGACGACTACCAACGCCATGTCTGACATGTCAACAGAAAGTCCAGCATGTCTGATTTTCTTTTTGTCTTCCACGACTTTTCCCGTCATAGCCGTCACTTTGACCAATAGGAACACAGAGCGGTCTGTCGCCATGGAAACTGTAGGACAACAACAGCCCAGCCTTTTAGATATTTCCTGTAGGGACGTTAGCACACAGAGTAAAGAGGAAACAGCAGAGGCACTTTATCAACCCGCTGAGTACTGCCATTAGCATCAAGCTAGCAAAGAATGTTCTTTCTTCATAATGGAGGATATAAAGGAATCAAACTCACAGATAGTGTCTGGGTCTTTACTCAGCACAGCTGCAGAGGCTACCAACTGCATCTCAAACACACCACACCATTTATCATTCTGTTCTTAGTTTAATCAAACTCAACACTTTCTGTTTCTGACAAAAAAGACTTTTCTGTTTCCTGTTTCTGTTTCAAATTAAAAGTCCCTTATCATTTCAGCTGAGAGAATCTCTTCATTTTCTAAAAAGGCTTTCATTGTGAAACATTTGCAGGAACTTCCTGTGGAGGATTCAGTGACTTCATGGTTTTCATGTGGTACTTCAAATGTAGCTCCGCCCATCTGGTGACACTTTTTACATCACTACAGTAACAGCTGTAATTGTAATTTCATTTTCTTTGTGCATTCTTTGTGTTTTCAAATACTTCAGAATGTCTAGACCTCTTAACCTCACACCTAGATACAAAATCCTGCAGGATACGCCAGGTGTGAAACACACCCTAGGGGGTCGGAGCCAATAGCTGCGACAGACGAAAGAGTTTGAAAACAATGGGTAGGGGCACTGCTCCCTGCCGCAGACAGAAGGGTGTGAAACACACCGTAAGAGGCCTTCCTCAGGTATAAATGTTTAGGCTTTCCTATGTTCGGGGTCTTTCTTCATTCTGACTGCTCGTGTGATGACTGACCTTTTCTTTGCAAAGAAAATAAAAACCTTGTCAGCCGGCAGAAGTCTCTATTTCATTATTCACCAGCAGCAGAGAATTTCCACAACACAGCTCAGCTGGAATATGAACAGACACAGTGTCTGAGGTAATCATGATAATAATAATAACAGAACAAGAATAATCTGATGATATCACACACGTTGTGAAAGGTGACCACTGATGATTGGTCATGGACCATTGTGTAGTCTGTCATGTCTGTCAGCCAAGCCATGGCATGATTTTATGAGTCCACATCATGCCATGTGACCTCAACTGAAGCCCTGAGCCGGGAGAGGAGAGGAGAGGAGAGCAGAGGAGAGGAGACGAGACAAGACAAGACAAGACACCACCTGTGTGTTAATATTTTCAGGCTCGGATCAAAGAGACAAAAAACAGATCTTCATTCAGCATCTCTGAGTTTAAAACACTTAAAAACAGGAAGTGGTCACAGATTTTGTGTCTGCAGTGATTCAGTCAGAATTAAAATGACCTGGAAAAATGTGGGGCGGCTGTGAAGAGCTGGTCGTCCACCAATCAGGAGATCAGCAGTTCGATCCCCGGCTCCCCAGTCTGCATGCAGAAAGCGTCCTTGAGCAAGACACTGAATCCCAAAGTGCTCCTGATGACGGCTGTTCCATCAGTGTGTGAGTGACTTAAAACTGAGTAGCAGGTTGCCTCTTGTGTGGTAGCGTCAGCCACCAGTGTATGAACGTGTGTATGAACGTGTGAATGTGAATCATAGTGTAAAAAGTGCTATACAAATGCAGGTGCATCTGACTGATCTGACTTTGTGAGCATTTCTGGGTTTGAGTGACATTTTATTTTTGTTCTGTGGTGAATAAAGTCCACAATAACAGAAGCTTTATAATGAATGGTTATTGTGGAGCAGCAGGTGTGGCTGTACATGAACAGAAAAACTTGAACATTAAGTAAAATGAGTGAAGAGTAAAAAAATCTTTGGAGAAAAGAACACAGACACAGAATATTAAAACTATGTAAAGTACTGACAGAGGTCAGAGGTCGGAGCTCCTCACACTGACAGCTGTATGTGTTTTTAGACCAACTGACTGAATAAATTAATTTGATGGAAATGTTTGTTCTGTTGAATGTTTTTAATGTTATCTGAGAGTTTCACAAACTGAATGTGTCACTTTGTTTGAGACGTTCAGTTCAGGTGTGTGAACGGTTTAAAGAGTTCAAAGAGACGAGACAAACTGTGGACGCTCCCTCAGAGTCAGCAGACACGTCATGATGTGTCCTGTTGTTTGACTCACTGTGTAATGATGGACTGAGTGTTGGAACTGCTGGTGTTACTGATTCTCCAGATTTCAGCTGGTTGTAAAGACGTCTCAGAGCCCGAGCACATAATAAAAATAAAACATATTCACTTGTCGAAATGATTCTCACGAGAGCCTTTACAGTGAAAAATATTAAACAAATGCCTCTTTAATAAAAGTCAAATGTGTTTTCATATATATGGTGTCGGGGTCAAACTGGGTCTCAGTAAAGTAAAGCATTATATAAAATCCCAGAATAAAGTCTGTGAGTGTTACAGGTGATTGCTGGACAGTAAAATACAGAGACATCAGAGAGACCAGAGTTTCTGTCTGACGTCTATTAACATGACGTCTGCTGTTGACTGATGAAGGATCAGACGGGCCCCAGGGTGTGTTTCCTCTCCTCTGCTCCTAATCATCAGTCTGTAGGTTCATTGGAGACAAAGAGCATGGACACCAAGAGGCGAAGCTCAATAGAACGCCCCATAGCAACAGACTCGCCCATGGTTTCATCCTACCGTCGCCATTTTGGACTGTCAGCAGACCACAGCAGACCCGCTTGCATACAAAAACACACAGACAAACTGAAGTATATCGCTATTAATTATGCTTACAGTGCTACTCACCTCGTCATAGCTTGGTCACAGCTGCTTTTTCACGTTTTTGTAAAGCAAAATATAGACTTAAAAAAAAACAAAACGAGGAAAAACGGCCTAGATGGCATCTCTACATATTACATCCACTTATGAGAAGATTAACTTCATTACTCCTTCAAAATCACCCCATAAGCCAATCTACCAAAAAAATAATTTGAAAAAAAACAATATTTTAACTAGAAACACATTAATGGCGACGTCACACAGTCAGGAATAAAGATTTATTTACAGTTTGTACAGTAAGGGGACAGTAATAATAATAATAATATATAGGCTATTTTAATATGATATATTTTAATGCTAAAGCAGTAATCAGTTCTGATATAAATGGTCCAAGAGGCCATATATATATATATATATATATATATATATATATATATATATATATATGTACAACAAAACAAAACTGGCATATTAAATTGATATTAAAACACTTTAAAACTTACACCTCAGGAGTTCTTACCTGTCGGTATCCTTCGGGAAACGGTGGAAGGCCAGGTGCGGGGTGTTCCACTGATAGTTGTTGCAGTTAATTGCACTACACTGTTTTCTTTTACTTTTTTTCTCCTCTCTCCTTGACATCTTGCATGTTGTCTGGGCACAACAGTCCAAAATGGCGGCAGCACTATTGCAGCGCCCCTAGTGGCTGTTGGCAAAAATTCAACTGAGCTTCGTCTCTTGGTGTCCATGCTCTTTGTTGGAGATGAGCCAGGCCTGCACAGATTCAATCACCGGCCATCGGAGCACAATGCATGCCAGTTAGTTTTGTGTCCGACTTCATCCCTACTTGCTCTGACTCTCACCTGATCTAACAGCTGATTGGTTCAGATGTCGACTCAATATGACGTTTTAGATAAACTTTTCATTTTTGTTGAATCTTGGACATTAAGATTGTATTTGTCTGATCTGAATGTTTATTCTGTGAACAGAAAACATGTGTGACTGATGGTGAAGTTTAGTCGTCAGAGACTGAATACATTCATCATAAACTACACAGAGTCTACTGTGTATTAACACTGGACTGTTTTAATTATTGAAGTATTTAGCAGAACAGAGACTGGTGGTCAGTGGGATGTGAGGATTCTTAAAATAACATCAGATGTGAAGCCCTGACTGTATCTGACTGAGCCTTAATGAAAGCTGTTGTCTTGTATAAAATATGAACCTTATATTCAAACACAGTGTATTCAGCCTGTGTAGTTGAGGGAACAGGTCAAACTGATATGATGCTGATTTACAGCAGAATTCATGAACAATGAACATAAACTACATACTCCTTGATGCTATTCTTTAATGATAAAATCAACTCCATTCATCAGCACCTCTGTTCACACCCTCCTCCTCTCTCCACACCCGAACCCTTCCTCTACAGTCAGCCTTTTTCCTCCTTTCAACTCCCAAATGCCTCTGAAATATCCGACCTCATCCGCAAATCTAAGCCCTCCACATGCCTGCTGGACCCTATCCCCACAACCTTGGTCAAATCCTGCCTCTCCTCTCTGCTTCCCCTCATTTCTGCCATTATCCACTCTTCACTGTCCACCGGTATTGTCCCTTCAGCTTTCAAAACTGCTGCTGTCACCCCAATCCTGAAAAGACCTGGTTCAGATCCCAACGACTTCAATAATCTCCGCCCTATCTCCAACTTACCTTTCATCTTCAAAATTCTTGAAAAAATAGTCTCCTCCCAACTTCACGCACATCTCACTCTAAACAGTCTGTATGAACCCTTCCAGTCTGGTTTCCGTCCACGTCACAGCACTGAAACTGCACTTATCAAAATCACCAATGATCTTCTCACTGCAGCTGACACCGGTTCACTCTCCATTCTCATCCTCCTCGACCTGAGTGCGGCCTTTGACACCATCTCACACTCCATCCTCCTCAGCAGACTCTCCTCAATTAGCATCATCCGCACCCCCCTTCACTGGTTCCATTCTTATCTCACAGACCGCACTCAGTTCATACAGCTTAAATCTTTCTCCTCTGACCCTTCCCCAGTCACCACAGGTGTGCCCCAGGGCTCTGTCCTGGGGCCCCTCCTCTTCATAACCTACCTCCTCCCCCTCGGCCATATCTTCCACAAATTTAACATTAATTTCCACTGCTTCGCGGATGACACCCAGCTCTACCTCTCTTGCAAACCTAACTCCACACTCCCACCCCCCTCCCTCACATCCTGACTTTCTGAAATAAAATCATGGTTCACCTCTAACTTTCTAAAATTAAACAGCAATAAAACTGAATTCCTACTCATTGGCACCAAATCCACCCTATCTAAAGCTGACACCTTCTCTCTCTCCATCGACAGCTCCTTAGTCTCCCTCTCCCCTCAGGTTAAGAGTCTGGGTGTCATCCTCGACAGTACACTATCCTTTCAATCTCACATTAATAGAATCACCCGGTCTGCTTATTTCCACCTGCGCTCCATCAATTGTCTCCGCCCCTCCCTCACCCCCCACACCACCGCTATCCTCGTCCATAGCCTTGTCACCTCCCGCCTTGACTATTGTAATTCACTCCTCTTCGGCCTCCCTCAAAAGTCCCTCCATAAACTTCAGCTGGTTCAGAACTCTGCTGCCCGGATCATCACCAAAACCCCCTCTTCCCACCACATCACCCCCGTCCTTCAGCAACTCCACTGGCTCCCGGTTAATCAAAGAATCACTTACAAAATTCTTCTGTACACCTACAAGTCTATCCATAACCTCGCCCCTCCTTACCTCTCTGACCTTCTGCACGTTGTCACCCCATCCCGTGCCCTCAGATCTTCCTCCTCCCTCCATCTCACTGTACCCGCTGCCCGCCTTAGCTCTATGGGGAGCAGAGCTTTCAGCCGCTCTGCTCCCCAACTCTGGAACTCACTGCCACCTGACCTCCGTAACTCTGCCACCCTGCCCATCTTCAAATCTAAACTCAAAACTCATCTGTTCAGACTTGCTTACTCTCTCTAAACTGCTTCACACGGTCCCCCCTCCCTTTTTATTGTTTGTTGTCTTTTATCTTGTATTTTATATCTTTGTTTTTATATTTTCTGTACAGTGACCTTGGGTGTCCTGAAAGGCGCTTTCAAATAAAATGTATTATTATTATTATTATTATAAACTACAGATCACCTGTAAAGCATTTTAATAAATTAATCTATCATAATTAAAACAACTGGAGACTGAAAACAAACTGATATATGGGTCTGATCACTTTTTTAATGAACTGACATCATTCCAGACAGGATGTAAGTGTGTCTGTGACTTCCTGTATGGACTGAAGGCTGCTGGAAACTGTCCAACTTCACCACGGCTTTTTGTCACCGCCCCCCGCTGCAGCCGCCTGCTCTTGTCTACTTTCCAGGTGAGGCGCAGTTCATCTCAAACAAGCTTAGTACCTTCACCTATTCAACAGGTGACCTGAATAAACTCCAATCAACACAGGCGAGCTGTGACATCAGACAAACTGAACTGACAGAGACAAGTTGATCCTGGTGACATGTTTCAGGTGGTTTGGTTTCATTAGTGCAGTTTATCAGATTAACTGCTGAAAAAAACCGTCCAATAAAACTTCACCAGGTCACATTTTATTGGTCAGATGCTTTTAACCAAAGTGAGTCAGGATGGGTTTAAATTCAAATTACAAGAAATAAACATCTGTAAATGTTCCAGCTGTGAGATCAGTCTGACCTCAAGTCAACCCGTCGCTTGCTCTTCATGGAGTTTAAGGAAGTTTCTGTCACATACATTAAAAAACCACCAGTGTGTTTTTATACAATAGAAACTTGTACCTTGCTGCTCTCCAACGCACACAGGATATACAGTATTAACAGTATTAACAAACACTATCAGAGACAGTGTTACTAACAGGTACATCAGTGATGTAAGGTGCTGATGTTTGACAGAAGTCAGGGACACAGTAGTCTTACATGTGTGAAATAAGATAAAGTCAATAAGGCTGCAGGTCCTGACAGAACAGAGACTGTTAATAAACTTTATTTAATGTGGAGGAACATCTCAGCTCTAATCTCTGTTTGTTTAAACTTATTTTATACCTCCTGTTTATATTGATTCTTTTTATTCTGTCAACTTTTCACCATCTTTTCTTGTAAGTTTGGTCTTCGTGTTCACTTGTTTGTGTCCTTTAAACTGTGTCTGTTTAATTTCAGTTTCATCATGTGAAGCAGTTTGTGTTGTGTGTTTGTGTGAAGGTGATGTTTAAGACAGTCCTGAGTAACAAACTAATATCCAGCAGGATTTAGACTGTGACAGATGGTAAATCTCCGCTAATGAATGCACTTCGATACAAGCTTTGACACGGACTGAATGAATGAGGAAATGAAACAGCGTGTAAGAGGGAGGAGACAGAGAAACACTCAGGGTTTATTGAAGAAAACCTGTCAGCGAGCAGGTTATGTTCACAGAGTCTGTTACCATGGTGACTGACTCAGAGTTTCCCTCATCTCAGGGTTAACTTACTCTGAGTTTTCACATAACCCACTTTCTGGAATACCCCCCAGATGTCTTTCTGTGTCCAACAGTCCAAAACAGAAAGAGACTCAGTTTACAGTGAAATCAAACAGATACGATCAGTTCATCATCAGTTATCAATCAATAATCAATGAGTAGACTGATGATTTCAGCCTGAATCAAAGATCAGAGATTAGTCAGGATGAGTTTTGTTGTGAGTTTACTTTGAAATACACTTTGTGTCCCATCAAAGTTCAGCTGAGAGCTCTTTCTGCTTATACTCACTGTCTCAGGATGATGAGTGGCTCTGTGTGTGTTTTTAAGTTGCTGAATTTATGCACATCAGTCATTTCTTTGGACATCAGTTTTTGTCTTTACATTCAAATATTACACAGCGAGAATTCACCCTCAGCTCAGAATCAAACCTCTGTCCTTTTTATATTTATTATTTTTATAACACTGTGCACAAGGATCAGACTGTCAGTCTGTTAGAGCAGCTCCCAAATGTTTATTGCACATAATGTGTAGGTCTAATTATTTAAATTTTAAAAATGGGTATGAAGCTTTAGACACGTAGTATCAATGACTAATGATCTCTGTCACTGATGTCACTGGTCGCACTGATGGAACATAATTCCTATAGCCTAATATTGGGGATTATATGTTCATATTTCTGAGTGAGCAATGGTGCAGCATTTCACTGTCTTTAAATTTACTACATTTGTAGCTGAAATAAAGTCACTGAATGCTGTTGAGTCAAGATACAAATAGATGTGCAACATTTTCAAATCTACTGCATTTTAACCTCAACGTCTTTTCAAGTGCAAATCACCAAACATATTATTACTGGGTCAGACTGTGAGTTTACAGTCATGTCTTTATGTCTTTGATCTATAGCCTAGCCTATATGTTTTAAAACTTCTGCCTCCTGTGTTTTTCCCCATCATGTATCTACAGCCTGATACACAGTCAGATTCCACCACTTTATCTTCGTTAAGGAAATGTAAGTCTGATAAATGATGAATAAACTTTTTTATTAACTTTATGGTTAACTTATTTACACTTTCCTCGCTCTGACTCAGGCTCTTCTTTTAAAGATAAATGTGCACCGTCTGCTACACATGCATTAATATCTCTACATCCACTGGATTAAAATGGAGGCGCTGTCTTTTATTTACCTGTTGCCATGGTGAATCGTGGAGTCGGAGCTCCATTGATGATGGCTTTTTATTGTCGGTTTAACTCAGAGTGAACATATTCAGAGTTGACTGAACTAACTCAGATCAGCTGTTCTGGAACCGGATACTCAGAGTTTCCCATCTCAGAGTAAGTCAACTCAGAGTTCAGGGATAGACTTAGAGTTTGTTGAACCTCCTACCTGGAATACCCCTCTGAGGACGTCATCTCGGACTCTGAGAAACTGAGAAATATATATCAAAATATTTTATAATAAAGATCGATCAATACATCAGAAAATACGAAATGGATGAAAAAATGATGAAACTTTGTTGATCTCTACCATCATACACACATATATATTTACTATATCCTGTTTACATATCTGTGTATTACTTCTCATCACACACATATATATATATATACTACATCCTGTTTACATCTCTGTGTATTACTTCTCATCACACACATATATATTTACTACATCCTGTTTACATCTGTGTATTACTTCTCATCACACACACAAATATATTTACTAAATCCTGTTTACATCTATATGTATTACTTCTCATCACACACAAATATATTTACTACATCCTGGTTACATCTCTATGTATAACTTCTCATCACACACAAATATATTTACTACATCCTGGTTACATCTCTATGTATAACTTCTCATCACACACAAATATATTTACTACATCCTGTTTAAATATCTGTGTATTACTTCTCATCACACACATATATATATTTACTACACCCTGTTTACATCTCTGTGTATTACTTCTCATCACACACATATATATATATTTATTACATCCTGTTTACATCTCTGTGTATTACTTCTCATCACACACATATATATATTTACTACATCCTGTTTACATCATCTCTGTGTATTACTTCTCATCACACACATATATATTTACTACATCCTGTTTACATCTCTGTGTATTACTTCTCATCACACACATATATATATATATATATTTACTACATCCTGTTTACATCGCTGTGTATTACTTCTCATCACACACATATATATATATATTTACTACATCCTGTTTACATCTCTGTGTATTACTTCTCATCACACACACATATATTTACTACATCCTGTTTACATCTCTATGTATAACTTCTCATCACACACAAATATATTTACTACATCCTGTTTACATCTCTATGTATAACTTCTCATCACACACAAATATATTTACTACATCCTGTTTAAATATCTGTGTATTACTTCTCATCACACACATATATATATTTACTACACCCTGTTTACATCTCTGTGTATTACTTCTCATCACACACATATATATATATTTATTACATCCTGTTTACATCTCTGTGTATTACTTCTCATCACACACATATATATATTTACTACATCCTGTTTACATCATCTCTGTGTATTACTTCTCATCACACACATATATATTTACTACATCCTGTTTACATCTCTGTGTATTACTTCTCATCACACACATATATATATATATATATTTACTACATCCTGTTTACATCGCTGTGTATTACTTCTCATCACACACATATATATATATATTTACTACATCCTGTTTACATCTCTGTGTATTACTTCTCATCACACACACATATATTTACTACATCCTGTTTACATCTCTGTGTATTACTTCTCATCACACACATATATATTTACTACATCCTGTTTACAACTGTGTATTACTTCTCACTACACAAACATATATATATTTACTACATCCTGTTTACATCTCTGTGTATAACTTCTCATCACACACACACACACACACACATATATATATATATATATATATATTTACTACATCCTGTTTACATCTCTGTGTATTACTTCTCACCACACACATATATATATTTACTACATCCTGTTTACATCTCTGTGTATTACTTCTCATCTCACACACATATATTTACTACATCCTGTTTACATCTCTGTGTATTACTTCTCATCACACACATATATATTTACTACATCCTGTTTACATCTGTGTATTACTTCTCATCACACACACATATATATTTACTACATCCTGTTTACATCTCTGTGTATTACTTCTCATCACACACATATATATATATTTATTACATCCTGTTTACATCTCTGTGTATTACTTCTCATCACACACACACATATATATATATATATATATATATATATATATATATATATATATATATATATATATATACTACATCCTGTTTACATCTCTGTGTATTACTTCTCATCACACACATATATATATTTACTACATCCTGGTTACATCTCTATGTATAACTTCTCATCACACACATATATAAATATATTTACTACATCCTGTTTACATCTCTGTGTATTACTTCTCATCACACACATATATATATTTACTACATCCTGGTTACATCTCCATGTATAACTTCTCATCACACACATATATAAATATATTTACTACATCCTGGTTACATCTCTGTGTATTACTTCTCATCACACACATATATATATTTACTACATCCTGGTTACATCTCCATGTATAACTTCTCATCACACACATATATAAATATATTTACTACATCCTGGTTACATCTCCATGTATTACTTCTCATCACACACATATATATATATTTACTACATCCTGGTTACATCTCCATGTATGACTTCTCATCACACACATATATATATATATTTACTACATCCTGGTTACATCTCCATGTATAACTTCTCATCACACACATATATATATATTTACTACATCCTGGTTACATCTCCATGTATTACTTCTCATCACACACATATATATATATTTACTACATCCTGGTTACATCTCCATGTATAACTTCTCATCACACACATATATAAATATATTTACTACATCCTGGTTACATCTCTGTGTATTACTTCTCATCACACACACATATATATATTTACTACATCCTGGTTACATCTCCATGTATAACTTCTCATCACACACATATATAAATATATTTACTACATCCTGGTTACATCTCTGTGTATTACTTCTCATCACACACATATATATATTTACTACATCCTGGTTACATCTCTGTGTATTACTTCTCATCACACACATATATATATTTACTACATCCTGTTTACATCTGTGTATTACTTCTCATCACACACATATATATATTTACTACATCCTGGTTACATCTCTATGTATAACTTCTCATCACACACATATATAAATATATTTACTACATCCTGGTTACATCTCTATGTATAACTTCTCATCACACACATATATAAATATATTTACTACATCCTGGTTACATCTGTGTATTACTTCTCATCACACACAAATATATTTACTACATCCTGTTTAAATATCTGTGTATTCCTTCTTATCACACACACATATATATATATATTTACTACATCCTGTTGACATCTAAATTGTTTGACATTACATCTGTTATAAATATATATTATTATTTATTATATGGTGTATTTCATCTCTTTATTTGATCATCTGATCTGTTTTATGTGTCAGACCCCCAGTGTTGCTCAGATGATATATGATTTATATATTCACTGAGCATTGTCAGAGGCAGCCTGAGATCTCAGATCATTTCTTTGTAACTGTTTAGACAACAACAAAGAAACTAAAGTTTAAATTCTGTCAGCCTGACCTGAGTTTTCTGATGTCTGATAGTCAAACATATTGAAGTCATTGACACATCTGTAACCTTTTGGTTTGTTCCTCCTCAGGTGGAAAACTCTCTGTCAGCTCCACCTGTCCAAACTCCCACCATCTCTGATAAGATGTCCCCTCCTGTCCTGTCCAATCACGTCGCTCCCTGGTTGTATATAAGCTCCAGCTGCAGACAGACCCCACATGATCGAGCCATGGCCTTCCTGTGGATCCTCTCCTGCCTCGCCTTTGCCGGCGCCGCCTATGGTAAGACAAAGTCTTTACCATCAGAGTAAGTGCTGAGAGAGTGACACGTGCTGTCCAGCTGACTCAGTCTGAAAGTTCATGGTTCATATCCGAGGCTCTCTGATTGGTTAAAAATCTTTTATTTCATTCAGGGATAGACCAACGTGTTTCATCTTAAGAGTCTTCATCAGGTTATCATACCTCTGATCAGGGTTTAATACCTCTGATCAGATTATCGTACCTCTGATTAGGGTATCATAGGTGTTTGTCTGTCCATGAATGAATGACGGATTTTTAACTAGTGTCGGAGTTCCTCAGATGTGTATCATGAACGTTCACACTGACTCGTTGCTTTGTGACTACTCGTCCAGTCCTTGAAGAGCACCTGATTTTTGGTGTCTTTCTGGTGTCTTGAGCTAGAGCAGCTCTCTCATCACATGCATGTTGTTGTTAATGATGTCATCATGATGTTACCAGGTTGCGGCACTCCCGCCATCCCTCCCGTTATTACCGGATACTCTCGTATCGTGAACGGTGAGGAGGCGGTGCCTCACTCCTGGCCCTGGCAGGTGTCCCTGCAGGTAAACACACACACACACACACACACACACACACACACAGGGTGTGTTACAAACATGTGATCTGACTCCTCTTGTTGTTGTTGTTGTTGTTTCAGGACTACACCGGCTTCCACTTCTGTGGCGGCTCTCTCATCAACGAGAACTGGGTGGTCACCGCTGCTCACTGCAACGTCAAGTAAGCCGCTTTGTCAGCTGATCTTTCAGGTGTTTGACACAAAATGGCCGCCTCATGTTTCTGTCTCCTTCCCCACAGGACGTCCCACCGCGTGATCATCGGAGAACACGACCGCTCCTCCAACGCTGAAGACATCCAGGTCATGAGAATCGGCAAGGTGGGTGACAAACCACACCGTCGTTACTGGGGCAACAAGATCACAAACCACGCCAGCTCCTGGTCTCATGCCGGCATCTTCCTGTGTGTTCACCGCTCATAACTCTGTCATTTCCTGTCAGGTGTTCAAGCACCCCCGCTACAACGGCTACACCATCAACAATGACATCCTGCTCATCAAGCTGGCCAGCCCCGCTCAAATGAACATGCGTGTTTCCCCTGTGTGTGTGGCTGAGACCGGAGACAACTTCCCCGGAGGCATGAAGTGTGTGACCACTGGCTGGGGCCTGACCCGCCACAACGGTGAGAGCATCAGCCGGCCAATCACGTCACGGTTCACAGTTCAGGTTTAAGTAAAACCTGCTGGTTTTTGGTTCCAGCTGGCAACCAACTTTTCAGGTTCTGTTTAAGTTTGGTGGGAATGTTCTGAGCAGGAACCAGAACAGAACGTGTTCCATGTTGGTGTAAAAGGTGTCACTGTGTGTCCGTGATGTTTGCTTTTGTATCACAGCTCCTGACACCCCCGCCCTGCTGCAGCAGGCCGCCCTCCCCCTGCTGACCAATGAGCAGTGCCGTCGTTACTGGGGCAACAAGATCAGCGACCTGATGATCTGTGCCGGAGCGTCCGGAGCCTCCTCTTGCATGGTGGGTGGTGCAGACGGGTGACAAAGATGGAACAGTGTGGATCCTGAGCTCCTGTTGTTGATCTCTCTGTTTATTGTTGTTTGTTCAGGGCGACTCTGGCGGTCCTCTGGTCTGCCAGAAGGCCGGAGCCTGGACTCTGGTCGGTATCGTGTCCTGGGGCAGTGGAACCTGCACTCCCACCATGCCCGGCGTGTACGCCCGTGTCACTGAGCTCCGCGCCTGGATGGATCAGACCATCGCTGCCAACTGAGCATGTCCGACAGGACGGCTTTCAGTTTAACCTGATCATCAATAAAACACTGAAACTGTCAAACACGTGTGTCGCTGTCACTCGTTCACGCTGAGCTGATATGTTGGTTCAGACTTAGTGTAAAGAAATACTCTGACATTTTGACAAATCAGAGGCCTTGTTACAGAAACTTCCTCCATCTGAAATCCTGTCTCATCTTAGTTTAGGATGACTTTTAAGATTTTGGGCTTCACACAAACATGGATCAGATTTCAGGAGTTTAGATCAGACAGAACTGTCCTAACTGTGGAGTTTCCCAAGTTAAGAATCCCAAACTGCATCCACCCTCTGTATGACAGTAATGAACAGAACATGAACCTATCGCTGCCTTCCACTCAAAGATACGGACATGACAGGACGAGTGCTGATTAAAGAATCAAAATTACCGTCATTGTTTGGATTTCTTAGGTTAAGAGAGGAGGTCTGAGCCAGGACTGGACACAGCCAGGCGTTTAGGAATTATATCTGTAAGAGGAATATTTTTCCTGTCTATAAATTTAGGTAAAGAGCAGTGATGATATTTTTCTGCGATGAGGCCCCAGATGTTTTTGTCCTCACAATAAGTGTATTTGTAACAGATCCAGACCCACTGCGTTGTGTTCAGGTACACAATCAGACCGTGGACACTGGTGTATCGTGTCAAACTCAGGTTTATTCTTTTTATGAGTCCAAACAAAAGCAAAATGCTGTCATGTGTATTCACCAACGTAAGAAAAAGACAAACTGATACGTGTATCCCATGTGAACATGAAATGGTGGATGCCAGAACAAACACACAGGAAATATGTGGTTTAGCTCAATCTCTCAGAACTCAACTTAGGGGTAAAATACCCAACAGAAAACTACCCTGATGACATTCTGCATTAATATGCTGCTCTGTGCACTTCATTCAATATCAGAAGGTAAAATTCTCAGTTTAGAATCATGCTGATATAAATAAACTCGTCTCACAGCCAAGTTAACTGCAGACTGACAAGAGACCAGAAGTATCCGGTACATTTACTCACAGACAGCAGAGGGCGCAGTCACACACACAAATACAGTGAAAATACAGTATTCCCACTACACAGAAGAAAATCTTCGAAAAAAATGAACGATTGAGGGACTTTGGTAAAATGACTACATATTCTATTCAAACACAAAACATGATTTATCTATCTGCTAGTAAGTGTCTGTGTCCAGACAGCTGCAGTGTAACTTCAGTAAGTATGTGGTATTAAAAGAATTCATGATATAAAAATATGATAATAAACTTCATTAACTGTCAGATATTAAAACCTGGTTTCTGGCTGCAGGTTTGACATTTGTAGACGTGGAGTAAAAATGTTTTTGTAAGATTGGCAGCGACTTTAGAGGACTAATAAAAATTCCAGATTTGTATTCATTTGACTGGAGAAGGTTTGGAAACATCCAGAAGTGATATTAAATATTGTGTGTGTCCCAGTGGAAGCAAGCACACACCAAACATCAGACCACAGAAGAAGCATCACCAACCTCCACTGATACAGTACTCACAACAACAGGTGTTAAATCCAGAAACCACATTGTTCATATTGTTCCAGACTTTTTAAAGTAAATAAAATACTGAGGGTGACTTGTGTTTGTTCATTCATTCATCAAGGACAAAAGAATGAATTCATGAGCTTCAACAACTCAGCTCAGCGTGAACGAGTGACAGCGACACACGTGTTTGACAGTTTCAGTGTTTTATTGATGATCAGGTTAAACTGAAAGCCGTCCTGTCGGACATGCTCAGTTGGCAGCGATGGTCTGATCCATCCAGGCGCGGAGCTCAGTGACACGGGCGTACACGCCGGGCATGGTGGGAGTGCAGGTTCCACTGCCCCAGGACACGATACCGACCAGAGTCCAGGCTCCGGCCTTCTGGCAGACCAGAGGACCGCCAGAGTCGCCCTGAACAAACAACAATAAACAGAGAGATCAACAACAGGAGCTCAGGATCCACACTGTTCCATCTTTGTCACCCGTCTGCACCACCCACCATGCAAGAGGAGGCTCCGGACGCTCCGGCACAGATCATCAGGTCGCTGATCTTGTTGCCCCAGTAACGACGGCACTGCTCATTGGTCAGCAGGGGGAGGGCGGCCTGCTGCAGCAGGGCGGGGGTGTCAGGAGCTGTGATACAAAAGCAAACATCACGGACACACAGTGACACCTTTTACACCAACATGGAACACGTTCTGTTCTGGTTCCTGCTCAGAACATTCCCACCAAACTTAAACAGAACCTGAAAAGTTGGTTGCCAGCTGGAACCAAAAACCAGCAGGTTTTACTTAAACCTGAACTGTGAACCGTGACGTGATTGGCCGGCTGATGCTCTCACCGTTGTGGCGGGTCAGGCCCCAGCCAGTGGTCACACACTTCATGCCTCCGGGGAAGTTGTCTCCGGTCTCAGCCACACACACAGGGGAAACACGCATGTTCATTTGAGCGGGGCTGGCCAGCTTGATGAGCAGGATGTCATTGTTGATGGTGTAGCCGTTGTAGCGGGGGTGCTTGAACACCTGACAGGAAATGACAGAGTTATGAGCGGTGAACACACAGGAAGATGCCGGCATGAGACCAGGAGCTGGCGTGGTTTGTGATCTTGTTGCCCCAGTAACGACGGTGTGGTTTGTCACCCACCTTGCCGATTCTCATGACCTGGATGTCTTCAGCGTTGGAGGAGCGGTCGTGTTCTCCGATGATCACGCGGTGGGACGTCCTGTGGGGAAGGAGACAGAAACATGAGGCGGCCATTTTGTGTCAAACACCTGAAAGATCAGCTGACAAAGCGGCTTACTTGACGTTGCAGTGAGCAGCGGTGACCACCCAGTTCTCGTTGATGAGAGAGCCGCCACAGAAGTGGAAGCCGGTGTAGTCCTGAAACAACAACAACAACAACAAGAGGAGTCAGATCACATGTTTGTAACACACCCTGTGTGTGTGTGTGTGTGTGTGTGTGTGTGTGTTTACCTGCAGGGACACCTGCCAGGGCCAGGAGTGAGGCACCGCCTCCTCACCGTTCACGATACGAGAGTATCCGGTAATAACGGGAGGGATGGCGGGAGTGCCGCAACCTGGTAACATCATGATGACATCATTAACAACAACATGCATGTGATGAGAGAGCTGCTCTAGCTCAAGACACCAGAAAGACACCAAAAATCAGGTGCTCTTCAAGGACTGGACGAGTAGTCACAAAGCAACGAGTCAGTGTGAACGTTCATGATACACATCTGAGGAACTCCGACACTAGTTAAAAATCCGTCATTCATTCATGGACAGACAAACACCTATGATACCCTAATCAGAGGTACGATAATCTGATCAGAGGTATTAAACCCTGATCAGAGGTATGATAACCTGATGAAGACTCTTAAGATGAAACACGTTGGTCTATCCCTGAATGAAATAAAAGATTTTTAACCAATCAGAGAGCCTCGGATATGAACCATGAACTTTCAGACTGAGTCAGCTGGACAGCACGTGTCACTCTCTCAGCACTTACTCTGATGGTAAAGACTTTGTCTTACCATAGGCGGCGCCGGCAAAGGCGAGGCAGGAGAGGATCCACAGGAAGGCCATGGCTCGATCATGTGGGGTCTGTCTGCAGCTGGAGCTTATATACAACCAGGGAGCGACGTGATTGGACAGGACAGGAGGGGACATCTTATCAGAGATGGTGGGAGTTTGGACAGGTGGAGCTGACAGAGAGTTTTCCACCTGAGGAGGAACAAACCAAAAGGTTACAGATGTGTCAATGACTTCAATATGTTTGACTATCAGACATCAGAAAACTCAGGTCAGGCTGACAGAATTTAAACTTTAGTTTCTTTGTTGTTGTCTAAACAGTTACAAAGAAATGATCTGAGATCTCAGGCTGCCTCTGACAATGCTCAGTGAATATATAAATCATATATCATCTGAGCAACACTGGGGGTCTGACACATAAAACAGATCAGATGTTCAAATAAAGAGATGAAATACACCATATAATAAATAATAATATATATTTATAACAGACGTAATGTCAAACAATTTAGATGTCAACAGGATGTAGTAAATATATATATATGTGTGTGATGAGAAGGAATACACAGATATTTAAACAGGATGTAGTAAATATATTTGTGTGTGATGAGAAGTAATACACAGATGTAACCAGGATGTAGTAAATATATTTATATATGTGTGTGATGAGAAGTAATACACAGAGATGTAACCAGGATGTAGTAAATATATATGTATATATATATATATATATATATATGTGTGTGTGTCTGTGTGTGTGTGATGAGAAGTAATACACAGAGATGTAAACAGGATGTAGTAAATATATATATGTTTGTGTGGTGAGAAGTAATACACAGTTGTAAACAGGATGTAGTAAATATATATGTGTGTGATGAGAAGTAATACACAGAGATGTAAACAGGATGTAGTAAATATATATATGTTTGTGTGGTGAGAAGTAATACACAGTTGTAAACAGGATGTAGTAAATATATATATGTGTGTGATGAGAAGTAATACACAGAGATGTAACCAGGATGTAGTAAATATATATATGTTTGTGTGGTGAGAAGTAATACACAGTTGTAAACAGGATGTAGTAAATATATATGTGTGTGATGAGAAGTAATACACAGAGATGTAAACAGGATGTAGTAAATATATATATGTGTGTGATGAGAAGTAATACACAGAGATGTAAACAGGATGTAGTAAATATATATGTGTGTGATGAGAAGTAATACACAGAGGTGTAAACAGGATGTAGTAAATATATTTGTGTGTGATGAGAAGTAATACACAGAGATGTAAACAGGATGTAGTAAATATATATATATATGTGTGTGATGAGAAGTAATACACAGAGATGTAAACAGGATGTAGTAAATATATATGTGTGTGTGATGAGAAGTAATACACAGAGATGTAAACAGGATATAGTAAATATATATGTGTGTATGATGGTAGAGATCAACAAAGTTTCATCATTTTTTCATCCGTTTCGTATTTTCTGATGTATTGATCGATCTTTATTATAAAATATTGTAATATATATTTCTCAGTTTCTCAGAGTCCGAGATGACATCTTCAGATGTCTTTCTGTGTCCAACAGTCCAAAACAGAAAGAGACTCTGTTTACAGTGAAATCAAACAGATACAATCAGTTCATCATCAGTTATCAATCAATAATCAATGAGTAGACTGATGATTTCAGCCTGAATCAAAGATCAGAGATTAGTGAGGTTGAGTTTTGTCAGACATCTCAGAGTTGATGTTTCGAATGTTGTCAAATTTTTCAGTCAGTGGAAACATGAATAAAACACTGTCTGTTACATAAAACCTAACAAATGTCATGTCTCAATCAGAATCTGATTTTTGACACAGTTTATGTCTATTGTTACTTGGTCCTTGTCTCTGAGACGTGAGGATCCAATTGTCTTTTGGAGTAAAAAGTATTTCACTCCAGTCTTTGTGTGTTTTTATGTCTAAAGTATTTTTGTTATTTCTTTACTACGAAATAAAAGCAGAAGTTCTGATGAATCATTGGTTTTAGTTTATAAGTTTTAAAGTCCAGCTGCTCTCAAAGTCACTGTTAAGTTTGAATTTCCAGTCAGGTCCAGGCTGCAGGTCAGGCTTTCATAATGACATTAAATTACAGTCTCTGTCTGAGTCTGAACTGAACTGGGGATAAAGCTTTTAGTTTCTCTGCAGTGTGGAACAATCTGCAGCTTCAGGACATGGTGACCCCAGAGTTATAAACCACGGTGAGTCCAGACCGTCTGTGTGCAGCTGTTTATCTGATCTTCATGTTACTCAGATCTCTGGGGTTTATTTTCTGTTGAAACGTTGCTTCTGTTCAATAACTGAACTAAACAAAAGAATGAAAAGTTTGTAACTATGTGGAATGGATATGTGTATGGTAGCAGGTATACGTCTGTGGTATTGATGTTGTCTTTGTAACTTGTGAAGTTGCCTGTGTAATGTATGTCTATTCTCGTGGCTGTACGGAATGTGAAAATAATCTCCTGAAAAGGACAATAAACCTATCTGTTCTTGGCCGAGTTTCCTGTGTGACAGAGATCTTTGATCTCAGTGAGACAAATTAAAAAAAAAGATGCTACATGCTAATGACTACATTTTGCCAGATGATGAGACTGACTTCATGATGGAAGCAGAAAATGGCGTCCAACAGCAGAGAGGGTGAGTAAGGGGCCGTACATATGTTGTGTTCTTCCAACCTGTTATCCATTGTTTTCAATGTAGATGTGCGGCAGGTGCACAAGCACACATTACTGAGTGTCTATTTTTCCTGCACCCTGAGATAAACCGAGTTAAATTTTTAGAATGCAGCTGCATGCACCTCAAGTCATGTGACAAGGAACAACCAATCACAGCCCACAGATATCTTTCCTTCAGTAAATATCAGTCTGTGATAAATATGGAGGAGAAGTTGATCATGTTAGTGCAGGCTTCACATCTGTCCCACAAACAGACAGGAAGTAGATCAGCTCTGACCTCAGGACTTCATGTAAACAGGCTGTGACACGGTGCTGGTTATGGTTGCTTAGCAACCTCAGATGCAACCTGCCGCCACACTCCTGAAAGCTGGAACAGAAAAGGCACATGAGTCACACAGTGCCTGACCTCGTGTTTTCCAGGTGGATAAAGACTCAGCATGTGTACGACCCCTCAATGATTCAATAAGAAAATGAGTTGTGACGGATAACTCGACCAGTGTGTCAGCTATGAAGGTCAAAAGGTTTTCTCTGAAGAAGGCCTCGCTTTTCTTCAGCTCATCAAGCTGGCCAGCCCCGCCCAGATGAACATGCGTGTTTCCCCTGTGTGTGTGGCTGAGACCGGAGACAACTTCCCCGGAGGCATGAAGTGTGTGACCACTGGCTGGGGCCTGACCCGCCACAACGGTGAGAGCATCAGCCGGCCAATCACGTTACGGTTCACACTTCAGGTTTAAGTAAAACCTGCTGGTTTTTGGTTCCAGCTGGGAACCAACTTTTCAGGTTTCATCAGCTGAAAATGATGCACAAAAAAACATTTCATTTCATCAACAGTGATACTGGTTTTCCTCTTTTTCGTAAGAGAGTCATGTTGTTGATTTTATTTATGGTATATATTGTTGTTCACATGAAGAGCTGAACAGAGAGAAACTGACCGTGTACTCATGATCGGACTCGACCTGCAGTTTGTTTCTTCCTGCTCCTTTTCAGGCATCAAATGTTAAATACTGTTGCTTATTGGAAATCTGTTTTATATGTCCACATTTTATTTAATTTCATTTTATTTTACATATGCATGAGTATTGAGTTCAGAGAGCAGGTTGACACCTGATGGTTTTTTATGACTCACACAAACGTATTTTATTAACATCTGAAAATATATTTTTCACAGAGCACATTTCATCCAACATGTAACAGATGGAGCATCAACATGTTTCCTGTCGGCAGCGTCTGTTTGTCTGTGTGTCTCTGTCTCCAGTGTGGTGTCAGGTGTGACGTCAGGTGTGACGTCAGGTGCGTCTGGGCGGGCAATCGTGGCCAACGCGGCGGCAGTAGCAGATGGCGTTGAAGAAGCGGCAGTAGCAGGTGTCACAGCGGTCACAGCAGGGCAGTGGGTAACCCAGACAGGACTGCTGGTGGGGGATGCAGCGTCGTGATGAACGCATGGCTCGACCCTGAAGCTGCAGGGCTGCTGACGAGTCCTGGAAACAGGAAAGAGGAAACACACCTTCACTGGAGTCATCTCATGACACGTTCACTGTCATCTGGAAGAAAGAAACTTCAGGATTTCTCTGTATCTTTAAATATGCCGCACCCACCTCATCGTAGGACGCTGTGTCCATCAGGAAGTGATCCTCCACTGAGTCAACAGGCAGGAGGGCGGGTTCCTGCATGGGGTCGGGGGCGTGGCTTCTCTCTGCTGTACATGGGAAACAGACCTGATGTGGTTACATGACTTTTATCTGTCTGAAGTGTCTCTTGATGCCTGCATGACACTGTACAGTTTCATGCACTGCTCACACAGGCAATGTGACCAAGGCCACACCACCTGTGTGAGCAGTGCATGATGGCAACCTCAATGATCTGCTGCAGCTCGAACACTGGCAGTGTTCACACAGACAGCGTTGCTGCTGTATCTACTGTATTTTCTCTCAGTTATGGAGCCGTGCAGCCGCTGCCTCGTCAACAACATGGTAATGATGATATTTCACAATAAACAGCCTCGTGTTAACAAATGAAGAGATTCTGTCCACAGACGTTTAATTTTGAAACAGGAAGTGTTCAGTTAAAAATAAGTTTTTATATTTTTTTATGTCTGTAATAGACAGACACTGAGACTGTACTGTAAGTTGATATAAAGTCAGTATTATTATTAAAAGATCATTTTCACTTTTGCTGAAACTGTGTCACAGTGGAAAAAACAGGTGACACTGAATCTCTAGACGTTCTGCTGCTTACGCAGGTATTTTTGTAGGTGTATGACAGTTTAAATTTAAATATTGGTGTTTGTTATTGTTTATAATATTATTTAGGCTTTTTTGTGATCATGTTGATGAGGGAAGTAGGTCATATGGATATGGGCGGGGATATTAGGTTAATATAGGCACCTGCTCACCTGTGTGGCCAGAGAGAAAGAGAGAGAGAGGGTGAGCAGGGTCGCCGTATTTTTTGTTGACCGCTATTTTCTTCGATCACTGTGATCACTTTGATTATGAGTTTGTGCACGGTATCATGAGTTGATTATTTCTTTTTCGTTAATAAAAAGTTAAACTTATTTTTTCGCATCTCAGTGATTTTTCCCGTTGAGCGCGTCAGACAAAGGAAAGGCCCGGCCGCAGCCTCTCAGCGACTCTTTGTTTTGTGAAGTCGCTACACAGGCAGTGTGGCTGATCTAACCTGCTGGGTGCTGAAATAAAAAAACATGACATTATGTGATGACCACATGCTGTTCACGCAGGCAGTGCAGTCCATGCTTCAACTTAATTAAGTTGTTTGAATCTTTTCTGCTGCAGTTCACACATTTTCTACATAAACACTCAAACACACAAACACACTTCCTCTGTTTTGACCAAAGTAAAAAACATCGGCTAACACCTGCTAACACCTGCTAACATCTAACATTTGCTAACACTTGCTAATCTGCTAACAACTGCTAACACCTACTAACATCAGCACAAACACCTGCTAACATCTGCTATCACTTGCTAACATCTGCTAACACCTACTAACATCTGCACAAACACCTGCTAACATCTGCTATCACCTACTAACATCTGCTAACAACTGGTATCACCTACTAACATCTGCACAAACACCTGCTAACTTTTGCTATCACCTACTAACTCCTACTTACATCTGCTAACATCTGCTATCACCTACTAACATCTGCCCAATATGACACTTTATCTGCCACCTGACACTTAGTCTAGTCTTAAATGTGGAGACAGTGTCTGCCTCCCGGACCGTAACAGGAAGATGATTCCACAGACACACAGGAATTTGGTGTGTGGTGTGTGAAACACCAAATTCCTGTGTGTTTCACACCAAGTAACACACTCAGGCAAAAACTGGTACACCCCAAAGACAGGGTACCACACACTCAAAAAGCAACTTGGTATATGCTGTCCAATGCAGTGAGGAATGCAAGGACTCATACACTGGTGAAACCAAACAACCATTAAACAAACGCATGGCTCAACACAGAAGGGCAAACTCCTCAGGTCCAGTTTCTGCTGTTTATTTACATCTAAAGGAGAAGGCTCACTCCTTTGAGGACAGCAATGTGAAAATCTTGGACAGAGAGGACAGATGTTCGAAAGAGGGGTGAAAGAATCCATCTATGTTAAAATAGAGAAACCGTCTCTAAACAGGGGAGGTGGCCTGAGACACCACCTATCCTCCATTTACAATGCGGCCCTTGCTGCTGTACCTAAGAGACTGAACAACAAAGACTGCCCGAAACTAACCTCAAGTGGCTCAAAGAAACACAACGACAGTCGTTCACTGGTAACCACACATCATGCCTAACGACTGTTGCTCACCAGTGGCCCCACCCACTCCTAACGACCGTCGTTCACTAGTGTGACTCACCTGACCCAAACAATGGTCCAGTGAAGCTCCACTAACGAAGTATTGTCTTATGAGAGTGGTGGGTGTACACCTCCACAGAGGTTAAAAACCTGAGTCTTACTCCACTGTTTGTCAGACTAGTGAGGACTAGTCAGACTGATGCGTTGAGAACTGATGAAGCTGCTTGGATAAGAGGCGAAACGTCTTCTAGACAAAATCAAAGTCCAGTTGCCTACGATTTAATTGTTGCCAGAATGGAATTGACCTGGATAAATGAGAAAATCCACAGACCTGATAATAGAGAGTTACAGTAATCCAGCCTTGAGGTAACAAAAGTGTGGACCAATTTTTCTGCATCTTTTCGGGTCAGGATAGGCCTAATTTTCACAATATTACGCAGATGAAAAAATGCAGTCCGTGAGGTTTGTTTTAAATGAGAATTAAAAGACAAATCTTGATCAAATGTTACTCCGAGGTTTCTTACGGTAGTGCTAGAGGCCAGAGCAATGCCATCTAGAGAAACTATGTCATCAGATAAAGAGTCTCTGAGTTGTTTGGGGCCAAGAACAATAACTTCAGTTTTGTCTGAATTTAACATCAGGAAATTGGTGCTCATCCAAGTTTTTATGTTTTTAAGGCAATTATGGAGTTTAGTTAATTGATTACTTTCTTCTGGCTTCATCGATAAATACAACTGTGTATCATCCGCATAACAATGGAAATTTATAGAGTGATTTCTAATGATGTTACCTAAAGGAAGCATATATAGAGTAAATAGGATTGGTCCGAGCACAGAACCTTGCGGAACTCCAAAATAAACTTTAGTACGTAAGGATGACTTATTATGAACGTCAACAAACTGAAAACGATCAGATAAATAAGATTTAAACCAGCTTAGTGCAGAACCATTTAGGCCAATTAACTGTTCCAGTCTCTGTAGCAGAATTTGATGGTCAATAGTGTCAAATGCCGCACTAAGATCTAATAAAACAAGTACAGAGACAAGTCCTTTGTCTGAAGCAATCAGAAGGTCATTTGTAATTTTAACTAGAGCTGTCTCAGTGCTATGATGCACTCTAAATCCTGACTGAAATTCCTCAAATAAATTATTATCATGGAGAAAATCACACAGCTGGTCTGCGACTACTTTCTCAAGGATCTTTGACATAAAGGGAAGATTAGATATTGGTCTATAGTTGGCTAACACCTCTGGATCCAGGGTGGGCTTTTTTAGGAGAGGTTTAATTACAGCTACCTTAAAAGACTGTGGTACATAGCCTGTTAATAAGGATATATTGATCATATCTAATATATGAGTGTTAACTAAAGGAAAGACCTCCTTAAGTAGCCTAGTTGGGATGGGGTCTAAGAGACACGTTGATGATTTAGATGAAGAAATCACTGCGGTCAATTCTTGAAGAGAAATTGAGAAGAAGCAATCTAAATATATATTAGGTCTTACAGCTGTGTTTGAGGTTAGATAGGTACTATCTGAGGACAGGAGGTCATGAATTTTGCCTCTAATAGTTAGAATTTTGTCATTAAAAAAGCTCATAAAATCATTACTGCTAAGGGCTAAAGGAATACAAGGCTCAATAGAGCTGTGACTCTCAGTCAGCCTGGCTACAGTGCTGAAAAGAAACCTGGGGTTGTTCTTGTTTTCTTCTATTAATGCTGAGTAATAGTTTGCTCTGGCATTGCGGAGGCCCCTCTTATAAGTTTTGAGACTGTCTGTCCAGATTAAACGAGATTCTTCCAGTTTGGTTAATCGCCAATTCCTTTCAAACTTTGTTTTAACTTATGGGTTTGAGAGTTATACCAAGGAGCGAACTTTCTTTGCTTTGTTAACTTCTTTTTAAGAGGAGCTACAGAGTCGAGTGTTGTTCGCAGCGAGCCTACGGCGCTATCGACAAGATGATCAATTCGGGAGAGGTTAAAGTCAGTACGGGAAACCTCTGTTACTGAAGGACATGGTATTAAATTTAACAACGGAGGAATAATTTCCTCAAATTTTGCGACAGCACTATCTGATAAACATCTAGTATAGTAACTGTTGCTGAGTGGCGTGTAATCGAGTAAAAAGAAATCAAAAGTAATCAAATAATGATCCGATAGCAAGGGATTCTGTGGAAAGGTCTCAGATGTTAGCAGGTGTCTGTTAGGTTATCAATTTTAATTCCATATGTCAGAACTAGATCGAAGGTATGGTTAAAACAGTGAGTGGGTTCATGTACACACAGTGTACATGAACACAGTGGCACAGTGGCCAACACAGTGGCTATTTCACCTGTGCCTCATAAGACTACTCCAGTTAATTTGGCACTTTTTCACCCATTAAATTATGCTACTTTGACAGACATAGTTAGAAACCTTAGGTCCACTACCTACTGCCTTGACACTCTGCCTACAAGCTTTTTTAAAGATGTTTTTAACTGCATAGCATCAGATATACTACAGATAGTCAACTGTTCTCTTCAGTCAGGCCTTTTTCCAACGGCCCTGAAGACTGCAGTCATTAAACCTCTCTTAAAAAAGCCTAATCTGGATGCCTCAGTAATAAATAACTACAGGCCCATATCAAACCTACCATTTTTAGGAAAGATCATTGAAATGGTTGTTTTTCAGCAACTTAACACCTTATTGGAGCAAAACAATTCCTTTGATGCCTTTCAGTCTGGATTTCAAGCACATCACAGCACTGAGACTGCACTTGTAAACGTTTTAAATGACATTCATCTGAGCAGTGATGCATCAAAGATTTCGGTTCTGGTATTACTGGACCTCAGTGCTGCATTCGACACAGTTGACCATAACATACTGCTCGACAGACTAGAAAAGTTTGTGGGACTTTCTGGCACTGTGCTAAATTGGTTTAAATCTTATTTACAAGACAGGGATTTCTTTGTGTCACTTGGCAATTATGAATCTGTGTGAACAAAGATTACATGTGGAGTTCCTCAAGGGTCCATTCTTGGGCCTCTTCTGTTCAACATCTATATGCTCCCTCTTGCTCAGATTATGGAATATCATAACATCTCCTACCATACTTATGCAGATGACACACAGCTTTACATAACAGTGTCACCAGATGACTACAGTCCCCTATATCTACTAAATAAGTGCATTGACGAAATCAATACGTGGATGTGCCAGAATTTTCTACAACTAAACACAGAAAAAACTGAGATAGTTGTTTTTGGCCCCAAAGAACAAAGATCAATAGTCAGTGCTCACCTTGACGCCATGACACTAAAACCTACAAATCAAGCCAGAAATCTTGGTGTAGTTCTGGACTCAGACCTAAATTTCAATAGTCACATTAAGACAATTACTAAATCAGCCTACTGCCACCTCAAAAACATAGCAAGAATAAAAGAATTTCTGTCTAAACAAGATACAGAAAAACTTGTTCATGCTTTCATTTTCAGCAGGCTGGACTATTGTAACGGTGTCTTCACAGGCCTGAGTAAAAAATCAATCAGACAACTGCAGCTCGTCCAGAACACTGCTGCCAGAGTCCTCACCAACACCAAGAGAGTGGAGCACATTACACCAGTGCTTAAGTCACTGCACTGGCTTCCTGTATGTCAAAGGATAGACTTTAAAATCTTGTTACTTGTCTATAAAGCACTAAATGGTCTCGGGCCTAAATACATCTCTGATATACTTGTACGTTATGAAGCATCCAGACCCCTCAGATCATCTGGAACAGGTTTACTCAGTGTTCCCAGGATCAAAACCAAACAAGGTGAAGCAGCCTTTAGTTTCTATGCTCCCCGCCTGTGGAACAAACTTCCAGAATATCTGAGGTCGGCTGAAACTGTCAACTCATTTAAATCAGGGTTTAAAACATTACTATTTACTGCAGCTTACCAGTGAACTAGATATGTAACTTATTGTTAGGATAATCTGTAGCTATTGTTTTTATATTTGTCTGCTGTTGCTTTTGCTTTATGTTTGCTTTTTAAATGCATTTTCTGCACTGTTTTTCTTGCTTTTAGCTTTTGTTTTTAATGATCTATTGTTCCTTTAATGTTTTATCTTAACGTATTTCCCTTGTAAAGCACATTGAATTGCCTTGTGTATGAATGGTGCTATATAGATAAAATTGCCTTGCCTTGCCTCGCCTTACACCCTGACTGAAGCTAATGGAGTCTAATAATGAGATAAATGCGGTAGCCAGAGAGTCATTATCAACGTTAATTCAGATACAAATTCAGAATACGGGCCAGGAGCACGGTACACTATAACAAATAAAAGTGGCTGCGAGGTTTTCCAGGTCGGATGAAAAAGACTAAGAACGAGGCTTTCAAATGAATTATAATCTAGTTTAGATTTAGGGCTGATTAACAGACTAGAGTTAAAAATGGCTGCAACTCTCCCTCCTCGGCCGCTGCCTCAAGGAATGTGGGTATTATTATGACTGGGAGGAGTGGATTCATTGAGACTGACATATTCATCTGGACACAGCCAGGTTTCAGTAAGACTGAGTAAATCAATATGATTATCTGATATTAATTTGTTTACTAACACTGCTTTAGACGATAGAGACCTGATATTTAACAGTCCACATTTAATTCTCCTGTTTTGTCTTTCTGTCACAGAAGAGGTTTTAATTTTTATGAGGTTGTTATGCACAACTCCTCTTTGTTTAATTTTAGATTTGGATAATTTAGGTGGTCGGGGGACAGACACCGGTTGTATAAAACTATGGGTGGGTAACTGCACTCGAAGCTCAGGGAAGCGTATAGGACTGTGACTCTGAGTCCTGATCTCAACTCTGAGTTGTCAGGGTTTTGAATTAGAAATAAACTTTGCCAGATTTCTCCATCCAAAGTGGGATGAATGCCGTCTTTCGTAATAAGACCAGGTTTTCCCCAGAAAGTTTGCCAATGATTAACGAAACCCACATTGTTTGCTGGACACCACCTGGACAGCCAGCGATTAAATGATGACATGTGGCTAAACATGTCATCACTGGTCAGATTTGGGAGGGGTCCAGAGAAAACTAGGGAGTCCGACATCGATTTTGCATATTCACACACCGAGGCAATATTAATTTTAGTGACGTCTGATTGGCGTAACCAGGTGTCATTGCCACCGACGTGAATAACAATCTTACTGAATCTACATTTAGCTTTAGCCAGCAGTTTTAAATTTGATTCAGTGTCGCCCACTCTGGCCCCAGGGATACATTTGACTATGGCCGCTGGTGTTGCTAACTTCACGTTCCTCAGAATAGAGCTGCCAATAACCAAAGTTTTATCCTCAGCGGGTGTGTCGCTGAGTGGGGAAAAGTGATTAGAAACGTGAACAGGCTGGTGGTGAGCCGTGGGCTTCGGCTTGGAGCTACGCTTCTCACGAACAGTCACCCAGCCTCCCAGCTGCACGGGTGTTACCGGAAGACCGCTAGCAGAGGCTATGCTATGTGGCTCCACACCGGCTACAGGGGACTGGCTAACTACAACAGCTACCGAGTGATTTTCCATGGTGTGGAGCCGCTCTTCTAATTCACTAAGCCTCGCCTCCAACACAGCAAATAAGCTACACTTGTTACAATTACCACTGTCGCTAAAGGAGGCAG